>NC_139322.1:32543723-33143723 GCF_056507025.1 Lutjanus erythropterus
TCTGGCTCTAGTGGCTCAAACATGTCTGGACATGTCCAATAAAGCTGCTAGATGGAGTGTCCATGTTCCAGGTTGTTTTCAGGTCATAGTGGTGTTTGACACTGAGACAGCAGAGCGGACACGCCCTCAAGCATTTCAGAGCAAAGAAAGCTGCTCATTTTTAAATGATTTTGAGACCTACATTTATTTACTTAGCAATTAAATACTTAGCGATTTTAATCATTAAATTTAGATTGGTGGTTAATTAGACATGTTTCTGTGGTGTGACAAACTCAGAACACATATTTATTATACAAGCGAGTTATTAAAGGGCTCAAGAGTCAGAGATTCAGCACAGACATGACTTTGAGATAGCTTTTCTTTTCATTGATGAGTAAATAACTTGATGGGTACATAATGTGACATATTTCTTTTCATTAGTGACCAGCTAGAGTCGGCATGATATACTAGTTATTACCAGTATTATGAATTTGTTTTCCAAATGTTGTTGCTGAATTTCGTATGCAGCCCCTTTAAAAAAATCAGTCTGACAACCACTGACTTGGGTTGGATATCGTTTTCCAGTACTGGTGCAAAAACAATATTTTGAAAATGGTACTTTCAAATACTTGACATTAACATGACACACAACATGACTGTCAACATTAAAAAAAAACTTTTTTCTTTCACTGTTAACAGTTCACTTAAATATATAGTACATAAATACAAAACACTTAACAAATGAATATGATAAATTCATATATTAAATAAAACCTAACAAAACAAACACTAAATAACAATCACAGCACTAATAACAGCTGAATACATTTTAAGTTGCGATTTGACAAACTCCAGCTTTAAACATCAGCAGTTCTTTTGCAGAAATATATCATATTTGTTGACCTGAGGAAAGGCTGCTGTTATTATTGGTGCTGTCCTCATTATAACTCATTGCAACTAGTGTTTTATATGTTTGCTCCTCGTCACCAGGGCCAGGGACGACCAGTGAGCTTTGCATGGTGTCACACAAGCAGTCGGGCACAATGCATAACTCTGCTTTTAAGTGTGTCCCTTGCATTGCAAAAAAAAAAAAAAGAGGCTACACTGAACAGGGGGCTTTATGGTTGTATAGTAAATACAATGCTCAGAAGTAACTGCCACCTAAGTACTGTTTGTTGCATGGTCTTGACTTTTCTATCTCTTTTCAAAGCGCTCCAGACAAGAGTTATGTATGCAAGTAGAATTGTATGACATCTGGAATGCCAGAACAATATATAATACCTGGATTTCCACTGTCTGGCAGTCCAACACTGCTGAGACATGATTTCTGTTTTTATGTGTTTTGATAGAGGAGCCTTACAAATATCAGAGTGGAGGAGCAGAAGGCAACATCATTATTTTTTCACAGATTTTTTTTTTTTTGGGTCTTGAGGACAAAAAGGACAGATTTTCACTGGAAAAGAAAAAGCACTGCAGCTGCAAAGAACGCTGTAGACTTTGACCAGAATAGTGTGTGTGTATGTATATTTATTTATTTATATATGTGTGTGTGTGTGTGTGTGTGTGTGTGTGTGTGTGTGCGTGTGCGTGTGTGTGTACATAACACTGCATATGATGCACTAACTCCAAAAAAAGGAATTCATGTCATGTTAGTCATGAACACCTTGAAAAGCAAACCAGGTTTGGCTCTACATCAGGAGTCGTAGAGCGTTTTTCAGGTCTCAGACCCTTTAGCTGATACAGAGAAACAAAGCAGGGACACCTTGCCCTCTCTCATTTCTGTTTTCCTGTAGCTGTAGTAATCCAGCTAATTGGACAATATGTTTCGATAATATGTAGCTAACTAGTTTGCTGAATATGATTGTATAATTTAAATGTCTTGGGGACTTTTTTTTACAAGGGGTTTTATGAATAGGTTGATTTATCTTCAGCCCTCCTGCTGTAAATCTGTGGACCATCTAGGGGTTGCGTGCCCCCTGTTGAAGTCCCACAGTCTACGTGTGCTGAGGAATGATCAAAAAGTTCATGTAAACACACAGTATGAGACCAGAGTTCTTGGTTTATTCAGTCAGTGAAGGATCCACTTTCATTAAGAGCAACTATTCCACCGCCACACATTTGAAAAGGCAGCGATCCACCCCTGCTGCTGCTCTGAAAGAGTTACAGTATATTAAATTGACCCAGAGGACAGTGAGCCCTTGCTGTGTTAATAACAGCTCAGTGAAAAGCATGCCGCAGCCTCAGTGAGAGATACAAATGAATAAACATGTTTATAAGTCAGTAAATTGGTTTATGTGCTTAGAAGGGCAAAGGGCCATTTATGGGAATTCACATCAAAAGCGAATGTAACTGAATATCCTCCGAGCTAAAGGTCAGAGAGGATATCTGAACTGTGGCAGCATTAGACGCATCACATTCTCATGCAATATGCAGAAATTCTACTTTAAAGCCCCATGATGATGGACACTATTTCAGCTGACAGCAGAAAGCCTTTAAATGAGCCGGCGAGCAACAGGTTCCACTTTTAATGCACTGGCTATTAATGGAGTGTAGGGTGTGGTGCGGTGGGAAGCCAGTGATAATCAATTTCCTGCTGCTGTAATCATACTTCTCTGTAAGTTAATTAGCATCTGTTGAGTGTTACGGAGAGGCGTCTGCAGAGAGGGAGAGGTGGTTAAAGTCTGCGTGGGGAGCGTGACACAGGCTGCGGGGACTGGGTCTCGTGTCAGGGCTATTAGATTAAGGCTAACATGAGTCATTGCGTGAGACAATTAATGGTGCATCTGATGCATGTGATTGTGATATGGCGAGATCCAATCGACATCACAGATGGACTGTGTCACCCCCCTCCTCCGACCCAGTCCTCTCATGTGTCTTATCACTCTCCTCTAAGATAGTGTCCAATAATGCAGAGAGGGCTCTAAAGTATAAAAATCTTATCTTCAAATTGGATGAGCACCACACATCCTCTATACAAGTGATCTTTATTCAGTCGGAGCATATTAAAAACACCAGAGGGGAGAAAAATTCAACGTAACACAGACTGAAGACAAGAAAAGAGGCACAAAGTGATTACTAATTTGCTGATGTCACACAGCCTCGGTGGAGGAGGTCTAATGCAGACAGCCAATCACACAGTTAGGAGTCAAACAGTCTGAGAGGCATCAAAAGGGGAGACACGCAAAGTGATTATCAATTGGCTGGTTAAACAACCAAATTACATCGGCAGTTGCTTTTAATGGAGAAAGAAGGAAGCCCTTACATTTTGTTCTATTGTTTTTTTTTTTTTTGGTTGCTGCTGACTTCTGTCAAGGATGGGGATGGGTGATATGGCCTTAAATAAGGGTGGTTTTTGGGTAACAATATTACAGTCCATGTATGGCAACAATAAATATGTGCTCTGAGTTTGTCGCGCCACAGAAAAATGTTTTATTAACCATACTGCCAAATTTGAATAAAAATTGCCAGTAGGCTTAAAAAATGAGCAGTTTCCTCTGAAGCTCTCTGAATCGCTGAAGGTGTGTCTGCTCTGCTGTCTTAAATATCAAATACCATTACGACCTGAAAAATGGATGCTCCGTCTGGCAGCTTTTTTTTTTTTAATTGTGCAGACATACATATCCAGGTCCAGAGGATACCTGCCTGAGAAGCACCTCGGTCTCCAACAGTTTACTTCTACAGTTCAGTAATACATATTTCATAGTCTTTTTAAGTTTAGAAGAAAATCCCTGAATTTCCTTTACACATACTTAAATAACAAAACGATAAATTCTGTGAGTGTACATGACTCAGAATTTTGGCTGCTCAACTCTTTGTTCCTTTTTTTCCAAGCAGACTGTCAAGCAACGCTTTATTGAATTGCTAGATTTTTGAACAGGGTTTGGCGGGACATTAAGGGTGACAGTGACGTTCACATAATATAATAAACATGCTAAGTTAGCCCTCTGATTTAATGTGTGCTAATGATGCTAATGCAGATTGTAAACGTACAACAGCATACTTTTACCAGCACTGCATTTAAAAAAAAAAAGGTTGAAGACCTTATCAAATTAAGTTAGCTACTAAACTAAAACTCAGTCTAAGTTGCGGGCCAAACAGCATTAACATTTATTGAAAACTGACTATGTTTTATTCAGAAATATGAATTTGAACAGCCAGACTGCAACAACTTTTTCCTCAATAAAATAAATTTAAAACTTAAATTAAAAAAATAAAAAATTTAACCCCATTAGCTCCACAAACAAGGCACACATGTTTACCTCCGATGTCGACAAACAGGTACTCTGCCTCCCACCTTGCTTTGAAAATCCCTGTTTTCAAAGTCCACTTTTTGTTTGGCCATTTATTTTGCAGGCTAGCTTAAGTGTCACTGTAAAAGCGCTGACCGACGCATCCATCCGCTGACCACTGATCAGTGTGTCATTAAAGCAGCGGCAAGAGGGGTGGGCGCAGGTCTTGACTTGCACGGCAGCTGTTGCAGTGGATTGTGGGATTTGTAGTATGAGTGGTGGGAACGCTATTTAGCGGTGGGCCTTATATAATAGACCCAAGAAATTATCTTGCGGGCTGTATATACTTGTATTGGACCACATCTGGCCCGCGGACCTTGAATTTAACATGTTTGCCTTAAAGCCTTACCGGACAAGGCCTCCCTTTGTCCAGGCAGCTGCCTCCGTTTCAAACTATTGTGCATTCATGGCGTCCACAGCTGTCCATGTTTACGCATCCGTTTGAGAGTATAATCCAGGCATCACTAAAGGCCTGAATATACTCCCAGACAGAAGCAGTTGTGGAGACCAAAAACACATAGTTCTGGTTTTATGCTACTTTCTGGAATCCACATGCAGGACACATTCCCTGTGGTATTCTATAGCTTGCTGTAGTGTGGTGGCCTCACAGATAATCCTCAGCCAAGTCAGTAGAGGTACACAGTCTGACCAGAGTCTATGTGAACATCCTATGATGATGAAATATACGTCATGTGGACTCTAGCAGACCCCCTCATACTCAAGGTATAATTTCGGCTATGATTTTGACTTGAAGAATCTCAGTGAACTGGCTCTCCGACGATGATTCACAACCTTTCAGGGGGACCCCTAATTTATTCTGACAATCAATTACTAGTTTATTATTTATTTACTATATCATTAAGGTAATTTGCCAGTGATTCGGCTGAGTTGTAGCAATCACATCACATGATATCTAGCTTTGTTGCATTGACACCTTTTGCAGATTTAACCTTATATGATCAAACCAGTGCCACAGTATCAGACTTGCTCCCTGTTTTGGAACTAACACCCTAATGGAGAAGCCTTCAGTAATGTTACTTTCACTTTCAGCCATGCTTGTTGCCACTGTGTGTAGTCTTCAAATAAAAGTATCAACATGTCACAATATCACTGATACGATTTGACAGATTTTTAGCCCTACTGGTGCCCCAGCTATACTGTAATACCAAAGAGATAAGAAAAATAGGTTTAAAAAAGGACATGGGACATATTGTGACATGAGGCATTTTACTATGAATGTACAAGTGTAAATAATGACGCAGGGCATTAGCTCAGGCAGAGCACTGAAGTCGTGCTTGTGTTGGATGATTGGCACCATGTTTGCAGTATGCTTTGCAATGACTGGATAATTGACAGCTGTGTAGCTAATAACATCCAATCATATTCATGCAGGTGTACAGCACAGACGTGACACTTATCTGTATTGCTCTGACGATCACGCTCATGCACTCATGACGTTTGCTGCTGCAGTTCCCTCCACCACCCTGACCTCCTCCTTATGTGGTATTTCATGCTGTTGATTTAACTAAGATTTAACATCCACGTGTGTCTTTAATAAGGGGGATTAGGGCACTAGAAAATGGTCGGTTCCTTGACGTAAGTGTCTCTGACTGAAATAGCATCCATAATGAGTGCATTGCATTCAGGTGTTCAGGATAAGTTCTGGTATGGTGCATGCTGGTTCACAGGAATGCGACACATAATGGAGTGGATCTGTCATTAATGTTAATAGTTACACCTGTGTTTTCCTGATATGATTTGTCATGATGTTCCTGTTATGTCAAAATGTCTGCTGTGAAAAAGGCCTGTGGATGCTGTTATAGCAGAGTTAATGATTCCACATGCCATTACATGCCATTATCACTGTTTACCTCATGTATTTTAGTGCCGTGTTTTCACTCTAATGGTGTTTACTATTTTTTGTTTTTTTCATAATGTATTATATTAGCTTCCCACTGGGACTTGTACGTTGTGTGTAGTATGAGTGCCGTCTGTGACGCTGCGCCCTTTTTGAATTCAGGCATGTGCCCAAAAATTCATTACCAGCTTGCTGTATCCGGCCCCTGTAGTACCTGATCTGTAATAACATCTGTTGAATACTTCAGAGAGTTTGTTTGAGCTGTTAAAAATGTGTTTCACATATGTTAAAAAGAGCTTCCAATAACCTCTGCAAATGTGACTACACTGGCTGTAAACTGTTAAGCACACCATGATATTGATTACTTTGCTAGCTTGATTGTGTTCATGACTTATGTAGCTTCAATAAAAAGTCTCTGCGGTGTGGCTTGCTATGCAGCCATTAGCTGCTTCTCCCTTCTTTCCTTCTTTTTAGTACTTTTTGAGCTTGTGTAGCTGTGGGAAACCTAATATCATTCTGTTGTTACCACAAATAAGCATCTGGTTGGAGTGAAAAGTGCTGTTTTGTGTCAGAGGCATTACACTATTCAAGAGGGGCGACTACGCAAGTGATATGCTGTAAAGAATAGACAAACCTCAAATCAATGCTGCTGTTGTTTACCTACTTCAAAGGACTGCTTTAACATTTTGGAAAGAAAAAATAGGTTTATTATACTGATATCTTTTACCTGTGTCTGTTAAATATGAAGATACTGCAAGCTGGTTAGCCTAGCTGACCATAAACATGTGGAAATAGCTAATCCAGCTCTGTCTATCGGTAGCAAAATCAGCTTAGAAGCACCAATAAAAGCTAAATTTAAATGTTATATGGTCCTAGCCAGTTTCCAGTGTTTATGTTAAACTAGGTCAGCTCATTCGACTCAAGCAAATCGGCTCACTTTTCTCATCAGCTTGATTTTAATTAGTTATTTGATGATTCAGTGACATAAAAACAAGGTTTCATGTTATGATTGACAAGCTGAGCTTTGCTCGTGATCAAGTCTGCCAGTTGTGTGGACGGGAACTCAATACTGTGGCTCCAACCCTGATCACTACTGCGCAAACTCTGGCTCCGAATGACGTCATCAGTGCAACATGGCAGAGCTCACATCTGGAATATTCTGGCTTCAGTTTTGTGCAGTTAGAGGAAGTGTCGTCCATCTTTATTTACCATCATTGGTAGCTTGATATCCACTTTACAAATATGAGAGTGGTCTCGATCTTCTTATCTAACTCTTGGTGACAAAATGAATCATTCTATTTCCCAAAATGTCCAACTAGTCCTTTAACTAACATAAGTATTAAGAATACAACTTCACAGTCAACTTAATAATTATCAAGATGAAGCCATGAGTCAAGCGTTCCTCCACTGTTCACCAACACCATGAAAGGCCAATCTTGTTTTAAACAAATAAAAGCTCAGACAGTAATTTAAGTTTAAACACAACGCCAACACTGCTGTGTAAGTAATTAAGTGGTCTGAGGCAGGCATTTATGCATTGGACCCAATTTAGACAAATATTAGAGGGTTCTGACCCGCTGCCAGAGCGTTGTGTTCATTTAGTAATAAATTATATAGCTACTACAGGTGAGACAAAGGTGCCGCTGATGGGAATAGCTGTACTTTAAATAAATGGGATAACTTTCAGTGAATTTAATTACAGTGCAATTAAACTGTTTCTGATGTTCCAAACCATCTGAGGAACCTTTTTTTTAATCCACAGATTCTTGTTCCTTTCCAGCACGCTTCACATTCAAACATTTGGGCTTGCTGGGTCAGTAGTCATCACTGTTTTGACTCACTTGGACTAAAATCTGTAAAATCCGCCCTCCCCTGGGCTAAAGAGGTCATCCAACTCACCGTCCACACATGCCGGCCTCGCCCTGGTTGTTCCGGCGATCTGGCCTCTCCGGCAGGCGCAGCGGGCCGTCTGCCGAGCGATGGTCCGTCTGGGAACACTGCTGTCTCTGTTGAGCATCACTATCTCGCAGGTTCCCACCGCCAACTGGCCTGCCAAGCGACGAACAAAGTACATCACATTAGCATAATGAGAGTGTAATGAACATATTACAGAGGAGCAACTGGTGTTCGAAGGTACAAACAACAGGCAGCCTGGACAGAGACCTGCTCTTTTTGGTCTGTGTGGCTTTGAACAGTTTAATATGCTCATTTAAAATCTCAAATAAAAAATGAGAAGCTTTAAAAGCAGGAGGCTAGAAAGTTTCTTCAGTAGCAATACAGTACATCTGTCTGCTCTGTTGATAAAGGTGTCTTATATTCATCATGTGGAAAACAAAGATCCCTCCAAGAATCTGTTAAAAGGACATTTTCTATTAGATAGTGAAAACAGCAAGTTAACAACTCTACAAGTCTAAAGCTTGAAGATATGAAATTGCTGAAAAGATGAAACAACATACTGACTGGTTTTCTTTTGTTTGAGCTTCAGGAATAAAATATAAAGTATTTTTCCTGATTGGGTGCATGAATGTGCTCAATAAACTTAATAGTAACCAGCCCATACCACTGAACTGAGATATGTACTCAACAGAAAAACAACAGCACTGGTAATTTATTCAAACAAAACAACCCATGTTTCTGTGCAGCGGACAAGGTTATCTTCTGGGCGAATAAAGACTTCTATCTGTCAGAAGCAAAGGTGGCATTGCCCGACATTGTTATAGCACAGCAAAACTCCCTCGAGGGGAGGCAGGGTCAACAATAAAGTGTGACTTTAACAAAGAGAGACTGCTGTTTGTGATAGTGATAGTTTTTTTCTGAGTGCGATGTGAGAAGGAAAGCTCACAGGGTGTGGAAAAAATGTCATCCTCTGGGAAGTGTCAATCTGCACGGACAATTTCATGGCAATCTGTACACTGGATTGTCATATTTGCTCTGTCCACATAGAAAATTTTGGCCTCCTGGTGGTGCTGGGAGGGAGGTCAGGGAATCCCCAAAATGTGATGCATCGTCCTCAGAATACAATGTCATTTACATCCAATTCAAAGGCAACATGATCAGTCTAGATAGCCTGATGTTGGGACAGTGTTACACAAACAGACGGATGACTGAATGGACTAAACTTCGTCAACCTTAGATCCCACTGCTAACGAGCAAAAACATGCTAGTGGCAGCATGGTTTTGGGGAGGGCGATGTCACTCGGCTGGTAAAACTTGACTGAAATATCTAAACACTGTTGGTCCAAATTTTGTAAAATACCATCCATGTCCCCCTTAGGATGAATTGATGGATGATCTTTTTGGTGATCCCTTGACATTACATACTTTCTTGCATGATAAATACTTGCACAGTTAATGATGTTCCCATCAGCCTCAGCTCTATTCTGTGTTTAGCATTGATTAGCATCAGCATGTTATTATTGTCATTATGAGCATACATGGATTATATAAGAGAAGTAGACGGAGCTTCAAAATCTGAAAAGTAAAGTCCATGTGAAAGTGCTGTAAACTTGCATTTTTTCTATTGGCCATCAGGCGGTGACTCCACTAGTTGCAAAACAAAGTCTGATTGTATGGAAGCCAATGAGAAAATGTTAATTTTGTAAATTAAATTCCCTTTTAGACTAAAGTAGATGACAAAGCAGGGTATGCTGTAGGGTGTGTCTACCTTGTGGTTGTCTCTACCACACTAACCTATCAAGTTGCTGCCACATTGGCCAGTTCATCTTATCTAAATACTAAATAAATCACTTCTGGCAACATATAAACAAGATGACCATACTGAAAAACTTGAGGCCTGAGTCCACAAAGCAATGAATAATATCACAGTGGCTACATCCACTTTCTTATAGAGTCTAAGTGACCGCGTTAGCTTCAGCATTTTGCTCAAAGCACAGCTGTAGCATAGATATTTGCTAGCATGGCTGCATGGTTGCACATTAAATGATGATATCTGGACTATATTATTCAAATTATGATCTTATGTTTCTGCCATAATGTTGAAATCTTGTATGTCGAAAAGCATTATTTTTCAGGAAATTAAAAAAGAATTCTATATTTTTAACATAATTTAATAGGATGGACAGAGTTTGTAGAACATTGTAATACTTTTCATTGGTTAAATATTTGTAAAACCCATATACAGACATAACCCTAGATCAGACTGATAGCATTGATTTATGAAAAAAATACAAAATATGGAGATATGAGGGGTTTTTTTTCACCTGACAGCAATGATAATTTTATATTCATTATATTTTATTTATATTTAGTCAAACCAAATACTTATATCTTACTAGTTAACAGTCTAACACAGTGTTTGAGATCATCTTGCCCTATGATCAACATTTCAGTTTTACATTTGTCCTGGGGGCAAAAAAAAATTGTAAAAATTGTTTGACCATTGAACATGTTAATGAAACATGGACAACTGGCTGAAGTGATGTGTGACTCATGTGTTGACATGTCAGTGGCTGCTGGTCACTGCGTTACTCCAACAGACCAATTTTCAAGTCAGGCTAAGCTCTACTGAAACAGCAAATGGACAGAATGTCTTAAGGTGATGATTACCTCGCTCAGAAATCTCCGTCGTGTGGGAGTCCTATTCTTACACCTCTATCCAAGCACAGAGAATTACTTCAGAGTTCTTCAGGCACTACAAATTGATGGATGACTCCCCGGCCAGGGACCTGTGGTTTAGCAGGTTTTTTTGGGTATGAAGTTTGTCAGAATTTGATTTCTAAATTAATTACACAAACTGGAGAAACCTGAAATTCACAAGGGTGTTTCAGCTACAAATGGACTTCTTGTGAGAGGGAAAAAATATTTCTTAATTAAATGTTCTTCATCATCTTGACTTTTTCATGTTGGGGGAGTTAAAGAGTTGATAAAAAACCATTTTAAAACTTTACTTGGTAAGTTGAATGATGAAATGATTCCAATATGAGTCATGTTTATTTGAAATATTGGGTGAGTTTAGATGCATTTATTGAAGATTTTGTAACAGCAAGACCTGAATTTCTAGCAGCCAGAGCCGCTCGGCATTCAAACAATCAGTGTGATGATGATGATGATGATGATGCATGATGATCACTTCTAATGAGTCACGCTGAAAACTGTGCAAACAAAAGAAGGGCTGTAACAATGATGTTTGCGATGTTTAGATTTATTAAATGAACCCACTGCGTGGCCTTTTGTGGCTGACAGTTCGATTGAACACTTACTGTTGAGGCAGCACTTTTGTTTGGGTAAATTACTTGGAAACCCGAGGGAACATATTTAATTGTCTTTTATTTAGGCCTTCCTGGTGTGTTTGGGGGGAATTATTAACTGTTAATAGTCTTGTGTTTGATAAATAAACAAGCTTTAATCACAGTAAATTGCTTGAGGGCTTCTGCTGCTTTTCAAAAACACATTTGGAAGAAGAAATGTTTCAATATATGGAGATGACACATTCTCTGTCTCACCTTTGTCATCCAAAATCAAAGGGAGGTTTGTTGCAGCCTCAAATGAGAAGTAAAAAACAAATCAATAACCTGCTGAAGTGCAGCGGAACAATACTAATATGTGTGAGTACATCAAATCTGACTCAGCTTGAACTCAGCACATTTCTTAATAAGTGCAATATAAATGTGAAGTTAAATAACTTTATCGCAGCTTATCTGCTCTGTGTTGAACAGTAAAGCTGAGAAAAAGTTAGGGGGAACTTGCTTCACCTTTGTAATGATCTGGAAAAAGTAACACAGGTTCTTCCTTCTCCTCTTTATTGAATGGAAAGCTGCCAGTGAAAGCCATTCAGGCTGACACTGAAATAAAATCAGCTCAGCGAAGGTAGATTAGAGAAGAGTCTGTGCTGCAGTTCCTGTAAGGTCAATCCCTGGCATTCACCGACCATCACTCCTCTATACTGCTGTTTCCACTTCTTCCCAACACCCTCACAGGTTCATTAAGTGAGACGCTAACTGCTCCATAGCATGAAATGGCTGTAATAATGGCAAAGGTTGAAAGGGTTGTTGATCAACACAAATGACTCATAAAATTACCTCAGCGGGTGCTGAGGCGTCCAAGTTTCAGAGGCGACTTAAGTTTCAGAGCGAGACGTCTTGGAAATATTCATGATGGTGATTCCTGCTCATTACGGTGACCCTGTGACCTTTATTATAGCAGCATCAGAAGGTCAACACGTCTTTGTGCCATGGCAAAGTCTCTGTGCACTAACAATGTAACATAACCTTTAAGTGTAGCGCACAACACTGCAGGTTAAACCCAGATTCCTTACAGCAGTGATTTTCAAAGCAGGGGGCCTCAGCAAAATACTAAAAAAACAAACAATACAAGACAATAAAATACACTTCTTCATCATCATTATTATTATTACTGTTTATACATGTGAATTATTATTAAATAATCTAAAACTTATAATGTATAACATATTAAAATTGTATTTGCAATGGGCACCGTTCTAGTCCCTTGCCAGTCAAAACATCATTTATCACATCATAAGCTGTCAAGTGTTGACCTAGACCAGCCTGCTCCCAGCACAAACTGTTCTGCTCCTTGCAGCTAGGTGCTTGCAGCTAGATAGCTAGAGCTAACTCACAAAAATTGACATGTTTTTGAAAAGGAAAAGACTTGACGAGCAGACCAACAGCCCAGCTGTCAAAAGCTCAGCTGCAAACAATCCAAAGAACTCCTGGGCAAGTTAAACTCGCAAGTATGATGCAGCGTACGTGAAGTATGGATTTACTGCCACGCGTGAGAATGACTATGAGTCCTCTGAGTTGAGACAAACCAAGATTAGTGTTTATAACTTCATCATCCCTTGAACTAAAAAAATCACCTTACAGAAGTAAAAAAAACAGTAGACTTTGTGTTTTTAAAGACATCTTCAAAAAGCCCTGCTGCAAAGGATCAGTGTGTCGGATTTAGTGGCATCTTGCGGTGAGCTGGCAGATTGCAAAGACTTGTCTCTCTCTCCCCCTCACAGCATGTAGGAGAACATATGGCGGCCAGAAAACTCACAAAACACTCGAAAGGCATCTAGAGCCAAGGTTTAGTTTTAGTTTGTCCATTCTGGGCTACTGTAGAAACATAGAGGTGCAACATGGAGGACCCCATGAAGGCGGACCTGCTCCCTCTGTAGATATAAACCACTCATTCTGAAGCAGGCATTCCAGCAAAACCCCAGTTTCAGAGGAATCTGTCTTAAGGAATTCCCTCTTAGATTTTTTTTTTATTTTAAGTCAATCAATCAAACTAGGAACACTATAAATTACATCAATCCCTAGACCCCAAACCTCTGTTCTAAGTTAACAAAAACAACAATTCTTATTTTCAAGTGCTTATACACTAATGAAAACACACTCATGAATATTATATTCCATTTCTGCCACATTCTGCCAACAGTTTCCCATAAATCTAAATGGACCTTTAACAAATCAATGAATCAAAGGATCATAAATCAGGTGACATGCTTTCAGGCCATGTTGCCTGCTTTTCCTGGTTGGTAATCCAGTATTGTTGAACAAATGACAAACCCTTTTTCATTTTCAGCGCTTCATGAGCTTTCCTTCAGCTGCACCGCCTCAACACTGCAGCTTCTAGGGTCCCTGCTAGCCAGGCTTTAGACTTGTGTAAAAGTATTTTTCCCTGTCAGTAGTCATCCTTGCGACAACACATTTACCAGGACAAATAGCACAAATCAGCATCTGAATTAAAGGATTAGAGGATGGTTACTGTTGTCAGTAGCACTGATAAGATCTGTGCATTTTTTACGTAAAAATTACTACGCTGACCAGTCTTGGGAGTCATAAAACACCTCTATGCACAACTGCTATGCACATTTCATCTCATAGCATCATCCCTTGCTGCTCACACTCCCCCCACCCAACACCCACCACTCAGACCACCCTCCACTCTTTTTTCGCCGAGGCGAGTCCCTGTATACTTGGTGGGTGCTCGGAGGACAGAGGTGCCATCACATATCAGCGCTCTCTGCCATGTTTCAACACTGAGCAGATGAATGGGCTTCATGCAATAAGCCTGGAGGAGGAGGATAGTAAGACGGGGGGGGGTTGGGTACTGTGTGAGTGGGTGGGTGTGTGGGTGGGGGGGGGCACTCTGTAAAGTGCCTTAAGCTCTACAGCCAGAGCTTCATCATACATACAGGAGTTAATTCAGATGACAGGGGGCTCCTGTCATTCAGCAGCATGAAGACACGCGGCCTTGTCTCTATTTCACATGATGAAATGCGCACATGGCTGCGACGGCGAAGAGTGTGCCGAGTGAAGGGTGGCGCCACGCCACCGTCCAGGCTCTGGATCCTGTCAGAAACGACATCTACAGGGCTGAGGAGGACGAAGCCGATACGCAGCGCAGAGACTGGCTCTCAGCACTGACTGGCAGCATGATGACCTTATCACCGAATCACAACACTATACAAGTGCAAAGTGCCAGTGCACACGCGCACGGGGGCTCAAACACACACAGCTTAGAGCAAAGACGAGAGTCTGTGCTCTACATATCAGCGCTTTGATCAGACACCAAAGTACAGGAGCACAAATATCTTAATATCTCTGTCTGAAATAGGCTGCCAGGAGTCCATGCTCACACTCACAATGCTCCCCTGATTCAAAGTGCGTCACTGCAGGATTGAGAACTGGTGGGCATGATGAGCTTATCCAGCTCTAGATACATTACACCGGCAGAGCCTGGCAACATACTGTGAATATATAAACAGACTGTCTACTGGTACCCAGGTACGACTAGGCACATGGCAGCTATTTCTATATTTTCACCCGACTCCTCCAAGGCTTACCTGCAGGAGAGCAGGATTCAAGTCCTGTCTTGGGATTTTTTATTATTTTATTTAGGATTATTATTATCTTCAGATTTCAGTAGAAATTTGGTTGGGTTTAAGCAACAAAACTTGGTTAGGTTATGACACAAAACCACGTGGTTAGGTCCAGGGAAAGGTCATGGTTTGTCTCTGCCATGCAGGTGTAAATAGCAACATTGGCTTTTTACATCCCAGGCATGAGCACTTAGTTATAGTTAAAAGTGCGACAGTAGTATACTACACCAAGTCCCCTTTAAGAAATATGACATTACCAGTTCCTTACATGTTAGGAAAAACACATAACTCTCACTCCTCTCGTCAATTTAGCATCAATGTAATCCATAATGATAAACTGCATTTCTGTACAAACTGGATTTTGTTGCCTCAGCTCTTTTACAAGCCTCTGTTGGTTCTTGGTTGCACTATCTTAGTGGGAGAGGACTGGAGGAATGAAAAGCAAAAATAAATATTTCTCACTAAAATAGGTGCTGGTTGGTGGATCAGATGAATGCCGAATTACACACCATCTCATAATACTGTTGACTCACTGTCTGCCATCTGTGCGACGGTGCTTGAGAAGATTTTTCGGCCATTACCAAAGTAACTACATGGTTTGCTGATTATTGCAATTATTTTTGATGCAGACTAGTTCTAATATGTAAAAACAGTAAAGATATGGCATCAAAAAGTGAGATACAAAAGCATGTTTGCTCCCCCAAGTCTAATAGTAGGGGTGCAGCTGCTCCACTTACACCGGCAGTATAGGTACAAATAGCATTGTTAGCATGCTGTTGGCCATGCTAGGCTATATACATCCAGGTATAAATAACCACACTGGCTATCACAACCTGGGCGCAAATGGCTTCTGCTATATATAAACCAGCAATTATCATCTTTCCCATTAACATCCAGCAATCCATTCCAACTATTTACTGTTCCTTATTTAGACACTTGTGCTTATCATTTGAGTTCATTCTGGCTTATCTCTCTTCTTGTTTGTCTCCTTAATTAAGACTGTGCAGATACACTAGTAGTTAGCCCTAACTGATAAAATACCTTTATCAGATTTAACAGACAAACACATGAGCCGCAGCTCTGTGCTGCTCCCTCGCAAGTGAAACCAGATTGGGAGCCGCTCTGCTTCTCCTCGGGGAATTTGCCATAAAATTATATGACAGGCTGCACTGAATGAACTATGACAAGGATTCCATTTCCATATTAAAACAATCTTCCTTTATAGATTGTAATTACTTGCGGGCGGCTAAAGATGGAAGTGAGGTCTTACAATGTTTTATTGCAAAGAGCGCCTCTGCAAACTACAGTTTCTGATCATATTTATTATAAATTCTACTTCTTGTAAAGCTAGTGCCGTTAATTATTCATGACAATATGTATTGTATTTGGTATTACTCCCCATAAAGACACAGCTATAGCACAGAGACGCTCCATGTTGGCTTGGCTTAAACTTCTTGGCATTGAATCCAACTGGTTTTCCCTGAGAGAGCCAATCAGGCTCTAATCACTACACTGGCATACAATAATAAGTCTGAGTGATTATCTCCATTCCATTGTATGTTCCTGTCTTGATAGAAGTGCCGTTCTCAAGGATGAAAATGGAGCTGCCAACAAAGCGCCAGTTTAGAGAGCATGACAATCATATTAACATGCATCAATTCAGATATGAATTTAGCTGATCTTTTATGGAAGATTTAAAACATTGTGTGAGACGTGATAAATATTAATGGTGCAGGTAATCAGTCAAAATTGATTTGTAGTGGCTGCAGTTATCAAATTTTAATATGTAATGAGCACGCACTATATCCCATATCAACACGAATCTTATGTCAATACAGCTATGTCATACTGCTTAGATTTATGCTTTTCTCGTTGAAAGCCTTTTGTTTAAGGCCGCGACTGATGATTACTACCATTATCGATTATGGAGTGATTGAACTATTCAAAACAACTGCTTTTGTATAGTGCTGTCCAAGCCGAGCTGGACAAAGCGCTTTGTAAAGCTTATCATTCAAACACAAACCAAAACAATCCCATTGCAACGGTGGTGGAGAACCCTACGATTGATCGAAGGCTTTCCACCTGAATCAAACACCAAAATGGTGAAAAAGAAATGTTTGTTTACTTTAACTGACAGTCCAAAACCCCCAAAATACTCAATTAAAGGCAGAAAATCTTCACAGCTGGTGAGCTGAAACTGGAGAATGTGCCTCATGCAAGAACCACTCATACAAACAAGCAGCTCAAGCAATGGTAAATGTGTTCTGAGTTTGTCAAACCACAGCAGAAATCTGTTATTAACCACCCAGACAATTTGAATGGTTAAAAAATCGCCAGCTATATAAAACAGAACTCTCAAAAGGAGGAACTCTCCCTCTGAAATGCCTGGGGCCGTGTATGCTTTCTCAAATGTCAAATAACACTGTGACCTGATGGATGATGCTTCTAGCAGCTTTATTAGACTTGTACAGACAAGTTTGAGCCAGCAGAGTCAGAAGACGGTGACCTATCTGAGGATCAACTTGTTCCTCTCAGTCTGCAGCAGGATAGTATTTTTTTCTTTAGTGTCGGGTTGTTGGAACTGAAGTGAGAAGTTGGTGGACTGATTTGGACTAAACTATGTTTGAATGTGTATCAGTTCACTTGTGGCAGGCAGAGATGGAAGTAACTAATTACAAATATTCAAATTACTGTAATAAAGTAGTTTTTTGAGGTACTTGTACTTTTATGAGTAGATTGTCAAGCCTGTACTTTTACTCGTACTTAAGGGTTAGGGTTGTAATCTACTTAGATCTACTTACTTTTACTACTGTACTTTTGAGCACAATTTGAATTAATATCCAAACCATTCATCTGGATTAATCATCTTCTATGATTACATGGGCACACATTTGAAGTAAGGATAACAGTGATTAATCATTAATCAATTAATTGCTGTTAAGAATTAAAAATTAAAAATGTATTCATGGATATTTAATCAAATAGTCATGGTGGTAATTTGCACCTCATTTGACATTGTTTTGTCTGGCAGAGCTGAAAATTAAACTTAGACTTAAAATGAGAAAAAAAAAAAAAAAAACTGGGAAAAAATGTTTTTTCAACCATTCATTCAGGAAAATGCACAAAATTTGCAACCCTTGTGGTGACTGTGAGAACTGTGTAAGGCTAACTTGTACTCTGAGTACTTTTTGTGGCGATTACTTTGTACATTTACTTAAGTATATTTCTAACACCTTTTACTTGTAATTGAGTAATACTTTAGCGATGAAACAGTACTTGTACTTGAGTACAGATTTTCAGTACTCTTTGGTGGCAGGTGAACCAAAACAAACCAGGTGACCTAAAAGAACTGGCCTTCTCATCACTTGCAGCTCCAGTGTGAGCCATGATTTAAGTCCATCCAGAATATCCTGAACACAGAAACGGTTTAACGGTCCAACTCCACAGTTCAGTACGACATAGTTCACAGTCTTTTCACATGTTATTTGACGGTTTGACAGTTTTATGCAATTCGCTGTCCAAGTGAACATCCTCTGTTCTAACATGTAACTGTAATGAAACATATTCTCTTGTCCATCTTCGTGACTGTCATTTCTCCTTCAACGCCTTCTGTCTAAGTCATGGCTTTGCTTTAGTAAACAATAGATATCCTGACTTCACGTCAGACCATTCCCTCTTTATTTTTAGCACAACACAGCTCTGACTGCAGGGACACCATGTCGACAGCAGTACGACTAGTGACAACACTACACCTGTTATGTTTTCATCTGCTGGTGTCCAACAGCAGGACGTCAGACTCTGAGGTGAAAAATTCTTATTTGAACTTGCGGGACATTTTCTTTTTACACCTGCAAACAGAGCAGAGCAAGAAGCCTTTTGAAGGTATCAAATAACTTTATGTGAACAGGTGGTCATGTCACGTTAAAACAAGCAATTTAAGACAAGTTTATGTGGTTAAAAGGGCTGAATCTACTGATTGGAGCACTTTTTTGAGCAAACCTCACAGGAAAAAATAAGAGAAAATGAACAAGTATTATTAGGAATACTGGGGTAAGATAATACCATAATAACAAAAAATCTGTGATTATTTATCACAATATTAAAAAACAGAGGAGAAAATACATTTTTCCTTCAACTTAGAGTGCCTCTGCTTTCCTTCTTTAATGAAATAAATTAAAAGTAGCCGGCCATGACCTAATTAGATGCAAAAAAAAAAATTGTCATGAATTGTCTTTGGCAATGAATTTGCATTATGTGTACACAATTGCAAAACAAAAATAATGCAGTAATTTCATAAATTAAAATAAATTAAGTGTCTCTTTGTACCTGGGCATGAATACGCACACAGCAGCTATTTTGCAATTCACACCCAAACCCTTTATTTTAGCTATAAAGGGCAACTAATTTATAATGACAGGCTACGGTGGATGAATGGGTTACGTGCAAAACTCTCCTGCGGGAAAGTGGGGGTTGAGTCCTGCCCTGGGCTGGACTGAAATTTGACAGTGGTGTGAAATTACATGTTAGTCGTACCTGTTTTTTTTTCATGAGTATAGTTTTATGTCACAGTTTGTTTAAAAAACTACTTGGTAACATTTGGGGAAAGATCAAGGTTGACTACTTACAGGCATGTAGGTGCTTGTCTCTGGCATAATATGCTAAATACACCCGTACGTAAATACCTATATTGGCTTTTTCACCCAGGTACAAATGGAATCTGCCTAAAATAAAAAAAAAAAT
This sequence comes from Lutjanus erythropterus, assembly GCF_056507025.1. NCBI lineage: Eukaryota > Metazoa > Chordata > Actinopteri > Lutjaniformes > Lutjanidae > Lutjanus > Lutjanus erythropterus. The sequence continues at coordinate 32,563,438 of NC_139322.1, forward strand.
CACCATGTAATATCCAATTGATATCATCACAGTCTGAAACTGTATCATGACATTTTTTACATTGTTACATCCCTAATTATTGATCAATCTGCTGATTATTTCCTGAGTTAACTGAATAATCACTTGCTCTTTGAAATGTCAGTGTTTTTAATACTGGAGAAAACAAAAGTATAAAATGTGGAATTATTTGGAATTATGTAGTAAGCACAAAATGTGACAACGAGGCAAAATATGCTTTGCTTTTTAAGAATATAAAATATAAAAGACTCCTGCACACTGTCTCCTTCTCTTTGCCTTCTTCTTGTCGACCCATGGTTTTCTGCTACGTGCTCAACCTGCATTGTCAACCTACAAGTGTGTGAAAGTTATTTTTCCCTCTGTAATATTTTAGATTTGTAAAAGTAGCTGCCTTTTGCTTTGATGGCAGCTTTGTACACTGTATAATCTTTTTATAATTTTCTCATAAAAAATTAAAAAAAAGAAGTGTGTCCAAACTTTTGACTGGTACTATAGTCACAGTTTAGAAACTGTCAAGTAGGTTCTTTCAATTCAATTATTGTTTAATTATTAAAATTCCTCATTATTTTTCTGTTAACCAACTAATCGACTTATTGTTATTGTTTCAGCCTTAATAAGAATACGAAGTTGTTCTTCCATGAGGTGCATTGTTTTAATTATTTGCTTGATGTCTTTTTAATTTTCTGATGATCAGCTAATTAATTAACTGAATAAATATTTCAGTCCCACAAGTTCACCTGACTTAGTTGCCACTGACCGTGTTATTCACTGTGTCACAGCTATAAAAAGAAGAGGCTAATCAACTCAGTCCTGCAGATAAAAGGTTAATCTAAGTGATTTTTTTTTTATCTGATTCACTCTCCACCACTGCTCTGATTTTGATTGCAGAGCTAAGATTTAATCTTCCCTTCATGGCCGTTCTGATCTTGCAGCTCTGTCTGTTATTAACAACTCAGGACGACATCAAACAGCCATCTTATTCGACTGAGCATATGCTAGTCAAGGCAGCCACAGCCAAGTGCATCTCATTACCTTAACACCATTTGACGCGTGCGGCGCAGTAGGTGGCGTGTAATAGGACACCAGGTGAGAGAGGCAGATGTTTGACTGACCCCGTGCTACACGCTTCCTGACACCACCGTGATCTTCTGCTGCTAAACAAGTAGGGCAGCAGAGCAGTGGAGTGAAACATGTGCTTTATATTAATGTGCTTGCTTTAAAGGGAATACCGCCGCTTGATTTCACCTGCTATTTGAATACTCTACAGCGGCCCAATCAATATTTATGCAAGTGAACAACTCTCTGCTGAAGTCAGAGGACCTGTAATGGTACCTAAGTATGCAATTTAATCTGAAGCTGACAGAAATGAATCAGGACTGATGGTGAAGGGAAGTGCGGGAGCAGCCGGGGTGACTTCTGGAGATGGGGGGTATGTTATGCTATTAACAGGATGAAGCTCATTTATCTGCAAGCAGTGAAATAAGCAGAGTGTTGGCCCACAGTCAGTCCACCTTTTATTGTTCTGAGCAGCAGCTCCAGCTCTCATATCCTGGCAATACAAATTGATAATAAAGTTTAAATTGTTACACACATTACAGTATTCCAAGGAAAAATTACCTTAACTATTTCCAGAGGTCTCGTCTTAAATAAAAAACGTGACTCTGAGAAAAGTAATTTATTTCTACGCTCTCTGTCCCAAAATACAAAGTTACTGGATTAATATTTTCACTTTTTTTTATCAAAGACACTGAATGTTCATATAGACCCAGACCATATTTGAAGAAAAAGAAGTCGTCTTAAATGTGAATATTTTCTGATTTCTTTACTCTTTTATGACAGTAAACTGGATATGTTGGGGTTGTGGACAGTACAAGACATTTGAGACATTTGTCATCTTGGGCTTTGGGAAACATTTTTCACCCTTTTCTGACATTTTATGGCCCAAACATCCTATCAACTAATCGAGAAAATTATCTGTAGATTAATTCCTAATGAAAATAATTATTAGTTGTTACATAAAGGAAACTAACACTGTTAGTTGATGTTATTATTACTGATGAAAAAAAAAGCTCTGACTCTGAGAAAACTTTAGTCTCTTGTCTTGCAGAGGAAACCACATCTTTGCTGCAGTCCAGGGTCGGAGTGGGGGTGGCGGAGCTAAGGTATTATTGTGAGATCAGTAGTGGGTTGGAGGTCTTATGTTTTTATGTTTGTTTGTTTTTGTAGTTTTGTAAACATACTGTTCATTGAGACTGTGTTTTTCCCTGTTTTTTTAAATCACATATAACGAGCAAATGAACAAAAAACAAACAAAAAAAAAAAAATCAAAAGAAATTGAAAAAATTGAAAAATCTCACCCTGCACCAAGAACAAGAACAACTGCAGTCAAACTAAAAAAAACATAAATAGACATGGACTGTTTCGGAATATGACAGTAAAAATACATTTTAAAAAATTAATAACTAGCACAAATAGATGAAGCAATCGCCCATTTCCTCCCATGTATAAGAAAGTCAAAGTTTCTATAGGAAAAAATACAGAGGTTTTCAAAGTCTCAAGAATTTGTCCAATTTCTGATCAAGTTAAGTCAGTTTCTCCAGTGGGAGGAGGGCAGATATCTGTGGAGACCAGCAGAGCAGACCATTACAGCAGCTTTTTAGTCAGAAATGAAAGGAACTGTGAACTGTTTACCGATAACCTCCTGGATCACAGAACCTCTTTCCAAAATGCCTGGATGCCACAACATGACCCAGACAAGTGGAAAAATGTACCTCTGTGTTTTACAGTTACAACAGAGGTTTGAGCTGCTGGGGAACATTTTCATGGAGCCAATAGGTGTAGAACAAGTCCTATGAAGAAATGTGCAGAAATTGAAGTACATTTTGGAAAGATCCCATTGTAAATCTTGGTCCAATCTGCAGAACTGAATGTTACCCACAGATCACACTGTTTTCCACCTGTTTTTGATGCTGTTTGTTTGTATGGAAAGGAAGCCTGGCAACACCACATTTTGTGAGCCAAGGCATTTGTGAACTAAGTGCCTGCTTAAGGGTTCCAACAGGCAGCAGAGGGCAGAGCCTGCAACTGTCCAGAATTTTATGTCCAACTTTCCCAGACTTTACAACCATTGTCCCAAACTCAAGTTCTTTTTCTTCCATTCTACATATTACACAGAATTGTATTATACACACTCACACTAGCAAGAAGTTGACAATGAGCACGGAGAAAGCGCGATCTCCACAATCAATTTCATGTGAGGAAACTTTTCTGGCCTCCTCACAGCACCTTGCAGAAACCTCTGCCACAACACCTCAAGGTGTCTGTGGTGCAGGGTCTCACCCTGCGATTGATTTTGTGTGTGTGAGTATGTGATGAGACATAGAGCTCAGCCAGGTGATTAAAATGATATAATGATAAAATGATAAATACTCCTCTACTATCCCAAAATTTTTCCAGACACTGTCTGTGTGTCCAGGCCCTAATATTATTGTCCCTAGGACAACAGGACATTCTTACTTTTGAGTGCTGCCAGAGGTTCCCAAGAGAGCTTGAAATGGGCTTTTTTTGGCGATACATTATTGTCAGTGGTAATCATACTAAAACACAATATTATGTTTACCTGCCTCTGTCAGAGCTGATGCAACGTTCATGCGCACAGTGAAAGCCTGTTACTTTGACTATTAAAATGCAAATTAACACCAGATCAGTCCTGTGAGTTTGCTACCTTTTTGAGATTAAATAACAGAGAGGGATAAAAACACAAGGCTGACATTAATGTGATGTGAACAACACAGCTATATGTAATCATATTAATAATGGGTGTGTTAGATTTGCAGTAGGTGTGTGAATGATCAAGCATTAACAATAGTCAGTACTGGCAGCAGTGAGGCAGTGGGGGGCCCCAAATCAAATTATGCTTAGGGCCCCATAAAAGTTTGGACTGGCCCTGATTGTTATATTTAAAAATTGTGCTTTACAGTAAAAACATTTAAAATAACAATACAGGATGTTTCAGTTCTCAAGAGCTCCTCATATTCAAAATGTGTATATGATTTTATGTAAAGTGACAGTTCACTCCAAAATTGCAGAGTTTCAGAGATATCGACCATCTCTCCGGTATAATGGGACTAAATGGCACTTGGCTTGTGGTGCTGAAAGCACCTAATAAGTACATTTGAAAAATTCAAAACCAGTGTCTCTTTCCAACAATTGTGACCCACTTCAAGATAATCAAGATAAACTTTATTTTTTTTTTAAAAAGTTCCTACATCAAACTGCTCACAAGAAGGTCTGTGAATTATCTTGAGTAACTGGGTCATGATTTTTGGGAAAGAGACATTAGTTTTGAATTTTTCAAATGTATTTATTAGGGCACCACAAGCCAAGTACAATTTAGTCCCATTATATTGGAAAGAAGAAAGACGTTTCCTCACACTCTAACCTCACACTAGATGGAAAAATAGCACTACAGGCCAGGGGGAAAAAAATATGTATTTTTGATTTTGGGATGAATTGTCCCTTTAAAGCTGCACCAAGCAAGTGATTTTTGTGCAATCACAAGCACCCAGTGGGGCTCCTGAGAAAAGGGGAGGAAAAGCACTGCACCCCCACCAACTGACACGCCGGAGATGTGCTCTATTTGCCCAAATTTAATTCTCGTGTCAGGTGTGTGCACCGCTCCACCCACGGGGAATGACAAATTGAAACTTCTCGTAGCAGCAGTAGGATGGCGCTCCCTCGGGAGAAAGCCGGACTTTAACAGCGTCGGATTGTTTCCTTTCTCACTGGAAAGCAGGAGAGGCTGTGCACGGTTTGTCACTTTACACAACTTCTAGGTCTTTGCAGTGATTTTTTTTTTCTAAGTTACCACTCTAACATTCAGCACTGCCATTGTGTGACATTGCCAAGGGCTGCTTTAAAATAGAAAAATATTCCCCGGCCTTACATACATCTCCTGCTAGGACTGACACTGTAATTTAGGTCTGGTCTGCGACATGTCTTGTTACAGTACACATGATGATGGAGGCGGTTTATGATAGATTTCTGTTGCAGTGATGCAGCACAGTCTGGGCTGCAGAGATATTACAATGAAGAGTACACTCAGACAATTGGTTGTGGATGAATACAGGCTCGAGGCATAAAGAGTGAATGTGCAATACGCCTCACAAAAGCAAACAGTTGCTCTGCTGAATGCAATGCAGAGAGGACTGTAAAGCCACAGTGACTCACTTCAAATTTCACTCAGATAGCCCTCCAGGATGCCCTCCTCCCTCAACGCAAACACAGAGAAAATGGTGAGCATCAGAAGACTATTATGACTTCATAAGTAGCGTACAGTACAGCGTGAACTGCGGCTTTTAATATTCAAGAGCAGCCGCCTCTCAGAGAATCATGATCATGGCATCAGGCAGAAAATAGAACAAGACACAAGACTGAAGGAACATAACTCAAATCATTTACACCACTCTGCCAATGATGGAGCCGTTTCAAGCCCAGAGCTTTCCGCAGAGAAAATAACAATGCAGAAATACACTGAGTGGTGCTCTACACTCAACCACAAGGGAGGTCAAAGCTGACGGCTAGAAAGAATTCATATTCAGGGAGCGATGAAATATGAGCTTTGTGTGCTGCCAAATTGATTTAGCTGTAAAAATTCTTTTCATTTTGTTCCATAAAGATGCTCATACTTTTACAGCTCTGCCGCCTATAGAAGCGGGGCTCGATGATTTGCTTAGAATTTACAACCAAGGTCATAATCAAAGCGGGTCTCCCTTTGCATGCTTAATGCCGCCTTGAAGAAGACTGGAATGGAAATCATCCTTTTCACTTCAAAAAGTCGGTAATTCTCTGCTACTCTGATTAGTTTAATGCTTGGATGGATAGGCCCTGCTCCCTGAGTTAAAAGAGAATACCAGCCAAAAAATTTTAAATTCATCATGCCGGTGCCCCATGAAGACTCGCTGTCTCCCACACAGGAGCTGATTTGTTAAAGATGGGAAAAGTAAGCGTGATAGCGTCTGGAATAATTCACCGGGATAAAATCAGTCCGCTTTCGTAAGTGGCATTTGAACAGGAAACATCAGACACATTTCAGAGTCCGTGGCACAGAGAGCGAACTGACTGTGTGAGGCCATCATCAATGGGGCTCTGTGCTGATTGTAAAGCCACAGTGAGTCACTTCAAAATTTAGTGACACAGCCTGTAGAAGTGTCTCGTAAAATGTGTGCTGTCATCGCCATCGACAGCTTGCACTGCAGAGCAGGGTGACAGGATGGATTGTTGTCTCTGCTCCTCAGCTGCAGGACACTGTAATTTGTGTTCAGACGCACTGATTGAATTATTCAAACAAATCAAAGTGAAGCGTTCATTATGACATGTGACATGTGCTGCAAAAAGCAGCACTGCTATCTGTTGCTCTAAAGGTGGATTTATAGTTGTATGTAGGCTTTACGCATTGTAGCCTACACAAGTGGCCTTCAATGTTGTGAGCATTTATATTGTGCACTTTGCAACTGAAACAGCAGATCGTGCTTGAGTCGGAGCTAATAAATGCTGAACAACACTTAATTTTACTGAAATTACTGCAGAGTCAAAGGGTCTTACAAATGTACTTATTTATGGACTTCCTCAGTTAACCTCTCCTTGATTTGCTCCACGTTCGATCGACTCACATTCAAGGAGCACCCTGAAAAGTGCAGAAGGAAGTGCAGAGGCTACGATGTAGGCCTCGATGTAGGGTTCTCAAACTTACTACTCAAAGGTCAGAATCTGATTTTTATTGAAGTTCAGAGGTCCAGAATGATTTGACAATAAGTGTTCATAAACTCACACATAACTTTTAAGCAACATATAGTCAGGACAGTCAAGATAATCAAAATACAGCTAGCCTGGTGGGAAGAACAGCATTTTAGGAGCTGATAGCAAATTCTCTAGTGCAAAAGGAAATACGTGAACGACACACAACGCGGTGTCCAGTGGTTTATGTCGCCATGGCAACATTGTCAATGGGGAAAAGTGAGATAAAGTGATCTGTTTTATCTGCAGACAGGTGAATTTGGTGCATTTTGGGAATATAATGATAAACTACATTGTCAGACCAATCACAAATCCTACAACATGTTTTTTTTTCCTGTGTGACCTTCGATCACATGCTTTCTCCATAAATTGGCACTCAGTCATCAAAAACTTTGAGAGCCCTGCACTTTCAGCTAGTTGCAAATTTTGTCTACCATTTGTTGTTGGCCAGGTACCATCATGGTCGCATCAGAGCTTTTCTGCTGCAAAACAGCTGCCTGTCGCTGTTTGAGGTGACAATGAGAGAAAAGTTGGTGTTTTTGAAAACCAACACAATGGGCTACGAGAGGTTAAAAAGCTCAACTGAACTGAGGGGAGTGAAGTGAAGTGCAGAGATAGGTGATAATTGTCTCTGGGTTCGCCACTACAAACCTTTCACAAAGCCATTTGATCCGAAAGAAACATTTATTTGTGGAGCTTTAAACTTCTTCGACAGGAAGTCAGACAAAAGATGTTATTGTGCTATACAAACTGTTTGAGTGACAGGTGAAAGTGCAGTGCAGGAAGACAGCAATGAGTTCTTGTTGTAGCATCAAAAGAGCTCAAAGATCTCCTCTTCTAAGCTGCACAACAGCCTCATTTGATCACGTTTCAGAAGGAGGGATTTTCATGTTCTCATTTTAAAGGAGAAATGTGTAATATATTTATTGTAATAAGTCATAAAATGACAATGATATGTTATCAGAGATCTAAGAAACGTGTTAAGTTGAATTAGTTGTTTCTCTAGCATCAGAGCTGCAGCAGAACACACATAAATTAGAGTTCAAAATAATGCTGAATGTTTGCCAAATGAGTTAGTGTCTGTTAATAAGTTGTAAGAAATCATTCGTGATCTTCTAGAAGGAGTACATGTTTATAACAGTTAAACTGAGCAACATGTTAATGGAGTCTGGCAGACAGTGAGACAGGCAGTCACTTAAAGAGATAGTTCACCCAAAAATGAAAATTCAGTCATTATCTACTCACCCTCATGCTGATTGAAGGCCGGGTTTAGTATTTTAGTCCACAAAACAGTGCTGGAGTTTCATAGGAACACAGTGCTGTGGAATCTCCCAAACAATGGAAGTGAATGGCGACCAGTTGTCAAACGTAAAAAAACCAACTGGAAACAAAACGTCTCCATACTGCTTGACTGGCATAATCCTAATAATCCTATAAGTCTCCTAAAGTCCTGACAAGCTGTTTGCACACCGTCACACCACACACACCCAGTTCAGACAGTGTGCATGTGCACGTGATCGTGGCTTCAGGCTAAGGATCTACAGTGAAGATTCAGGCTAAAAACATGGTGTAAATAACATTTTTTTTAGTCAAGTTGGCATGTTGGGGCTTTAGGAGGCTTGAACTACACATGACGAACAGTATGGAGGCATTTTATGTTTTTATTCTGTTGTTTTTACTGTTCACCATTCACTTCCACTATTTGGGAGATTTTCCTGTGAAACTCCAGCAGTGTTTTGTGGACTAAAAAACTAAACCCGACCTTCAATCGGCATGAGGGTGAGTAGATAATGACTGAATTTTCATTTTTGGGTGAACTATCCCTTTAACTCAGACTGGAGTCAGACTGGAGTCTGAGTTAAAGTGTGTATTTTCAGAGCAGTGGGCTTTTGTTTTCAGGACAACAGGCTTAACCTTACATGAACAGACAAATGGCAGTTATAAACAGTTGATCAACTTACAGTACAGGACTTGTCTTTGCTTGTTAATGTCAGTTAACAATGTTTCATGCACATCCTGCACTCCTGAAAAGTTCCTGCAGCTTTTGTGAGCTAGGAGAGGGCAGGGGGAATAACTTGCTTCAACCATAGATCGTTTATCAAACACAATTTCAACCTATTTAATATACCACCTATGGCTAACCAGCTATCTGGACTGCAGTACTCATTTTTCCATGTGCAATTATTACATATTGCTCCTTTAAGGTGAAATTTATTCTTGGCATTTGAATTCCGTGAGCTGAGTTAGAGCAAAGGCCAACTGTCTGTCCACCCCCAACTTACAAATGTGGGTAAAAATGCTCCATCCCTCCTTCTCTTCACACACACACACACCGACCCAAAGGTTTGTGGTTGACAAAGCAGGGAGGAGTTGCCACCGCTCTCTGACTGCACCACTGAACCGGAATGTGGTCCAGTGAGGAAATCCAGACATTTCCAAATTTATCGTTGAATAAACTGGCAACGTTGAGAGCGGCTGACAGGCCATTCATCGTGGCGGGGCGCTGGCCCAATGGCGTGTGTGGACAGGGCTGCTGCGCTTTGATTTCCTGTCCTGGCCGCCATGACAGATGAGTTACGGAGAGGGTGGAGGCGACGCAGCCTCTCACCACCACAAGGCTTCACCTCTCTGCCCACCAGTTCAACCACACTTGTCGCTGCTTCCAGGGCCCTCAGGGGCCGTGGAGGTGGAAGAGCTGGTCATAGGAAGTCATGGGTGTTTTGACTCCATCACAGTGATAAAAAAATAAACTGTAAACTGAGTCATGAACTGACTGATGAAAATGACATAAAAGCAGTGGTGGTCAGAACTACTCTTAGAGCAGCACTGACTGGTCAAAGCAGCCAGTTTCAAAGGAGGATTTTAGTAGGATTTGAAGATTACAAGTACGGATTAAAAAAATACTACATGCTTCATTCTTAAAATTCAGCTCAGAGCTGAAAAGGGGAGTGAGCGACACACAGAGAATGTCAAAGCTCAAAAATCACATCCAGGTTTTAACTATCAGACCAAACCCAGGAGAATCTATTTACTCTAGAAATATCAAGGGTAGTAAAGTTCACAAGAGATTGATTGAACGATTTTGTACAATAACACACTAATGAGATCATTTTCAGAAGAAAATGAGTCAATAATAAATGGCTGAGGGGAAGGGGGGGGGGGTGCTGTATCTCCTCAGATAATATGCAGAGGCTTGAGAGACGGCAATGAGAGGCTGGTGACAGCAGCATTTTGGGAGAAAACACTGCAAATTAGAGGCAAAGGGAGCACATTTCAGTGCACAGGCAGTTCATTTTTCACATCAGTGTCTACTTTTGTTCCCGGCAAGCTGCCAAAGACATTGATGTAGGCACTATCCCTCCTCCACAGCGGTAATTATGCTGCTGGCCAATGCTTGATTAAAAGATCTAATCTGTAAACTTAGTGTTCAACATCTCCCAACAAGTTCCAATGCTTTAAGCCTGTTCTCTGTGTCTCTGACGGCGCTGGGATCCGGAATGTTTTGTCATGGACGGCAGCCAATGGAGTGCAGGGAAACATCCTTTTGCTTTCTATTCTGTGTCAGGGTGAAGGTGTAATTGCACCAGCAGATGTATTATTCAAGAGCAAAGCATGGCGTGGATGGATATAGCCTTAACCTGAGTGAAATTATAAAGCTGTGAAGACAGCAGGCCTTTTTCATTCCTGCACCAGGAAATGAAACAAGCAAACTGTGTTGTTTTTTCACCTCAAGCTTGAATCTGTCTTCGCTAAATTATCATTCCACAAGGTAGCAGAGAGCCCGCATCAGGATAAGGAAAATTATGAGTACAGCCAGACAGATATATCCGTCAGCCGATATTGCTGAGTCTTTTGTATTTTGCAAATTAGTTTAGGCTATAAATGCTGTGAACTGGTTTACGATACATAATTGTCTCTATACAAATAAACACTTAATAAATTATTGGTCAGCCAATATTGTCAGCCTCACTATTGGTTTAGCACAGCTTTAGTGTTAGGTATTGATATGGTGTATAAGTTGTCCGATATTTTGTTACCAGAGCCGGACTGGTATCAGTTTTTTTGGGCCTGTGCTGATACAGATATTGGGGGGTAATTAAATTACAATATTGATATATCAGCCAATATTCTTACATAATATAATACACACAATATAGAATGTATATATTAATACATTTGTTGCACTGATACCTCATGCTCTCTGTTGTTGTTCTGTAAAAAAAAAAAAAAAAGATTTCATATGGGCACATTTTGGACACCAAAAACACTGATAATGATATAGACAGATACAGCTATGATAGACCAATGTTGGGCTGAAAATGTCAGTCGATATACATTCTTTAGTTCTTTAAAAGTAAGTGCTTTCGTTTTTTAGGTGGCATTTTATGTATATTTTAATCCTTTTTCATAACTCAAATTGTTCTATTTGTGTTTTTTTACTTACACTTATTTATAATAATTAAAAATACAAGTGAAAGATTACTGTTTCAGTGCCCAGATATCATTTTGCATATCATATATAGAAACAGAGAATATCTGCTGATATATCAATGTCCGAATTTTTTTGCTCCTGAATATCGGTACTGGCATTATCCTTTTGAGCCATAATTAGTTAGTTTGTCCACAAGGGTGCAGCTTCAAAATAGTTTCCAAAATTAAGATTGTTAACATTAAAAAAAAACATGATCATCACAACATATTACAAGCTCATAGTCATATTATAGTGCTGGCATGAAAAAATAAAAATTGTTAAGTCCAATAATGTCACTATTTTATGTTCAGTGTCATACTCCCTCTACAGGAATGTTATTACAGAGATACCAGATCAGACACAAAAATACTAAAGATGTAACAATACATTGAATATTGTGATATCTCACTCTCCAAAATAAAAATAAAAATGTCACAATAATGTACTGGACTGTGACAATATCTGCTGTGATATGCTTAATTTTTTTTATTTTATTTCATAAAAGGACTGCTGCTGGACTTTATTGCTTTTGTTTTGCAATTGTTCATACATAATTAAAACATTTTTCCCCATACTTATGTCATGGCTGGCTACTTTTATTTTATTTTATTTTATTTTATCAAAGAAGGAAAACAGAAGCAATTTGAGTTAAAAGGAAAAGTGAACTTTATATGAGCAAAAAAAAGCTGTACTTGTCAGATTTATTCTTCAACATTTTTCAAGTTGTCATTTTTCTTTAATTTTCAATATCACAGTAAATACTGTCTAAATATTATCTTTTTTTTATCGTGGTATTGTGGTACCTTGATATGTTGACTGATATGTCAGCCACTGATATTATCGGCCCAGTATTAGTCTGATACAACTGATCAGTCTATATCAGCACTATGTTGTCTGATATGAGTCGACATGAAAATTTTTTGTTTTAAACAGAACATAATGCAGACTGTTTCTATTTTTTTTTTTTTTTTTTTTTTTTTAGCTTTACAGACTGCATTTTATGTATATTTCAGCCATTTCCTTAATTGAGGTTTTGTTCTATTTGTGTTTTTCTATTTAGAGTTATTGATAATTATGCAAAATACTAGTGAAAATATACTGTCTCTGTGCCCTGATATCAGTTTGGACTATAAAGTTTATTGTTAAACTGTAAAAATATCCACCTCCATTACATATCATTGTCAAAAGTTTTAACCACTTTTGAGTGATCATTGCAAAGAAAAGTGTTTATTTATATATTCTATATTCTGTATATTATATACTGTATAAACAATATTGGTTGATTAACTCCCAAATATCTGTATCAGCATCTGCCCCTAAAATCTAGTGTCAGTGGGGCCCTAGAAAGCAGCAGCACTTTAATGTAAGAGGAAAAATGAATTTTATAAGAACAAAAAATGCTGTAGGCTGCACATCAGATTTATTATTTAATAACTGGCATTTCTTTTAGAGTCATCAGCCTTTTTTTGGTTTTGAATCCTGCAATAAATATTGTGTCGTAGACTTTTCCTAGCGATATTATGGTACAGTCAGTTTTTGTTATCAGTACGTCCCTTAAAACACCATAATGTACAACAAGGTCACCATAAACTAACGAGTGACAACCACAGACACATGACAACTCCCTGCAGGGGTGTTTTACTGGACATCATGGGTATTTTCTTCACTGACTGGCCACACCATGTGCAGCTGCACCCCAAATAAGAAGCCCTCAGAGTGAGACAATGGTGCTGCTGACAAAGTAATAAACAGCTTCAAGTGTCCTTACCCTCTCTGAGCAGATGGGAGTAGATGAGCCAGAGGAGCAGCAGGCAGCAGAGTGACGCACCTCCACCTGCGGAGAGCGTCTTCACTCCAGACTGCATCCTACACCTTCAGCCTCTCGGATTATCCAAACTTTGAACGCTGGTGCCGCTCAGATGTCTCGCAGATCAGCGGGAGAGGGGCTAATCCAGTGGCGTCTCCGCAGCCTGTCGTCGGCATCCATTTTGAGGTTATAATAGGAGAGGGACTGATAGTAATCCCCCCTTTGCTTTTCAGATTCCCTCGATGAGCCGCATATCCATCCAGGCTGCTCGCACACGCGCTCTCACACACATTCACTCACACACGCGCTCACAGAGGGTACAATGTCACCAGATCTGGCCAAGTTTACGCAGCTGTGGATTCAGGAGCTGGAATTCACTGGCAAAAAAAAATGTAAGTATGAGGAGGAAGAGGAGTGAGCAGCAGCAGTTTTGGGTCCTGATGATGATGCTGATTGTAAATTCAGCCGCTCCACATCTTCTCAACGCCGCTGTCACTTGTTTTTTCTCCTCCTCCTCTGCGCTCCGCTCCGCACTGTTGTTATTATTATTCCCAACCAACTTCTGCACTGAGCCCGGCTCTCTCTGTGTCACTCTACAGAGGAAGGCGCTGCAAGTTAACCCAGGCGGCGGACATGACGAACATACCAATCAGCGGGGAAACTTGTCCGAAAACGCATCAATCACTCCAGCAGCTTCCAAAAAAATGCCCAAAACACCTAAAGGCGCAAATGCGTCATATCGCGGCCACATATGTACACGGCAGCGGCAGTGTAGGCGAAATGTCACGTCAAAGCGGCAAGAGCGGCGGGTGTCACGCCGCTGCGCACCGCCGCTGGCACAAAAACGCACTCCGAGCGCGTCAGAGCGACCGGTGCGGCGAAGTTGGACGCACTTGTCACCTGTGTGAGCCTTTTGTGGAGCCGCTGGCAAATTGTCAGTGGGGATGTCTGGAGGAAAAAGAGGCTCCCCTCCCCTGAAAGTCAAGAGTTGGTTACAGAGGAGAGTGCAAACGTATCCTTAGTCTGTCCCGCTCGGATGCATTTGCATGCAGGCGATGCCGATGATGAAGAAGAAGAGGATTTCCCCTCCTCAGTCCGTGGAAGGAAACGCTGCTGCCGCCGCTGCTGCTGCTGCACCCTGAGTTGCCTTCATTTACAATGTTTCCATCTGCTCTCTCTCCCTCCCTCTCTCTCTCTCTCTCTACACACACACACAGACAGACACAGACACACACATACACACACACAGTGGCCTAATTTCTTCCGCAAAAGTGAGGAAAAAAAGTTTGAGCTCTCAGGCTATAAATCCCAAACTGTAGATGATGATGATGATGCTTATTTATACACAGTGAGATGTCCCATCTCAGCCCCACAGGGAGACACAAGGCAGCACCACCCGCCTCCTCCTCCACAGTCTGACATGTTACTTTACTCCATGTCTTTTATGCCCTTTTTCATAGGTGGAAAACGCCCTTGAGGGCTGCACGGTTGGAGGACTACAGTTAACATTTAGCACACTGGCATTCTGCACTGTAAAAATAGATTACTTGTCTTAACTTAAAAACAGTCAGTGTCCAGGCTCCCTTAAAGGAGAAATCTGTAATATATTTACTGTAATAAACCATAAAAATGACCATGGTATGTCATCAGAGATTATGTCAAGCTGAAATACTCACTTCTCGGACAACAATAACAACATGTTAACAGTCTGACAGGCAGTCACTGAACTCCAGCTCCAGAGTGTGTATTTTCAGAGCAGTGGCTTTTTGTTTTCAGGATAATTTTCCGTTTGAAGGGTCAGCCACAGTCCTTACACAAACTTCAACGACAGTTCACACAAAAACAACCAATCCCTATGAATTCTGCAGGACCTCGCAATTTTGTCCAATTACCACCACTTTTTCCATTTTGACCAATCATGTAGCTTCATACAAGTTCTACCAATCACAGCAGTCTGCTGTGCAAACATCATACATCTTAATGAACCCACTCAGTGCTTTTTTATTTACTTTTTTGTTTTTCACTGAAAAGGACATGCAATTTCTCATTGTTGTTGACATTTATCAATGCTCTGTGCTCTTTTATACTCTGTAACTTTGTGTTTACTGTTTTGATTGAGTCTGAACTCCAAAAAGATTTTGCTTCTTTGCTGATAACCCCAAGGTACACTTCTTCACTTACAAATGAAGCATATTTTGTTAGAAATCTTGTAATCTTGAGCCTTTAATCTTCTGGAACAAGCTGACTCTGATTTCAAAAGAATTCTACATTTAAAAATTATATATGTATACATATATATATATATGTATTTCAATTTTAACTTGTTGCTGCAATTTCATTGCAAGAAACACCTAAAAACATCACAACGTGCATCATAATTTTTAGAGGAGGTGCTATAGGTGCTAAAGGCATTTTAGGCATTTTAATAATCCCCAAAACAGCCTGTGAAATCCTGGAGGGACTGACGTATACAACTGCGGCTGCTCCTGCTGGAGCTATTTTGTTCCAGCATTGGCACAAACTAAATACGTGAAATTGCTCCCTGTGAATTTATTAACTTTTAAGTGTAAGGCCGTAGGGACTAAATTCAATACTAACCTTCATCATGGTTCACAGTGTTTTCATTATTGTGAAAACAAGCAACAGTTACTTATCTTAAAATGTTTTAGAGACACACAGCAGGTTTTTATCATATGTTTTCTTCAAACTATTAAAAAGAAGGGTCTCAGAAGAGTTTTAACTCTCACACAGTGCATGCTGGGATGTCTCGTAATGTTTCTTTAGAAATTTAATTTAATGAGTTGATTGAACCATGTACAGTTCATTCATTCGACTCATCATTTCATGTCCAAATTCCATGTTTATTAGTTAGTTCTGAGGTGCTCTAAAAATAGAAATTTTAATAAAGTTGAATTAACTTGAATAAGTTAATGAAGTTAATGAGAAAAGATTAGCTGATTCTACTAAATTCCTATATGATTTTTTTTACAGTGTGGGAAAATGTGAGCGGTCTGTTTGTTCAGAGGATGGGTGTATGGCATGTGGGCTGTTACATTATTATGTTACATTATTATATATTGCCTAATATCATATCAGGTCTCAAGTGTACACACATACAGTAGGGGCATGTATGCACCCTCGAGCGTGTGTGTGTGTGTGTGTGTGTGAGGTAAAGCCCTGCAGATGCCAGTCTATCTTCTGAAAGAGCACCATTTAAGACTCCCTTGCCACTTGAGGACCATTACTATAACTCAACCCCCTCTCTCTCACACACATACACCAAACTCCATGACCAGTGAACGTGCACTTTATTAGCAGATGGAGAAGTCCCCCCTGTGTGCTGCTGTGCTATCAGCCTCTCACTGAATGGCTTTTATGATGACGTATTGGCCCGGGCCAAGGCTTGTCACATCATCACTGTAATATATGAATAATGACTGGGACTCACACTGTAGGGACTATGCATTTGTTGAGTATTAAAGGGATGGTTCGGATTATTTGAAGAAGGGCTGATGAGATATAATAAGTGTATTACCTACAGTGGACGGCAGTCAACACACCCCCAGTTTGGAGAAGCAGCAGAAGCACAGATGTTCTGTAGCAACCTAAAAAAAACATGAAATAAAAAAATGTATATAAATTTAAAAGTACATTATATTCAGAATATTTTCACCACTTAACCTCGCTGCGCCGCAAGCAATAAGTCCAATACCACTTTCTACCCCTTAACCAGACTCCTTTGGCAAAATCAGTCATTTTACCTCACAGAACAGTGGAGTCGCTGGTCCTCCACTGCCATAATTAGTTACTTTGTTTGTGTTATCGCATTACTTCAGTGAATTTGAACTAACCTTTTAAAACACTGAGGTCACACAGTAACACAAACTAACTAACAGACCGAGACAGCGGTAGACCAGCAACTCAGCAACTAGTAACATGTTCTGTGAGGTAAAATGACTGATTTCACCAATAGAGTCTGGTTGGTTTATAGAAAAAAACATTTTGTTCATGCAGTGACGGTTTCTAGTTGGAAAAGTCCATCTGACAGCAAGGTAAAGCAATGAAAATATTCTAAATGTAGTTTACACTTAAGCTAACATAGAATTTTTTAGGGGGCTACAATATTAACAATCTTATAATAATATAATTATCTGTGCCTTATTCTTTGCAGTTCTTGTGTCCTGTGTTTAAATTCTTTGCACTTTTTTTTAAGTACTTTGAGACTTTTTTAACGTTTAATTACCTTTTTTTTTTGTATTTTGTTGTTGTTTGAATACTTGTATTACACTGGGTGTCTGAGAGAAACAGGATTTTAATCCTCTGTATGTCTTGTACATATGGCAGAATTGACATTAAGGTTGACTTTGATGATACTTTGCTGCTGACCCTGTCCACAGAGAACAGAACATTGCTTAGCTTTCTTCACCGGTACTCCTGCTGCTTCTCTAAATTGAAGTTGTGCTGACCACCATTTACTGTAGGTAATACACTGACTATGCATAAATACCTCATACGACCACACTTCAAATAATTCAATCTATCCCTTCAAAGGGAAACCTTGCCGGATTTCCAACCTGACTGCCACATCAGGGCGTCATGTCTTTAAACCTGCTGATGTTCTCTGCACCGCTGTAACCAGCAGCAGCAGCTCACTTTACTTGGCTGATGGTGGAGGAGCTACAGGGAGTTTGGCTGCTGAGCTGAGATTTGTTTTCCTCTCTCGTGTGCAGCTCTGCTCAGCCAGTTCAGAGTTAAAAACCACGTTTCAGTCTGTCAAAATGACGTCCCAGCAGGGGTTGCGGTGTAATTAATCATAATAAATCACTGAGACTGACAGGGTTGTAAAAATTCTGCCAGTTTATTTTTACCCATCATATTTATTTTCATGTTTACCAATATTATACAGACTTATTTTTAATTGCATTTGGGCGTGTTTGGAATGTAATAACAGTTAGGCCACTGACACAACACTGTGTGTGCATTTCAAAAGGGCTGTGCTCAACAAAAATGGTCATATATTCATGCTGAATGCTTGTGCACACATTATATGAAAGTCTACACATGATTATTATGTTTTACTAAAGATGGTTATGAATGCTACTGTCTTATTTGGCTGCCATGTTCAATCAGAACAGAGATGGCTGATGTACATGTAACAGTGTTGTAAAGTAATTGCTTAAGGTCTGTAGTTACTTACAATTTTGATGTATTTACCTTGAGTGTTTCCAAAATGACACGTTATACTTCTACTCTAGTACATTTATCTGACAGTTTCAGTTAATATAATGTCACATTTTACATTAAAAACACATGATCATATTATAAAATATGGCTAAAGACAAAACTCCCCAAACATATGAAGTATTGAAGTATTCAGCCAGCTAAAACATTAAAATGTTGTCTACATCAGTAGCAGAAGTCCAGCAACATAACAGATCACTTTAGCAGAGTCATTCTGCTGCATAATGAGTAGGGGAGGGCAGGGATTAAAGTAAAAAACTTCTTCTGTATTTTCTGCTTTGCAAAGAGATGCATTTCTTTAGAGTAACCATATCTCACTGTGAACAACATACACGTGTTCTCTACCGATACCAACCAACTTTTTAAAAAAATGTTGGAGTAATGAATTGGACGCAATCAAACTGGAAAATGAGTAACTACTTAATTCAGTTAAACTTCTGGTATATAACTCTCATTAAAGCTTTAGGTAGTCCTCCAAGCAAATGACTTTGTTATGCTTAAATCAATTTATCATCCTGGTCCAGTTCGTCAAACTCACTTTATTGCAGAATCCCCTCCTGTGGAGTGACACTAACATAAACCACCCTGACATGCTCTAGCATACCCATCTGGACTCATGAGACCTCTGTTGTCTCATCTTACCCAAAGCCTATAACGAGGAAACAAATATATCTTTAATGAAAGCTGGACAAAAGAAACACCATATTACAAGTAATTTCGTCGCCCTTGTCTCCGTCAGCTTTCCTTGGCTAGTACTAAAGATAGGCTAGCATGATAAATGAAACCTTCACTGATACTACAGATAGGTCTGACAGATGATATATATACACAATCTTCAACCAATACACATTACCTTAAAAAGAGAAAATACTTCTGTTTTGTATTTTTCACTCTCCAAGTGAAATGCTTGGTTATTCTACTGCGACTGATTGGAATCAAACTAGTTCCTAGCTGTGGATTTCACAGCACATTCTTGGCTTCGTTGTTACAAGAGAAAGGTCAGAGTTGCAGCTGTCCCCCTTATACTTTCGTCCCAACTCTCCCTTACTTTTATTTTTGATGCTTAAAGTAGGCCTATTTTTTTGCTCCATATACTTCTGCTTAAAGTGATTTGAATCAAAATTTGATCATATTACATAATGAACACATGGAGATTTATCAAACGATGGAGCTTTTTAGCAAACAAAGTTAGCCACAAGGTAAACATAGTGGAGCATTTAGCAAGAAAAAAAAGATATTCTTCTTAAGAATTGGTTGGAGACCAAGATGGAGACAAAAGAGGAGTGAATATGAGATTTACATTCATTAGGTAGCCAGAAATACAAACATCAAATAAATGCTAATGTTGCACCATCACTGTTTGGTGTGTAACGAACAACAATTTCCTAAAAAGTTGCCCAGATCAACAAAAGATGAGAATAGGTCATTGTTGTGTTCACAGCTTGTTTCTGCTGCACCAAGATGGCCAGAAATCAGTAACCACAGTTTAAGAGAAGCAGTGTGTAGGATTCAGAAGCATCTAGCAGTGAAATGTAAATCGCAACTAACTGAAAAACCCCCACCCACCCACCCACCCAAAGGTGTAGACGACACTACGGTGGCGCCTCTGTTTCTGTAGCTACTGTAGAAATATGGTGGACTCCAAGAAAGAAGTACCACACCCTATGAACACCATATTCTAACTTAACAACAACACAACAACTCTTATTTTCAGGTGAATATACACTGATGAAACCTATGAATATTATATTAAATTACTGTCAATTTTTGCCAGTAGATTCCCCTAAACCTCACACACTGGACCTTTAAGTTAGACTATAAATGTAGCATTTTTACTTATAATGGATTAATTTTACACTGAAGCATTGTTATTTTACTTTAAACATATTTACATGTGTGCTGTGCTCTTTTATTGTAGCGTTGTGCTCTATGCTGGTCATTTGTATGATTGGCTGCCTGCACAGTTGTTCAGTTCCAGTCAACATGAAGCTAAATTAGATAAACACATACTGACTTGCTTGTTTAGTTTAGTGGCTGTGAAGCTGTTTATTAACTCATGTCATGCTATTTTGTCAGTTCTCTTAATTAATATAAGACATTTTGACATATCAGAGGAGGAAAAACAGGTAAAAATACTAAAATGAAAACTGACTGGATTCCATTTAGCACCTGTGCCTTTCCTGCTATGACAAGTCAAAATGTCGAATGTGGAAAAAGCATATTTTGTGAAATCATATTATGTGAGTGATCCTGCTGGGCCTGCCATTCTGACGCCTGTCAAAATTACAATTTTTTTGTAATTATCTGCTAATGCTTTTAAATTTTGGAGAAAAAAGTTATAAATCCCAGTACATAGGATGTTCATAGTGTATAGGCCAAACAACTTAATATGAATCGCCATCAGTTTCAGGCATTTTTTGGAAATACTGGAATATAAACAAGAGAATTTATGCCAACTTTAGGATGACCAGACCATGAAAATGTGCGGAAGCTGCTAAAACTTACAGAGTGCAATATTTTGACAAATTAAGGCTAATAAGTGGTAAAGATGACAATCCAACAATTCAATTTATGAGCTCATCAGTGGCATGTATTGTGAAAGCCAAGGTAGGCGATCAACTGATCTTTACGTTTTGGACATTTAAAGAGAAAGGTCACTCCAAAATCAAAAATCCATATTTTCCCCCTGGCCTGTGGTGCGATTTATTAATCTAGGTTTTTGTTATGTCTGACTTCTCTCCAATATAATGGGACTAAATGGCACTTGGCTTGTGGTGCTCAAAGGATCAAAAAATACATCTGGTACAAACTGGATAAAAACCAGTGTCACAGGGCGCCTCTATAGCTCAGTTGGTAGAGCGTGCACATCATGTATTGAGGCTGTCAGTCCTCTGCAGCAGCTGCTGGTTTGATTCCTGCCTGCAGCCCTTTTTGCTGTGTGTCATCCCCTCTCTCTCTACCCCCTTTCCTGTCATGTCTTCAGCTGTCCTATCACAAAAAAGTCAAAAGCCCCAAATAATAATCTTAAAAAAAACAAACAAAAAAAAGCTCATATTATGACCTGGTTATTCAAGATAATTCTACATTCTCTCTGCAGTGGAGTCTGCTGGAACTACTTTCTCTCTACTAGAAAGAAAGTATTTCCGACATGAAAGAGCTCAAAACTGTGAGAGGGAAAGAGTAAAATCAGTGCCCTTTCTGCCTCGTAGCCATCAAATTCAAAAAAGGTCTGACAATATCGAGTGACCGCTTCCCTTTACGTGTGTACCCATCAACAGAACATGCTGCCGCTGCCACTGCTCCGCCGTCACCCTCTGGACCCGATGCCCTTGACACGAAAAGCAGGACACACTCAGACACACTCTGGTAACTCAGGAGGACTTAGCACACACACCCAGTGAGGAGGAGAAAGGTCTGTAGATTATCTTGAGTAGCCGGGTCATGATTTTTGGATAGAGACATTGGTTCTGAGTTTTTGAAATGTATTCTTTTGGTCCTTTGAGCGCCACAAGCTGAGTGCCATTCAGTCCCATTATGTCTGAGAGAAGGCAGACATCTCCAGAACTCTGCAACTCACACCAAAAGATCTAGACGAATAAATAGCAACACAAGCCAGGGGGAAAATATGTAGTAGTACTGTGAACTGCCCCTTTAACTAAATATCTGAGACTTGAAATAGTGTTGTTCCGTTGCAAACATGTAAGCAAATTAAAACGCCCATCTTCAACCAATTTATTAGTTAAGTCAACTGATGAGAAACTAGTTTCTTACTCTTACAAGCTGATTGAACAAAATTGACCTTTTTGAGCAACAGCCTTCAAATGGAACTTGTGAACTCGGAACTTTTAGAAAATTTCCACTTACAATGTTGTGAATACCACAAACGGGGGGTGTTCTCGCGGTAATCACGACCAATTTGAAGGCAGGAATTTGCAGGAACAGTTGCCAGGTTGGACGCATTGTTCGTATTAAGTACCGTAATAATGACCAATGTCCGGATTGGTGATGTGCCATGAAAACACTCTATAGGCACTACATTTTGCTGTCATTTGTGCAGAGGGAGTTCTTGTATGACAAGAAGAGACTGAAAACCTTGAAAGGTGAATTAAAAATAATAATACCATGAAGAACAGCAAAGTGGTTGACTAAGTGTTTCTGTACCTGATAATGCTTTTTTTTTTGCCCACAGCAAAGAATGAGGTTCAATCCAAACCACAGACGATCAAGGAAAAGCCTTGATGAACAAGTGTCATGACACTCAGTTCCACCTGACACAAGTGCCACAAGGCTACAGGTGCAGTAGCACATAAGTGCATCATCAATGACTTTTTTTTTTTTTTTAAAGAGAGATAGGCGGAGAGAGAGAGAGGGAGATAGATAAAGAGCTAAAGTAAAATGATGATGTTCACTTTTCAGAGTTCCTTTCAGCCACACAAAGCGTAGCCTTTGTTTGGCTGCTGTGTGTTACAGAACATGAAACACTGACTGTGTTTCCACATTTGACAGGTAAGCAGAAACACTTGCTGTTGTAGGCAGAGCTGATATGTGCGTGTGTGTGTTTGTTGCTCAGGTTTGGATACGAGGACTCTAGAGAGGGAGATCAAAGGTGCATTTGTTGGACACTTCAGCAGGCACACAGTAGTTTGAACCCAAGACTGAGAACTTACAGATGAAACTCAAAGTACAAATTTATATATTCACTGTCCACAAGCTACCATCACATATTGTGGCTAATTTTGTGTTTTGTTAATTATTCACAAGCTTTCACATTTATTGGAACAGGTGGAGAATTTGTTACAGTTAATTTACAGCATTTGTCAAATCACTGGGGGGGGAAAAAAAGGCAAATTAGGACACCCAAAATTTATGAGCATGAGCATTAGGATACACAGGCATCTCAGGAATGTGATTTGTTAGCTTATATCAGACGAAGTCAGGCCACAGCTATGTGCACCCGCAACTCCAATCCTTGTTTTCCAGCCACCGGCTGTTCACCGGCTTTGCTCACATCCCGTAGAGGAGCATAATGCCTCAAAGCATCTGTTCAAATGGCCCTTTATTCTGCACAATATTGAAACACTGGGCGGGTACTGTCACCACGCATAAGCATAATTCAGAACTTAACACTTTAAAGTTGTAATACTGTTTTTATAACAGGAACTTAAATACTTAACACAGAAGAAAATCTTTTGAGCAAGAAGCACTCACCACCAGATGAAGCTCTGAAAATTTAGTGGCACTGATTTATAGAGGACAACAGCAAAAAAAAAAAAAAACTGCAGCATTACAGTATCCTCTTCTATGCTCATTTTGTTCACTAATATTCAAACTACTTTGCCAAAGTTGGCTAAATGCACAGCTTCCCTTTTTTGCTAGTATGCTCAGCTCTTTGCCTTGTCATTCTCTCCTTTCAGGAGCAACGAAAACAGCCATGTTTTCAGTTTTGTGGCAATGCATTTTTCAGATGATCCAGTGGCTTTGTTAATGGTTTGTCTGGCCTAAGAAATAAGAGAATAATCTCAATTTGAGAAAGCAAGAGAGAGGGAGGGAGAGAGAAAGACAAAAGAGAGACAGAGAAAGTGAGAGTGCACCAGAAAAATACTGCCATTCACCCGATTTCTTCATGTCTGTGACATATTCTACAGACAGACATATTCTATAGACAGTGAAACTGTAACAAAAGGTGTCATATTGTTCTTATGATATTGATATGTCAAAAATAATTTTCACAGTCTAATTTTACATAGAACCATGCACATCATGCAGAAAAAAATGGTGAGGTGCCAAATCTCTTGATCAAGGATACTCAACTCAATGCCAATATCAAAGACTACAAAACTATATATTCTTTATTTATGTGAATGGAGTCCAAAGTGACATTAGGGCAGGTAACTTTCACTGGTACTTTTTATATAACTATACATAACTATGAATGAAAAACATAAACACAACTTAAATAGAAAAAAGGATCAAATATATATATATACAGCCTCTAATGCCTACAAAAAACATAAGAGGAACCTGCATTATTTTCTGTAAAAAGAAAAAAAAGGACAATACGTTAAGATGAAGTGTTGCTGCTCTGACCTTTTACTATGAGCACTCAAATGAAAAGCAAGAGGCTCTGCAATGCACACGTGCTGCAGCCAGTGTGGTCACGCACAGTTTTTTCTTACTAGTTAAAACATTTTGAATTCATGTCTCATGACAACGACTCTGAATCACAAATCCATGGACTTTGCATGCAATCGCTCCTCTAAAATTTGCCTTGTCTTCTCTCTGAACACACAGTTAGATTTAGTAATGGCATGGTTGTTAAGACAATTTGCTGTGCAATAGACTGTATTTTCTATCCAGATTTATAGACCTAAGCTCTGGGTATTTTAAGTTGAATAATACTTAAAAAAAAAAAAAACCAGGATACTGACTAAGATCAGTGTCAGGACTGTCATCTTTTGCAGTGCTCATAGTGTATCACCAGCATACAGATAAAGAGCTTCCAGCAGTGGTTTCCATATCTCAGTATGATCAAAATTTGCAAAGCAGGTGAGCCCTCAGAGTACCAGCAGGATTATACAGGATTGACCTGCAGATGGTCACAGCAGCCATCAGCTCTGCCTTCTGAAATAACTCTCCTTGTTCCACATGGATTTTTTCTTGGTTTTTACAAGCATAACTCCCCTCTCGCTCCCTCCATGCAGACAAACTGAGCGACATGCCAGTCAGACGGGACATGGACTGGACCCCTTTTTCTGCTCCGCTGGACAGAGAGTCATGTTGACAAGCCGCTGCAGAAAGGCAAAGCAGCGTCTGTCCTTTTGAGGCGCAGTGGACCTTGAAAGAACAACACAAACAAATTCGAGTGCAACAGCAAGGTCCCTCACGTAATTACTGAAGATGCAACGTGCTGCTCATAATGATTCAGACTGAAGAGTTTTTCTTCAGTAGAGCTTCTTCCAACAGATCATCACTGGTCGACTTCAAGAAAACACCAATCTGCTGCAGCATTCCTGTGTCTGCATATACGTAATGAAACAATCACAAGCCTTAATCAACAATGTCATTTTCACATAAATTAATGTCTGTGTTGCTGGTATCACATGCTGACAGTGATTCAGCGTAGCCGGTTTGTGAGGGCGTTTACATTTCCTGTTCCAAACACCCAAGGCCAATAATCTTTTCAGCGCACCATAAAAGCCTAATAGGGCTCCACAGATTTGCATATAACAATATTTGCATGCATTAAAATATTTATTGTAGTAACATGGGACTAAGACACTGCATCGTCAATTATACATGTGATGAGTCAATCGGAAATGATGGTTAACAACAACATAAACTCATGTAACAGCTGTCTGACAACTATATCAACTCTGCACTCATCATCAAAACAATGTCACAGTGCCCAAACTATTTGATTGACAGCTGATCTTTGGGAACAGCATAAACACGACGGTAAAGAATTTAGTCTGTGTTGCACCCACAAGGATTCATTTTCAAATCAGATTAAATCATGGCTCATCTTTAACACCAACACTTCAAAATGGATTGAGCAAAATAATCAGATTAGTTGGGATGAACTTAATCCAGTTGAGTCTGATGATGCACCTTTTCTTTCTTTCAATCCAGATGATCCGTTAAAACACATTTCAAATAGTTAATATCACATAAAAAAAAGTCTTTTTTTTTTTTCTGCTCTCTAGCAAATAATACAACTTTCTGATTGGCTAGCTAGCAAACCATGCAGCTTTTTAGCATTGTTAGATCATAATGAATTAGATATGCAAAGATGGCACACATTCAGTCCAATAACGTGCCTAAGTCACGCCCCCATGGGACCTACATTTGGTAAAAAAAAATATATATTGTGTGAAAGACAAAATATGTTTTAATTCCATTTGTACTGTGCCATGAATTACACATATGTTGTTTATCAATTTAAAACATAATTAAACATTAATAAGTCTCAGTTTGATTTAGGTTTGTCATTTTGTTTAGTTTTGTGTGAAACTGAGTGAATTACATCTCTCGTCTCATCTAATATTCGTCACCAACCCCAATCTTGCTGCCCCTTGTAACATTATCTTACCTGAAGTATTTTATCCAGCGACTCCTGGTCCTTATATCAGCCATACAGAGAAAGAACAACCAAGGCTCACTGTTGTGTGACTACATCCCAGTACAAAAACACACAGGCATCGTAGCTTTAGCGGCTACTGACATCACTTATTTAAAAGGTCTTACGACAAACTGCAACTGTCTTGACTTAAAAATGCAGATTTTAAATAGACAAACATCATGTGTGATTCCACAATTCAAACAAGATTAAAAAAATAATTAGTCTCTTCTAATTAGACTACAGATCATATGTTTTCTAAAGTTAGGTCCCAGATGCATAAGCTGAAAGGGTTTTCTAGTTTTCTTCTGCCTTTATTTCCTGGTTATACAGCCAACTAAATATGTGCAGTACTGTTTCCCCCCTTTGCCCCCCCCATGCCAGATCCAGCTCAGTTCATAGACTTTACATTGTGATGACAACAAAGATTTTTAAATGGCTGTTTTGGCTCAAGGAAGGATTTACAAATATAAAGACTCCAGGGATTAAAAATTAATAATAGAAAGAGTCATAACTGACCTTGTTTGCAGTTGAGATGTCCCGTCAACAGTTTTACAGACATTTCTTTTATAACGGTGGCCTATGCAGGAAAATGCTTTTTGGACCGGTGAGGTATTTTTCGTCGCAAAATTACGACTGGCCACTGGAAAAAATTGGCGGCACGGTGATGCTGTGGTAATGCTCTGTCTAGTTCTTATAAGCCTATGCTTTTCAGCTAGCAAACAATATAACGTTTTGTTAACCTTTTAGGTAGCTATTAAACAGTGTAACATTAATTTTTTAGCCAACATGTTTTGTCAGATGTGTTTAAATGATAGTTTCCTCACTGTTTTACTATTATTAGGTCCCAACAGCACTCCAATTTATTTATTTATTTTGATTTTAATGTGGGTAAGCAAGCATCTCCATATTGATTAAACTATTTAATTTTGGTTTACATCAATATCTTGGATTTACCAACCTGAGATTAATTTTTAGTTATGCAAAAGAGGACTGCATTATGGTAAATCTGGATTTACTCATTTAAACTTAGATTTGCTGAACTCTTATGACAACTAATCTAAATTATTCTTTCTTGGTGAAACCCAGTCTTGAAGATATTAAAATCATAAGAATTAGGGCTTGAACATGCACAGTTAGTCCCATAGATTCCATTTCAACTAAACATAAACTTCATTATTACACACACGGTCTACGAGGCTTAAGCAGACGCCATACGAGGCCTGACCTGTGAGATCAATTGTGAAAGGTCAATGGAACGGCAGTGATTTCCAACAACCGCACCAGAGTCACCATTAGTGATTTACTGACCTGTTTGCATGTGGAATAGAGCCTCTGAGAACGTTTCAATTACAAAGTGTTTTTCTTGTCTGTCCCCTCTTGGATGTTTGGATCAAAACACTAACTTGGGAAATTCAATATGGTGCCATGCCCCGAGAAATTCAGCCTATTTTCTGCCCTGTCAAATTCTGAACTGTTGGCACTGATAGCCCAATAAAAAAACAAACACAACCCCTGTAGACAAAGAAAGATACTGAGCCCATATATATATATATATATATATATATATATATATATATATATATATATATATTTGTTTCCCACAGACACGCTTCCATTGTTGTCGTATCTTATTGTTCTGCAGGAACTGTGGCTTTGGAGTGTTTGTTTTTGATTAGGAATGTTTAATGGCCTCTACACATTCAATTATCAGCAGCCTGCTCCACCAGTCGATAGTCATCCTCACATTAATGGCCCAGAACTGATTACCAAGGACAGAGAGAGAAATGGGTGAAATGTTATTCATTCAAAGCGCTAATTAAATCCTCCTAGGTGGGACTTTCAATCCCACTAGAAACTTTGCCAGCGTTTTACTAAGTACCACTTATAGTGATAGTATGCCTAAAAATAACAGTGATTGTGAAACAAAATGCTCGTGGATTTCTCCGTTGCCTGGTTGTCTCAGTAGTCCTTTGTGCTGCTTCTCATAGCTGTTATGGCCTCCGTTTTCTGTGTGTCATTCAGCTGCACACATCTAATCTCCCTCAGACATATAAAACTTTCTACCAAGTAACGCTGCTCAACTTGTAGCCCTGTGGAGCAACAGTGGAGAACAATGTCTGATGGATATCGATGTCATGTCAAAATCATTGCCTGCTTGTGTTTCTTTTTGTTGAACACAGTATGGAGTAATAAATGCTAGAGAAGTATTTTCTGCCTCTTTTTTTGCAGTCAAGGTTGTGGAGCTCCTTCCTCTTTCTCTCGGAACTAAGTGGAATTAACGAACTCGCTGCCAAACAATCTGAAGGACCTCCTCTTGATGGAACACTTTCCTCTATAGTCTGGATCAAATGATAGCCTTCACATCCTCATACAGCATATCATCCGTGCTGAGAGGAACCGTTCAGTTAAACTCTTTCAAAGGCACAGCTAGGCACACTGCCAACCATCTATTGTTCCTGCACTGGGCCTCTTGGTCTGAGCTTTCCCACCAGCACTGGGAGGAGACGACTCACAAGGGTATGTGTGCAGAGTTTTTGTGTCCGATTTAATTTCAGCAGAAATGTCAGTGATGAACAGGGATTTGCATTTTGCATCTAGTGCTTCGCAACCTCAACTGGCCTCGCTGCCATGACACACCAGCAACATCAACCATGGCAAGCAATAAAAGGAATTTATCCCTCTCTCTTAGACTGCCTCTTCATTTTGGTTCATTTTTCTTTAATTTCCCCAAATCAAAGCTCTTCCATTCAACAGAACATGTAGTTGTAGGGAGTCTAACAGCCTATTCTCATTCACAGGTTGTCAAATACAAATGTTTTGTCACGCCCCTTGGTGTCTCGTACAGACTCACAAGGTACCCTTTAGCATCTGATGTCAACATCGCATCCAGGTTCCCTGTGAGAAAGGAGGAAGTGGGGTGGAAGAATGGGTCAAACAAACACAGGACTTTTACTTAAGAGGCCGGGGTTTATGTCTTGTGTGAAACCAAAAGTTAGCGTTAACTTAAATTAGCATTATGTGCATCACGTTACGTTACGTTACATACTTAATCCAAACCATGATCTTTTCCTAAACCTAACCAAGCTAAAAATAGTTTTGATGCCTGAACATAAGAACTGAGCTGCTACTGTTTTTGCAATGGTAATCGTGTTAAAAAGGCTTTCCGGCAGTGTCTTATACAGATGCTAAAGGGAACCTTGTACATCAGATCAGATAAAACAAGACAAAGCAGCGTCAGTCTATGAAGAGAAGGGATGAGAACAGGTTGTATCTAAAGTTGTTCAGCATGTTTTGTGGAATTAATTGGACATAAGTATTCAGTGTCCTTGCACATGATCTGTTTTTACATTGAAGTCAATTTAATATTCATAATAGGCTTAATTTACCTGTAGAGCATTTTTCAAAAACCAAGTCAGTAAGAGCTTCACATAAGCAAAAAAAATACAATAACTAAAACAAAAACTAAAATTTATAGATAAATGAAACACATGAAACTCAATCAGATTAAATAAAAATAAGGTAAAAGAAAATCCAGTAAATCCAATTCAGTAAATTAAAATAGAAATGAAAAATAAGTCTAAACAGCCATGATACCCAGAACGTGTCCAGTTTCATCAGCTGCTACAATAATCAGGAGAAGCTCTGTGCTAAAAGTATGTTTTGCGGAACTTTGGGGGTTAGTTTGGGGGTTTTCTTGGACTTGCCTCTACTGTCCATAAGTAGCAATTACAGTATAATGGCACATTGAATTTAGCCTCATTTCCCAAGACTCTCTTGAATCCTCACAGACTTTAATTGACATCACCAGGGGCATCCCAGTTAGTGTCTGAGTGCAGGAGGGTGTGAGGCTCTAAACGCTGTATGAGGAACAGGAGAGCAGCCCTTTGTACACTCACATTACCCAGAAAGTGGCATTTATGTTGATTCTGAAGTGTGAGGCTGAAATTTTGGACTGTAGTAGTTGTATCTATGAGCGCTATGCATTGTGGGTACTCGCAGCTATAGCTCAGGCTCTTGGAGACAGAGGTCACTTAGTTTGGCATCGTATCACTGGGGGCAAACTAGACATCAACATTACATTAAAAATGTTGGAATCTGCAGGTTTCCTTTGAGCTCTGGAGTTTCCACGCACTGAACAACCTCAACTGAGGAGTCAACCATAATTCATACACTTCAATGCTTCATCCTACCAACCGTAGTCTTGTTCTGGTGTCTTATTTGCTGCTGAAAAACTGTTGTGACAGTCAGCAGTCGTTGCTACTGCATATGTCCCACTATCACTAACGCTCAGCCCTTGAACACTTACAGCCTTATGTCTACAAGGCGGCCATGAACGCATCCTCTGCCCGTCTCTTCCCCATAGAGGCATGCCGCTTTGGATTTCCGTCAAGGCTGCTTTTAATGGGAGCTGTTGTAATCACCGCCTGTAGGCCTACGGGCGTCTCTGGTTTAATCTTGGTTCCAAACTCCCCTGGCCCCGGGCTCACTCATGTGTCAACCCTGCTTTCATCACAAACTCAACATGGAGGAATACCTTCAAACCACTGAAATATGTATAGGCGTACCCTGAAACCGACAAAAGTGTGCAGTTTGTGCTGGTTGAGTGGGTGACTCTGCTGCCTTGAATTTCAGCAGCGCAACAGCACCTACACGCTGCGTTCCTCTTTGGTCTTCACCTCCAACAGAAGGGGAAAGAGATGTGTGACAGGGCTTACTGTCACCGCCGAGAAAAGCAACAGGGACAATCAAGAGTGCAAGAGTATGGTAACAAAGTATCTCGGGCTTGTTTTTTCCCCCTCTCTCTCAGTTTCTGTCTATCTTTCAGCTGCTTTGATGCGTTTCCATGAGAACAGCGAGACAGAGCAGGTAGGTGTTGTTGCCCCTGGTGTAGGAACAACCAAACCGAACAGAGAGGAAGCAGCGCTGGAAGATTTTTGTTATCTGTGTCTCTCCAGCCCAAGCACTGCAAGGCAATTCAAGATGAGGCTTCACTTGTGCACACATGTGGCCTTGCACATGTACAAAGAGGTACACCTATACCATCACACACACTCTGAAACACATGATATCCAGGCTGGGTTACGGAGAGAGATGATGTTGATTAATTGCCTTCAATTATTATATTTTTCTCTAAATGATTTTAAAAGTCAAATGAAATAAAAGTGAATTGAGGCTGGTATATTTCATACAAATGTGGCTTGAAAATGCCTGTATTCTAAGCAAGCAACAGCAGCCCACAAGAGATTTTAAGTCTCCTGGGAATGTTTGTATCAGACAACTTTAAAGATTCAGGCTGTTCTGTGCATACAAGGTTACGCAGGGCTGCAGAGATCCCATTTGTGAGAGCCTGAGAGTCTCTCAATGCCATTTAGAGCCTTCTTGGACACCATGACAAAGTGGAGTGGTGCAGCACTATTCATCTTCCAGCTGTGGCCAGGAGCCTCTGACACCCCAGTAGACAGAGGGAAATGAAAAGAGGGTGCAGCAGCCAATGGCGCCGTACTTTATCTGCCGAGAGACTTGGCTTATCCTCCAGCTGTGTGGGCACTGCCTTTGAATGCAAACAATATGGCTGCAGAATGTAGGGCAGGCGAGAAAAGAGGCTTGCAGGGTTAAGTTGTGGCTGCAAAAGCTATCAACGAACTTTCTCTGCGGAGGATTTAGAAGTTGTGACGTCTGTAGACGAGAGGAATTTGCATGACTGTGGACTTATTGTTAAGTGTCAGAGTGTTTAAGGATAAATCTGGTTTATTACAACTTGGGTCTTATTTTTGTAGCTTCGGCGACCATTCCTATTGGTTATTGTACATAGATTAAACTCATCAAAATAATGACTGAGCTCTGGGAACATGGTGACAAAGTTCAGTGGGTCATGAAACAAAAAAGACGGCTTGTTAACAGGCAGAATAATTAAATCACAATATATTGAGGTAAAACTGTAAGAGAGTGCACCCAAATGTCACAAGGAAAACTATGAAATGAGGGTTTGTGCGGTGAAGAGGGAAGATGAAACTGATCCACAGACTCAGTTTGTAAACTGTGATGGACATGGGTGTTAACTTGGACACCACAGGGGCAAAAATTGTTGGCCTATGAAATGTTAGATGGGGTGAAGTGTTGAGATGTGGCATTCATATTTTTCTCAATAATTAGACATTGTCTGTCCTCTACCCTATCACTAACCCTCCTTATTCCGATTTAACCCAGAAAATGCACTTGTTTTTAAGATATAATTTTGGCTACTGTCAAAACACATATTTCAGGCACCACTATATGTAACAAGGAAAAATGTAGGTTCTAAACTGGATGGCTTTAGCGTATTATCTGGTAGTAATTATAATAATTGAGACAGAACACCATTTCACGTTAATCAACTTTATAATGAGCATAATATAAACTGTCCATGCCACATGCAGCTTAAACTCTGCTGCGAGGATGAAATGCCAAGTTTATTGCCAGATCTGTTACTGTCTGAACAGCCTCATGGAATAAATAAACAAAGTGAGCAAAATCCAATAAAGGAAACCAGAGAATTTTGGTGTTTGGTGTTCCAAATCATGATCACGATCAAATCATTAAGCTGAGACCATTTCCATATTCTGTTTCCTTTCAGAGGCTGCTACTGCATGCGGGGGGATGACGACTTGCACCCCCATCTTTAACTCTGGGGGGGCAAAACCCCAAATTTTATCAGAACTTAGAAAATGTGCATAAAAAAAGGATAACTAAGTCTAAAGGATTTCCTAAAACTTTGCATTTCACCTGGAGAGCCGTGGTTTTGCAGGACGCAGCAGTGCACGTTCGGCGAGCTCATTACCTCTGTGACCATCTGAGCCTGTGCTCTGAGTACACAATGTGTGGGAAAGTATGGACTGACTTGATTTCTACAGATTAGAAAATTAGTTACATTAGACTGAATAATGCACACATACAATATGAGATAGGTAGATTTGATGTTTGCTAGCCTTGTATGCCCTTTTGGAAAAAATACTACACTGATATCAGAATACAGACTGCTATGGAAGCACATTTCTGCCACTGAAAGAGAAAATATCCCCAAGGTAAGTCATAATTATGAGATAAAAAAGTTGAAATTATGAAATAAAACTTTTATCCACCGTCTTTATCCAAAGAGTGACAAGACGACCCAAATGAGCTGACAAGAAGTCCAAAATCCCAAGTTTTTAAGGAGTTTAAAATGTAAACAACCTGCCTCTGTAACAAAACTTTTTAGAAATCTCTTGACACCTCACCCAAAGAGATTTAGGTAATACCTACATTGAATATGTCAGGGTGCAAGGTTAAGTTGCTTGCCAGTTATTTGCCAGCTAAGTATGTTAAAATTAGATTGTTAGAATTAGATTTACTACTAGCTACTAGCTTAGCTAATGTCAGCTCCGACATAAATGCTACCTGCTATTGCACCATTCCTTCTCTTAGGTGAGAAAGCCAGAGATGTGACAGAACTTGGTCTCTCAAAGTTTTGGTCTTGTCTCAGCCTTGATACACACTGAGTCAGGGTAATAATTTTACCACTTTGCCATCATTATTTTATCTACTTTTTCCAAGGTCAAGGATGAATATTTACGCTCAAGAGCCAAGGCGTAATAAACCAGAATTATCCTTCAAGATGGCTATATTGAGATAATATGTCACCGTCACAATGCTTGTGTCATCACTGTTGCACCACACACTCAGTATGCTCAAGTCGCTTCTGTCACACAGAAATTCAATTTTAATATCCTTGTGCCAAAGACAAGACCATATTTCCTGCACAGCGGGAGCAGCCAGCAGGTAAGCTCTCAGTCCTTCAGACTTCTTGTAACAAGTAAAATTTATTGCCTGCACTGTATCATTCTCCGGTAAAAGTGTGAATTACAAGGAAGGCTTTTGATGATCTTTCTGATTTTCTACAGCAATTTAAAAGCTATCTGTCTATGTAAGAGCTGTTGAAATGATAGGCAGTAATTTAATCTGTGCCCCTGAAATTGCACTTTGAGAGAGACGGCGAGCGGGAGAGGGAGAGGTATAGAGCGAGACATCTCATGGGTCATCTTTTTGGGTTGACATGTGTTCAGTCAAAGCTGCCAAACCCACTACTTGACTTTGTTGTAGTCTGATATTACTATCATAAAACAAGGAAGTGAGGGGACATGCACTGTGCTGTTCAGCACCGTGTAGCACTGAATTTACCTCTGGTCTGCAAAGCTTAAGCACCAGAACAAAGTCTGACTGGTGAAACTGGTAATTAAGGGAGCACAGCTTAGTGCTACTGCAGGAAAAAGACAAGTAACATAATGTCCTTTTCAGTAATTAATTCCTACTGAGCCATATCCATTGTAACACGTTTCAAAATCAGAATTCATAAAACAACAAACAAACTCACAGTCAAGTGTTAAGAAATTGTAATAGTGTCTTTTGAAGCACACATTAACAATGTTATTGGGTCTGCATACTTTCACTTACGCAATATTAATCCTCATCCAATGCTTACATCAAATACCACCACCCCTTTTTTTCATCCCATGTAGACTACAGCCATTCAATCATCTCACGTGTCTTCGGGAACATTAACTGGTCCAGGGTTCAGCTGCCTCTATCAGCTCCTTCCATAGATCATATTGCCCCTGGTTCCGTTTCTTCAACAAATTCACTGGCTTCCTGTTAAATACCGCATCGATTTCAAGATTCTGCTTCTCATCTTTGAGGCTCTTCATAGCCTTTGTATCTTTCTGAACTCTCCTAATATCTACACACCCTTCCGTACTCTCAGATCTTCTTCTGCTATCCGACTCACTATACCATCTGTCTGCATGACTACCATGGGGACTAGAGCCTTCAGCCATTCTGCCCTCCCACCCTTAGAACTTTCTTTCACAAGACATTCAAAATATTGACTCTCGCTCAACTTAAAATCACATCTTAAAACATACCTTTTTAAACTGGCATATTCAGTCTGATTCTGTCCCAAGTGCAATATCCAAATTGCAGAACCAAAACCAAATCGTAATTTTTCAAAAAAGGAAAAATGTATGAGAAAACAGCATTATAATGAAGTACTGCAGTGCTAGAGAGATACCGTGGCCTGAAAATCTTCTTTTCCAAATGTAAGAAAACATGTTTGTTTGGTACAGACCCCAACAAATGAGTGAAAATGAAATTTGTAATGCGAATATGATCATTCCCACTAATCGTATCGCAAGTTTAGTCAAAATAAATCACAACATGAATTTTTTACCATATCATGCAGCCCTATTTTGCACTGATGATGAATTTTATACCTAATTATTGTATTGCTGCTTTGTTTGATTTAATGATGTCCTGCTGCTTGTGTTTTAGCCGAATGCTTTGAAAAGCAGGTTTAAATAAAATGTATTATTGTAACTAACAAATTAGTTTCCTAGCGGTAGCACTAGTTCGGCTTACACTGTCATGTGACCCTCATCTCGCAGGTTGCAGCCCCTTGTGAGTCTCCCACTGGAGTGACATCATCCTGTAACATCAGTTCCTGGTGACAGTACATTTCAAAGTAATTCAACAGCACAAACTGCTCATTTGTTTTCACAGTAATAATAAAATGACTCCTGGCAGTTGGTTCACCGCTTTGGTCCTGATGTAAATGTGTCCTGGATGGTCCCCAGAGGATGAATTATACTCCCACTGGCCTAAGCTTTGTGTTTAGTACAGAATAGCCGATGCAGCATACGTACTACAAATAGCATGCTAACCTGGTCACCTAAGATGGTGAACATTACATGTGGTAAACACTGGCATGTTAGCATTGTCATTGTGTGGATGTTAGCATTTAGCTCAAAGCACCGTCCTTAGATGTCAGGTAAGTTCATTCACCTGGGTACTAGTCTAAAAACTTAAGTAAGTAAAACTAAAAGTAGCTGCATGGCTAGAATCCTCAGAGGTTAAGTTAGAAGAAAAAAACTGTTTGTGAGTTTATCTGTATATGTCATAGCATCGGATCTCAGTTCAATCATTTCAAGTTTTATTTTGGTAAGAATCTTGTGTGTTTTTGTTCACTTTGTTTCTTTTTTTCCCACCTTTTTTGATTAGTTGCCAGTTTGTCTTCTTTTCAATGTCAATTCTCCTAGTTTTAGCCCCACTTCTTTTCTGTTTTTTGACTTATGTGCTTTCTTGTATTCTGCCTGTTTTATTTGGACTGTGGATTTTGGGATTTGTTTGCTTTCACTGCCCTAATTCTCCAGTTTTGATCTGTGCCTGCCCACCTATCCGTAAGCTTGTATTTTGATTTGTTCATTAAATTATTATTTGAACTGCACTCGCTCAGCATCCTAGTCTGCATTTGGGTTCAAATTACTTCATTCCTGTTTTCCCTGCTTGACAGTATGACATCCATATACATATTAAAAAATTATGTGTGGTGGGTGATCACGCCTTTCTAAAAAGTAGGTTTTTTACACAAGTCGGTATGTGAAGGCTATGTTTCTAGAACAAACATCTTTCGCTAAAAGTGCACCTCTACCCGACTGTAATTATTTCGTTTATTTCCAGGCATGGAGTTAAACCGTAGTGTGGCAGCCAGCCAGGCACACAGCCACAGCAGGAAGTTTGTGTTTGCTTGTCAAGCAGTCGGAGGCAAAGTGACTCCACGGTCCTGGAACAGCAGTCTTGTCTCTGCAGCTTCCCCTCCTGTTGTCTCGCTCGCAGCAGCACACATTAACATTTTATGGAGGAGCAGGCAATGCGTCTACTAAAGAAAAATTTAATTGGAATATGCGGTGTAAAATTTCGCCATCCTGACACTGGCCATTCATGTTCGTTTCACCTCCCTCAGGAGCGCCTGCTCTATTGTTGCTGAAATCACAGCACTGTCCACTTAAATGTCGGCTTCCTTTACTTTGCATAGTGATTATAATGACTCATCCTCTTACAGAAGAGCTAATCTTAGCATCCATTTAGCAAAGAAGTGTACCACCATTATGACAAGTGACCCCTATTTCTTTTCATGGAGACGACTGCTTCCTGCTTGAATCAGAGAATGGCCAGCGGGCACATAATTCAAATACTGTCCAGAAAAGTGCTGTGCCTGCAGATTACAAAGAAGGCCTTGAACTGCATGAAATATTAAAGCATTAATACCACATGAGGAAGTAAGCCACAAGATCTCGCCAGCGTCTAGACACAGATGAGAGGATGGGAATTTCGAGTTGGTGACAAAGCGAGAAATATCTGGTTTTCATCCTCCATCTGAAGTGATGAATAAACTCCAGGAAGTGGACAATCAATTTGGTTCAGAGACTGATTGAAGCAATATGCAACAAGAAATGTCATCAGGCGTGATTGTGCAAAAGACATAGTATAGTCTGTTATTTTATAAATTGAGGGTGTATGTGCATTTAAAGGATAATTACACCCTAAGTTAGAGTGATCAGTGTAATTCCACTGACAGTCAGCACTTGAATAATTAAATGTTTTAAGTGAGAAAGACCTCACAATAGTGCATATCTAGAAAATGAGGAAGGCTGAAAACAAGGACATAAATGCACAGAGAAAAAATGAGCAAGAGCAGCCAGAAGAGAAAGAGAAAGGAAGTAAAAGAGACAAAATGAAAGGAGGCACAGAGAGCAGCGATGAAAACGGGAGAGCGAAAACTCAGATCGGGGATAATCAAGCGTGAGGCAGTTGTGCAAAATTTACGGCCGTAATTTGGAATCCCACGGCCCTGGCATCTGGATGAAGAGGGAGGCACAACAGATTCTCATTTGCCAGAAACAGTCCATGCTTGGTGGGCGTTTCTGTCACTGCTTCCCTCCCCCCTTCTCCCCTCCTTCTCGTCCTCCTCCTCTCCCTTCGTCTCTGGAGTCCTCCTCCATCCTGCACAGTGCACAAATGAAACCTGCGTCACAAGACAGGCAGCATATCTCCACTATACCTGAGCAGCCAGCCTTGAAGACACAACGCCGTGAGGGATCATTTCAATTGTGGAGGGGAGAAAAGGAAAATGTGTATTGATAGACTCAGCAGACAAAAAGAGGGATGCTTTTCTTTTAGAGCAAGTTAAGCCTCTTTCTAACTGCTGTGCCATTTTGGATTTTCTTTAAAGTAACAATTTGTGGCATCTTTATATCCACCCAACATAAAAATGTTCACTGGAGAATGCTCTTACCAATTTCCTGGGTCCCTGCATGTGGATAATGTTGCCAGAGATTATAGATATGCACCATTTCAGGGCCCCAGGAGAGCAGTTTCCATGGGGCCCACACTTATGAGCAGCATCCCTGTAGGGAGAGACCACAAGGCAGGGAAAAGCAGATACACACAAGTGGTAATTTATTGTCCTATTTAATTTCCCACAACGGCACTGCAGAAACCAAAAGAGATAAAGTCCATCTACTGTCCATGTATTTACAAATTGAATTGGCTAATGAAGTCTCGTAGCCGTTGACATTTACCTGCACTTCATCAAAATTATCCATTCATATATTTTCAGTCGCTGGCGCAGGTCCTCCCGAGTCGTCCTGAAGGGTTTCCAGGTCAGACAGGACGTATGGATGGCTTCCTCCAGTGAGCTCTGCTTGCACCTGGGCTCTCCTCCCAGGTGGACATTCCCAGAATACCTGCTGTACAAAGGGAGGCGTCCCGTGGAGCGACCTTCAGTCACCACCTCAGCTAGCTCCTTTCAAAATGAAGGAGAATGAATTCTGCTCTGAGGTCCCACTGGCTATCTGGCTGCTCACCTTGTCTCTTAACACCATGTCGTCCCTTAGGCCTTGTTCACAGGCTTTTCCCAGACTGCAATGTGACGGCATCTGGCAAAGTGCTGCTGTACTTTGTAATGTGAATACTGCATTTCTAAAGTTTTTATCTCAATTGTCACACAATAATATAAAATTATTGCTGCATGATAACTTCCCAGAGCAGCACAACCCTATTATCCTCAACATGTTGCTGCTGCTGTTACAATCAACCTCATGCACATTCAAAAAATACATTACAAAATTATTTCCTGGGTGTATAAATGTGTAAATTACTGTATATATTGTTTTATTTTGTTTTATATTCTGTCCTATGCAGTTCTAAATGTTAGTAATTATCTGTACATATGTTATAGTAAATGTACATATGTTATAGTAAATACCAGTGGCCTGGTATTGGCCGTGAGCAAGAAGCAGCACCTTCATTCCCACCTTGGTGTCAACTCCAGATGTGTCAACTATAATTCTGCTGTGTGGTCCACCACGGTTTGGTAGCACTTAGAGCTTAATATGCAAAATTTGGTGTTACATGTCTAAGCCAGAGGAAAAGAAAAAACTTTTCACATTTTTGGTGTGAAAATAGACCTCACACCCACCAAGTGAAGGAAACCTATTGTCAGTGTCTAAAGCTACAATTTTAAAATTGTGGTCACTACCAGAGGCTGATGAATGTAGAAGTTTGGAATATCAACTGAATGGTAAAAGTTCATGTTCAGATCCCCCATCACCTTGATAATCCAGAAACATAACCCTGACTGCAGTTGTTACTCTGCAAACAACCTCTTGAGATATTTCAAATCCTTCACTTAGGGTGAAAATTTGCACAAAATCTTAAATGAGGGGATTCATATTTTTCAGATGAGTAACAAAGGTGATGAAGTTTCAGATGCTGATGAGTTCACAAGTTGAAGAGGCCAGAAGAACTTAACAATCAGCAAAAATCAATGAAATTCGATCTATAAACTTCAACTATTTCAATGGACTGGGATGCACAATATTCATTTAGACCTGAAGGCCTAAAAAGAGAGTACAAGAAATAATTGCCCTTACGTGCCTGATATCAGATATTATCGACTCGTTACACTCAGTTTCCATCTGCAGTCTCTATCATGCAGATGTTTGTTCAAATGTTCATTTTTCTGATGAAGTTTGGTTTTAATTATTTACTTAAAGGTGTAAAAAGCAGGGTTTCACATCATCATCGACAGCTGAGCTTTGCTCACATTTGAGTTGGCTGGTTGTATGGGATCGAACACGCGACCCAAACCCCATCACTACTGCACAGACTCTGCACAGAAGTAGAGACACAGTGTTTTAATTTATTGTAATTTTAAGCCTACACTGATGTGCTGATGTAACTATGCTAACATACTGGCTTTTCCGGGGTTTTATTAGGAGATATTCAGAAGACGTGCCAATTTAGAACAGCCTCATTTGCAGCGTCTGTCTTGTCGTAGCAGTCACCATTGTTGTTATTACTTCTCCTTGGTTCTGGCACACATCTTGACAACAGCATTATTCTTGCCCGTGGTGCTGATTGGATTGATTGCTTTTCAACCAAGAAACCATTGTTTCATGTAATGATGCCAGATCAATCAGTCAACTCAGTGGATTTGGCTGAATTCAGGGCAGTGTCTTTGCCATACTGTAATCTGAGGCTTAAGTAGACCAAAAAAGGTGTTTGTCATTGACAATCATTTGCATTTGAAATACAAGAACATGCTATTTTGTTTCAGGTCAGGTTGACTGGGCAGTCACATGGCTGCAATGGAACAGAAAAACAAAAATCAATCACACATCTTTTTTAACGCTGCAAGTCAGAAATAAAATTAAAAGAGGCTGAGCTACACTAGAATTATGTGCCAAGAAAGTTTCTAATACAACAATGCCATTTCTCACTGGGATAATTCCTGCACTGGACAATACCAGGATCATCAAAAGCTTTCAGTTCTAATCCATGTGGGTGTTTGATCACAGCCCATTACTTCAAAGACATTTTTCTCTTGTACTTCATGAATATAACAGCAAGGTAATTTGTAAAGTACAACAACAATCTGCACCGGCACAAAGTCCGCTGTCGATAACGTTTAAAAAAAAAAAAGGCGAAACTAGGGGCACGTTTCAGCACC
This sequence comes from Lutjanus erythropterus, assembly GCF_056507025.1. Taxonomy (NCBI): domain Eukaryota; kingdom Metazoa; phylum Chordata; class Actinopteri; order Lutjaniformes; family Lutjanidae; genus Lutjanus; species Lutjanus erythropterus. The sequence continues at coordinate 32,604,746 of NC_139322.1, forward strand.
ACTCAGTGATATTCATTTGAATTAATGGCCAAGTGGTGCATATTCACTTCACAGCTTTCAAACTCTGGTTACCCAGAAGAACAGGCTGCAGTTTAATTAGAAAGCTCTTGGCTCCATTGTGAGGGGGTGAGGGAAAGGGAAGGAGGAGGAGGTGGAAGCAGTCACTGATTGAGCACTCTGTCTTCAAACCCATTTAGTAGACAAGAACACGGGAAGAAACCTTAAGGAGGAGTGGGAAGAAAGGCAGAGGAGTGTGAGAAAGTAGGAGATGGTGTGATTGTATCAGAATCCTAACAAGGGAGAAGATGAGAACATGTGAGTGTGCAGGTATTTTATTCATCTAGGTGATCTCACTTAATAGTACGCCTGCTAAAGGAGCGGGAGGATCTAGCAATCAGTTGGCAATGGTGTCCAGGTGAAATGAAAACCTCGAACTCTACACCAGCCTCATTTCTTGTGCAGCCAGGCCTGCCAGGACGTTGTCACAGCTTGGCTAGCAGCGATCTAAACAAGCTAAATATGTTGGCTGTACAGTACGTGGCCACACTGCCCTGTGGATAACAAGCCCACCAATGGCACCAATGCCACCACTGGCCTTACTGGACCTGCGGCAGTATCGAGTAAATGCCATAATGCTCCCATGATGTCTTCCTATGGAGGGAGTGGGCCACCGCTGCCTGCTCGCCTGTGGTTTCGCTGTGTAATGAAATATGTCTCCCTTGATGTATGGCTGCAGGAGAAGCCCAAATCGAAAATTGAATCACACTAACTTAATTTGTGGTCGGGGCAATCAAATTACTTGTTTTGGCTGCAGTGCTGACGATGAATTCATCTTTGTGACAAAGCTGTCACGGCAGCGTAAAGGGGGCGGAGGAGACAGAGTGTATATGTGTGTGTATGCACTGTATTGGGTAATGGTGAAAAGAAGTTAGCAGAGGAATTTGCCGTCAGTGCTGTTGTATGCAGTGTTGTGCGGTGTGGTGACCACCTTCAGCTGTGAATTTTGCTGTCAGTTAAAGTGTGAAGTTGTCAGGAGTTTCATAATACCAACAATAAAAGGATTTTTTTTTTTTTTACAGCAGCCAATGAACAACTACAAATGTAAGCAGCTTACACAAGCTGGGTTTACCCTGTGGAGTAGTTTGGAGAAGTGTCAGAAAGCGTCGGCATCTACAGTATGTGCTCACTTCTACTGCAGCTGAACAGCTTGCCATCAGAGCCTAAAGACACAAAGCTTAGCTGAATCGCTCATTAAAGGGTCGGTTCATCCAGTGGTGAAAAATACATATTTTCTCACATGCACCTTTTGAAATTATCAGTATGTGGCCATAGTTTTTGAGACATCTGTCTGTAAGATTTCTGTTGTTATTCTAAGTACACTAGAGGTGAAAGATATAAAGATGTTTAAGGAGCTATATGTAAGAATTTTAATTAAAAACATCAACTGAAATGATCAACAGTGTGAAGAAATAACAGTTCTGATGCTAACCAGCTTGCCTCAGCCTGACCTGTGTCATATTGATTTCCACTGCTGGAGACAGCTCTTGGTAAGTAAAGGGATGACGTTTGACGCTGAACTTATTACTTTATTGTTTCCTCTTGGCTGGTAAGAAAACCACTGTTAAAGTTAACATTGGCTTATCAGCGATAACTCATAAAGGTACTTGTATAACATTGCTGGCAAGAAAGAGCTATGGGAGGGATGGGATGGGTGCTGCACCCAATCTCATTGAAATATGAATTTGAAGGGCGGTCGGTTATTTCATATAGCTCCTTTCAATTACATGCTCACACCTGTAGCTCTGCACAAAAAACCACAGCCTTCAATTGCAGTAATCTGAATGGAACCTGCCCATTGGTGCAGCCAACACAGGGAGTTCAATCAAAATATAACAGGATTGTCAGGCAACATTGAGCCTCAGCTTCCTCTGCTGTACCGTAGTGTAAGGAAAGGCAAATCAAATACACGCAAGTACCCGTTCCTGGTGGATTACTTTGTAACAAGAAATGCCATTTTCTACTGTTCTTCTCATGATCATTGTGGGAACAGACAAAATACTTTGCGCAACGGTAACTGTCTAGAGTTGTCTGTGAGTGTTAGAAATCCTTGTGTTTTGGGACCTGAAATTTCTGTTAAGCTTCTTTTTTTATTTTGATAAAACTTAGTTCATTGAAAACTATTGACACTGTTTTGCTCACTAATTTCTTGTGGTAAGTGAGGAAGTGTGTTCTTTTGTAATTTGGGTGCAGAATAATTTTAAATGGATCACTCTTGTTGAAGTTGAACTAAGAAATGAACAAAAACACTTATGCTAAACAAAATGTTCATCTCTGGCCTTGATTTGGGTTTGGGAATAATTTTAGGAGCCTCGTAAAGTTAGTAAGCTTTCACATCTAAGGCTATCAGTCAATCACAAGCACATATGATGACATAATAAACCCAAGAGTTCAAAAAAGTCACTCTAAAACTCCATATTCCCAGAAGGAGATCACAGTAATTGTGAAGTACTGTACCTTTAGCAGGTCATGCCACGGGCTTCTATGGGGAAATACATTCGCCAGGACCAAACTCAGTGGTGGACTCGTCCAGGACAAGAGACTGATATGAGGAGACAGAGAGGGTGGGGGCAGTGTTTGTGTGTCACTCCGTCTTCCTTCCCTTCACTTCACACGTTGTGAAGACCAATGCCGCAGGCGTAGAATAGTTACGCGCTGAATAAATCCCATAAAAGCAGAAAGAGAGAGTTTTTATTCACTGACTCGAACGCGCCAAGCAGAATAAACAAGTTGCGAGATTTGTTCCCTGTTCAACCAATTTCCCCAATTGAGAATAAGTGTGTGATGGGCCATTGCAAATAAAGCCTGTCCATGCATACACACGTACTTCACATCCATAGACATTTCACTCTGATTGATGCAACACACATAAAGCACATTTAAAAGGCAGCATACCCCCCCCCCCCCCCCCTCCATTTCCAACTCTAGGGAGCAGAGCAAAGCAGATGAGATTTAAAAATGACTCAGTGGCCAAACTCAAACAGTGGGTGATGGATAAACACTGTTGTATCCAAACAGTTTTAGCAGTTCAAACTCAGCAGTAATGATTGTGGGTCCCAAAAACACTGTTTGAATGGTATTCTTGGTGCGTGTGTGGGTTGGATCTGGATTCTTTTGGTATAACAATACATCACAGTCAGAACGTCATGTCTAGTTTGCGAGTGTGCTGAAAGATTTTCATATGATCCTGTACAGGAATTAATGGAAATGTTGGGCATGAAACTGCAGACAAAATTTCTATCATGGTTTAATAGGTAGTTGTGGACAGCCCATCATTCAGACGGCTCATTAAACCGAAACCCCAATAGTCCAAAAAATGTGCCATTAGGCTTAAAACCCATTTTTCCAGCCCGGTATCCAGAGAACAAAAGCACACTGCTCAGAAGGCCAGTCACTGAGAAACAGTCACAGTTTGGTTAGATTTGGGAAAAGATCGTGGTTAAATAAGTGGGTTGAAATAAGTTTGTTAGTTATGTCTGCTTAGTTAGTTTCACATTTAAGTTCTGAGTAAGTGTCAGACAAGTGCTTTTTGGTTTGACGGGACATTTTTCAGACTGTTCAGGTTTCGGAATAACGGGCCATCCAAACAATGCCATGGCACCAGTGTTGTGCAGTAACATGACTTGTTGCAGTGATTTTATTTTTTTCAGTTTAAAGAAATATCAGTTTCAGTATTACAAATTTAAATTCAGTCCTTACATCACAGTAATGCTCCATTACATCAGTATTTGGGGTCTGCTTTGTTTGCGCTCTTAAATTGGAATCATACTTTTCTGGGCTGCACTTAGGCAAACATGAATAGGGGCCACTCGGATATGTTCCAGTGGTCATTTCTTTCATTCTTGTATGTAGTTTGTTTACTTTTTTTTTGTCTCTTTTTTGTACCAGCCTTCTGTCAGGAGTTAAATCAACTAATTAATGTGCTTGTTGTGCAGCAATAGCAGGGGCATGAGAATGCCTCTTGGTTACTCTGAAGTTGTCTTATGTAGGCAACATGTTTTTTTTTAGCTGCCTAACTACCTTGCAATTGTTAAAACCAGTGTTACGATGCACCTTTTCTTGTTCAGACTTGAAAGAGATACCAGTTTTGAATTTTTCAAAAAATGTGTTCTTTCGAAAAATCGTGACCCGGCTACTCAAAATAATCCACAGACCTTGATGTGAGCAGTTTTATGTAGAAACAGTCATTTTTTGGAGCACCACAAGCCAAGTGCCATTTTGTGCCATTGTATTGGAGCAAAGGCAGACATCTCTATAGCCAATATCTCCAAAACTCTGCAACTCAAACCAAAACAATGTAGATGGATAAATAGCACTATAGGCCCGAGGAAAAACATGTATTTTTGATTTGGGGGTTTAATGTCATTGTCACATCCATTTATGTTGATAGATATTTTTCGCGGATGTAGTGGTTTGTTTACAGTCTGTCACTATGGTGACATTGATTTCTGACTCCTGATTTCTTCAACATTTTGTATACATTGTGTTTTGTCAGACATTACACTAATTCCTAATGGACACCAACGTCATACCCTCAATTCGTAATATTAGAACCAACAGCCAAAATTTCAGCGCTTCCAGATAGAGGATATCTGCAGCAAGACTTCCTTTTCAATGCACCAGTTGTTGTTTACAATCCAGTAGTAACTTGAGATGTGAGTTGTTTTGATCCAAACAATATTTCAGCTAATCTCTAAAAACAGATCTCTGCATATGAATGACCATACTTTTTTAAAAAGCAAATAAAAAGGTAAGTCGTTGTTAGACAATGGCGATGGATTCTGAGATTGAATTTTGGCCAATATGTTCCGCCTCTTTTGCTCTCCATATGATTGGTTAATACAACTTGGACCACAAACAGAAATGCTTTTTACACCAAAATCTTGTCCCTTGCCTACAGATTTTGCATATGCAGATCTGTTTATAGAGATTACCGCTGAAGTATGAAAGAAAAACCAACAAACATATCCAAATGACACTCTCACATGTTCGCCTATGTGCAAGCAGGATATGTAAGTATGCACAATGAAAATTGGCTCCCAGGAGCAACACTTGCATCCAATCCATCCCGTGTCTCATTAACAACGCCAGCATAATGAATCTGGCCCTCTGATATCTTGATTTTACTGTCGTACACAGAAACCACACTGCTTTTGGCTTCTTAAGGACAGGCGACAGCATCCTAAAAATAGTTCCTGTTTACCCTCCTGTGTTTTGTTGGGCCTGTGTCCTACTGTGACTCCCTGTGCCAGCTCACTGTTTTTGCCTTGCTAGTGTCACCTTTGATTTCCTTAAGAAGAGAATGAGCAGATGAGTTGCTGCTGGAGAGGAAAAGGTGGACGAGAAACAAAGACATGAGACGGGTGATATTCAAAGATAGAGAGATGTAAAAAAAAAAAAAAAAAAAAAAAAAGAGGGAAGACTAGAGGGAGGGAGACGAGGCTGCAGCAGAGTCACAGATGAAAGAAGAGAAATTTTGGAGGGGTGAGGGGAGGACTTTGGAGCTTTAGAAAGAGACGGCTTTTAAGAAAGTGAGAGGGATGGAGGGAGAGATTGAGAGGGAAAAAAGCTCCAGGGAAAGGACAGAGATGGAGTTTTAAAAAAGGACAGAAAGAGAGAGGGAGAGAAGCAGGACGACTGAATGAAAACAGCTGGAGAGAGGAAAGGAGGGAAAGAAAGTGTGTCAAAGGAAGCGACTGCTCTTTTGAGAGCTCTCTTCGTGTCCTGGCGGGGCACCACTCTGCTGTCAGGTCCACCTTCCCCGGACAAGGACTGCTTGTCACGTTAATGGCCTGGAAGGAAGACCATGTCACTTTATCACCTCGCCGCGACGCCAACATGTCCGTGGCTTTTGTCTCCTCAGCTCCCTCTCCGCTCCACAACTCCCTGGAAGTGACTAATTGATCCTGGGAGACGGGCTTTTTTGTGTCTCGGGGGCTGATGAACAATGTGAGAAAAAGCCGCTGATAAAGGGAAAAAAAGAAAGAGAGCAGGATGTGCGCCCGGCTCGGGATAATGTAGCCTACTGTCTGCTGCAGTGCTATCTCATTTCCCCACACAAAAGTAACATCGCCACTTTGTAAATGAAAGTCAGTCAGGCGAAAGATGCCCCTCACGCTCTGGCGGCCCCTTCTTGAGATAATGGGCGCATGCACATTATTTCTGTAGACACAAGATCGACTCAAGAAAAAAAAAAAAAAAAAAGCAGTGTGTGTGTAGTAAATGAAATTCATTCAAGTGTGTGTGTGTGTGTGTGTCTCCGGTATCCACCCCTCCAACCATTCCTAAGTATTCTCACAGGAATACGGGCACTGATTGGTGGGCTTATATCCTCTAAAATGCATCCAATTGCTTCACAGTATGACTCCATGTCTCGACGCGTCTCTTCTGGACGCGATTCCCTTTTCTGGAAGGAGCTGCTGTTTGCTTATTGGCCTGTTGATGATAAAAATGCCCCAGGATGTGGATGAGAGGGGTTTGTTGTTCGTCGACCTATCAAAGGCTTTTGACACAGTCGATCATTCCCTGCTTTTACATAGACTGTCAAGTGCTGGATGTGACACTGATGCTCCAAGATGGTTCTACAGTTACCTCTCAGGTAGACAGCAGTGTGTAAAAGAAGGTAATGTCCAATATGTATTTTTATCGTCAACAAAAGGTGTCCCTCAAGGTTCAGTTTCAGGGCCTATCCTTTTTGCAATCTACATTAATGATATCGTCAAGTACTTGTACAGTTCATTTATATGCTGATGATACCATAAAGTGATTGAAAGAGTTCCACACTACAAATATCTGGGCATCTGGATTGATGAGAAACTCACCTACAAAGTTCATGTTACAGTACCCATCACTGAATTCTGTACAATAAAGTTTCCTGGCCGTCTCTCTCTGTGAGACGAGACCAACATTGGTATTTATTTATCTACAAAGCGCTCCTTAACAAATTATCAACTTACATCACTTATCACAGCTGCTCTCAGGACTGGATAACACTTCATGTTCCTCGTGTTAATTCTGAACTAGGAAAAGACTGCTTTTAGGTTCTGTGCTCCTGACTCATGGAACAATTTGCAATGCATTTTAAATTTAGTGAGTCCCTGATAACTTTAGGAGATTTTAAAAACATGCTTAGAATTCTCAGTGTTCTTATATGTACATGTCTTAACTAGGAATTATATTAATAAATTGTAGATTTCTTATTGGCTGTTTATTTTATCATCTTGCTGTGTTTTTCTTTTGTTTCTATTCTGTTTCACTTTGCTGCCTAATGTAATCTCGGCATCTTTGAAAATGAGGACCACCCCTCAATGTGTTCCCGAGAAATAAATAGAGGTTGAAGAAAAAAAAAAAGAAGAACTGGTTGAGCAAACAATATGGAAACTAAATCAGCTACATTTCAAGGGAGAGAAGGAGAAGGAGGAGGAGGTTGAGGCCACAGAGCGCCGTTGGAAATAAGCCAAGAGAACAGAAGGGTGGAAAGCTATCTAAAGGAGGCGAGAATCTCCCCTCCTTCAATAGCTCTGGCCTTGTCAGATATGGTTATGCTTATTGGAGACACAGGCGAGGGGGGTCACTGCACCAGCATGCCTCAGAACATCACCGTGCCCGGGCTATGATAAGAATAGTGCACTGAATCATAGCTTACAGTGCAGTTATGTGTACGGATGATGCATGGTGAATGAATTGAAGATAAGGCCAGGGAACTGGATGTGCTGGACACAGCTACACGTCTCCTCGACACATGGGTGGGGTACGTGTGTGTTTGTGTGTGTGGGGAGCCATTCAGCTCGTGAACCATAATTTTCAAGGCTCAAGGATCCTTGGAAGGCTGAATTACACGTAAGAGGGGTTTAAGTTTCCTTTATTTCCCCTATCTCTTCGTTTCTCCTGTTCCTGGCTTTATGTCTTCTGGAGGAAGATGGTGGAGAATAACAAATGTTTCCAAAGTGCTCTGGTTAATGGGATTAGATAAGGCTGAGGGAGGCAAAAAGTTGCTAATACTACAACTAGGGCTTGGTGAAATTGACAATTTTGACAATTTTTTTAATCATTTATAATATCACTGTTAGGACAATATTGTAGGGATTATTATAAATAAGATTTCTGATAAATACTCATCATTAATGTGGACATAGTGGGTAAAGGGAAATAATAAAACAGCTAGAACAGTTTGGTTAGTTCAGAAAATTACATCACTTTAATAAAAAGCAGCCTTTAAAACTGGACAAAGATAAGTTATATGCCTTATCATGATATCCAAAATCTAAGATTATGTCTAATATCACAGTATTGATATAATATTGGTATATTACCCTGCCCTAGCGACAACTAGTGCATTGTTTGGTCAATAAAATAGTGAAAATAGTGAAAGATGCTCATTACTAGAGCCAAAGGTGACATCGACAAATTGCTCATTTTGTCCCTCCAAGAGTCCTAAACACAACACAAGTTATTCAAACTATAATGATGTGAAACAGAGAAAAGCAGCAAATCTGCACATTTAGAGGCAAAAACTAGTAAATGTGACAATTTTGGGTTCATAAATGATTTTTGAGTAAGGAAGAGCCTAGCGTTCAAAAATGAGGACAATAATCCAAATAGTGAGTTGGAGCCACTGACATTGAACCTACACGAGTGTAAGATGAGCAGAACATTATGCTGACAAACGACGAGTCCTCCATTGTAAGTTGATCAGCTGTTTATAACTGTCACTTGTATGTCAATGTAAAACTAAGCCCATTATCCCGCAAAACAAAAACCCACTGCTCCAAAAATACACAATCTGGAGTTATAAACATCTTATCCTTCGACAAGATTATGATTTCTCATGACTCGTACATTCGGCATTAATTTTACCTCCCATAAATGGGCAAACAAAAAAGTTATTCCGGTCTGAAATGGAAATTCCAAAGGAGAACACTCCATCTGTCAACATATCCCCTGAAAATACAGAGGCTGGGTCCAAAAGCAACCAGTATTTGTTATATCCATAAACTGTACTGTATAACACACACATTAACATTTTTATTTGTTCAACACATTTGGTTGATGTGAAAATTACAGTGGTGACTTCACCTGTCAGTGATGATACAAATGCATGCAATTTCTGAAATCTCAATTTACTGCTCACTGTGTTTGAGTGAGTGTTTGTTATGTAAGGGGTAGAGAGGGGGGTGAATATGGACACAGCCAAAGGCCAGCAATGTGTTTCTGACTTCCCTTCTGATCTGTGGAACTGTCAGGTTCTTACTGAAGAAAATTTAAAGTTTAATTGTCTAAAAAATTGAAGGGACTCAAACCGGAGCATATAGTGCATTTGTTGGGGACTATTTTCAGCTGCAGATTCATACACATTTCATGCGCTGGTATTCACAGCAGCAGAGCATTTCTCCACCAGGATCCAGACACCCTCTATCTGGTCATGCTGGTACAAGTTTGGTCTTCTATTTTTGAGACATTTACTTACATTTGTAAGAAAGCAGTCAGTCCTGACCTTGTAGTAGCAGTCTTTGGTGTGTGTCCCTGGTGAGGTGTGCGTATCTGTTGCCCAGTCAGATGCCACTGCCTTTTCATCTCTGTTGGCTCGACACCTTATTTTAATTAATTGGAAATCAGCTACCCCTCCTACACACAGGCACCGGGTCAGAGATGTGATGGCTCATTTAAAGCTTGAGAAACACTCAACCAGAAGATCCGTCTGGGGATTTTATAGGGTCTGGCAGCCATTTTTGGAGTACTTTGACTTTCCCTGCAAGAGATACTCAAAAATAGGACTACGATGTAACTGACTGAAAATCTCTGTAATAAATGTAACAACTTAGATTTCTTTCTTTCTTTTTTAGTTATTGTTGTTTTTATGTTCTCTGTATTCTGTGGATGTTGTTTATAGCATTGTTGATTGTATGTAATGTATATTTATGCATTTAAAAGGCCAATAAAAAATACTGGAATATACAACTGGACAGTGTATACAGAGGTTGGAAGTAACTAAGTACAAATACTTTCTTACTGTACTTAAGTAGAGTTCTTAGGTATCCACACTTTATTTGACTAACTTTTCAATTTTACTCCTTATATCCTAACACAAGTATCTGTTCTTCCTACTCCTTACATTTTTAAAAAAGGCTTGTTACTTTACTTTTAATGCTTTGAGGAGAATTATTGATTATTTTTATTTTGCATCACTGAGCACTGCCTTCTTAACATCAAGACTGATTTTAACCTAAATGGACGCGGCAAAAACACATAGACACAGTTCTCTGGTGCATCCATCAACGTACCACTCCTCTGAGTCTAAATATGATCCACCCTACACAAACAGTCCTGTGTTCATGGTAATCTGGTAATAATTAACAGTTTTTAGACAACAGTGGAGCTCTGTGGCACAGATGAATAAGATATATTAGGCTGCAGCTGCACAGCAGACAATTCTTGTTAATAAAAATCAATTCATTGTTTGTTTTGGTCTTTTGGATTTGTGGATAGCTCAGAAATACAAAACACCTGTCAGTTAACCAGCACTATAAATAATGTAATATTTCTTGTAGGTTGCTGCTCTGAAGGCCACAACAGGCTTTTGTTACAGCGATCATTCTGATTTGTCACAGCGGGAAAAGCGCAGGTGTAACTGGGTGTTCCAGTAAGTGATCCAGCGTGCACAATAACGGGGTGCTGAAAATGGAACACCTGAGTGGAATGCAGCCTTTATTAAGGTTATTAATCAAACCTGTGCTCTTCTTGCTAGGACGTAAAAATGTCCGCTGTGTAAAAGATCTTTTTCGTTTACTCCGATCTTGTTCATTGAATTTGATACTTCACATTTCAAGCAGAGCTCGAAGTCCTGCTTTTGAGAGACACTGATTAGGAGACAGCCTCTGGAGCAAGTCCACCTTAATTTAAGATTTAAGAAAAACAAGCAAAGGGCAGATCAACAGTTATGAACCCACTTGAAAACATTACCTTTACCTCTATTTTTTTCACAGTACCACAATCCCATCTCCTCCCATTCCTCCCAGCTCCTCTCCTCCCATCCCCATCCTCCCATCCTCCCTCCCTCTTTCACACCCTAATCGTTGAGACTTACAGAAAAATCAATTTCCACTACCCAGTGGAGAGGCCCAATGTTTCACCACTGTGTCTGATTGATGACGTGCAGACGCCATCTCACACCCCGCTGCTTTTTATAGCGCCTCTGAGTTGGTCGCCATTCAGTGCATTTTTATGGCAAATAATAACAGGAGATGTAATAGCTATTCCCTCTGGTGAGTAAATCTGAGCAGGGAGACAAGAGGATGGCCCACCCAGACAGCTGGAGGACAGTCCCACGTCAACAAGTTACTTAGGCTGAATGATTGGGTACATGTCTGTGAAGGGCTCGGGGCGATTAAACAATCACACATGAGGGCTGTTCCTGAGATCACTGGCATCCAGTCTGAGTGCTCACTTCTTAAGGTGACAACAATGTCCAGTGCTTTAGTACTGCGGAGTGACCACCTTCTAATCTACACTCATGTGCCACTTCATCAGGTGGACCTCAGCAGCCTCCTCACAGCCAATCGTGTGACAGCAGCTGCAACAAACACACAGTCAACCATGCACACGCTTCCAGGAAGCTTAGCTGCTTGTCGAAACATGGACACATAATCGAAGTGTGTGTACGTGGGCCGGTGTTGTCGGTGCCCCTCGGAGACAGTCACTGTCCTGATATTTTCACACATCCTCATCTGTGAAACAGGTCCAATGATGACCAGAGACCTGGCATACAACAGGAAACCTGTGCTTACTCAAATAACAACCCAGTGCAATGCTGACGGATATCTGTGAATAATAAACCCGTCACTGACACTACTTATTGAGCCAATACTCTGACAATACAACTATTGGTCCTTTTTGTTAATTTCTATGGGCAAAAAGGAGAAAACTGTGAATTTCTGAACAACTTTAAGATCGAAATTTATGAATGCATCCACATAAACAAATACAGTTGTTCTGATCCGATCTGATACGTAATGGCATGGTACATAATAGTATGATACGATACAGTGACATGATGTACACACTCTAGACTGCCACCATACCTACAACATACCTAAGGTGGATGGGGCAAAAAGAGATGAAGTACAAGTACAAGGCACAGCATTCAGGCTCTATTTAAATCTCTGATTTTGATTGCAAAAATGCATCATAGACAAATGTCTTAACCACACGTGCAACATGAAGAAAACATGCTGCAAATACAGAAACTGGGTAATCTAATATACAAGAAAAACAAAAAACAAGTCTCTTTTATATTTTTCTATTACCTTGTTTGGTTCTGTTTCTCCACTGTGAGCAGTCTCATCTGCAGCGAGTACTTACCTGGTGTTGGTGGTAGAGGCAGCATCATGATCACATCATCCAGATCCACACCAGAGGGGATTATGTAAATTACACAAGGTAGTAGTCGTCTGTGTGGAGACTATTTAAGGAAGGAAGTGTTCTGGGAATAAGCAAATATTGCTAGTTAGTAAATGCAGAACTAAATGCCACCACTTTACAAAGCCTCTCAATGGCTGTAAGTGAAATTACCCTGGTTAAAACAAATATATTAAAATGGAAAAGCTGGAATACAGAAGAATGAAAATGTTTTGCCTGGCCCAACATATCCCACTTTGTGTTCCAGCAAGCTGGTGGCTGTGTGTCAGAGGTTCAGGCTGGTAGACAGAGCGTAATGGTGTGGGCAGTGCTTTCTTGGCACACATGAGGCCCATTAATAGCATCATTGCAATGCCACAGTGTACCTCAGCCTCTCTGCTGATCAGGTGCAGCCACTCCTGTCCAACAAGCCTTGTCTTTCTCAAATAGATATTTTCCCAGCAGGATGAAGGTACAGGACGCGTTCGTCCACTTCACTGACGGTTCTCCTGTAATGAGGTGCAACAAGAAAAATCTGCAGTAATGACACATTAAAGTGATAGTTTGGATTATTTAAAGTAGGGTTGTATGAGTGTATTAGTCAGTGTAGATGGTGGTCGACACACCTATAGTTTGGACAAGCTGACAGGTGTAGCACTGTAGTCAGGGTCAATAACAAAACATATTTTAGCCACCTAAAAAGAGAGAGATTTTATGTCTATAAAATTTTCCTCAAGCTGAAGAAAGTTATATAAATATAGGTGAATTTATCACAATGTTAAGTCTATGGACCAAGCGGGGACTTGTGGGTAGGGCAACAGGGAAAACACAATTGCACATATTCAGCAGGACATATAACCAGAAAATAAACAGAGAAGCTTTTTTTGGCTTGTGCACCAGGCAAGCAACTCTCATTGGACTGAATGGGTGCCATTTTTGTATGCACTATTTAGCTGATTATAATACATTCATGTCAGTAGCTGCCATGTTCTGTGAGATAAAATTACTGATTGGTTGGAGTTTGGTTGAAAGAGAGAAATCAATATTTGACCTATTTAACGGCGGTTTCCTGATAGAAAAGGCTGTCTGATGGCAAAGTGGTGAAAATATTCTCAATATAGCATACACTTAAACTGACATTGTTTTTATCAGGTAGCTAAACTGTGTTTTGATGATGACCTGTCCACAGCTGTACATTGCAAAGCTTCCTGCAGAAGCCGACTGGCATCTACCGTAACTAACACAATCATTATTGATAAGTATCACATATAATCCCACTTCAAATAATTCAAACTATCCCTTTAAGATCTCTAAGGATTCATGCCACACTGAAAACGAAGGATTTAGCTGTACAGGTAAAATATTCAGGATTCATGCTTCAGCTCATGGTTTAAAAATCTGAGTAATTTTCAAGGTCTTATTTTTTGAAAGAGACAACCTCTGTTTGAACTGAAGCTCATGTACTTGATGATTCTGGTCATTGTACCTGAAAATTAAGAAAAATAAGAAGATTGGAACTTTTCTGAACACACACACACACACACACACACACACAATTAAGAACATCACAGTCAGAGTCAATAATCAGATAAGCTGTGAATGTGCACTTACTGTATGGTTGAACTGTCACAGAGCTTTCTGATCTGATCCGATCCGAGCTGCTGATTTTTACTTTTTTAGACTGTGTATGAAAATGTGTTGGGGAAAGTGTCAGGTGAGGCGTCTGTCTCCTATCTCTCCCTGCAATCTAATAAAGCCCAAACACGATAGAAATGTCAAATTGAATAGCGTCAGTTGCTGCGACCAGCGCCGCAACTGCATCTACAGTAAGTACTGAGACAAACAACACTTAAACAATCTTTATTTATCCGGGGAGGGATTCTGCTGAGCGTGCAGCCTCTCTGAACACATTCATATAGTTCCATATACACTCACACCTGGGAGCTGTCACACACAGCTGCAGACAGCCGGCCGCACTGTACCGCAACAGTTCATCTGAGGCAGATACAATGTTAAGGTCACTTTTGGTCAGACAGTCCAATAACTGCGTCAAGTTTGGAATAATATTATCAGCCTCACAGCGCTGTCCTTTGACTGCAGAGCAGCAACACAGCCTCCTGCTCTGTCTGTTCCTCTGCCCTACACCGTGTTACTACAGTGGCGAACGCACGGGTGACTCAACTGTCCAGGCTCACGGCTAATGGAGACCTTTACCTCCGCGTGACCTGCCTCACATCACTAGGGGGGATAGACAGAAGCAACACATGCTAGTGGGAGGAAATGTTGGTCGTCACAGAGGTGCCACCAAAAACTAGAACCATCGCTGAGGTAACTTAAGGAGAAATGATTTTTTGATTGTCCAGGATTTTTGCAGGATTGTTTGTTTTGACTTCCAAATGAGTATGGGGACCTGTCTGATCCTCTGACTCCTTTGTTAGTGTGCGTGATACTGGCCAATACTACAGAATTAGACCCCCCCCCCAAAAAAAATTCAAAGCTACAAGGTTTTGTAATGGAGCAGAAACTCTCTATAATTCTCGACAAAACTTAACTCTTACTCAAAATAACACAATAATAATTTCTTGACTCTCTCAACATGTTCGCAAATTATTACAGACACGTTAACTCTCAAAATCCACAACAAAACAAAACATTCAGTGGTCATGAATGCTGGTTATAAAAGTATTAATCTTTTTAACCTCACACAGCTTTAATCATTGTGACAGACCATGAACTTACTATGCATGAATCCAGTCTCTATAGTAAGCGCACACTTTAGTGCTAGCTGTCGCAACGAGTGTAAATTTCCTATTTATAATTTTTCTGCAAAGTTACTTTCCACAACCGTTTCTAGGAAGTCTGGACAAACCTGTGCAGTTTTCGGCTGCACCAACAGTAGTGTCAAACTTCAACTTTGGAAAAACACAAATGCAAAACATCAAAGCCTTTACTTCCTGAAGAGTGTCCCTGTCTGAGACTATGGGCGCTCGCCAGAAGTGGATCAAGAATATCAACAGAGAGGACTTTGTTCCTGAAAATCTTGAATGCCTGAATAATTCACTACCTACAAAAATATGAAGTAATATTTTTTCCCCTTGTAAATGCTCACATATTACACAGTGCTTCATCAGTTAAATGTGGCTGAATTTTCAGTCATTCGACAAGCACTAAATAAATGTATCTCTTCCTCTAAATCGCTGGTCTGAGGGCCACAACAGACTTTTGTTGCAGCAAACATCCTGACTTGTCATAGTAGCAAAAGCAAAAGGTGTGTTCCAGTAATGCTGTAATCATCAACTCAGAAAAAAACACAACCTTCAACTCAGAAAAGTGTGCAATATAAAAATCAAGTCAAAAACTCAAGCAAGATCAATCTAATCCACGTCTGCCAACATGAACACACCATCACAGCAATGTAGGCGCACACAATGAACAGTAAGTAAGCAGAATGACCTTTTCATCAATTTTTACTATATGTAGTATTTGGGCTGTGAAATGTGTGGTATCAATAGCTGCCATTTTCCATTCAGGTGATTTGTGTTTTATAGAAGTCTCTGTGAGCAGGCAGTACTGGCCTACACCTCCTGTCTCTTTTAAAGAGCTGCTGTAGTGAAGCTTGTGAAGTTCAGACTTGCCATACAAACATCAGTTTGCTGCGGGCGTCCATGTTTTCGGTCAGACGCGCTGGGATGCCTTTAGATTGGAAGTCGGGAATACTGAGTCTGAGCTATCGACCTCTGACTTGCAATGGATTTCAGCATAAAGCAGTGACCCAGCATGCACAATGGAAATGGGACACCTGAGTGGAATGAAGCCTTTATTAAGTTTATTGATCACACCTGCTTTTCCTAGTAGGACGTAAAAATGTCTGCTGTGAAAAAGGTCTGTTCATGGACTTCGATCTTGGGTATTGAATGTTTCAGTTCACATTTCAAGCTAAGCTGAAAGTCCTGCTTTTGAGAGACACTTATAGGGACAGGCTGCAGAAACCCCTGGAGCAAATCCACCATCATATAAGACTTAAAGGTCCATTGTGTGAGATTTAGGTCCTCTTCCGAGTCCGTCATGTCGCACAGCCGTGTTTCTGCAGTCGCCCAGAATGGGCAAATCAAACACTGGCTCTAGTTAGGGCCTTTCAGAACCACCATAGGTTCTTGTACACCAGGAGTTCTCAAAGTGCAGCTTGTGAGCCATTGCAGGCCCACATGGCATGAAATAATGATCCACAGCCCATTTTGTTACTTTCACTTTCAATAGCCTACAATTAATACACTTCTCAGCTGCTGCGTCAACGTCCGCCCCCATAACACAGATATGTCAGGTTAGGAATTAAACCTTCGCTAAGGCCCACCCTCCTCAGTTACTGTTGCTATGCCTGTCAAACTGCCTGTTCTCACACTGCACATACGATAATGGTGGCAGATGTAACATCAAGATTGGGAGTAATTGTCGGAACAGAGAGAGTAAACAAAAACAGTTTCCCCTTTCTAGCTGTGTGTTTTGTTGGCTAAAGTGATGGCTGTCATTACCAGATTTCATAAGTATGGCTAGCTACTGTAAGCTAATGCTAATGCTTGAACTCCTTGAGTCGGATGAAACGTCTCTGGTGGACTTTCTAATGTTTCCATCTGAAACTTACTGTGTGGAGTTTTTTTTACCACTAGCAGCAATTGTCATGAGTGGATCCACGCTTTGTTTGTGTGCTGCTTGCACACACATGCATGTGGACAACAGGATTCATATACCTGCTGATGATTTCATGCCAGTTTGCTGATGCACAGCTGGTGGTAAGTAACGTACCAAGTGCAGCAGTGTGCCCCTGCCAATACAGCCAGTGAAGAAGAAATCTGTTTTTGTACGCATACTTGTAAATTGTGTGGGTGTTATAGCACCACTAGGTCAGTAACAAGTATTTTTTTATTTTTTTTATTACAAATCCAATGAAAAGATCGAAACCCGCAAATCTGACTTACGTATTTTGTGTGTCTCCACATCTTAAGTCCTTTAACACACATATACTTATAGATAACATATAACTATAGTACCATGACCGTAGTTTATTCTTCTTGGTAATAGTGTGCATTGCTGTCTGCCACAGTGGATTTCTTAATGCCAGCACATTAGCATTTGCCAAATCTACATATGGGGGCACTGAATAAGAATGGAAGATAAATCTCATTCTAAATACACAAACCAGCCGTGCCTCCTGAAAAAACGACAAGAGGTTTTTTCAAATCAATTTTTTTTTATGGTGAGAGGACCGCAGTTGAAATTGTATTAGGACGGAGGCAGAACTCTCAGAGACATATCTCAAAATGTAAGCAAATAAAAGAACCCCTGTGACATTTGTTTCATACCCCTCTCCCTCTCTCTCTCTCCCTCTCTCTCTCCCCCTCCATTTCCTGTCTGCCTCTTTACTGTCACTGTCCAAAAGTGCCAAAAATAATCTTTAAAAGAAAACTATCCGCATGGTTAGATACTAGAGATAAATGACAAAATAACAACAAATATAATTTACATGTACAGTATGTAATTTCTGCTGATAGGGTTTACTCACATTACAACAATAAAAAAACACAGTTTTAATGACAACTGACATTATATGGGATCATGGGAGTTGGCCTCATTGTTAAAAAAAAAAAAAAAAAAACACCATTGAAAATCTATCCAGTGTTTCCTATCAAGTGCCCTTCTGGTGGACCACCACAGGACCTAACTTAGGAAGAAGTAAAACTGTAGCCAACAGCAAGAGACAAATTAGTTTTTGATCTGGTTTGAATTGTGTCACGAACACATATAATGTTTGTCGTTGAGACAGTTGCAGTTTGTCACAAAACAGTTTAAGTATAAGACGGTGAAGATAACTAGAAACACTACACACCCAGAGGTCATGAAATGTTAGCTACTGAAGCTACAATGCCTGTGTGTTTTCGTACTGAGATGTAGTCACACAACAGTCTTAACTGTCTTACTTGTTCTTTCTCTTCATGGCTGATAAAAGGACCAGGAGTTGCTGGATAAAACACATGAGCCAAGATAACACTACAAGGGGCGATGACACTGGTGATGGAGATGTTTTTCACTAAGAGGTTTCACACAAAGCTAAACTAAACCACAACAAACCTACCACAAACTTTCTTGACTTGTAAAATTATGTTTTCAATTGACAAACAACATGTAATTGTGGCACAGTTCAAATAGAATCAAAAAATGACTACTACTGTTAATAGTTGTTCTGAATTTAGGTCCTATGAGCCAGTCCAGAGAGGGCGAGTTAGGCTTTCTATAGCAACAGGATACCAAATGTAATGCAGTGTTACCTTGTAGAAATTGTGATTATAATTTCTAAGTACACACCTCAAT
Source organism: Lutjanus erythropterus (assembly GCF_056507025.1). Taxonomy (NCBI): domain Eukaryota; kingdom Metazoa; phylum Chordata; class Actinopteri; order Lutjaniformes; family Lutjanidae; genus Lutjanus; species Lutjanus erythropterus. The sequence goes on from NC_139322.1 coordinate 32,623,559, forward strand.
AAAATATCTAAAATATGTCTTGTCATTTTTAGGCCTTTTATTGGGGAAATGTTACATATTATATAAACTTAAAAGCTGAAGTACCAACAACATTTTGTGTAACAACATTTTTGAATATTGAATACACAAACTATGACAGTAAAGGTCCCATGTTTGAGATCCAGCAGACTATTCAATCAGGTATTTTCACTTGTAGTGAACTAAAACATGAAAAGTTGTACTCACCAGTTAGATCTGCTTCTCGTTGTGTCCTTCTGTATTTTTCAGTAGAAAACATCACAGCCCAGCAGAGCTGGTCAACACAAGATCAAGCATACGGTGTGCCATTTGCTGATGTCACTGGGTATTAAACTTGTAATTTTTCAAGCGGTTAACTACTTCATGGAGCCACTTGGAGTAGCAAACATACAAAATGCTCAGTGCAAGTTCAAACTGTCCCAGTTTTTCATCTTGTCCCTCCTTGGCCTGCTTCTATTTGTGTTTAGCAGCACAGTCAAAGTAATTACAACTGATTCTGTATTCTGTGCTGCAGATCTAAGTCACCATATTATTTAAATTGTCCGACTATTTGCTGCTTGCATTTGACAAACAGATGATTACATAAACGGAAAATATTTCCAAATACATATCTGACGTGGCCGCTCTGGGGAACAGTAACAGGCAGGGTAAACGAGGCTAAAGCTGGTGGGAGAACGTGTTTGAAGCGTCCTTAGAGAACAGCAGATCTCAGGCGGGCTAAACTGCTGTCAAGTTCATCGATACCGGCTTTACACCACAGTGCACAAAGACAGCCCAAGTCCTGGCTGCAGGCCCCCACTTTAAACAACTCCAGAGCCTGCTATCGAACACCTCTGGTTGGCCGTCAATATCGACTCGGTTTCTGTCTCTCTCTTCACAGCTGTTAGCCATGTCCGGGAGAAAGAGTTGGAGGGTGGTTGTGTGGTATGAGGCTCAAAGTGTTGTCATAACTGTAGGGAGGCAGAGGAGGGTTTCTTGGTGAATAAGTCAGGAAGGAGAAAGTATCCTGCTAGATATCTGCATGGGCACTTCACTTGTGCTCGACACTTTTTAACTGAACTCAAGTCCTAAAAGTTTCTCCTTTCACACCTGATGTACGCACTTTTACAACAGCTGCATATTTTCACACCGCTTTAATTACATCCACTGTGCAGCTGTCAAGCTGAAGCAAAGACCAGCGCTCTGTCCAACACTGTCTGTGATCCCCGAAGACAAAATGAATTGTGTCCCTCGTTCAGTGGCCGCCTTCACTGTTTGCACCTTAATCCTTCTGCTACTTTGAATTTCCTTTAACTGTTGGCCACTGATTTTACAAACCAAGATCGCTTCATCATTTCGAGTCCTCCTCAGCCAGTGAAAACAGCTCTCTAATGACCCCTGTGACTTTGGAGGAGCTTTGACAGGATAAGTGACGTCACTGGAGTTGTCTGGGATAGTGCTTGGGAGACTAAAGACCTTTTTATTGCAAAATCTGTGCTTCAGACTTGCGGCATTAATTTTTTAAGCCATACCATACTCCCCTGTGTTCATGGGAGGAGCGCAGTGGACACACATCACCATAAAGACGGACAACCTAGCGCTCAAAAAAATCCAAACCACGGGCAATATTACATAAAGTTTAGAACTTTTTGGTTTGTAAACACACCAGAAAGATAGCTAACTGATGACTCTCATTATCAGGATGTCAAATACTGATGTTTTTGGGTTAGTAAAGTGTCCTGAGCACAGCAAAATAATGGGAAAATGAGAAGGTATCGGCATCTCTGTGACTGCATTCACTGCCACACACCTCTGGTGGACTGTGAAATTAAGGCAGGAAAAATCTGATAGGATTTTTTTCTAATTTGTACAGAAGTAAATCCTATTTAACTTGAAGAATCCTTTTATCTTACTTCATCCTATCTTATCTCAGGTTAGTAAAATCCAAAATACCCCAATCCAACATCACTTATCAATTTTTATGTTTGTTACCTGGCAACCAACAACTGACTTAATAATTTTGCAACCACTAGTTTTTCTCATCGAAACATACTGAAATATTAACAGAAACATGGGGGAAAAAATGCTCTTTTTGGGAAATTTACAACAATGCTAACTTCAGAAATACAAGAAAAAAAATAAATGTAATATAATAATAAATATAAATATAAATAATAAATATCCAGCATCCATTGTGTAAAAGCAATAAAAGAGCAGCAAACTGGATTACCAGGTGGAAAAATGAAAGTCAGGACAACTTAATGGTTATCTAAAGTTAAGGTAGGATCTGAAAGTTAAGAATAATAATAATACAATATTACAATAATTTCCATAATAAGGCCCCTGGACAGCAGAAACTTGATGGGTCTTCCACTGCAGACTGAAAAGTCTTGTTCAGACCGTACTTTGGCCCATGAAGAGAAAAAAACTTAATGTAGCACTTGAAGCAGTCCATCTTGTTTGATGGAATTGATGCATTATTGAATGCACTTATTGTGAGTCATTTTGGATAAAAGCATCAGCCAAATAAATATAATGTAATGTAAGACGTAGGTGAGGGAGAAGACACTATCATGTTGTATAGAAGTGAAGATTCCAGCTTTTTTGTTTTTTTGACCCACAGCAGAAAATAGGGACCCAGTCATAACAGCGTTTACAGAGACATTTCTGACTGACATGAATTCTTCAGTGATCAGTGAACTTTGACACGTAATTTGCGTCATTGACTAACAGAGAGCCAAAGTCATGATGTCGCCTCCAGGCGAGCCACTGTTCTACTCACTTCTGTGACTCATGCAGTGTCTGATTTAGTTTCATTCAGTAGTCTTTTAGAAAAACTTACTCTTTCCTGGGGTCTACTGTCCCAGTGGTTTTCAAACCGGGGTTCGGGAACCAACAGGGGTCCTTGAGTGGGTTGTAGGGCAAAATAATATTTTAACTTTTACTACATTTTTTAAAGCAACAAGGCAAGGATTGGGGTTGGATGTTATGATTGTTTGTATAGTGATCCTAGTTTAATTGTTGATTGAACAGGAAGACTTGATTATCTTCAAACCTAATAAAAAAAAAATATTCAAAAGAGATTCCTTAAAAAAATCCTCTGACACTGGGGGTTCCTGGACTAATGTGCATCTTTGGGGGGGTCATTAACATGAAAAAGTTAAGGAACCCTTGTATTATCCAACATAAATTAGTATCTACTACACAACTTTTTCTACATTTAGAATTCTTTGTGACGTCAAAGTCAAACAACTGTTTATTTGTTTGCATTCATCAAGCTACAGCTGCCACAAAAATGTTACCAGCCTGGTATCATTTGTACTTATTGTGTCGTAACCCAGTTTCATCCGTTTCCATGGACATCCACCAAAGCACTTCTCACTTTTTAGCTATAATCTCTGCCTGAGTCCTCCCTGACCGGCCACTCATTTCATCCTGTTGAGGTGGTTGTACTGGTACTGGTTAAGGATTATGGAAAATTGCTTTTTTTCTTTCTTTTTTTTTTTTCAAATAAGGATTTGCACACATTTGGATGTTTGTACCAAATTTGAACTAATTCCCTCAAGGGGTTCTTGAGATATCGCTTTCATGAGAACGGGGGAACGGATGGACAACCCGAAAACATAATGCCTCCGGCCATGGCTGTCACTGGCATGGAGGCATAAAAAACACAATGACTACACTAAATTTCAGACACTATCTGACCTTTGGCTGCAAAACTGTGAGAGCAGTCATTTTTTACCCTCTCTCAGTGTGACAGTAGGACCACCATTTTGGAGCCATGACTTAAGATATCACCTCCTCTCTCACGTTGGTCATCTTTTGCCTTGGACAACCCAAAATCACACAGTGTGTACCTGGCCTAACCGATTGAGGCAGCAGTAAACCAGCAACTCCTGTGTTCTGCGGGGCAAAAATACTGTTTTTGTCACTGGTGGCTTTGAACAGCTGAAAACAGCCATTTCTTGTTGAAAAAAAGAATTTTAATATTTAACAAAAAGGTCTATGTGAGTAAGGATTCTTTTGATAACATGGTCAGACAGTTGAACAATCTGAGCCATCAGTGCCACAAACAACACTTTTAGTCATACTTCGAAAGGCGCATTTGTCACCAAGGATTATACTGCTGACTGTGGCGATCTACTGGACCAGTACCAAAACTTTTTGTTCCCATTAGTCATTTAAACCCAAAAAAACATAAATATAGGATCAGGTTTTAAAATACCATAATTACCCTTAAAAGCTGCAGATCTGGTTTTGGCTACCTTTCTCTTGTAGAGACTGTAGGACAGTAAAAATTAAAGTTGTGAGTAAACTGATGGACTCAAAATGCTCCTTCTTACTGAGTAATGTTTGACCATTCAAGCTGAAGAATTTAAGGTAATTATAGGCTTTTACTGGAAAATTAATATCTTCTCCATCTTGAGAGTGTGCTTGGGTTTGTGTGACTACACTCCAGACATGGTGAGAGCTGGAGAGAGCACTTATAAAATCTCTGGAGGTCATCGGAAGCTAAAGAGGGTGCAAGGAAGTGGAATAACATCCAGAGGGGCGCTCTCATGGCGGAACACAAGCACCGAGGATGGAGGAAACACTCACAGGTGAGAGTGAACAGGGCTCGGGTCCCGGCGGGAGAGAAAGTAGTCATGAATGTGATGCTGTAGCCCGTCATTCCTCATGTCTTGGCTCAAGGTGCCAGGCCTGGACGACTTCTTGTGACAACCTTAAAGGGCTGATGGAGCGTGGCCTGCTGCATCTCCCAGCCTCCGCCGCCAAGACCTTCACCTTCCCTCATTTAGGGGCATTGTCTCCCGATGAGTATCATTTGTCACCATTGACTCGCTCCATGCAGACACCCGAGCTGTTTTTCTGCGGCCCGTGCCCATTTCCACAGTTGGTAAACAGCTAAATCCCTCTCCCAATCAATGCAGCCTATTTAACTTGAGCTATTGACTCGCCTGCTCCTCAGCAGACTTGAGAGGCTGAAAAAATACAAACAAATTAGACGGGTGAAAAAGAACAACAGAAATGGTGGCGCAGACTATGAAAAGTCACATTTTCAATAATGAGCTTTTGGCGGCGGGAGGGAAGAAAGTGACAGAGTGGAGGTAAAGGAAGCGCGGGAGGAGGGAAAACAGAGGAGTAATCGATCGATATGAACAGATAATCACCAGGCCTCTGTCCCAGTGTGTAAGGAGTGTGACATTGCAGAGGTGGCACGGCAGGGAAGAGATCAATGGGCTGCTTTTTGTTGATCCGTAATCCTTAACTATCTATAAGTAATTAACCTTCAGAGGAGAATGCAGGGGAGAAATAAATGGAGAAATAAGACGGGGAATAGCAATGAGCACGAGTGAAACAGAAGCTACCTTGCATTGACCAGATAACAGGACAGGAAACCAAATTGATAGTTGTCTTCTGCCTCTGCAATTTGCTCCATCTGATTCGGTTTTATTTCTGTCAGGGAGCTGGAAATGACTGCGTCTCCCTGTGGACTCAAGATGAGGATAAATATAGAACAAGCTATTTTATATCATTCTGGGAGAAAAATGGTCAAAACCTACAGTATTTCTGGTTTTTGTTGTGTTTTTGGGGGGGAGAATCTCATCATCTCTGTCCTGATGAGTGCATCCTCTCCTAAAGTAGGTCCTGAGAAGATGGAGGAGAAGAGTCTTGTTAGGAGTCAGAGTGCCCTCTGTGGGCACTAGAAGAACAACAAGGGGAGAAGTGGGAGGAGGATCCTTGCTTTTTAAGAGAAAACCTGCTTGATGCCAAGATATTTCAATTCACATCTTCTGGAATTGACCCTCCGTGGCTACATTCTGGAAAAGGATGCAATGTCCTGAAGGCAGTTTTTAAGATGAAAATCTATTTTAAATGTAAAATCACGTATTTTGATGAGATAGAAGAGCTTAAATGTGCAAGGTGAGATAAATACTTGTTGAGGATGTTGTTAGTAGTAACATGCAAAAAGGCATCGAGTTGAAAACAAATGAAGAAAGACATACCAACCATAAATGAGTGAACCTACGTAGCACACAATACAATCACATTTAAAGGGACAGATCACCCTAAAATCAAAAATACGTATTTTTTCTTGGTTTGTAGTGCTATTTATCCAGCTAGATGAGAGCTGCAGAGTTTTGGACATATCAGCTGTAGAGATGTCCATTTCTCCAAAATAATCAGACCTAATGACACGCGGCGTGTGGTGCTCAAAGCACCAAAAAGTACAATTGAAAAAAAAACAAAACAAAAAAAAACAGCATCTCTTTCCAAAAATCATCACCTGGTTACTCAAGAAAATCCACAGACTTTGTTATTAGCAGTTTCATGTAGGAAGTAATTTCTTTCTGCAGTAGAATCTTCTGGAATTTCATACATGAAAATGTTCACAACAAGGTCTGTGGATTATCTCGAGTATCTGGGTCATGAATTTTGGAAAGAGACACTGGCACTGAAGTAACATTCAGTGCCTTTATATAAGAGGGAAGGAAGACATCTCCAAAACTCTACACTCACACTAACAAAAAATCTCAATGGCGAAAAAGCGCTACAGGCCAGGGGAAACTATGTATTTTTTATTTTGAGGTTAACTGTCCCATTAAAGGAGTAATGCTTGATATTTTTTATGCAACAAATAATATAATGACGATGATATGTCATCAGAGATTCAGGAAACATGCTAAGTTGAAGTACTGGTTTCTCCTGCTGGTTTCTCTGACGACAACGTGAGAGCCAGCATGTTCTTCTTTGAAATTTGTATTCCGATGCAGAATGTCTGTTTTTGTTTTGGCCATACTGCCTGTTTCTCGTTAATTCACTTCACATAGAGATAAAACTAAACAAAAACTATTGTATTTTTGAATTTGGGATGAACTGTACCTTTAATCTAAGAATCAATCAAAATGTGTCAACTATAAAGCCAGATTTGTATAACAGCAATCTACTTTAATTAAGGGCCTATCTTCCATTGTTTATATATATAATTATTTTGTATTTATTTGTGTTTGCATGTGTTGGCAGATATGTTTCACTTTGGTTATCCGTGTTCTTTAAAACAACACCTAATAAAAAGTTAAACAACAACAACAAAATCTTGTTTTACACCACACTGTTCAGCTTAGCCGCATGAACAACATGTACAGTGAAATGAACACAGCGCAGTCACAGTGGTATCTGTACAGGGTTTAATGGCACACAAATGCCCATACAGTACATTATGATCATCTGAAATCAAGTTTGACTTACATCTTATCATGAGTAAAGAATGTTTAAGTTAGTTAAAGGCAAACTGAGTTAATGAAAATTGTCACATTAATACACAATGATACAGCGGACTGGTGGGTTTCTAAGAAGCGTACAGTGTGTCAAGTAAGAAATGTCATAACTTATTACAATATGGCCACTGTAGAAAGCTTGTACAATGTAGCGTTTAGCATTTTGAGTTAAATTATGATCATCAGGTAAAAACGGCTCTTAAGATGCTCTCCTATAAACTTAAAACAAGCCACCGGAAAATCAGATCATTTTACAGCAACAAGAACAAAAAAAATCCTTCTCAAAGGCTCAGCACTGCTCCTTAAGTACGTTTTCAGTGGATACCTGTCTGAGTCAAGTGCTTCTTCTTGGTTTACCAGTGAGAGAAAATGTCAAGTGTAACCTTGGGCTGCCGAAGACGGTTGTTCACCAAAATGGGCACCTGAAGACACAAAAAGTAATGATACACTTAAGTCGAGCAAAGTCTTGTTCACTAAAAGCCTCACTAAAAGACTAAAAAACTACAGCCCAATCTGCTGATGAGCTTACTGTAACATTTATTGTCAAAAAACAATATTTGTTTTGTTTTTTTGTTCTTTTTTTGCCCTTCATAGCAGAAAATGTCAAATGCAAATGCTGATTGATCAGTTGTCAACTATTGAATTAATTAGCAACTATGTTGATAGTTTATTAATCTGTTTGAGTCAAAAAGTCAAATTCTCTGATATCAGCTTTATAAATGTACATATTTTGAGGTATTTTGTAATTTCTTTACTCCGCGTTGACAGAAGATCAAATATCTTTTGGTTGTGGACAAAAAAGACGTTTGAGCATGTCCTATTAGGCGTTAGGACACATTGATTCAAATTTTTCACCATTTTCTAGCATTTTACGAACCAAACAACAAATCAATTAACCAAAAAAAAAAATCAACAGATTAATCAACAATGAAAATAATGGTTAGGTGCAGCTTTAAATGCTACATAACAATAAAAGGAAAGTTTAAGTAGCACTACTGACCATCCAATGTAGCACTGGCACAGGTTCTCATGTGATGTGGCCTGCTTGATGAGGAGCTCCACTTGTGTTGGCACATCGAGCGTCTCGTCGTGTGAAAAGTCTCGACCTGCAGGGAACAACACTCACATCAAAACACCAAACCTGTACCAGAAAATTCAATCTGGTGATTTCAAAGACTAATCAGTGCACCAAGGTTTTTTTTTTTTTTTTAGGATTGTTTAAAATTTCTTCTACAGAAAAATGGGGCGAGTTAGCCTCCGGTATAAAATACTCTATGTATGAATTATACATTTGACCACTTGATACTTTTCTGTACAACATTTCTGCACTAAATCACTGAGCACGGTAGCAGGATAAAGAATTTCAGCTCTCTTTTCTAAGAGCGGGCAAAGTGATGTGTACAACAAGAACCTCTCATTTGACCTGAGGAGGTTTAAAATAAGATATCTGAATTTCTTGCAGAATCTTCTAAGGAAGAAATAAAATGGTAGAAAAGCTATTTCTCTAAAAGTTTGAGTAGGGCTGGACATTTAATCGAAATACGGTTTCTAAAAACAATTTAATATTAAATAGCCGTAAGTCTTGTCGTATGTTACTTGATTCTGGACATGATCTTAATCATTTATCTGCCGAGCTGGTTATTAAATTTTCTGAAGGGTCTCCACTTAATGAAGTTAGCCCACTTAAATATCTGGCGCTTTGGCTTGATTCTGTATTTTCTCTTAAGCATCATACTGATTATATTAGAAATAAAACGGATTCTAGTCTCAGAATACTGTATCAGTTAATTAATTACTTACCCACCAAGTGAGAAAATGACAGCTTTTATTTCACATTGATTAAACTGATATCATATAAATGTAGTTCATAGTAATATTTGTAAATTTGTCCTGAGATGTCGTCACCACACACATCATTGTTTGATATACTCAACTGGCTTCCTAATCACATTTTCATTGCTCTTTGTTTTCAAATGTGATAACTTAAATAATCCTCCATAGTTAAAGCAGCTCTTATTTCCTCTAAGATCATGTTATTTACTTAGACCTTAGACAAACTAAACAGCCTTTTTTATTGTGCCTAGAATATTTAAAGAAATTGGGAGATGTGCTGTTAAGTTTGAAGCACCATCAGACTGGAATAATTTGCCGTTTTCCCTCAGATCTGTTTCCTCCTTTCAAGCCTTAAAGACTTCTTTGCTTGTTTATGTTAAAGCCACCTGTTCTTGTTTTTAAATGTAAGCGTATCACCTTCATTTTTGCTTATTATTTATTTATTTATGTTATTTTTTTTCTTGTTCATTAGTTGTATAGATAACATTTGTATCAGATGTAGTAGGTGTGGTTTGGGATGGTGAAAGAGCCCTAATGTGTGTCTCTGTTGTTGTTGTTGGATTGTTTAACTTATTATTTACTTAAAGGTACTACAAGGAGTTTTTCACTGCTTATGAAACAGTCTCAAATTGTTACTGATGCCTCTATATGACCTTCATACGTTCACAAGCCCATCCATGATAGAATCGGCTATTTCTACATAGATGTTCTTTATGGCTGCCACCAGGTCGAATTGTCCTAGAAATCAGATGATGCTGTACGATATTGTGCTTAAATTTTCACAGACAAAGTGAAAGTCACTAGTACATTAGCCAGCTTAAGTTTCATGTTTTCATGTTTGTTCATTCTCATGTTTTGTGCCTTATTATATGCCAATATGGTGTATTTAAAGGGGTTTATCCTCTTACGCAATTTTGAAATGAATAAAATAAATACATTTTGGATGATTATCAAAATCACAATATGGCCAAGTGCAACATCCTAATTTCATGAAGGAAAAATGTTTTTTGTGACAAAAGAGCATTATAGTGAAGTACTGTAGAGCTGCAGAGATGCCTGGCCTACAAATCCCAACATATGTCACATCATTTAAATATATTATTTCAGAGAAAATGAAAATTGTGATGCAAAAATGATCATGCAGCCCTTTTTTGTGAATGTAGGTTAGTGGTGCTTGTTGATTACTACATAACTCACCTGTAAGTTTGTCTCTCACTCTGTTGATAATCTGAATGGCTTTCTTGTTGAGTGCCTCAGGCTGTACCAAACCGTCTCCGACTAAAAAGAAAACAAACAACAACAACAAGTCTGGCATCAACTACTAACAACTTAAGAAGTGCAGCAAATTCAAGTGCTCAGCCTCACTCTTTGAGGCTGAAGGAAATCAAAGTGGACTTAAGTGCTGCCTTGCAATCGCACAGCAGTTGCACCAATCATTTATGACAGCAAGAGAGCTCGGTATTGTTGTGGTAAAACGTGCAGAAAGAAAAACAAAAGGGCTCTACAACAACAAATAATCCTGGAGTGACACAATGAGCCGGTAACTCACTGAAGGAGTGGATGGATTCAGGCACTGTGGTCCCTGGCTTCTTGTGTGTGCTTTCTCCGAGGTCTATTCCCTCAAGGGCCTCTGCAGGGACACCGCACAGTCACAGGTTTGAGCATATTCTTACATTATTAGTGGGAAAACGGGAAGCAGTTATGGTCACAGTTTGTGCTGTAGACTCACCCACTGATTGTCCAGCAGTGTACGAGTCCGTCCTGGTGCGGGAACGCTTGTTGCCTTTGGTATTTGCTGTGAGGAAACAGGTAAGATGTGTGAGAATCTTTCCATAAAGTAACATTATGTAACTATTTTACCTCAAAATAACAGGAGGTTTTCAGGCCCAGGGAGGGGAGGAATGCTGTGTAGAAGGCTCAGAAGCCTTTACAGACATCACGGCAGAGACAAAGACACCAAAGAGGACACTGATGGAGGAAGCTAAGATGAGAAAAAGAGAGTGACCAAGCAAGACGTCACTGCACGTGTTCAGCCGTCCATATTTACGACAGCTCTGTTTAAGTGAATTGTGCTTTGAAACTGGGGACGCCAAATCGCAAAAATATCCCAAATCTTTGACAATGTGGCTTTACAAACAGGTCCATTACTTTTTGTTTCCTTTTTTTTATATTATTGTATAACTTTCTTATATAGTGTTGCTTGTGTATTCAAATCTGAACAATTAAATTTTGGTCAAAGTATGCAGTAGTATACAAGTATTTTAATGTCAAAATGCAATTTTCCTGAGCCCTTCTAAACACATTTTACCATGTGACCTGGTGCAGGTTTCTGCATGTAGACATTGCTACATATAATATAATAATAATATAACATATAAACCCACTAAGCTGAGCACTGATGCCCTCCAGTGCTGCAACCTACATCAAACCTTTTGGTTAACAGCTGAGTGCAAGTTAACATTTGAAAAACTGGTGCAGATGGTGTCTCTCTTCAACAACACAATCACTTTTTTTTTCTTTCTAATTTTCATTCTTCAAAGCATTGCAGCAGCAGCAGCAGCACTGTTCTGACCTGCAGGAAACTGAATCTCTGTTTTTAACATTTACAAGAAGTTAAGGCTTGATATTCACTGAAAAGTAGTGATTTTAAAATAAAAGGGGAGATCTGTTGAAGTGTGTGAATTGTCTTCCAGATTTTGTACACGCTATCTATGCTCCCTAAAGCAATGTTTCCTGCTGCAAGAAGAAAATGTTCACCACGCTTTACATTAAATAAGGTCCTCCTGTGAGGGTGACAATTAAGAAAATAGTTACAGTAAAGCAGAGTGGAGAAATAAATGGAGAGAAAACACTAATGAGCTTCTAACTAATGTGCCCTGCAGTTTCTTTCAGGTTAAAAAAAAATTGAGCTTTTGTGCTATAAATGGTGTTTTTAGAATCCAATTTTCACTCAATTTTTCAGACCAATTTTGTAATGTTTTTTTTTTTAAATCACCAAAATACACACCTACAAATCCTGCATTATTATTTCTTCAAATAAAAACTGAAAATAATGACCCTGATGTGTTCTACTGTCTTGCTTAAGACAACGCTGACAGTAGTAGTTGGGAGTCTGCCAGAAATATTCATTTACTTTGTTTACTTCAGTTTATTCAAAGACCTTTAGAAGTCTACACCACATCTCTAAGCCTTTGGTCAACTTCTCTCCCAAATATGTGCCAAATCAATTTCCACTTTACTACTGGGATAACACTGTAGTTTTTATTAAGGTTATATTAAATTCAATGTGCCACTCTCTCAAGTTTGTACTGGAATAATTGGAGTATTTTGCACTGACCTTCACAAAGGTTATTTCAGTTCACAATATGTCTTTGCTTCTTCACTTAAACTGTGTGAGAGGCCACGGTGAATGTGCTGAATTTGAACAGCTGATGATCTCTTACTGTCCATGAGCCTCCAGTTGAGCAGCGGGTCGTAGACGAAGGCCTCCAGCACGGCCATGACGCTGTCCCGGTGTTCCCTCAGCACCTCCATCACTGTGTGGCAGGTGATGCGGTAGTTACCATCCAAGCCCGTCACCTGGCACACAATCAGACACAAACTTCACTGACGGAGACAAACCTTCCACAACATCAGAGGATTCAGTTTCTGCCTTGTGTTTGCATTTTATAGAGAGGTCAGTGTATTTGGTAGCATCAAAAATGGTGTTTTTACACATACATATATAATTGAATTGTGCTTTAAAAGGAGCTTTAAATTATTTCTAATTTTGAAAACTTTTCCAGTTACTTAAGAGATGACAACTTATAATACAGAATTTTATGTCTTAATTCTTTCATTTGTAATTCCTTTTCTTCTTTGCTCCTCAAATAGAAGGCACAGTGAGTCATAACTTCTGATAAAACACTGCATACTTGGAAAAGTTTAATTATTATTTTGACTAAAATACAGAAGACACAGGCAGAAGAAGCAGCTCAGACAGGATTCAGTTTAAGTCCAGTAGAGGAGTTTGTGAAGCTTTTATGTGGGGGACTTTAACACTTAGATAACTTTGGAAAAATAGGAACTTGTTCAAAGATTTTTCTGCTTTGACTTTTGAAAGTGAAGCGAACACCTTTTTCAGCTCTTTTAAGCTGGCCCACACACACTTTTCAAGAGTTTAACACAGCATAAGACACAGCAGAGCTGCATACCTCCATGGCGTTGGTCAGCATCCTCGTCAGTCTGAATGGGATCTTTTCGGGGAACTTTTCTCTGGTCATGGCGACCTGTTGAAGGTTAAAACGATCAGTCTCCAATAAATAGAAAAACTATTTATAGATAATGCATTGAAAGAAAATCTCTCACCTCAAAACAGTCTCCAAAGTCAATATGGAGGATCTTGCCACTTAACCGGTCTAACATCAGGTTGGATGGATGCCTGGAGAATAGAAACATCATCCTTTTATTGATGTCTTATGAGAAATCATTATCTGAATGCTAATTTTGTAAACTTTTTTTTTTTTTATTTAGCCCTAATCCACTGTCAAATGTCAAAAAATTGTTTTTTTTTTTCATATTTAGTCACGTCCATCCTGTTTTTAGTCAATTTTAGTTCACTAAAAGGGAATTTTAGTCTTAAATTTGCCAAAGAAAAAGAAAGAAAACTGTAATTTTAGTCTATAAAAACTGTTGACATTTTAGGATTTTTAATGTCAAGAGATTATATTGAACATTTCTGTCAGTCTAGCCAAGCCAATCTGGTTTGTTTTGGCTATTAAACACAGTCTACATAAAGTAACACCACCACCTTATACTAGTTGCTTGATATAGCTCAAAAGAATAAGCTGAACCTGAATGTCTTTTTAGTGATGAGTTAAATTGTTCTCGTCTGATGTCTGGTATTTTTACCTGCTATTTTATGGCCACATTGTATTGGATTTGTTTTTTCTCAGCTTCCTTGTAACAAAAATGGGCCCAATGAATTGGCATTGAATAAAAAAAGTTCTGATATTTTGTCTGTTCTTTTTGTCAATTAAAATAAAGACAGACTTTGGTCAAATTTTCTTTTTTTTTTTTAACTACAATTACGTCTTGTCTTTTTATAAATTAATATTACATGTTGACATCATCACAGTTAGTGTTTAATGATTTTTTTTCCGTCTTGTCTGAGTCATAAACAAAAGGTCACTGACTAACATATTTAGTCTTAATTTTTGTTAACAAATTAACAGTAATAAACAATCTGCTCAAAATAATGCACAGCTTTTGGCTGAGAAATGCACCTGTCTCCCAGTCCCAGGATGTAGCCCACCATGGACATCACTGCCAGGGAGCGGGTGTAATTGGTCCTCCTGTCAAACCACACCTGGAGGAGAAATAACAGCTGCATTATGAGAGCAGAGCAGTGTGGAAAATGGCACAGAGATCTCTGGCAGGCTGCTTGATACATCTTTCCAGACACTTGAACATGCAGAACATCAGGCACACGAGGTGCTAATGTTCCTAAAAATGGATTCAATTTGAAGGTCTGTTTGTTAAGTCCTGCTAAGTCAGTGGTTTGAAAGTAGGACACACAACCCAGAAAACTGATTCTTCAGGGAACACAACAGTTTTATTTCACTATTGTACATACCTAAATAATTAGAAAAGTGAGACACACTTAAAAAAGTCTCCCACTCCTCACTGTATGCTCTGCATTAAATGAAAACCTTTCTATACTGACTGCCAATTCAGCCACTTCAGAAAATATTAATTTATAGATGTGTGTGTCATCTTTTCTATAGCTGACCCCAGAACCACTGAAATAGGAGGATGGATGAAAAGATCAAGTACACTCAGTCATCCTCCGCTATGCTGACAGAGTAAAAAAATAAAGAGTATCTTACCTCAGAGCTGGGGCTCTTGAGCCACAAGAGCTTGGCCAGGTCGTCTCCGGCTGTGTTGTTGACGGCATGCTCAAACACCTCCACCTTCTCCATCAGCGTCAGGTGGTCGTAGTCTGGGGCCATCTGAAACACACAAAGCCCTCATGAAAGCACACTTTAAATGTGAACAAGAACGCTATGCTGCAAGTTTATGCAAGTTAAATTCATTTTCAATTCCGGGTGCAAGTGAATGAGATGGAGTTTCAAATAAATATGGCAACTCAAACTGCTACTTTACTTTACTTTACTTTGCTTAAATATGTTTCTGTAAAATAGCTTAAAATTTTGGAAAGCTACCAGAGAGTACTGGAAAACACCAACACTTAACCTAAACTAAAGTGAATGGAATGGAATGGGCCTCCTCCACCATGACGACTGATTGTGTTCGAGATGTCATCACTTACTTCACAGCAGAGCCTGATGTCATTCAGTTACCTGAAGCACCGTTATGCAATACACAACCACAGGGAACAAACGCAAGTTCTAAAAGCTGATCAAAATATTTTATATTGTCCAAACCCATCTGCTTCCTGCCTAATTTTGACATTAATTACCTTACTATCATATTTACAGTATGATTTTTATTATTTTTTTTATATTATTTTCGCAATCATAATGCACTTACACGCTCAATTCCTACAGATTTATGGCTAGAAACAGCTTTCAGATGATGCACACAACTTTAATGTGGCATATACTCTTGACCTGCTATCTCCCCGAAAGATCCCATCAGCCCCTAAAAAGACAAAAATGGGTCTGGTAGGGAGTGGAAATGAGTGGACAAGGTTTAAGTGTAATTTATCATGTAATGAAATTAGACTGATTATGTTGTTGGACTATATACTGAATGTTGTTATCTATGACAGTGAAAAAGTGAATTCAAGTGGTAGATATATTTGGGCAAAATATTTGGACGGATACTGTAATTACATCTAGAAAATTGTGTTAATATTAAAATAGAGGCTTGTTTCAGGTCATGGAAAATTACAAACTGGGTGTAAGCAGGTCCCATTAGAGTAAAAGTGTTAACTGTTTTGAAATAAATTGCTTTAATAATTGTGTGGGTTCAGATGTAGGAACCTGTGTTTGCCCTGAAGGTGAGTATCAACAGCAGAGTTCCCTGCAAACTTGAGGTAGAGCTGAAAATAACCAGAATAATGCTTTACCTATAATGAACTGTACGACTATAATGACACTCACTCCAAAAAAATACAATCTGTCACTGTCTCACTTTCCCATCTTCCTCATCTTTTATCTGAAACTGATTAATGGCCTGACTGATTGACTGGGCAACTTAATATCTTGCCATTTAGAAAGCTTAAACTGAATGTAGCACATCATTAATAACTCAAACACTCTTAGTAAATTGAAAATATTGTCAGAATCTTAATTAAAACATGCCAGCAGTAGACAATGTGTGGTTGGTTTAGTTTAACTGCCTCAATTTGTTCTCTCATCTGGGTGAAATCAGACTGCAAACTGCACAGGTCATGTTTTGGTTCAGTTTTCACTATTACTGATGAAACCAGCTTTTCATCAGGTTTTTTTTTTTTTTGAAAATATGCCCAGTTTTTATGAAGCAAAAGGCCTGTTTGACAATGATCCCTGCTACTACATTCTGTGATTAAAGGACAACTGGCAGACGGGTTGGAGGTGACAGTCTGACAAGGTCTGTTGTTTTTTATCCTGTTGACCAGTGAATCATGGTTGGATATGATGTCATCATCCCCTTGTGGGCCAATGAGACTTGAACCTCAGCCGTGCCCTGCTCCTGTAGCCTTGATGTTATTTTTGGTTGGCTGCGACGCCTGTGTCAGTGTACCATTTTCAATCAAACCACTGTCAGGGTCTTACCCTGCTCTGTCTCTGCTCCCATCTGACATCTGAGGCACTTTCACTTTCATTTTAGTGAGGAGGATTATGTATGTGTGTGTTCTCCTCTGACTAATTGGGCTTTCTGAGGCAGAGATATGTGGTTAATTTGTGACAATTAGGGACTTGTGAATGTGTTTTCATTAAGGGGTGATTGGTATTCATCAGTATAATCACTGAAAAAAGATGCTTCCTCAGCTATGATTAATCTATTTTGTACTTAGTATGGGTGTTTTATATAAGAAAGGAAAAATTTGCAACTGTTGACATTAAACAGTGAGTTAACATGCAAACACGTAAGTCCATTTACAGATAAATATACTTATTTGAGAACAGCATAATTAAAATCCACCCTGGGAATGTACTTTAATTATTTCTAACATCTTAATGTTGCTGGGTGAGAAAACTCTCACACATGTAGTCAGGAGATGAAATATTCAGTCTGTTTTCAGTCATTAAAATGCAGGAAGTAGAAACCTAATGGATGTTAGTGGCTCCTCACCCTGAGCATGATGCGATGTTCAATGTTGAGCAGAATCTTTTTCTTCTCTCTGTAGTCTCTGATGAGGGCATGCAGGGTGTCACAGTGGGGCACCCAGCCAATCAGGCCCGAGTTGGTGGACAGGGGGATCACTGCGTAGCGCTGAATGCTGATGCAACACAAACAAACATACAGTTCATTGGCATGGTTTCAATCATTTTGTTTCTCAATTTCATGTCCTCAACTGCGAGAGCATGCAGGTGTGTGTGCTTGAGACATGCATGAAATGTGCTGTATCATGCACAAGGGGTGGAAGGTACAAAAATGAACTGATAGAAATGGAGGTGATGAAAATGTATGTGAATTGAAAAACAGAGGGGTAAAAACGGATAGAGCCATAAATTATCAGAATATTTGATTAAAACAGTCTTGATATGATAAAAACAGAGTCATGTTTCATCATTTACTCCACCACAAAATTACCATTTATCATTTAATTTTTGTCACTTCTGCTCAAAATGTCAACCAAAAACCATGCCCACCGACTAACAGATTGGGTTTTTGGCTCTCAACTTTTAGGCCTGCCCTGCGCATGAGCTTTTATTAAGATGTGGTGGCGTTAAATCGAGTTAGTCAGTGGGCATTTGTTTTGACTGACATTTTGGGGGAAGTAATGAAGACTGTTTGCTGTAGAGGATAAATGTCAGTTGGGTACTGTGAATAATGAAAGTTCGGCTCAGTTGATTATCACTGTTTCAAATAAAATGTCAATCAAGTGTATAAATTGACAATTTATCACTTGATTTTTCAATTCACACACATTCCCCATTATTAATTCATAAATATTTTCATCACTTCAGTTTTTTCAACTTTTTTTGTTACTTCCACCCTTGAGGCTGCTTTCTTTAAATTATTAATGGTAATTTTGTGTTGTGAATGATGAATGTAAGAGGGAAAATGATGAAACATGACTCTGTTTTCATCATATCACAACTGTTTTCATCAAATCATTTGATGATTTATTGCTCCATTTTTCATTTCACATCCATTTTTACACCTCTATTTTACAATTCACATGCATTTCTATCACCAACATTATTATCAGTTAATTTTGTTACTTCCACTTCTCATAACCTAAAAGCCTGGGTGTGTGAAGCTCTTGTGTGTGTCTATGTATGAACACGACTGTGTGTCTACCTAAGGTTCTTGCGCAAGGACGCAGGGTCGTTGGCCAGCAGTGTGTTGACCAGACCAAACAGCTGCATGACTCTCTCATCTTGCCTCAGGTCCTCGTGGCCCTTCAACAGGAACATGAACTCGTGGCCGTTGCTGCCTGCAGAGGGCGCCACAAAACACAACATTGATGCACTGCTGGAAAGGGGTTAAGGCATTATGTAAGGGTCATTATATGGTTGGATTTGGTAGCAGTGGCTGTTTTCTCCTGGATTCTACCTCCTGCTGCTCTGCAGCTGCATCTCCATTACCTTTGCCTGAGGCTGTGTCTAGAGAGTTTGAGCAGGCAATGAGTGATTTTGTAAGAACCACATCACACTTATAGTAAACTTTGTCCCAATAATCTCTAACGTTGCAGCCACCCTTGGTTTGGAGTGGCACTCCAAGACAACAGATATGAAGGGCTGTGGATAACTCAGTACAATGAGATATATATAAATTGTTTATAAACAGGTTATTAATTAGGTTGTAAATATTTATACATCATTAATAAGTTGTTACAACACATTAGATGAAAAGGGAAACAGTGACCTGTTTAGCAAATAGTGAGTCTGCATTTATCTACGTTGTTAAACCTCAGATTTCATTGCTTATTCAGCTTACTTTGTCTTCTCCATCAGTAGCATTTATACCTGTCTGCTTCATCACATATTGGTTATTAAGTTATGAACAAAAAGTCTCATTTGGCATATAAAATGAACATATCTGATTAACATACAATAAGGCTCCCTTTGCCAGTTACAAATGTTGGTAACTGATTTGTAAAATTAATTACTTGCAAGCTGTAACTGGATCATGCCAAATAGTGAGGCCACATCAATGTATGAAACTGGTGTTATACCTTGTTTCTAATGATGATTTATAATTTTTTTAAGGGCTTACAACCTCATTATTAATCTAATTATAAATAATTTATAAGGGTAGTGTAGAGGAAAAAGATTCTCTCAGGTCAAAAATCTATGGCTGGTTCAAGATGAGTTTTATTCACTGCATTGTGGAGACAGCCTCACAACATGGTGACATTATTCTGTCAGACAACAGAGTTTCTACCAGGTCTATGTACAGATTTACAGGAACACAAAGATGTGTACTGGGGGAGTCAACCAGAGAGAGGGTGTCTGGGGAAACACAATTTATAAGTCTCTCTCAGTGAGAAGTATGTTAATTCATGTAAAATGGTTGGTCTAAGCAGAGAGGCAGAAACTTAAATAAGAATATGTAGAAACCAAAACCAAGAAAAGAATCAAACTAGAAAGAAATAAAATATTTTCTTCTACAATAGTCTTATTGTAAAGTGGTAATAATCACAGAGCCATAGAAAAGAACCCCACTTATGCTTTGTACAGCAGAACAAACTCAAGGCTTTTCACACTGAAAGTACCTTCTAAAGTTGAGATGAAGTTCTGTCTGCTGATTGTGGTCCAAGGCATTGTCTTGATCATCTCACATGGAGTGGAAAATATGTATCTATGCACTGATGAACTATGACATCAACTCAGTCCTCTGAAGCAGAATCAAGTTTTCAGCATGACAGAGAGGAAAATGTATCTCATTGTTCCACTATCTTATTCTGTCCTCAGTTGTTCTCAACAGACTACATTACAATGATGTCACTAACACTGTAACTGCCATACTACCTCTAATGGAGCGACATAATACTTCTAGTGGAACGAGTTAGACCCTGTTCTATCCCCCAGTCTACTGCTAATGACAATCCCAGTAAGCAGTGTATTGTCTGTCACTGGGGGGACAGAGCACCGACAGTAAATCTAAGCCTGTAGTGGGTGACAGGTCTTAATCTGAAGTCTTGCTCCAGAGGTCAGTTGATTTATTGGCTATCATCTTTTACAGAGTATGTTGTGTAACACTGATGGGATACATCAGAACAAGGTATCACAGTGCGGTGGGAAAGAGTGAAGTAGAGTGAACCATTTGTGATTGATAATCTGAGGATTTGGCTTCAAGACAAGGTGACTTTATAGCGCTGTGCCATTTTAGAAACACTTCAGTGTCGTATTTCAACTCACACAGCAGGGTAGGGGATGAGGTGTCAGACTTATTTATTTCTGTATTCAAATTAACACCAACGACGAGTTTCCTTGCCACTAAGTTAAAATAAAGTAGTTTTTCTTTTATCATAGCATATCAACAGAGTACTCAGTAACTGCTGCTCACTATACTCTAACAATGCTGGCTGTAACTAGCCTAGTAGCTGCCATTAGCTTAATTAGCCCTATAGCTAGTGTCGCTTAGCTGATTCAAGTCTGGCAGTGTGCACAACTGAACCAGGACCGAACACAGTCTATAAGACTGAGGAAGTCTGCTTGACAACTGTACTGAGGCAATTTACAACAGCTCTGACTGGGACCCCCGCATACAGAAGAGACATGAAGCGAGAGAGAGGATGAGCATCAGAGAGGCAGATGTTTTTTGGTAAATGTTATTTTGCTCCTGTTGAGTTTGACGTGTGTTGTACAAGCTTGCCTTAGTTTGGTAAAACAGAAAAACTTTAACTTAAATTCAGAAGGTGTACAGTTCAGTTCTCAGCAATGAGGATTGCCCATTTGCCTGGGGAAAATGAAATGCCTCTTGAGGTAGTAAATCTAGCAACTGGGCAAGTGGTAAAAAAGAAGTAAACCATTAACCTATTTTGATTATAAATTAACTGTTCACATCAAAAGTGATTTTTTATGCAAAAATGGCAGAAAATGCTGTTTTTAGCCTTTTAAGTATGGAGATTTCCCAATTTTCTCCATTTATTATCACATTAAACTGAATATCTTTGGCTTTTGGACTAACAAAACAAGACATCACCTTGGACTCAAAAAACTGGGATGGACATTTTTCAGTACAAGCCAACTTGTTCAGAGGCAAGTAAAAATGGACTTCGGGCAAGTAGATTTCTGACTCACTTGCCCAACTAGGCAATTAGGCAACTAGGCAAAAAAAACAAACAAAAAAATCCCAACGCTGAATAGGTGTAAAAATAGTTCCTTTCTTGACATTTTGAGTTGATTTTGATCATTTGTTTGACTAAATAAGCAAAGAGAGCTTGTGAAAGTAGCAAACTTGATGCTCACATACATCTCCCAGCTAAAACTATAAGAACAGTGGTATGTGGTATTACTAGACAGGGCAGGCTGGGGCTAGCTGGTTAGCATTCCAACTGCGACACAATACATTGTTTATGTCTTTTCATAACTATGACATCCTCCCATTCTGTTGATAATGTTCAACATTTTGACATATAGCCACATGGTGCACCTTTAACTTCAATGCAAGTTTGATCTTGCTTCTGTTTGTGAGGAAGTTTTTTATTCTGGTCTTTTATCTACACACAGACTTTTCCATGACTGATGAGTTCAAAATAAACCATGGCCTTGGAGCTGTTTGTTGTTGGGGTAAAGTTTCTATTAATATTGAATTTTCTCTAATGCGATGGCCCACGTCTGTTGAAAGTGTACGACTCTGACTGCAGATATCCTTTAATCTATTTTCCTAATATAATGGGTTCGGAGCCACAAGGCCTGTGCAATTCTCTCCTAATCTTACCCATGATGGTGAGCTTGCGTGGGCGCTGCTTGGAGGTGATGACCTGCAGGGAGGGGGCGATGGACTGGATGCGGATGATAGGCTGGTTGGGGTCATAAGTGCCTGGTACAGCCAGTTCCAGGTCCCGGCACATCAGCAGCTTCGGAGACACATATTGTAGCTCCAGGGAGGTGAGCTGCGTGGAAAGTTGATGAGGTGGGGATGCAGCACAGAAAGAGACAATCAGTTTGTATATAAAAAAAAAAAGTGCACAGTGAACAGCTTCTGCCAACAGTGCCTGAAACAATATGCAGAGTGTTAAAGACACTGGCTCATATCCAAGCTAAGATCTTATCTAGAAAAGAGTTGTTTGTACACAACCTTTAATAGATGACTGGAACATTTCACTTTCTATGTGCATCAATAAATACATTCTCTGTTTGTCTGCATTCACCCATCATTGGTTTAAATTGCAGCACACCGGACTCTGGCAGACTATTTACAGGCTTTTACAGCTGAATTCTGAATGCTAATGTTTGGTTACTTTATCCGAGCTACAACCTGCTCTGGATGTACTGTTTTGGATGCATCCTGGAGAGGGTTTATTTCTCTGTTAATGCCCAGGGGAAAAATATGTGCAATGCTCCCAGCATGCTATTTTGTTGCTGTGTATTTCATGCTGCTTACTGTAATGTTGCAGCAGGGGGCATGTCCCTGAGAGCAGGACCATGCCACAGTGTCAAATAGCATTGCCGTCTCCATTTGCTGTATGAAGCGAGAGCTCCTGACAGAACTATTTTTAATGTCATTCTTCAACAACGTGATGATGGCTGAGGAATCTATCAGCTCAATTTTAGCTGCACCCCAGAAGCAAACAAGACCCACTGTAATGTAATTAAAGATTAAGCCATCTACTCACGACTTTCCAAACTGACTTTGAGTGGGACACCAAAGCAAATGTATCCTAGACAGGTTCATCACCACTGAAACAGCTAATCCAGCTTTTGGGATACAGTATCCATGTGTGAGCAAAGAGAGAATACTTGCTCACTGAGAGAATACTTGTGTATATACAACATCATGAAAATGTTAAAGGGAAAATTCTTTTTATGTAGATATCCTGTCGGTGTTTAAGATACATATAGTCAATTCCACTTGTCCACAGAAAACAATGTATTTCTCAATTACTCAATGTGTGCTATATAGATCAAGAAAACCTAGTTCTCCTGTTGCAAAGTATGTTGTTCTCTCTGTATCCAGTTAGTGTAAAGGGACCAGTGTGAAGGATTTAGTATCGTCTAGCGATGAACTAGCAAACTGCAAACACCTCATCTCTACCTCCCTTTCAAAGCATGCAGAGAAACTACAGAGGCTGCAAAAGCTGTGAAAAATGTGAATGGCCATCTCCAGAACCAGCTTGGTTTCTCCATTCTGGGCTTCTGTAGAAATATGGTGGTGCAACATGGTGACCTCAGTAGAAGAGGACCCACGCCCATTGTAGATATAATGGCTCATTTTAAGGTAACAAAAACACAACCATTCTTATTTTAATAGGATTATACACTGATGAAAACATTAATATTACATTCTATTTCTGCTGTATTCTGCAAATTAATCCCTGCAAATCTTACACATTGGACCTTTAAGAAAGAACTACAGGCTATTTCAGCTTTTTCAGCTATTTGTTGTCTCCACCTCTGGTTAGCCAAGGGCCATGAGTATTTTCATCACCTATTGCTATGTTTTGCCCAATAAAGTAATAGCTATAGGCTTTGGTGGTGATAGATGGCAATGTGGGCGCCAGACACTTTCATGCAATGCACCCTGTTACATGCTGACATTGATGACAATGGTTTTGCAAGAAGGAAAACTCAATAATCTTTGTCAATATAGCATGCACTGAGAAATGTATTGCTTCAATTGACTACATTTACCATCAACACTGAGTAGACATTCATGGAAAAAAGTGATGAATTTTCCATTTAATACGCATGTTAACATACCCACCTGTCTGGTATATAAGAGACCATATATGGTATTCAGCAACTAAATATGTTGGAATGGTGATGGGAAATAGTGCCTAATTTTTTCTTTGTTTTCTGTTCTGTGTTTTGGCTGTGTAATTGTGTTTTTGGAGATGCTGCGAAAGTTAAACTGAATAAATAAATAATGCACCGATTCTTCATCACAACAGTAAAATTAAGAGTACATGCTAATAACAGAGCCAAAAAAAGATTAATTAAAGCCATTACTGACTACAGACACCCAGAGGAAAATAAGCTGCAACAAATTCTACCAGATATTATTTAAATGTATCTCAAAATTTAGTTGATAAACTGTCTGCTGAGTGTATGATATCAAAAGGAGCGATACAATCCCATGATGTTCTGCCTTTCATCATCCCTCTCTCATGACATCTTTCAACACTATTTTTGGCCTCCTGTTCAGTGATTTCACCCAGAGGGAAGAATGAAAGACATCCCTTGTTTCTGCATTATTATGTTCCAATCACTGCTGAATCTTGCTCCTTCTTTAGGAGACAGTACGTACAGATTTACCTGTCATAAGATCAAAGAACGAGTCAGGACATGAAAGACAAAATGTATCTCATCACATCTGAAAGGAGACTGGAATGGACACAGGAATGCAGAACTGGCAGGATGTCAGCTTTAATTTTCCCAGGAGCTTTAGAGCTGCTGTTTCAGTGGACTCTCATCAGCCACATTTGTCTGATTTAACATACGTTTAGGTAGTTCATATTCACAGGTACATGTTTGTGTCTCTTCACAAACATACTGAAGCATACTTATAATAATTACTTTTCTTTAAAAAAGTACAGTGACTGAAATTTCACTTACCTGTGGCAGCTGTTTGGAGATCCGTCTGAACACATGGTAGTAGAGGTCCCAGGCCTGTGTCAGGTCTTTGACGTTTCCAGAACGCATGTACTTCCTGCACCAGTCCTGAGCCTCCATCAAGTCCCTGCCGTAAGCCTGTCGTGTGAAGGAAGACAAACACACTCAGTCCTTGTACAATGACTCATTCAATTAAATGAAAGTGGTTTGCCAAAGCAGGACTATAAAAGTGAATGTTAAACATTTACAAATACACAATATGTTCCAAACTGATTAATATGGGATTTCACTAAGTATTTTGTTTTGAGCAGTGTATATCTGCAAAGCTAGTCTGAATGGAAACATCTGATGCTGCTTGTGCAAAGAGTTCAGGTCACTGGTATGATTTGTGGCTGTAAAGTACACTTTACAAACCCAGTTTATTTGTAGTGATAAAATATATGTACTTAATTTTACAATTCCTACAAAAATATTCACTCTTTCTTTAACTTTTTGACATTGTATTGTTTTGCAATTTTGTGTTTATATATTTATATATATTTAAAGATTGAACTTCCACTGAATGTCAAAACAACAGATTAAAAAACCACAGGTTCATTTGTGGTATCATTTTTGCACACAACAAAAACAACAACAACAACAAAAAAAAAATGCAACTTTTAATCAATGTTGGAAATGAGACGTGCAAAGCCTCTAGTTAATGGTGCCACAGCAAACAATAAACTAAGTTCAACTGAAACTGACACGTACCTGATTAAATGAGGTCTCTTTGAGGGTCTGCGGTCCTCTCTCCATCATGGCATGTAGAGGCTCCAGCACAGCAAACATGCCCTTAACATTGCGCTCACCGAAGTAAAGACGTGAAGCCTCTTCAAGGCCCTCATGCCACATCTCGTGCCACAAGATGGCCACTCGGATCAGCTCCTCACTCACCTGGATGAAGGAAAACGAAAATGAAAAGGTCAGACTGCTCTTTGATGTTCCTCCTAAAAACTAAAAATATGAGGTATCTGTCCTTCATGGATTATATCTACTTTTTAGATTACTTTTAAGTTTTCTGGAAGAAAAATATGAAAACATTATATTGATAAAGAAAAAAGGAAGAAGAAAAAAACAAGTTTAAGCCTCTTCAGGCCAGACCGACCCCCTCCCTTCTAGGACTTCAATCACTCTTTTCATAGAGATGTTTGCATCTACAGTATATAGCAGTGGCAGAAGAAGATGTTCAGATTGTCTGATTGAGATTTCTAATGCTGAAAATTTCGTTTTTTTAATGGGACCAATGACTACACTTTATGTGAGACTAATAGACAGGAGTAGGAACTCTTGTTCTAAAGTTGTTAATTCATATCAGGATAGGAAAAAAACACTTCAAGTTGTATCTGTAAGCAAGAGATAAACTTGTTCTGCTGCGACATAACAGCAGAAGTTCCCATTTTACCCTGAAGAACTAACTCTGTAAGTTAGGATGATAATTTTATTGAGTAATGCCAAATATAAATGATTAAATATGTGTACCATGATGGCCTGCTGAACCAGAGTGTTGCAGTGTTCACACATGTTCTTCAGGATCTTGTTAGCAGCATTGTGGCGGGCTGTGGTTGTGGACTTAGAGGCCACAGTCAGTGGGTAGATCAAAGCCTGGAAGTGAACAATCCAACAATCGCTGATTACTGACAGCACTGCTTTACATCACCACAGGAAATGTGTTCTTGGTTCTGTTTTATATTGTAAACAACATGAGCAGTAATGTGAGCAGACTTACTTGGGGATGATATCGCCCGATGTCTGTTAGCAGCTGGTGGATGAGGCGACCCACCAGAGCACGAGGAGTGTCGATTCGAGCTATGAGCTGAGGGATCACCTGCACAGGCAGAGAGACAATGGAATAAGGACACAGCCTCAGTTGGTCTGTGCAAAACTCTTTAGTGATTAATCCATCTTTGTTACCTCTAGGCTATATCCACTTCAAGTGTGTGTGCATGTATTACCTGTAACCAGGTGTCTATTTGAATGGTCTTGATGCCCTCCACCAGGGCTTCATTCACTTCAGGCCAATGACCGTAATCAAACCATAGAGTCAGGACCCTGAACAGTACAAAAACATAAAAGATTAAATCATAATCTTTTCTTCATCAATTTATTACAGTCAACCACTAGATGTCCTCCTACCACCACACACCAAATCTGTTGGGTGTCAATGACTATGGGTGCTGTCTTTTTACTTGGACTACTTGCCCAGTGAGTGTGTTACAGTCATTTAACTCACCTGAGCGTGTCCTGCAGGTTATTGCCTCTGGACAGGGAAATGGAGCGGAAGAAACCTTGGACAGCAGGAACTGTGTACAGGAGCAATGTCTTGGAGAGGTCCTATGGAGGGACAGCACACAGCAGATGTTTTTCATGCACAACAAATGAGGGGAAAAAAAGCTATACTGGAGAACGTTCTGTTCTGTAGGTTGTTGACCGCACACGTGGATGGCAAGGTTTAGAACATTCAGAGTAATTTAGCTTTCAAAAATTCAAATTGTATCATTATTGGGGACAGAAAAGATGAAGCGAACCTAATTTTTCAAAGCTCTGGGTATGGCCATAATAATATCCTGTCAGGCTAAAGCAATGCTCCATTTGTCCCTGGAAGACAGTGTACTTGTAATGTGAAGATATCTCTGAAGGATCAGATTATCTGAAGTGAGGTCTTATGAGATACTTATTGGTAGTCACTTTACTGCTTTTATTTCATGGCAGTCCACACACCCACTAGTTTGGAGAGACAGAGGAGTACCACCACGCTGTGAACAGGATCAGCAGCAATATATATTATTACATATTATTATTTATACACTTAAAAATATCCATATCAGTGAAGTGTTTGCTAAATCTCAAATATTTTCACTGCTTTCTTTTGCTGTCAGACAGCCTTTTCTGACAGGAAACAGCAACAGCAATTTTGCCTTGCAGAACACAGATGTTGCTGGTCTACCACTGCCTAAATCATTTACTTTGTTTTAATATTTAGTGACTTCTGTGAACATGAACTTGAAGTAGAACAGTAACGCAAAGAAAGTTAGTGTTCGAAGCAGCAGTAGACCAGCAACTTCCATGTTCTTTGTGATTAAATTACTGTTTTTGTCAATAGAGTCTGGTCACTTTGGGATGAGTGATATTTGACTTGTGTTCCCCCTTGGAAAAGGCTGTCTGATGGCAAACAGTATAAATACTCTAAATAAAGTGTTCACTTTAACTGATTTTTTAGGTGGCTATAATACCTTTTGCTGCTGACCCTGTCCTCAGCAGTACATTGCTTAGCCTCCTACATTGGGACTACTGCTTCTCTTAACTTGGGACGTGCTAACCGCCATCTGCTGTAAGAAATACACTGACGATGGATAAGTATCTCATATAGACCCACTTCAAAAAATTCTAACTATCCCTTTAACTTAAGATTTCTACTTTAGTTGGACTTGGAGTGGTTGAAAAATCTCTTACTCTCACCTCATTGACCTTCTTCTGGCCTGGTGAGGGAACAGGACTGTGATCAGTGCTGTCAACCTCACTGTCACTGTTGCTGGCTTCGCTGTTAGCACTGGCACCGCTGGCGTGTCGCAGCTTCTTCTTCTCATCACGTCCTTGGTTCTGGTGTTTGTAGTGCAGCACTGCCTCAAAATTCATCACCGCCCAGGCATGCCAGGCCTGTTGGAAGATGGTACAAACTGGGTGAAACTGGATATCTGTGACTGGAAATTACTTCCATGTTCGTTCATGATGTCATTTTCCAGTATACTGAGGGGCAGATATCTCCCAGTAGGCTATAATTTTTCTGATCCAATGATATGACTCTGATGTTATTCTGTGATTAGCAACCAGCTATCAAATGTTGAAAGCTGGAAGGAGTTGGTGAGGACGGATGGGGAAAGGGGTAAGTGGGTAGCCTGCAGCAAAGGCATGGAGAAGTGAAAGCAGAGAGGCTCTCAACTCTTCCATCACCTCATAACTTTGCTGCATCACAAGAGGCACCATGAGTATAACAATCTCATAAGCAAAATAAATGAGCCATGCACTCACAGAAACTAAACAAACAGCTGTTATGACATGTTTGGTTAAAGGGCAATAAAGTGGGGTCCAAGGTTTTCCTTGTGACACATCAGTGGCAGGGCGACCTCCTGCCAACACAGCTGGGATTTTACTGCAGCCAGAGAGAAGTCAGAAGTGAAGGGTCAGAGTTCACAGGGAGGGACTGACCTTGTACCAGTTGCGGTCGTGCTCGGTGGAATGGCTGTAATACTGCAGGACCTTGGGGATGGTGCTCTCATTGATGCCCTGCAGACTGAGCTGCCACTCTCCCAGCTTCAAGAAACATCTACATGGAAGACAGGGAGAGATGGAAAGACAGAGGGGAGACATTTCATGTGAGATTATTACTGCTTTTCTTTCTACTACTTTATTTAAGAAAAATAGGTCCAGCATGGTGTATTAAGATTATCTGTCTCTTTTGGCTTGATTCTAGAGTCTACACCAGCATTTATAAAACTGCAAGCTAACAATGAAGCTCCTATGAAAAGCCCTTGAATTTTATCTGTAAATGACAAACACACAAACTGACATTCGCTGCAAACCTACTAGGACTTGAAGATAACCATTTTCCTCAGTGTACTGCAACTTAGTAGTCTGCCTCACCAGATGTAGACTGTGGGTATAAGTATCCCATTAGTCTGCTGCCTATTTCAGGCAGCATCTGCTATCTGTGTTTTCAAAGTCCCTGTCGCTATGGAAAACAACAACAACCTCCAAGCTAGAAACCTAAACGCTGAAAATGACAAGTTAGCACCTGGTCGCTGTTACATTTTCTTTTGTGGGTATTTAAACATTTTCATGCCAGGTCTCACCTCCCCATGTGCAAATGTTCCACCAAAACAACTTACCACCTAACATCCTGGGCTTAGCACCACACAAGACGACTGTGCCTGTTTTAAAGGCCCAGTGCTTAGATCTTTAGTGGCATCTAGCAGTGAGCTTGCAGACTGCAAATATTTGTCTTATTCTCCCTTTTCAAGTGTGTTGGAGAACCTACAGTAGTAATATGGTAATATGATGGCTGGTAGTATTTGAACTTCCACAAGCCATTTGGCCGGTGCACAAAAAAAAATCTTGCACAAGGGCTACAATGAATAATATTTTCATTATGGAACAATCTGTTAATTATTTTCTTGATTAATGGATTCATTGTTTGGTCCATAAAATGTCAGAAAATTAAAAAATTGTTGATTCGTGTTTCCTGAATCCCAATATGCCATCCTCTAGTGTCTTGTTTTCACCACAATCCAAAGATATTCAGTTTACTGTCATAGAGCAGTAAAGAAACCAGAGACTTAGGACACATTTTCTTAGAGGATGACTCAAAACAATTAAAATATCAAAATAGTTGATTAATTAAACAGTCATTTAATGATTCAGCTTCACCTTGTACATAGCATAAACCATACTTTTTATAAACCTATTAGTTCCGACCAAAAGCAAGTTCTGAGGCAACTGTGGTGCGGAAATATAAATGATAATTATGACTGTAATGGATTCATCTGTAATGATAAGTTTCTCCTCTGTCCCAGAATTGTCCCAGACATCGTATATTTGTGTCCCAGGTGCTATTTTTATTGTCCTTGGGACAACAGAACATCCTTAATTTTGAGCGCTGCATTCAAATGAAACATCTCAACTTTTCTGAGACTATAAAAGTTAGTGAGGTCAGTGTCGTTAACAGAAGCTCTGCAGTAATTCAGTGACTACATGACAATATTAGCAATGAGGAAACAAAGATGCAGAGAAACATCCTCATGAGTTTATAACCACACTTATGTTGTCATTGCTTATAAAGGGTTGGCGGTGACATTTAGTGCACCCAAGGGCAGTCCATTAAAAAGGAGCGAGATAATGATACAAGACTTGGAAATCATGTAGGCATTTATCAAAAGTATCACTACTTAAGGCAGCAGCGCATTTATCTGTTGAAAGGTTCTGGGATTACATCTGCAGATATTCAATTATCCAAACCACTTTTTCCTTTAATTTAAGTCGACAGTGATATCTGTGGATCCCTGAGGGGCACTTAGCTTGATCCATCACCCTCACAGACACAGATGCTTACGGGCAAATAGTCAAAGTAGTTGTGTTTGGCGGTTCCAAGGCATATAATTCACATGCAACTACACCAAACTGAGCAACTGGCAAGCACTGTGTTGTCAACTTATTTGACAGGAGTTTGAATACTGTTTGCAGAGCAACTCCAACAAATTGTTCTTTCGGGATTACGTAATTTGTTCTGAGTGCTTTTCCATATGAGCGTACAGTTTGGGTTCAGAGCGTCTATGCCGAATTGTTTCCGTAAACTGTTAGCAGGTTGAACATTTGGGAAAGGAGCGGGAGGAGTGTGGGGTCTTTGGGGACGTTTGGAACAACATGTTTATTTAGACACGAGACGCCAGGGTTATTGATCTTACGTAAAATAGCGGCAAAATTGCACTGGATTCTTTGGGGAGAGAGTGGAGGCGTCCATGTGATTGTGTGGATGCGAGTGTCTGACTGAGTGCTCCAGGTGTGCTCCATACCATGCAGCCGACCTGTATTCATGAAAGTGTGTCAGCACGTCTGGAGAGAACCCATCCTGACTGACTTTATACAGGTGTTTTCCCCAACATGCATTCCTCAGGCAGCCAGAATCACTGTCTGGAAGATGCAAATAACGAACAAAACAAAAAAAGGCTCCTTCTGCCTGTCACGCTTCTATGTCATGTATGATTTATGAAATGGGAGGGTACACATTACTGCAGAGTCTTTGTGCAAAGGGACAGATGAGACTACTGTATGTTTTACAGTACACAAGATTATACCTGTCTGCTCGCAGGTCGTACCTCTTCTCCTGCTTGTTTTGACCAACACGGTACACATAGCAGTGCAGTCAGATTCTCTGAAAAATTATTATTCTCTCCTGCACTGGCAAGCAACTAACATTCAAACCAAAACGACAGAGCTTTAAATATCTTCTTCAAATATTTCCATTAGACCGCAAGACCAAGCAAACAACTTCTTTAAGACTTTGAAGTAATTCCCAGCAATTTGGGGGAATATGAAACTTTCCATTCTCTAATCCCCTAAATCAGTGTCTGAAAACACATGATAGTTATTTGAATGTCAAGTTTTTCAAAAAATCTGTTTTTTGTTGACAACTGTTTGAAACAGAGTCCATACTGCATCTTTTCCCACAGTGAGGTAAGATGATGATAGTGTCAAAGGTACAAGAGCTGTTATCTGAGGAGCACAACACCCAGTAAGACACCCAGTAGGAGAGATGTAGATGCAAACCACCAGCACTGTGGAAGAGACACACCTGGTCCTTGATACCTGTAGGCACTGTGCCATGATAAGTAGCTGTTTGAGACAAACTGCCAAAAAGGGATCGTTTTATTGGGAAGTTTGAGGTGAGACATTCAGAGAATCTGGCCAGCTTTGAAAGAGACCACAGGACGCCAAAGGACTAGTAAAAGGTGCTATGCCAGATTGGGTCATGCTCATGGAAAAGGAGCAGAACGCACTGTACATGACCCTGTGTGTTTACAACATGAGGGCAGAAAATACATGAGGTTACTTTTTCCCTACCTCAGCATGTTGCTTTGTGTTTTCTCCATTGTGCTAGAGCTGGCACAAAGTTACTTCTGAGATTTAATACTATTGAACCACGTCTAAATGCAAAATTACAGATTGGCCAGATTACCTCTGGCCAATCTGACTTTCCCTCAGGAGCTTCACTCATCATACGTGCCACGAAACAAAAGCCATTGAATCGATTTTATCTGTGCATCCTTCTGAAAAGATAAAATGAGAGTTTTCTAACAAGCACTTAAGAGTTTTGAATCAAGTGTACCAATGCAATCTTAGTACTTGTGCTGGCAAAATACAGTCAATTCTTAGCTTGATTAATGGTTACATCTAATGAAATAAGAGGACGTTCATGTGAAGCTACGACATTTAAGTTTTAGTACTTCCTTTTCGCCCCTCCTTCTGCCCATCTGTTATGGGAACTCAAACTGCTATTATAACCTTCCTTTCACTGGTCACATTTCTATATGAAATTAGCAGTTGAAAGCAGCAGGTGCTGAACTCTGCTCACCTTCTCATAAACCAACACAATTCCACTGAAGAGTTTCTCGTTATTTGTCTAGATTCACTTACTCCACTCATACTCATATCATTTCACTCATGCTGCCACTGAACTAATTATGTCAAAATAGTTTTACAGATGTGATTTGGTCTGATAAGGGCGTATAACTTAAAAGAATAAAGAAACTGTAATGTCAAAATGATTTTGTAGTAATGCAAAAATTAAAGGTTTCACATTGAGTCAATTATCTCTCTCCACAACATTGTTGAATTAGTTCTAGCATCTGTGAGCATTTGATGGAGATCAGAAATTGATACAACCTTTCCAAGTCTTCTATTTTTTGACAGGAGGCACAAGAGTAAGGCTAATTAATATAATTTGTTCAACAGATTACTTAGAATGTGCTATTTATCTCATCTAATGATAGAGAATTTTTCCTGGAATTGTATCTGCATCTCTCATTAAAACTGAAAAGGTCTGGAGCACTTTTGTAGACACTTTATATCCACCGTAAGCTGTTTTCACAGCAGATAGTTTGACTTGTTACAGCAGGCAAACCACAGGTGTTACTAATAACATTAACGATGGCTCTCTATTTTCAAGTGTTCCAGTAAGCCATGACTGGGTGACAATGAGCCAGCATTACTAACACCAGGAACCTGAAACTGAAGCCGCTAAACGGAATTCAGCCGTCATTAATTTTATTATTTAAACCTGCACATTTCTTAATGTGACATGTCAAAATGTTCTCTGCGGCAAAGAGTCATTAGGAAGTTGCTGTTACTGAAATTCCAGAAAAGGGCAGACCTGGCCATCAGTTTGTGGAGCTCCAGCTTATGTTGTTGGTCCTCGGCTGCGATGGCGTGCTGCGCTTGCTGCTGCATCCCTTGCACAAAGTGCTGCATGTGCTGGAAAGCATCAATCTGGAGAGATACAAAACAAAGCAATGACACGTAAATACTCTGTGGAACTTTCTGGAATAACTTTAAATTAAATACGGGCATGTCATTTGTGATAAAGAGTGAACAGATGGTGCTAAAATGACAAGCACATTTGCCACACATTTTTGTCTCGACAGTTTCAGCATGTATTCTGTAGCCTTTCACTGAAACATCACCAGCGTGGTGAAGTGCTGCCAGATATTTATCAGCATGTCTTGCCAGAAATGGTACAATTATATGCTCCTTTTGGTTGAAGGAACAGTTTAAACATGGTTCAACCAACTCACAAGGAACTACAGGCCTGCCTGGTGCTCTCAAAGGCAGGATACTCTTGTCACAGGAAAAAAATAGGTCCAAACATACTGGAAAATTTTATTAATCGACTAACATTTTGATGCCACCTGCATATTCGTCAAACATGACAGTTACTTACATCATCTTAAATAACCTCACTTAATTAGGCACTGATTAAGCACAGCCTAGAACAACAGAGTTCACACTATTACATATGTCAAGAAGAATTATATGCTATTTTTATTTGTCTTCATTTTACTGATCTTACAGAGACGACTGTCCAGTCAAAGTCAAAACAACAATGGACATTATTTTCTGTTCATATCAGTGAAAATCCTCAGCTGTCAGGCTGACACTGTCTTTATTATTTACACTTAAATTACAGTTAGGTTGACTATCTGAACTTCCACATGGAAATGAATTTGAAAAATGATTGTGTTCAAGCCCTAATTCATGTCTTGCCCTTACTTATAATCCATTATCTCAGGTAGAGGATCCATTATTGCATAGTTTCACTCAGTAATACTGCGTTCCAGTCAAAGTCGGAGGATGGAATTTCCCAGTTGAAAGTTCCAACTTACGACCTCCGAGTGTTCCAGGTGTATGATGCCAAACATAAACAAAAAACATGGCTGACCATGACAAACTGATGTTTCTTTGGCAAGTCTACACTCAAATGAACTCTCAACAGTGCACCCTCCTTTCCTAAATGAAACAGGAGGAAAAACGACACACAGGGTAACAGTAATATAGGGAATGTTGCCTTTTAGTTGATGGTTTACCGTTTATAATATGTGCTTCCATGGGTATTGGCATTGTTGTGTGATGTTAGACAACTGTTTCTTCATGAAGTCAGGATGGATTTGTTTCAAGTTTACAAGTAAGATCTCTGACTTTGAGGGACTTTGCACTCAATTTTCAAGCTCTGAACACAGCATGAAGACCCCAGACAAGGCAAGTATGATGAGTGACTTACTGGGGTGACGTCCCCTATAGTTCCAAAACACCGGAAACCGTGGCTCCGTCTTTTCCAGCTGTGTGTGTTATTTTCATATTCTGATTGGCCTGGTGAGCGATGCAGCTGGCCCAAGCAACAGCAACAGTAACGCTTAGGCTCACACTTACCTAAGCCCCCTAATGAGACCAACGCTCTGGAGCCACAATGACTACTCAACACCTGGCAATAACTGTGGGTGTGTTTATGTGTGTTTGGGGGGGTGTATATACTGTATGTGGCTGGGTGTGCTTGGTAGACAAATGGCACAGGGCAGAGCAGTTCAATCCAATGTTGCTCTGGTGACATGTAGTTTGAAACATACTGTATAATGTTAGGTAACCACTGCTGGGAGGTGGAAGCCTTGGCAAGTGTTGTTGTGCTGGACCCCTGGCCACAGACAGCAAAAACCTTTCTGAACAAATATTAACATTTATTGGTAACCTAGTAAGTGGCTTACTTCATCCACAGTTGCTATGGATACAAAAGATTAATAAAAACAACATTGATCGAAATGTAACAGTTGTGTTGGTTTTACCGAATCTCTCAGAACTGACATCTGCATCTTTTCAATTCATTACCGATATCAGAAGCCCCAAATTAAATAAAATCTGATTTCAACATCAATTAATCGACTTAATTTCAAATATGTTAACAATTTAGACTTTTTGTGGACAGCTGTTGCTTTCAAGTTGAATATAAATCACTCCCCATGAGCTCCGCTAATTCAAATCTCAGTTAACAATCAGGAACATAATAGCTACCTCATACTATTTAGGGAGCTTGTTGGAGGGAAAATCTACCTGCCAGGCCAATCTGAAAGCATAATTGCACTACATAACCTTCTGGCTTGCAATCTGCATATACAACAATTTACATTAAATTACAATAATTTACCAAATAATATCAGAGCCAGTGCTTATTAAATTATTAAAGGAAGGCTGATTTAATTTTAATTTAATTAAAGTTTTTATCCTTTCTTTTTTGAACTAGTTATTTGTGATATTTTAACGGTCACAATAGACTGGAAAAACTCTGCTATACTAAATGGAAAAGGACCTTAATTTGTATCATTGTCATCTGTGTTCACTCTTCTATTTCACATCAATATGGCTGCCATCAAAAAGGTCTATTTATATCAACCTCAGTCAAAGTTAATAATCACGAAAAAATGCTTGGAGACCCAGTTGGGACTGATTTATCAAGCTCAACTCTACTGTCACTTGGGTGCTAAGCAGGTTGCAATTTCAGTTCTTTTTTTTTTACAGATGTATTTGTTGGTGTTAATGTTTCACTCACTGTTTATGTCACAAATGTGCTATTAATTCAAGCCTCCCATGTTATTTTGTTAAGTTTGATGATTAATATAAAAGCAACAACCAAACATTTACAAAATGTAAATTTGACATGACAGAACACTTTTGTTTCCTCCTACCTTGCGGGCACTCTTCCACATGTACTTCATATATGCGTAGGTGACGTGCGGGTGAGCTGTGGGCAGCGGATGATCAAGTTGCTTAGAGGGGTCGACACCAAGAAGGAGCACCAGGGTCTTATGGGCCAGTGCCTGGAGGGATGAAGAGGGCAAAACAGAGGCAAAAGGGGCAAATGAATCACCAGGAGGCTTCTAATACTAACAAAGAACCCAGACAGTTTTTAGGGCACCCAAGATACTACAGAGCTTGATTAAACCTTTACCCTGATGAGATTTTAAGAATGAGTAAAAAAAAACTGAATAGGTTGGAGCAAGAAAAGACAATTTTAAAACAAATCAAGAAAGACTTGGTAGGGTCATTTTCCCAACTCATGGTTTTTCAGTCATATCACAGTTGAGGATTCTGGCTTTCTGTGTGTGTGCTTTAATCCAACAAGTGTGTGCAGAAAGAAAAATTGTCCAATTGTCTGGCATCCCTTGCAATCAATTAGAACAACAGTGAGGAAAAGGATGGAAAACTGCACCACTTTAATTGTGCAGATATGCAGGTTCAGGTTTCTAAACAGTGTGATTGAGGGTGCTGTGCTGCTTTCATCAGCGCCAAAGTAAAACAGGTTGAAATGAAGTTGAATTTCATGGCTGGAGTTCATGGTTGCACTTAACTCCGTCAGAGCTTGACTTCCCTTTTCCGTTTGACAAGACTGATTTAATCAACTCTGATTTATTCCTCCTGAATGTTATGGGTTTATAATTAACTCTGCACAATCAGAGAATACTGAGGGCCTTTGTACAAATACATCAATGTACTGACCAGGCGTCCACTCTTGCCGCAGAGGCTGGCATACTTCAACCAAGTCCTCATGTCTTCATGGGGGCTGATGACAAGTGATCTGACCATCAGGATCCTTTGCCAGTCCTCTACGATGCGCTGACAACCCTGGAGGAAAAACACACAAAAATAACAAGGGAGAGGCAGGTTAAACGCATTACTCTTTTGTTCCTGCCTTCAAAGAGTGGAACCTCATCGTTAAACTCAAGAGAATGAACACACGTGAGAGAGGGGGACAGTTCCAACCCTGGGGGGCTACTATTACTACCACTGATCCCTGTCTTAAACATATCCACGTGAGTACAGGTTCACATGACAGAACAAAAAAACATAGAAACATACCACAGGTCTGTATTAATATACAGTATTTGTACCATTAGCTCACATTCTCTATTAAATATTCTCTGAACCACAACATTGATCTCAGAGCTGTGATCTAACAAAGACATGACACTCTAGTGATCCAGCTCTCTGTGTAATTTGAACTGAAGACAAATCTACTGGGGGTAGACAAAACAATAAAAATATTTAATATTTAATGATGAAACTAAAACACTCCTATTAGAAAGGGTCATTTTAGGTTGCATGTTAACCAGCAGCAACAAATTAGGTCCTGAAATCAGTACTTTGCTGAAAATCTTTTTAAACAATATAACACAACTGACAGGATTTCAAAGAAAAAAATAACATTGTGTGAGAAGTAATGATCTGGTTACTTCATTAAGCCTCAAGCTTCTCTGTAACACTTCAACTGTCTTGCTAATATCTTGGTCGCACTACATGACTTTCAAAGTCATCAGATCACTGTACCGTTCAAACCATGCAAATTTTGGCCTTGAAATCATGAATCTTGAAGTCATTTTTTGCACACTACATGACTGACCAGTGACAAGGGTCACACATTACAAGATCTTTCACCTGAGGAATCCTTAATGAGTCTGGTGTCCAAGCTATGTTTTCTCAACAAAACATGCATGCTAGAAGAAATGGAGGCGGACTTAGTTTGAACTACTTTACTACTTTTTGCTAATTTTTTATATATTCGGGCTTTTCTGACTGCTGCTCGAGCACTTTTTTATCTCTCCATCTCTTTCTCTCCCTCTCAACTAGACTCCTCCCCCAGCCTGTGTGAGCTCTCACTGGCTGTAGCTGTTGCATGGCTCCCCGAGCCATTCCTGACATGACCAGATATTAAACCTGCTTGACATCTTGTGAATCTCAGAGGTACTGGTGAGTTCGGGATTGCGTCTTTGAACACACAGCAATTGTCACTCATGGGACCTTGGCCAATTTGCCTGTGATCTAGGGGCTTTTGTCAGCAATCTACAAAACCTGTCGGCGAGTGGAGAATGAATCCTGTATTGTGAACAAAATTTTAGATGGAGAAAGAACGGTGGGACAAGCTTTTTTGTGAGCTGTTTAAAGTTGAAATATGAAATCCATATTATAATTTATTAAGTAGACTTAGACTTAGGTGAAAAGGAGCTGACTGTAGGTAGAAAGAAAGGAACCATGTTCAGTGATTAGAAAGACAAGCACCTTACATGTATGAAATCACTGATGTCCTTGTGCTGAGAAGCTATTACAAACTACCAAAATATCCAGTTCACCCAACTTGATTGAAAGGAGCAACTTGGTGTCATCAGGGTCATGGTGAACAGGTCATCTAAGGCGTGTACCATGTAACAGCAAAGTCATGGTTTGAATCTGGCCATGAATCATTGTTGCATGTCATCCCTTTTTCTTTCTGCCTACATATTCAGTCTGCCTCTTAAATATGTACTACTGAATAATGCTGCAAAAAGTACTGTGTATCACTGGTACAATGAACTGCACACACTGGTTCTCACGGTGCCAGAGGTGCGAGAACTCGCTGTGATGGATTTACCCACAAGCGGTGGGGTGCAGTATTTTCATACGCTCTTTGCAGTACTGCTAATCCTTTGATGAGGGAGAGAGTGTTGTAGAAAGAAAGAGTAAAGGAGTGCAGGCAGTGACTCCCTGACAGATGTGTGAGGTCAGTCTCCAATAAATCACTATAGAGAGAAGAAACCTGTCAGGCTTCAGCTCTGGTGCTGCTATAATGGGCCTTGTCTGTTTGCTCAGGAAGACCCCTCTTGATCCTAAATACCTCCTCTGACCAACCTCCACCTGTTATGAATGGAAAAAGTCAAGATGATCAAGAGTATCTTCATTTTACTGCATGGGGATTTTAAATGTGTGTGTGTAATGGTTTCCATTCAACGGTCAAGCTAATTTTATAGAAACTTTCAAAATGTCACAAGGAAATTAGTTAGACCTGGGCGCATTTCAAATAGCTAGGTAATACCAATTGACCAAAAAAAATAGTTTGGATAAAAAGAAACAGTACAATTTTGTCTTTTACAAGTCCTTGGTGCTGACTAACATTAAGTTTCTATCCAAAAGCAAATACTGAACTTCACATTACTTTGATGGACCAAACTAAGGCCACATTCAAACAGAATCAAGCACTGCAGCAACTGTGCTTCAAACAGAATCACAGTGAAACAATCAGCATATGAAGTTTTATTACTTTGTTTCACTAGCATCAGACACAACAGTGTGACACTGGGTCGTCTGATTCTGTCTGAATGTGGCCTGATTGTTAAACTCTTACAATAACTTTTGTCTCTTTCATCGTCCCCAAATTTATTCATTTGTGACTGATGCTTCTCCTATGTGATGAATTTCTAAATGATGTATTTTTGGAGATCATCACATTGGCTGGTACAGATTCATATCTACATTCATTCTCTGCATCTGTTGCTAGGAAACACACTATTTCATTTTCTCCTTTTTGATGCTTTAAAATGAGTCTTCAAAAACTTACTCCTCTATTATTAGCTGTCATTTTTCATGCAAGGTTAGTACCGTTTTTGTTTTGGATTATTTCCAGCATTATCTCCTTCACTGTAACCTTAGGACACAGACAGACCTCTGGCATTTGCACGGTATTCAACAGCCTTTTAGTATATGGAAAATTTGATTGTGAAAAAAGTATAGTGAAGCCCTCTGGGCAGGCCTTTGCAGTCTTCAGACAAATACAATAATCTTGGGCTGCGGTTAAGGTAAAGGATGACGCAGGTTTTTGTTTTTCATTGAAGTGGATTTTCCAAAATGTCAGGAACATCTGAGCAGGGGATGAGGGACAGGAATGCCTACAGGGACTGAGAGTTTGTTGCATTATGCATGCTGTATTAAACTGAGCAGCTTGGATCTCATGGTATCAAGAGTCAGGAACAGTGCATCACAGATCAAAGGCTTATCAGTTTATCTGACTGACTTAAATTCTTCCCTGAACATGTACATACATGACTGAGCTGAGGCCTTTCATATTTTAATTAATCTCTAGAAAGGCCAATACGGAAAAGATGAACTTGAACAGTATTATCTTAAATCAGATGGCATTTGTCTCGGATTCCAAAGATTTGGCGTCCGGCAACATTTTCCCAACCGCTTGTGGATTTGTGGTTCTTCCACACGTCCTCCTGTCTCATTTGACAGCATGTACAACACTGTAATTCACAATTAATAATGATAATAGCAGTAATCATAATCAGTCTCAGGAAGTAGGAAGGGTTTGGATAGGGTTACAGTCTGGGTTGCACAAAATGAGCCCCGTGTTTTTTGTCTCTGAATATTTTTGCAAGGGTCATTTCATGCAGGCAAGCGAGGGCACCATTCTCATTGAAAATGATCTTATTTTCTTTTGAAGTGTATAGATAATTTGGGGATGGCAGTTGCATTTACTGAGTAGGACAAACTTAAGTTCATAATTTACAAGTCTATTTTCTGTATCTTCCAAAGCTCACCTAAAGTCACAATTTTCAATTAATGGCCAAAATGATCTGAACCAGGGCTGAAAGGATTCACAGAAACTTCAGTAACTTGATTACTAAAAATCATCAATGAAAATTCTTAGCATTCAAGCTCTGCTTAAACCATATAAGTATACAGAATATAATGTGCTTCGCATGGATGATTATGAAGATGAAGAAGACATGGTTTGATGGCACAAATTGCAAAATGGAGGAAGAGAGAGAAATAGCAAGGGGTGAACAGAAAAGACAGCAGCAAGTAAATCCATAAATCCATATGATTTCTAGTTAAGTGTGCGCATTAATTATGGCTATATGTAATGGCAAGTTAAAAACATAAATCAATATGGTGGCTTATTATGACGTCCCTAAGTTAGCCATGTTTTCCCAAGAAAATATCCATTGAAAATAAAATGCTGCAATCAATATGAAAGACTGAGCATCATTCATGTTATTATTATGATAGTTACACACAATCACAAACACACATGCCTTCCCTTATAGTGATGCATGAAATTGCCCAGACAGCAAAATATCAGTTGGTGGAAGGAGTGCAATATATCAGGTATATTCTGAATATACCCGATGTATGGTTTGATGTGGTTTTGACAGATTATATTATTTTATGCAATTTAAGCAAATGTTAATTTTTATTTAAAAAAAGGAAACCAATTAGTTGTTCATTTTAAGAGTGCCTTGTTTCCTCTATTGTATATTCTTATTTTGCTCTTTTAAAGGTATTTCTTATCCCAAGCACAAGAGGCCGAAGTGAGTGTCTTTAGTAGCAAGGTTTGAAAGAGATATTTCTCTATCAACATCCGACTCAAATTTCAAAAAGCTCAACAAAATATCAGTTTCCCCTTGTGGGACCTAATGAGCTTCACCTCAGGTGGGAGGCAACAGAATTGAAGACAGTGATAACAGCAATAAGCAGCGCAGTTTACATCGTCGGTATGACCTCCTCCACCACTGGTGTCTTCTAATATAAGCTACATGCTACATGATTAGAAACATAAACAACATGTGTTGCTACCTACTGCATTTAGTGTGCAACATTAAAATTTTACTTTACATTACAGCATAAGATCACCTTCACTCTCAAACAAAGAACTACAACGACAAACGGCACAAATTCAATTTGGTCACCTGTACACTGTAGAGTGGACATTCTGCTAAAGATATCTGATTTATTAAAAAAAAGAAAAATCTGTTCTGTGCTGTAGCTAACTGAGTAATTCTTTTCTTTGTCATCTTTGCTACAATTCTAGTTGTGTTTGAATTTCTGTAAACAAATAGATTCACTTGGACAGATTGTAGCTGCATGTGGAACATATCTTTGACTTAATTACCACTGACCTTCGTCTTCATGCACTATAAATAAGAGTCAACAGAGCCCAATATGATTCTGCTCTTACAAATCTATGTAAAATTTACTATCAAATGTAGAACTAAATACAAAAATCTACAAGAAGATGAACCCTCATCCACAGGGGGGATTAGTGTGTGTCTTTGCATGTATGCATGGTGTTGTAATGTAATGTTTCCCATTAGTAACAGTAGCCTTTAAAACATCTGCTTTACATTTGTAGTTGCACACGTGAGAGAGAGTATGTGA
Source organism: Lutjanus erythropterus (assembly GCF_056507025.1). NCBI lineage: Eukaryota > Metazoa > Chordata > Actinopteri > Lutjaniformes > Lutjanidae > Lutjanus > Lutjanus erythropterus. Next base: position 32,666,646 of record NC_139322.1, read on the forward strand.
GTGTGTGCGTGTGTGTGACCATTTATCATGCACTGTAGTTACCTGAAGCCTCTCCCACCATGTTTCCCTAATGATGTCCCTCCTCTCTGGCACCAGCTTGTACTGGATCACCTCCTCCAGCTCCGACAGCATCTGGCAAGACACCATGGCCTGCAAAACAAACACACACACATTTACTCTTACCCACACATCCATTGTTATAGTTAAAAAAATTATATTGAAACAAATTGGGAAAAAGCTCATTCTGTGTAATATAAAATGATAATTAAACCTAGTAAATTCCTCAGAATCTGCAACTGAATGTAGTGAGCAACCTATTGGACCATCTTGTGTGGCATCTGTCAGAATAGGCTGGTCATCTACATATAATTGTTTACATCTGTCTTTTCTAACAATAACTAATCTGTGTTTGCTGCTGCCCCGACAGTGCGTGCATTAAAATAAACCAGGGTCAAAATAGCTTCCACGGTAATGTTACCAATATATGTATGAGAAGAACAATGCTGTTTCTGACTTAAAATTTTATGTATAATTCTACATAATAGTGGGGAAACTGTAAATATTTCCACTTTTGATTTCTAAAGAAGTTAGATCAGAGACTTGTATGTCGTCACTTTAATAAAACATTGTTGATGTGGCCTGCATCCTTCAGCCTGCAGCACGAATGCTAAGAGAAATGAGATGGTCGGATGAAGTCATGCACTGATATTTTGGCCATCTCAGAGAAGCACTTACCCCATAGGCTCGACTGTAGCTCTCTCCTGCCATGGCTGTCAGCTCAGCATCAAGGAGGTCTCTTGCTTTGTCAATGCACTATAGTGGGAAAAAAAAGAAAGAAAGAAATTTAGATTATATGCACAATTATAGTGTGATTGTAATTCTTTTACACAGTCTGTATTCTCATGATCATACATAAACAGTTATAATTTAACAATGACAGTTCATTTCCTCACCTTAATACTGTAGCTGCCCATTTTTTTTCTTTCTGTATTTAGATTTTTTTTTTCCTTTTGCCTGAATGGTACACTGATGGTGCAACTGTAAGCTTCTGAAAGCATGACAAACACTGATTTAATCCATGACTTGACTTACGCTTGTTCAAACTGCCAGCTCAAGTCTGTTTTTTGGCATATCAAGATGATATCCAATTGATTTTAGGAAGTCTAGACAGCTAAAAACCACATGAAATGCGATTCTTGCAAATCAGATCCAAGCCACATTTGGAGATGGTTTGAGATGCAATGCGATCAGATTTATACAGATGCATCTCAGTCTCGACATTCTGACCGCTCAAATCAGATTCTGATTGTGTCTTTTACCAAGTCTAGAGTGACAGAAGTGCATGAGAACAGCTTGGCAGAATCCATGTTGCTACAAGCATAGCAGTATGGACAATAAGAGAGAGAACAATAGTCCATGGACAGATGTTTGTTGGGTGGGACAGAGGAGTTCTGCACCCCAACTTAACAGCACAATTGTTCGAGATGATGGATCCCAATTTCTCATGCCTCTGCATTGGAAAGCCGTGTCACCAGTATACAAAGTTCTAATGCCTGCATTGTTACCACAGCAACCTATGCAGATAGGTTGGTAATGTTGGGACACAAAGCTGATCATATCACTTGCAAATGACAGTGCAAATAGTCTGTCTTAAAGATCATTCATGAAAATGCTCAGATTTGTACTTGAACTTAGTCTTAAGGTCTTTGTTGATGGTGTGCTTAAAGTCCACCTCCAGTCAAGTTTAAAACAATATAAAATGCTCTGCAAAAAGTAAAACACGCATCAAATTTGTTTGTTTTTTATGCTATATATGTTCAAATACCTTGATAAAATTACTTACATATAGCGCTACAACTTGACTTCATTCAGTATTCAAGGATTCATGAATGTGCAAAAAACAATGTCCCTTCAACTAAAATGCTAGCAGAAATTAGACTTTAGTAATCTAGTCTTTCGGATGACAAGATCACAGCGATGGTAGAGGAGACTGCAGCCGTGTTATTCAGTAGACTAAATAATGGCTTGACAAACAAAGCCAAACCTGTGGTTTGGGAGTGTACAATTAATTCCTCACGCCTAACTGATAATTCTTATCACACTGTTCATAAAGCTAATGGAAAATTCACCACAGGCTTGGGCACATATGCACCCCACACTGCAATACAACTACACAACCAGCCAGAAAATGACTCAAATTAAGTGCTGACTTTTCTTAAAGATAAGATCACTTCCACATCAAAGAAAGGCTTTATAAATAACTACTTGTACATGGTTTACTGGTTAAGGCATACTTTAGATAAAAATAGATTGTAAGTCTGTTTTATAAATGAGACTCCTGATTTCAGAAACAAATCTGTCTGCAGCCTGTACAAAGCCTTAGTTGCTTTGCCAAGACAATGTAAAGACAGCACGACCCCAGAATGCACCATGACACAATGTCACACTCTCTAAAAACTCCCTTGTATCGGGACCAGCCGGAACCGGACTGAACCCAGGGGATAAAAACACTTTGTACAAACGAAAGAGGGCATGTTATTGCTTGCTGCTCACACCCTTTTCAGTTAAGTGCAGCCAACAGTGACACATTAGTGCAACTAGGACTAGAACGCCTGCTTGTATAGCAAAACGGCTTGATGCTGTGTTGAGTGCAAAGCATTTTATGAGGAGAGGTTAATGAACTGTTGAGAGCAACAGCATGAAAGTTATGTAACCACGGTTCTGGATGTCAAATGTATCTTAAAAAAAGACATCCGAAATTTGCATGCACATTCAAAGGAAAGAAGAAGAGTTGAAGGATGATAAAGAAAAGTGCAGAATAGGAGCTGTTAGTCATAGCTCCTGCCATGACAATGATGCAAATTCCGAAAATCTTTTCACGATGTTTAACCAACTGTCAGAGCACATTCATGCCCTGAAAGTGTTTTTCCTACCTTCCTGTTTTTCAGGGAGTGTTACTTAATATTACTGACTCATCTGTAAAATTCCAGTTCCCTGACTATTTGTTACTGGATTACACTTTTTTAGATTTAAGGATAGTACAGACATTCCATCACCAGTGGAAAAACAGTAACTAAGAGTAAGACCTGATCCAGAGCAGCAAAAGGGACAAACAAGGACACAAGGACATTGTGCTTGAAAACGTGTTGATTTCTGGGGCCTCTACACCCAGTGTTTTTGGGAACTGTTATTAGTGGGAAGGTAAAATGAGGGAGGATGACTGGGGGAAGTTCTCTGAGGCCAGGACATACAGCTGTTTCAGACCGACTCCCACCAATTATTTCTTTTTTTTCTGGGGGGGAGAGGGAAAGGAGGAATGGCGTGCACCAACACCTCTTCAGGCATGCACGACAAGAGGAGGCGATATGGGAGGGTGGTTGGGACGAGGTGACAATGAGGCTGCTTCTTTACAGCTTTGACACAGTTAGGGTCCTGTTTACTCCTGAATTACTGCACTGGGGCCTCGCTGGAAATGTGCAGTCCAGACGACTCCTGATAAATGCAGTGTCTGGCTTCTGGCAGCACAAACAATCTTCCATTCTTTTACATAAAGGTTGCACTTATGTAGTTACATACTGTAGGCTGAAGTCAAGTCATACTGCTTTATCATTACAGTGTGGTATGAAGGCCTGTATGTGAATGATTAGAGTTAAATCAGCCACTAGACAGGACTCAATGATAAGAATTGCCCGATTGCTCCAGGATAGTATAATGTGTAAGCACAATCTTTCCCACTTTCCTGTCATAGCTTCAGCTGTACTATTAACTAAAAGGCACAGAAGCCCCAAAAATATTAACAACACAAAAAAGCCATGTCAGGATAGCTTACCTTTGAACCCTAATAGAGGAAATAAAGCCCAAAACGTTACTGTGAAGTCTACAGTAGGGCTAAAACCATGAGACAATTTACAAATCAAACACACAGTAGAGGACAGGATGTAACATAGTTCTTGGCACAGTGAACTGCTTTACTGGGGGGAGCAAGACTGCCGTGTCCACACACCATTGCTGGAAGAGTCCAAACAATAAGATTTGTAAAGCTAAGTAACCTGAAACCCTTCACAAAGTCGCACGCCAAGACTCCTGGAGCACACGTCTGGTTGTTGGGGGTATGGACGGAGGAAAGGAACAGCCCTATGGAATCAAAAGAACTTAAGTGAGAGGATTACCAACCACATCCGGAAGACTAGACTGAGGTCATGTTGACATTTAAGCTTTCACCCTTGCTCCATCTGCTTTTCATTGCTCTTCGATCATTGTGAGCAGCCTCATTGTAGAGTCAAAAGTCTGCTTTCCCTATTCAGCTGATGTAGAATCCTATAGGCCACACCTGGATCTAATCTCCAAATTAGAGGACGGAGGGCGGCTGTGGAGGGATGAAGGGGGCACAGAGAGCAGGTCTCCTGGGCTTTGCGGTTAAAAGGAGGACTCGGAGGATGAGTCTAGGGAAATTGGAGGAGCAGGTGTTTACTGGTGTCAATGCTGGAAGCTTGTGTTCGTTAGACGTGCTGGCATCCAGCTCGAACGAATCCGTCTCCAGGGACCATGAGCTCATCTAATGTCCCAAGCTTCATCAAATGAGGAAAACACCACCCTGACCTCCACCAGACCTTGCTGACAGGCAGACAGGAGGCGTAACGGGCTCTTTATTTGTTTGAGGGACGAACGCTGTGATGATTTACAATTCCAAGAGTTACATAACATTTCCACACCGAGGAGGTACCACATTGTAAAAGAAAAAAAAAACAAACAAACCTTGTGCGTTTTATTCCTTTTAATGAAAAGCCTGAGTCGATGGGGGAATTCGATCGTGTCTGGAATAGCCGTAAAGCCATTTTTATGTTTCTTCGCAGAGCTGGTTTCAAGTGTTTTTAACTTTTCATACCTAGCTATAAAGAGTAATGAAAATTCCAGAAACCACGTGGCTAAACCAATTCCCATGTGCCATGTCTTTACGAGATGTTTAGACTTTTAATGTACATTGAATATGGGGAAATCTTGAGCACTGGGTATATTTGTGAGTGGTGATGTAACCTACCTGTTGAGCCAATGAGAAGAGGTCCTGATGCAGGGCTAGCACTGCTCTATAAAAAGCACCATCATGCGTGTCTCTTGGGATCATACACGTGTACTCCTCCATGCTGTCCCAGTGCCCTGGAGAGGCAAAATTCAAGTTTATAAAAAGCACAATCGAAATTTAGCAGCCTGTCACTGCTGTTTCTAACCACAATCCACATCAACTTGCAGTCATTCATAAACGACTGTTACTTCAACATTTTGCTTCCCAACAACAACACTAAAAGATGGTCTGAGTCTTCAGATAGATGGGCCTGCTGTTTGGGTATCGTCTCAGAGTTTATGATTGAATTTGGAAAGTCAAAGCCACAGACCGCAAACCTCAGAGGGTGCTTCTGCAGTGTGGTCCCTGCTTTTCTCCACCATTGCACGTTACGATATGTCAATGTTATGACTGGATACCATTCCCATCTGGTTAAGCGAGGGGGACTTGGCAAGAGCTGTCAGTGTTTTCGTTGCTGCTCAGCGTGATTGCATTGTTGCACGAAGTCAGACAGAGGATGGCCTAAATGCTCCAGGCACAAGTCTTCTCTTGTAACTCAGCTGACCGCTGTAAATATGAAGCATTTGAGTGGTTACCTAGACCCCAGGCAGCAGCAGCAGCCATACGAGCCATCTTGGCCTGGGTTTCCTCGCTCACCAGCGTCCACTCCTCACAGCACTGCTGGTGCAACTGGCCCCTGGAAAACATTAACCACAGGCTTCAGTTGGTAGAAAAAGCAAACAGTCCCACGTACACAGTGATGACATCAGTTAATCAGAAACTGATCTCAGCTATCATCAGGTTCCCTAGATGATCGTGTAATCAGGGACAGAGTATTATTGTGCACACCACAGTATGGCTACAAGGACTGCTAACAAGACACCTAATCATGAAGTGCAAAAAAAAGGGCTCTCCACAACCTAGAATTATCATTGCGGAATGCCATCTAGCCTAAAACAATTTGCATACAACTTGGTGTCTACTGTGAGAAAAAGAGCCAGTATTTTTCAGTCAAACACAGACCAAATATACAGTAAATATTAGATTGTTCTTCTGTAGAACATGAGGAACTTGAACTCTCAGTATGAAGGAGTGATGCACTCTTTCCTGACTAACATGAATTTGATAACCATAGTAACAATGTGCTGATTAAAAAATTGCTTTCAACTGCAGCTTTTACAAATTGCCTAAAGCGATGCTATACTGTACTGGTCCTTATCCAGAACTAGGGATGGAACGGTATCTGTATTCATGCCCAAGCGTTCGGTACCAAACATTCTGACTGGTATGCAACTTCCTTGGTTCTGCACGCCCTGTAACTCAAACTGTCAAAATTGTCTATCTACAACACACACAGGAACAGAAATTCTAGAGCATGAGCTTAACCTCAGATCATTCAGGCAGTACAAAAATTAGTGTCAAACTGTGTGACATTGTTCAACTTAAGTTAGGTTCATCAAGCAGGTCATTTATGACTGCATCACCCAAATTTGTTGTTAAGCAGAATGCGACAAAATCAGACTGGAAAGCGTGTCTTTGTCACCACAGAATTTAAGCAGCCTCTCACTGTAGATTCGGATGAAAGGATAACTAGTGCTCTATCTCTGTGTCTAAGTGACTCAAATACATGATTTAAGCATATGGTCAAAGTGCTTGAGCTTTTCTATAATGTGCTTTCACATGTGCATGTTAGTTAAGTCTGTTGTGCAGCTTTATATAAACCAGCACAAGTTGTTTGGGACTTATTAACAAGTCAGAAAGTTATGGTGGAGCATTACTGACACATGTTATATTTGAAGTGGAGTTGCTTTAACCACACATCTGCATATGCGTCCAAACACATCATGGTTGCCTTGTGTATCATGCGTCCACTTGGAATGATGGTTCTGCACTTCTCAGAAATTAACACTATGTGTGCTCAAACACAAAAGCAAGTGTATCACCAGCTTTATAGTAAGAATAATAGACAATGAGCCATGGTTGGAATATTTTTTCTGTTTTTTGTTTTACCAAATAAATGACAAAAAGTTTTACTTTCAAAAATTTTTTGCTTTCCCTGCTTTACTGAAAACATACCAAACTATGACCCTAAAACTACGGTACATACTGAACCTTAAATTTTTTGAACAGTACAGTACACAAAATTTAAGGTTCGGTATGTACCGAACCTGTCCTCAGAAGATAGAAAGGCTCTTCTAAAGTCCAAGTTATATAATGAGACATACATGTCAAGACATTAAGTTACTTATCCTGTGCCAAACAACAACTTAAGAAATTATTCACCACAATAGCATGGAGATAAGACTTAGTTTCCATTACATCTGCCATTATTTATTTCTTCATTTGTTCTTAAAGATGAACATCTTAAATCAAGTCTACGGTCCCACCACGGTTTGATAAAATCAAGTATTCCCAGCAAACAGATGGATGTTCCCATTGGGGTCAGGTGCATCTAACCGAGACTAATTCCTCATTAACAACAATCAGTGCGGCATTGTTCAGGGGGAGATCAAACCCACCCCATGTGTTTTACAGGCAGGACGCTGGAGCAGGCTTAGATGAGGGAGAGAAAGCGGGTGGGACAGACTGAAACAGAGAGGTGGGTTTGGACAGGGGTCAGTGAAGTGGAGCCATTCTCCAGCTGCCTGGCTATCGTATGACATGAAAGTACAAAAAGCTCCGATACACTGGGCCTACGTGTGTCTACAGAACTACAGACAAGTAGAGAGTGTCCAGAGTCTGCAGACCATCAGTCACATCTTTGGAATTTCTATTAAAAAATCAACCTGAGTAGAAGCCAGAATAAGTGGAAACACCTCTGTGGGTGTGAAGGGCATTTACAGTAATATACTAACATCATATTATCACAGAACACAACTAATTCTGAATACAAGTCGTCAACCCATATTGGTTTTTCAGTGGCCGATGCCAACATTTAGAGAGCAGGGCAGCCAATGGCCAATATATAATGACGATATCAAAATAAAGAGTCACGTATAATTCCATGTAAATTACATCTTAGCCTGTGACATATTGTTTTAGATCAATTTTTAATAAATCAATCATATAGAAAATTAATTGCTGTAGAGTTAGAACATGACTGGTACTTAACGGAAAGCAGGGTACGGTACGTCAGAAATGACGTCATTCAACTACATTATTCTATACATTGTAACATGATGATTACATTTGCTGTCATTTAGGATGGGTGAAACTTAGTAGCATTTAGAAAAGACGCTGATGACTGGGGAAATTTGTGCAAACATTTACAGTAGGATGTATAAGTGTCACAGCATATCAAAACTAGGGCTGAACAATATGCTAGTGTTAGGGTTATTGTAATTATTCTGACAAATAATGCCACCACGATACTCATTTTCACTAAAAAACCAAAAAAAAAAAAAAAACTCTAACACTGCTCCAGTCACACTCACAAAACTGCCTGCAGATGTGTCCACAGACATTTTTTTTTTAATTAATCAACTGATGCTAATATCTCTAAATGCCAGATAATTGGCTCAATTAATCAGCAGACAGATTAATCACTACCAGAAATTGACATCCTGGTGTTTTTGCAGTAAATTGTTGCCATTATCTACTCTCTCTCCCAAAGAAAAATAGCATATATCCCTCATTTTTTATTTTAGCCTCCATGCGTTTACATTATAAAGACTATTTTATTTTCAGAGACAAAAAAGTCCTCTCCAATTCCAACCTTGAAAGACTGTTATTTTGGTATCATTTGCTTGGCATGCTTATTAGATATTTACAGATCAGCTGTGTGGCTTTCTTTGAGTGAAGCAGAATCTGTAAATGAAAACTCTGCAAGGGGTAAATAAGCAGCTTTAAAAGACACACGCACCACCATCCCCAGAGCACAACATGCCAGAATAGCTGAATGTTTGAGTGCTAAGTAGCAGTATTTGTCAGGTATAAAACGGCTCTTTTTCATGTTTGGCACTGACACTAACGCTGACTACAAACTCTGCTGAAAAAGATCATTTGTGGTCACAGTTTGAAAGTAACCAGCATGTACACAATGTGCTGGACATATGAAAAAATATAGATTAATACCTCACACTGGCACCAACCCAAGTATGTCCCGCCTTTGCAGCAGTGGTGACTTGGGTAATTTTAAATACTTTTTCATTAAGTGATTATTTTTTGCTGATCCCCTTGCTTAAATAACTTCATAACGTCAAAACATTACCTGCATGTATAACAAACTCTCTCACCAGTTTTGGATTAGCACAGAGCAGACTGGTACAATATGCCTTTACCTTAACAGGGAACAATGTGTTCTCATAAGTCTGATCTACTTTGTCTCATAACCCAGTCAGCTGTTATATCATCTCCAAGTCTTACCCGACTAAACACAAACATAAAAAAACAAAGCCTCTCTTCATCTCGATCTTTTTTGGTAAAATTACTGAATCATTTTCTTGTGAAATGAATCAGTGTATACAACAATGTCACAAGGATGACAGGTTACATAAGCAAATTAACATCTGCTTAGTGTCATGAGCTCTATGACGGTCCACATATTTGGATCTGTCTGACATCTTGTGACTTTCTTTTTCCCTAAAAAAATGCTCTTTGAAGGTGGGCAGTCATTACAGAGCTGAGCCTCAGCAGTGGTGAGCTTTCACTGGAGTGGAGGCGACTCTTACTAGCACTGTATGTCTGCTCACGCCTTTCCCGGAAAAATTACTTCGGACATCTCAGAGGAACCGTTTTCTCTCTCTTTTCGTCCAGTCATCAAAGACCTAACGTCAGGACTCATTACGAATAGGCTGCCAACGCACAATGAGTAAATAGAAAGTGGGAGAGGGAAGAGCTCACAGCAAGTATACTACCTCAGACACTGTCTCTATCTATTAAAGCCAAGGTTAAAAACTGAAGAAACAATGTGCTCTGTATTTTATCACTTCAGTGAATCACACAAAAGCCCAAGGTAGAACGTGTTAGAAAAAAGAAACTTACGGTAAATTGAAAACACTCAGTGAATATCATAAATATTGACTCTACCATAAGTGTTTATACATGAAAATACAAATCAATGAATCTGAGACCTGAAGGCTGAACACTGATCTGAACAAATGGTTGCAGCCTGGTTGAACTCAGAACATATATAACGACTGACGTACCATTCTCCCAGGGCCTCTAAGCAGCGCATCCTTCCCAGGATGAGCTCTGGATCCTCTTTGTTCATGTCGATCTTCTTGTCATATGCTACCAGGGCATCTTCCCACTCGTGTAGCTTCTCATACCAAGTGGCTTGGATTTCCTAGTAGAAAAATGAAAAGACAGAAGAAACATGGGACTGGAACCACGTAACTATATGAATCCACACAACTAAACTGAACTAATTCTCTGCATTTCATTGCGTAGCCAAAACATGTGTTATCTTGGCCATTTCATATGTTAATATACTGTTTTCAGTCTAAGCAAAGCACCTTGTCTATTCATAGTCAGGCAAAGACTTTCACATCTAATTTTCATTTTAATATTGCATGACTGATTGGAGATTCCTAACTTAATCAGTCAATCCTGGCACCAATACATCTAAACTCCAACCTCCTGTAAAAGTGCCTTCTAGGTACTGACTTCTTTTGAGAGACATTAACTAATCAACCTGGTTATGAAACAGTCTCAATTTCATACTGATGCTTTTATGTGACATACATAAACAAATGACAAGATCGGCTATTTCTGTGGAGTTATTCTTAATGCCTGTCACTGGGTTGGATCTCTGTGAAATCTGAGGAAACAAGCCTTTTAACATTTTCCCATACAAAGTTATAGTGAGCCGTATATTACATATATTGGTATATTTTGCAGTTATAGCAATGGTAAAACTATGGCTTGCCCACAGAGCCTTCAAAAATCAACACAAAACGAAAGTTCTTTGTAGTAGCTTTGCGTACATACTGTACTTTTTGCTTTACTGATGATTCCTTACTGGGATACTAAACAGGGAAGCCTTACATCCTCCCACAGTAAAGCTTTCCAAATGGTCGCCTCATAAACAAGGTTCCTGGAAGTGCACACTAGTGAAACTGTTTTACTGAGTCTTTTCACTTTTACCATGTTTTCACAGAGAAACATAAACACAGTTCACAAAGGCAGAAGGAAAGACCTTTTCCATAGGAGTCCTAATGGTTGAGAAAAAAAAAACATTTGACTTGAATTTGAGGTAAAAATAACCACTTCATAAAATCACAAATGCATTCCACAAGAAAATACGCTGTTTTGGTCATCTCAAAAACACAGCCCTGTTATATCACTGCATCTTCACTGATTGAACACATGAAATATGTCATGAGCACCCGCTAAATTCTTGAATTCACATTTGTGGCAACTGTTGATTGTAGGAAAAAGTAAAAACACTGCATATCAGTAATGTATGTTCACTTTTCTGTAAGATGAACCCTGTGTGCCACACAGTTAAAAAATTAATATGTCTCGTTTCCAGGTACAGTCTTCATGGGTTTTTGTTATGTGTTGCACTTGTATATTTACTTTGTGTGTTGGATTTTGATGTCAATGTTGTATGTATTAAAAGTGTTTGTTAATTTATTGTAAAAAATGTTTTGTTTTGTTTTTTTATTCTAAAAAACAATAAATTACATTGTCAATGTTCATTGTAATGAACTAATATACAAACCTATTTAACCACAACAAATACAGGAGGCAAACAAAAACCTCAGTAACTAAATGATGCAATTTTGGTAACAGGGAGGGAGACGGATTAGAACAAAAAACAAAAAAGTTCTTTTCCTCTTATGTAATTGGTGTGGAAAATCTGAGTGATGTTGTCCAATGCATGTCCACTGTTTGATGGTTATTTCATGTCTGGATCTGGTTCATTGACAGAGAACATGAAAAATTGAGGAGTTTTATGTAATATTACAATAAGGAGGTGCAGTCCTATATATGAATTGAATAAAACAGAAATAAAAAATATACCTCCATAATTATACAAAGGAAAGCACACAATTTTAATTTCAATTTAGTTGATATAATTAACAGACCCAACTTCAGGCATTAGCTCAATATAAATACCAATACACACATTCAGGACTTAGACATACATATTCTGTGGCTTTCAACTTGGAGTTGAATCAGTTATCAATCACAGAGGGAGTTACCGAAAAAGAAGCTATTTAGAAACCTTACAAACCACTCGCCATCAAAACATAATTAAGGTTTGTATTTTTTGGTACGAATCATTACATCCTTTTACTACTGGAAAAAACATAACACATTCCAAAGACCTTTTAGGAAAAATATGAAGCGGAGACACATAGAAGGTGTTCAAAAATGTAATCCAAGCATCCTGTCAACTGGAAGTCCATAATTCTGCTCCTTGCCCTTGACTACTGATCAGCTTAGCAGATGGGTTTTTCACATGCTGCACGTTAAGAACAGGGTGTTCTGGGGGTATGTGTCTCAAATGACCCTCATCACCATGTCAAACTGTGTATGCAGACAAGAGACCGCATATAATACAACCCTGTGAGGACGTATTTAAGATGAAAATGAGTAAAGAAATGCAAAGGTCTGAGTCTGTGTGGGCTGTTGCTACGAGTACTTGTGACAATATGAAATACAAACCAGTAAGTCCTGTTTAAAACTTCATGAGTTTGAAAACCTACCAGGTGCAAAGACGCTGTAATGTGGTTTATGCTTGTATGAGGCAGAAAGTTATCAATGGTGCAATCATTTTGTCCTGTGTTCTGTAGAGTTAGCATGTGTGCTTTTATTTATGTGATAAGCCAAAGATGGTGTTTTTTGCAGTAGCCCTCTGCAGCAGCACCTATTCTCTGCCAACATACTGGTGCACCTGAAAGGAAAGAGGAGGCCTTGTTGTTTGGCCGTGTGTTGGTCTGAATGCAACCAAAAAGAAGGGTTCCTTTTACGGTTAGAGGCATGAAAATGACCAAAAGGAAAAAAGCACTCACCAGCTCACCAAAATGCTTCATGGCGTACTCCAGCACCCCAGATGCTGCTTCTGGCTGCTGTAGTTTATTGTTGATGCTGCAATATATGACAAAGAAAAGCTTTCAGACCCTTTTGAACACAAAACTTGGAAAAATACACTCTTTAGTTCAATGCAGTATATGGACAATGTGTTGATGCCGAGGGAGGTTCAGCTGTGTCACCATACATGTAATGCCTACAACTTAATGTACAGTTACAATACAAAGCGTTGTGGTAGATTTGCACATCCTCATTCTGAGTGATAAAACAAAAGTGGGCAATTATAATTAAGTAGGTGTTGATAGTATTTCAAATGTCGCATCTTTTCTGGGAAGAAACATTTGAGACCGTGTATGTGTTGACATAGCTAAAGCCAACACTGATTCCAAGAAAAATTATTTTTTGCCCCTCTTTTCCCCCCAACTTGTCATGTAATTTCCTTGCAGGGAAGTCCATGTTGCTCCTAGCTCTACTGTTGACCTGAGGAGGGTGTAGGCTTTCCTTCCTAGATCCTACCCCTCACTGTGCAGGCACTAACCAAGTAGGAGTCAGGCAAACCGTTTTGATGCTTCATAATAAAATATTTTAGATAACAAAATAATGAGTAACTTTCATTGTAAAGAATTTATAAGAGATGAAATGTGCCACCATTTTACAGATGCTTGTCGAACGACAAGAGGTTCATCAGTAAATAAACACCCTCAAACGGATGCAAACAATTACACGTGACTACAAGTTCTTTCATCCAGGAGTAAATGCTGATTGTACTCTTTCCCACTGCAGACAAAACAGAACAGAAAACAGAATTAAGCCTGTGGAACCACTACATAATACAAAATCTGGGGTTTCTCTGGTGATGAGTGAGAATTGTGTCTCCGTGCCATCCATGTGCCTTCAAGAAAAGTCATTTACAGAACTAAGTCAACAAAGAAACGTGCCTCAATGCATTTTGGCAATGAAACATAAATGTTTCCTCTTTGAGTGAGGTGTTTACTGTGAAAAGCATATGCACCTAGTCACATTTGTCATGCTTGTTTGAGAAATGATGCGTTATCTGTCAAGACACCACAATTCCCGTTTGTACACCCTCCACTCATCCGCACTGTCACCACATCTGGAAACACTCATATGAACCGCAAGTCTATTATATTTCCGCAACTGCAAAACCCGTGTGCAGCCACGGCCAATACATCTGTAAAATGTAGCGTTTGAAGAGTGCTGGTATGCAGTGGAGTTCCTGAGGACAGCAGGCGAAAGCTGATGAAGGATACGTGAGCATATATGTCATAAACCTGGTTTAACACAGGGTAAAGGCCAAAAAATGTGATGAAATGGCACAGCAAGTGGTCATGCCAAAGCTCAGGGAGCTGCTGTGCAGATCATCATGATGACAGGTAAAATAACAAAGAATCACAGCAGGAGCTATCTTGTACATTGCTGGAGAACGACGACAACAGTTGCAAATAACTTTCAAAAAGCACTAAGTTGCTAATAAAGCACCAATATGTGTCCCAAGAAGGACTTAATGCAATTAAGGCTGTGTCAGTCTCATGTATTCTCTCCTGATACTGATACTGACTGACTGACTACTGACAGGCTGACAGCAGTGATACCAGTGCTGTTTTTACTTTTAAAATTTAACTTTGACTGGAACTGATAAGAATCAGTTTCAAAATAACATTTTTTAACTGTGAGTCTATATGTAAACATTTCATAAGGAAGAAAGTTTTTGATTATAAAAAACTGCACTTTCAGCCATGTGGGGTAGCTAATCGTGTATGTGCGTTTCACAACAGTGAATCCATCCATACATACATTAGCTAAAGGGTTACAGGGGGGCAGGAGCCAATCCCAGCTGACACTGTACTAGAGGCATGGCACACCATGAAAAGGTCACCAGTAAAGATGATAATTTCATATCACCATTATAGTAACCATCATTATCATGGTTATCATGTAAAATGTTTTAACTGAAATGTAACAAAGCCACATTGTACGCTACACCTGTATTTGGGAAAAACTCAAACACCACCAAAATCAACTAAACATGGTTTTAATGATAATTAAAATTTGAAAGAGTGATACTAATCATCGGAAATTTTATTGTGGTTTATCATGATTTAAAACTAGTATAATTTCATCCCTACGCCAGTCAATCACAGGGCTGACACATAGAGACAGGCACTCGTATTCACACCTGTAGACAATCTAGAGTTTATAATTAACATACCCTGATTGTTGGAGGAAACCTGATTAACATGTAGGTTTGAACCCAGGATCTGTGATGCGACAGTGCTACTGTACCATCATGCCAAATTTGATCCAATAAATATAACCATAGATCAGCAATTTGCCCTTGTAATTAAAAATGAAAGTTAAGATCTAATTATTAATGTATTTGGACCCACTCTGTGGGTGTCATTGTTTTGCAACCACATACTAAACTTGGTATTGGTACAAAGTCATAATTTTGGTACTGAGACAACACCACATGGAATATGATGGTACTAAATTAAAATTATGAGCCAATAAAATTGTTGTGTTGAATTGCTTAAGAGTAACAACAGGATCTAAAATCAATCATAAACTAAAGCAAACAGTGATGCAAAAGATCTTTTATATACTTTGCTCTTTGCGTGACAATGAATATTGTCCTTTCACACTGTACATTTGAAGTGATTTTTCAAAAGCAGCCGATGTAAACAGATCACAGAGGGTGGAAGACTTATGGACCCGAAGGAAATCAAACTCGAAAGAGTGCGATTACGTAACATGAGAAAATGAGCTCATTTTAGTAAATAAGCATTAGTCTGAGACTCTCATGGGGCTTGATAGAGTGCCATGTATCATTACAGCAACCAATTAAATAACTATCCCACAGGCTTCAATAAACACAACAACTATCCAGTATTCTGACCAACACTGACGATATCAAGCGGGTATGTTGTTTCATTTAAATTGGTCCTGCAAATTACTACTCGTTGTCAAATTATCAACTTTCAAAAACCAAATGAACAAAGAACTACAAGGCCTCTGTCTCCCACCACACACAAGTTGCCGAGGTATGCTAAAGCTGCCCAGATGTGGTTTCATCTGAGGAGACAAATCAGAATAAGGGCCTTCTCTCCTGCGGACCCTGGAGATTTCATTGTCCCTCAGCTGAAGCCATCTGGCTGCCAGCTCCAAGCACACGCAGTCTAAACACATCCAGATGACAAGGCTCACATAGCGTTCTCCTCAAGTAAGAACTCCATCAAACTATTAGCAAGCAGAACAATTCTTGAAATCACTGTCAAATCTCTCTCTTGTGCAATGCCACAAGTATCACTTCCTAACTGGAACTTTACTCTGACTTGCCTCTGTGAGACATGGACAAGTCACTGAAAAGAGCTTGAGTTTAAGTTCTATCAGCTGTAAAACCGTCATGATTCATTATATCTCGCCATGAAATATGCTGTGTGTCCCGAATCAGATTTATTTGAGGTTTAATTCAAAACCATGAATGAGGTTAGCATGCGGCTCTTTTCTTCAGAAGTTTAAAAGTAAAGATTCTTGATAGCACTTTTTAAATGCACAAGACCAGTCAGTAAACTATTTATACAAATCAAAACAGCCTAAAAGTGAATTATATAACATATTTCAAAGGACAAAAGCAGACCCTATGCATTTGGCCATATCCTTGACCAAACAGAGAACAAACAGTTTTGTCTTTCAGCTTACTTTGTGACTGGGAATTTTTATTGCCCTTTCTATTAGAAAAACAGAGAACTGCACCCATTGCTATTCAAATATCTGTGACCAGAGGGGAAAGAAAACCTCCCTCTTTAAAGACTCTGTGTGTGAGATTTACAGGGATGTATTGGAAGAATGTGGCAGAAACAGAATGTAATATTCATATGCATGTTTTCATTTGTGCATAATAGGGCTGGGTAGTGTTTAAAAAAATACAATACCAGTACCAATACCAGTACCCTCAAAGTGATACAGATGTAGTACATATATAGTACTTCATTTGATACCTTTTATACTGCAGATTGTAGGGGTTGTAGCTTCTGTGGTAGTGAACCAATCACATATTGCATTAAATCAAACAGCACATACAAATACTGATTTTTTTTCAACATCTGGGTACAAAACAGACTGAATGCAGGTATTGTTTGGCTGGAGCAGTTTCCATACTACTTAGTACTGGGTTATGTCAATCGATACCTTCAAATTATCAAATAGGTACTGATACCCAGCCTGAAAATCACCCGAAAATCAGAACAGTCCTTTTTCAGTTACGCTATAATGAGCTGTTTATATCTACAAAGGGTGTGGATCCTCTTCCTTGGAGGTCGCTGTCTTGCAGCACCACGTTTCTACAGTAGCCCAGAATGGACAAACCATAATGTGCCTCTAGATGTGGCCTATTGTGTTTTGTGTGAATTTCACAGCCATTATGGGTGTTCCTACATGTCTGGAAGGGAAGAGTGAGATAAGGTGTTTGCAGTTTGCAAGCTCCCCACTCAAACCCACTAAATCCTACACATTGGTCCTTTAAACCAACACATACCTTCATACCTTGTATTTGGCAATATGTTTTTGGCACATCTTAGTCAGAAATGTCAACTTCAGTCTGGGCACAGAGAGGAAAAAAAATCACTTTCTCTTCTTGTGTCTCAAGAGAAAACAAATGATTTATCACAGTGCAAACTCTAAAGCAGTGTATTTACATTAGATTTTGATTAATATAACACATTTAGCAATGATTACCTGGGGTCAGAAGGAACCAAGAGGGAGGAGAAATTCATATATTATTTTCAAATGTTAAACTCCAAAATGAAAATCCCCTATGCTCCGATAATACAACCCACAATCTCCCTCATCAATTATGTTTTAAGAGGTTTGACTTTTTCATTGAAGAGAGAGCATGATCCCTGAGGAAATTGCAGATATTTCCCTTGACAGAGGGGAAGATGTATGTGAAGTACACAAAGAGGAAAAATCAGGCCTCACTACTGGGCCTAATCTAATCTAATTAGAATATATCCACTTGATCCTTGCTGATTTTGGGGCCCTTTGATTGCCAAGTGCTGACTCCATTCCTGAATGTTGTACATTTTAACTTCAAACTGGGAAGGGTTTTCTAAACATTGTTCAAGGAAAGACTTAATGAAGATCAACTGAACTGATTCACTTTGTTTTTTGAAAATATATTTGTGCATTTGGATATTTAAAGATCTTATATAATATTGGCAAATGTTATCAGCAGGCCTACATTGGAAATATACAGATTCATCACTCAAAACAGGTTTGTTTACACCTGTCCTGCAGGTCTCTTGGTTAGGTGCCAGGGGGCAAATTGCCAACCTAATGACACTGCACTGTCAATGAATGCACAAAAAATCTAGAAAATGGTACAACTGGAATACATACAAGAGTTTGAGCATATGTTGAGGTTAAATATGAAATAATTACATAATCTAGGATTTACACGTTACTGGAGGCATAATTATGAACACTATCATGTATGCTGAGTCATAACATGTGACTAGGGGTAGCCCAACTGTTTTGCAGGTCCACTACGGTGGCAGATCTTTCACACCACTGAACCTTACATTTTCTCCACTGTGGGAGAAATGGAAAAGTGACACTCACTGTCTGACAATTCTCTGGCCTTTGTGCCTAAAGAGCTGTTCATTCGTGGGGCAGCCAAAATGCAATCAACAATAGTCGCAGGCACAATGAACCCAACTATCTAGCACCTTGGGGGAGTTCTTTCCATTGCACAAGACTCGTCCTCGCAGACTACAGATGAGAAACGGGTGGCTGTAGATCTTTGTTGACAACGCTCGCTACACTACCGACCACCGTCTACGAAACAAACACTTCCCAAGGCAACAGGGCATGTGAAGCCAATTTGAGAAATTAATAGGAAACAAACATTCCAAGATGATCTCATGTTTACGAGAAAATATGTCCAGCACTGGGGGTCTGCACGTAGAGCCTCTATGGAGAACCTGTTTTACAAAGAATTATTTTATTTTGGCTAACAGGTGGCACAAGCATGAAAAGTATATCCTCAAAAACCTAAACACCTGCCCACACACACAAAAAAACACAGAACATTTCCTTAGAATGCATGAGTGCAAACTTCTGTAAGAACTAAAGCAACACCTGCACTTTTGAACTGATTAAGCATTGTATTAAATAACAGCAGCTCTTGAAAGCATTGAAAGACTGTCTTCCAAAAAATTAAACAATATTACCGTTGTACCCATTGTACAAGAAGCAACACAACATTTGAAGAAATGGTCAGTTTCAAATTATCCTCATTTTTATTGTATCACAGAAACCATGAATGTAGCATGAACTCGCACTGTTTTCCTTCTCTGTCCACAAAAAGTTGCACCAACCATTCAGACATCAGTTATGGGCAATTAGAAAATGATTGACAATAATGGGTCCAAAATATTTCTATTTTTTCAGCTACATTTTTTTTTAGCAGCATGACTGAGCTTTCAAAGAAAATGATACTGTACTACTGACTGTTGACATGTGATCAGATGATGAATGAAGGCAGTGCAAAACAGGTTTATATCTTCAAGTCCTTTCAAACACAAAGGCAAATCAATGTGCTTTGCAAAAGAAAGTCAATCAAATGAAAATGAATCCCAGAGATACAGTACTCTGATAAAAGTTGTGACATAACCGATGCTCCATCTTTCATTCAGATAGCATGTTAACAAAAACTACAATTTCTGAGCAGTGTCAGTCAACACCATCTAAAATGAGGACCCAAATGTTTAACTTGTAATACATGAACACAACATAAATTTTCAATCCTGGTATGTGCACATCATCTAGGGGTGTAATGAGCAACATGTTGTCATTATCGAATACAGATTTTGGCCTTTTTGTGTCTTAAGAGATGGCAGCATCACATGCATCACTGCATGAGATAAGCATGGAGGCAATAGGAAGTGGTTACCTCAGTCAACCACTTCCTTCTAGATTGTCCTGGGATGAGTGTGCCTAAAGGAGGGCTGAACTCATCTGTGACCCCATCTGACTAGCCCTTTGTCTCCCGTTTCTCTAAAAACGTCGAGACAAAAAGGTGGTTGTTTTGTCACTGAGCAGATGCCGCAGCATGGGGAAACACTTAGCATCGCTCGACTCTGAGATGACCAAAATCAGCTCTCTCTCAGAGAAGCTTACCATAAAGCTTAGTACTTTGGAATGTGGCACTGTAAACAGGAAAATGGTAAAGGAATTATAAAGTGCATGCAAATAATGCCAGATGAACAAAATGGTCACTCTATTACATAATTTTACATGACATCTTTCTGTTTTTCTTCTTCCTCAAGTAAGTTGGGTGTGTTAGGGGGCCATTGAGACATCAGCCGGAGAAACCATTCCACCCATGTTTACACCACACTATCACTACACTGGGACACCACTGCAGCATATGTCTCCTGGGTTCCTCACCTTCAGGTCAAGAGGCCAACAGAACAAAGCGTCTCCGGTGGCCCAGAAGAAAAAAAAAAAAAATCCCAACAGCTACCTCATTGGAATGCCGCTGTTGCTATGTGAAAAAAGACATCGGTATACAACGTCTTTTTGAAAGACTAGAGTTTCCATGGGCTACATATTGACTACATTTCCAGAGAAATTATCCATTAAATATTTCCAATGAAAGATGCCATTCTTTCAAACAATTATTTTGCTTTGTTCAACTGAAATTGATTCATGCTGTAATTGATTTTTTTCTTCTAAACAAAAGCAGTAGGTGCAGATGTCTTATTCAAACAAAATCATTACAAAAATGTCATGGAAAAGCAAAATGCCAGCTGTTGGTCAAAGAGGAAAATATAGTCATATTTATATTATACTTACACTGTATTCAAATTCATTGAGGAATCTTACCTAAATCCATGGAGATAGATATGATTGTATTTAAAGCTTATACAGCTTTATGATAAGAAAAAGTGACAGTTCATATAATTTCACATAATTAAGACCTACTTAAATGCCTGAGGTCATTCTCATACCCACAAAGCTAAGAAAACTTAATGGCTAACAAAAAACAAAGAAATCCCAGTGGCACAACTGTTTTTTGTTTTCTGTTCCATGATGCAACTGTTTTAACATTGCACGAAAAGTCTCTCTGAAGCAGTGCCACATGGCCAACTGTGTTCGCACAAAGAAGAGGGGACCATTCTAGAGGGATAGTGGCTAATCCACCTTCTTCTCCTCCAGTACTGTTTGTCCCGGCTACTGGGTTGTACGATGGGGAGCAGAAGACTGCTGCCTGGCCCGCATCAGCTGTATGATAACAGACACCACCTGGTAGCGATCACCAGCTTCAGCCACCAGACCTCTTGATGGTCTGCCAGGGCATGAAGGCTGCCACTCTCAAGCTGGAGGATGCTCTGGTGCATACTGTCTCCTTCATTATGGAAAGTATGGAACAGTTTATTTTGCCCCTAAACGTGACCAGGTTTAACTGAGTTGCAGATCACGAGACACTGTATTGTTTTGAAATTCAAATCCATGGTAACTCAGCTGTGTGCCTTGGGTGTCTAAAATTAAGGTAATATGGACCCCATGGCTATTTTATAATAGCTTAGAGGCACTGTCAGGTGCTAATAATTAAACTAAAGGACATAAGGAAATAACTTAAGAGTGGAGCGCTGCAGACAAATAGTATCTATTTTATAATGAGCTCTAGCAATTCTGGCTGCTTTCTTACATTAAAAAACTAAGGTTAAAACAAAATTTCAGTAAGTGTCCCTTTCTATGATGAAGGCTTTCCAATACTGGCTTGTGCTTAAGACTGGTATTGTAAAAGGGCTCAAAAGTGGCCTGGCATCATTGTTTTTTAATTAGTCTGAAACCTCTCAGTTAATTTTCGATTTTCAAGGGCTGTTGTCAACATCACCTCCGGACACAAATGGATAGACCTACAACCAACCACAGCAACAAAACATGTGACACAGCAGTGCTGGGTGCGTTTCCAAAAAGGGTACAAAATTGTTGCAGACTGGTTGCAACCTCTAGCACAAAAATACATAAAAACATGTTTCTCGAAACATTTTAAGTGAAAAATAGACAATGTGGTAACACAATTTTGATCCGTATTTGATCAGCACTGCCTACTTGGACAGTGTGATTTGAGTTTCAGGAGCTTGAGTTGCTGCGCTGGACAAACCTGCTGACTTGACGCAATTGGACAGACTTATGACCAATCAGAGCACCAATACATGTGACTTTTCACAACGGTTGTGATTGGCCCAGCCAGATCCAACGGTGGTGGAAGTCTGTCATAGCATGGCGTGAATGGCAGCGGGGGGCACACAGATCTGCCTGAGCAAATGAAAACATGGCCTCGGCAGATTTGCCTGTTTCCAGGCTAGCTCTGTGGTAAATAATAAGCAGTGCTGTAGGATCCTGTCTTTACAATCAAAATTGCTGTCCTACAGTGAACACAACACTATTTTTCATATCTATTGGCTCATTCAGATGCCAAAGATCTGTGTTACATTATTTCAGACTTCAAAGACTAATCAAAACCACATTGTTACTATGGTCATCCAAGATTAAAAGAAGGGAAATGTTGCCTTTAAAGCTGATATAGTTTGTTTATCTAAACACACGGTACATTAATAATTCACAAAACACACTAAGTGTAAGCACCTGAAGAAATATAATGCCTTCAAATGCACCAATATGAAGCCAAAATTTGTACAATTCAGACTGAGGATCCTCTGTGCAGACAGAGCTGACAGGTGGAAGAGGTTACTGTTAATAAAGCTTATGTAATTCAGAGTTTTGAGATAGAAGCCCTGGAATCCACTGGCTCCTGCTTTCACCTCCTGCCTTTCCTGTAATTGAACACATGAGTGCTCTGCTGACAGCCTGGCCCCGGTGGTCACTGTTTGATTACAAAATGTTTTTTCCAGTGTATTTAGGGACACAAAAGCCATCTGTGAGCTTATTCTGACTACAAACACTTTTGTTTTGTCAGCTCGCACTTATCAAAGATAGATGACTGCTGCAATTATCACAGCGGGGGTGTCCAACTTGTCTTAAAAGGCAAAGGAAAAAATCTGTTCAATGAAATGTGTGGTCTTCCAAAGGAAGTCAAATAAAGGTGGGGGCTTTGGTTAAAGTTAAGTGAATACCTCCAATGTTAAGAGGAGCCATGCATTCTTCACACAGACCCTGGTGAGACATCGTTAGAGGATAAATGGTGTTAAAAGAAGCTTTTTTGAAGGGAAAAACAGCGTGATGCTAAACATATAAAACAGCATCCAGCTGGAGTTTCATGTACTAGCACTGAATGACAGAGTCCAGGGCCAGAGGAGAGAGATGCCGCTGGGATGTGTTGCTGGAGAGTATGATGTGACTCACAGAGCAGTTAGGGCAATGAGAAAATCCAGGAAGCGAAATTATCCACATTTTTCCAAAAGAGACTGACGCACATCAATGACTTAAGGGCAAGATTTAAGGGGAGGTCAACAGGCATCACACAATATACATTATTGAACAGTTTCAAACATCTGCCAACTGTAGAAATATGATTTAGACAGGAGCTGAGGTGAAACACTTACATTTAGATTCTTTTATATGTAAAACCAGGAAACTTTCTGCTGCTCTGTGTTGGCAGCACTGTTGGAAATTGTCTTTTATGTTTAACATATCATGGCAGGGATACTTATCTTAACTAAATTATCTTTAAATTGTTTCTCTCTGGTAGATATCATCTTCAGACTTTAAAATATAATGGAAATGTAGGACTGAACATCCAAAAGAACATTATATGACAACTGGATAACCCTGTCCCTGCATGTTTCAATCCTCACGTTTGCTTGTCCTACTATGCTAAAAGCACCAGTAGGTACATGTGACTGAGCCACACAAATATTGGGACTGACCATAACCTCATGGAAAGTTGTTGTCATTATTTTTTGACAAATTGGAGAAATCGAGAGGGGGATCATATTTAGGATCTAATGAGAGTCCAGAATTTGTCTGGCAATTAAAATGCTGCAGCAAACCGAACATGAAGGCAGCCTATTATGTTTGTATAAATACGACAAATGACCTATTACTCCCATATGCATCTTAAAAATCAGACAAATACAGGAAACTAAAAGCACATGTCAACATTAAGAAAAAAGGAAAAGAAAAGAGAACGTGCAATGAGTTAAGGGGAAATTGCAGAGCAATGACCAGCTGTAAAAAGTGGCCAGCAACACTCAGGGAGCAAAATGCCCAGGGAGAGGAAGAGCTGAAGCCATCCAAATATTTCGCTTCGACACTGTGACACATCAAAGTAATAACAGACCATTACATAATTATGTAATATTTGGGAATTGTCATACTTAGTCATACCTATTATTTGTGCTCCAAACCGCAGTTCCCATGACACAACGATGATGCTGAGCAGAATGATCTGAACTCTTTTCTTATTTGTTCGCCTGACCAAGCGAGGGAAAGTGAGGGACGCCTGCCAAACATTTGGCAGCAGGAACACAAGAAGCCTGAGGTTTGAAAAAACCAAGGCGTCACTGGTGATGCGAGATTATGTAATAAGATGGTAGACGAAGGTTAAAGTGTCAAGTTTTATTTTTGCTCCACAGTTTTAATATTCCATGAGCCCTATCTGTCCCTCAGCTCCCTGCATTGTGATTTCATACGTTACATAAATTCATTTAACTGAATAATATTACCAACTGACTCACAGATGTCTAAGTTAGTGCACCCCTGCTGTCCTGCATGTTTATAGACCAGAAATACAAACCATGATATAACTAGAAGAGTGCACTCCCCACCAGGCAACAAATGGTGAAGCACCAACTGCAATGCCACCACAACTGCCAGATGCAACCAGTAGACATTTTATCCTATTAGATATCTGTGTGCAATTTTGTCATAATTAGTGTATGAATTCAAAGTTTTTCAAAAATTGCCAATTACAGAGGTCCTTTAGCATATAACTGAGCCTGAAATCAAAATATTTAAATTTAGTCCCAAAAAGAAAGTGTATCATGTGCATCATGTAACTTGCACATAAACAAGATACAGATCCACTCATAAAAGTATTTTTTCATAGTGCTGCAAGTGGGCAAAAACTCCAAATGGTATCTTTAATGCAAATATATAACTCTTTTAAAGACTTAAACAGAGTATTTAAATTTTGTGATTTAGTATATCTACTGTACTTCACTTTGTGTTTCTGACATTATTTATCGTCTATGAATGTGCAAATGCCTCCACCCCTGCCTTTTCCAGACAGTTCATTCCTGTCCATGTGGAGCAGGGAAAACCCATAAAGTTCACGTAAAACTGACAGGAATGTCCTGGTTCAGCCATGTCTCAGTTAGTACTGTTATGCACAACTCCCTGTATTTACAGTGTACTCTGGCACTTTTTTGAACGTCAATAACCACCCATGGCTGAGCAACAGAGAAGTCATGCACGATCTGTTGCCTCAAGTCCCAAGGCACACTCTGACACCACCTAAAACCCCATAAGCATCCCTTTGGCCAAATCTCCAAAGGCATCTCCTCTACACTGGCAGGGCTCTCAGCTCCTCAGGGAGGCTGGGATGAGATAAAAATTCCACAGAATAGAGATTGAAGCCTCTCTGATGTCTGACATTTCAAAGCTATTATTTTCACCCCCATTCCATGAGGTGGTATGTGAGAAATGTTAAAAGAGAAGTTGACCCAAAAGCAGGAACTTTGCAAACATTGTCATTAAGCCACACAAACGTACGACATTTAGCAGATTTTCAGCGGTGGTTCAGACCATTAGTGATCATCACAAGGATGCCACCTTCCCCGACTCAAGTTTGCTTTGTGTCTTCTACAGTTGTTGGTGTCAAAAATTTGGCTCCAGTTCCCAAACACAAAGACCATTTAAGTGGCTATGAGTGTTTCCTTCCTCTATGTACAATATTATCAAAATCACTGAATGAATTAGTCTGTGTAATGCACAACCAATATACTTTGCCAGAGGCTGTTTAAATGTGTCAGTGTGGGTCAGGTGAAAAGTAATACATTTAATCCATAGGCAAAAACTGACACATGCCATCACATTAGTTAACAATGGCTCAGTAGTTAGCACTATCACCTCACAGAAAGAAGATCCTGAATTTGAGTCCCAGTTCAGGCAAAGACCATTCTGTGTGGAGTCTGCATGTTTACATTGGTTTCCTCTGGATGCTCCGCTTTCCCAACCATCAAAAACATATATATTAGGTCAATTCTCAACAAGAAAGTTAACATTTACTTTTTTTTATGGTTAAAAGACCATCATTAGCACAACTTAAACACCATGTAATCCTACAGACATGAAGAGGCTACACTAACAGCAATCACTAATCAAGAGAGGGGAAGTAAGAGCCAAAAGGAGTTAAACTATTTAAATGCTGTCTGCATGTGGTCACACAATCTACACGGAAACCAGAAAGAATACACAGACAATGCATGTATGTATTTGCATCCACCTTTGCTTGTGCATCACCATATACACTGTACGAATGTGATATTTAATTTTAATATGTCCTAACTAATGAAGGCTTTTCAATGCCATCCTTGATTCAGTACAAGTGGGCCTTAAGTAAGCCTAGTGGCTTCCTTTTTTCTACACTGCACAAGTCTTGGACTCTAAAGTCATGTATATGTATACAACAAACAACTAAAAGCAGCTGTATCGATCACTAGATGGAAAACAGTGATTAATTTTGGATGTGAGTAACCTCTTTTTTTCAGTGTACAGGCAATATCTCAGTAAAACTTGATTAAGTGTCAACTGATTTTAAGAGGATTTCTTGGCACAATATGGCAGTCCACCATGTTTCCACTTCTTTCACATTTTTTGCGCATTTTGCAGCCACCGTAGATTCACCTACACTCTTGGAAAGGGAGGGTTAAGGCAAGGCTGTAAGCTTACCACTATATGCCACTTAACCCTCCACACAGGTCCTTTAACTAGATGTCAAAAAACTATTACCAATTTATCTTCTGTTAATAATCTTCTATAGTCACATCAAAAAAGGAAACTGGAATATTAATGAGAATATCGAGCTCCTTATAGTGTTTTCAGAACTTTCAGATGTTTATAGTGTTTCTGTGAATTTATTTTACAGTGGGACATGAAAATCAATGTCAGTGTTGTCTGTGCTGTAACACAGAAGAGAAAATACAAACAGCTGGTTCCTTCTGTTATTCATAAGTCACACTAAGTAAGTACTCTTTGGCTCTGTAGTTTTCTTGTGTGTAACAGTATACCATTTTAGCTACTTAAAAAATTGCAGTGCATGTGTGGTGGCAAAATGTTAAGCCTTTACACATGTACGCGACATAATCAGACTTCGCCTGCCTGCTCGTGAAAAAAAATTCTTTCCACTTAATGCAAACTGTATTTTGGTCTAATTTTATCCTGAAGGGTTCACTAAGCCTTTCTCCTTCTTTCAACACCCTTTTGAAACCCGATGCTGAAAGGATCTGTAGAAAACATGCCTGCTTCAACATCTGCCAAAAAGGGTACCATCAATAGAACGCTTAACCTACAATTAAGAGTGCTTAGTGACTTCACACATCTCCTGGCATGTGAAGACCGAATTTACTGAAGAAATGGTCAGCCCCAAGGACATATTAAAATCTGTCATTAACAGGGTAATTTAAGTGTGAAGACAGAGAGGGAAATTACACACAACTGCTCTACAGCCTAGAACATGTATTCAAATGTTTTAACAATGTTTCTGTTTAGTAAAATAATTTTAAATTACTTAAGTATTCAAGAGTTCAATTTTCATGCTGCAATAAGCAGCATGTAACTGCAATGAGTTCAGACAGTAGCCTCTGTTTTGTTCTCTCTGTTAGTCATGTAGCTCTTCTCGGCAGAAGAAAAAAAACTATACTGCCCAGAAACCTTCAACACCTGACAAAGAGACGAGAAACGTGGGCAAAACTTCTGTGGAATGAGTGAAAGTAAGACGAGGGGTGGGGGGGGCAGAGCGGGGGCAGGGGGAGGAGGGATGGGAAAGGTCCTCCACCCTGAAGGTTGGAGAGGGTCAGCACGGTGAGTGGTGCGCACCAGGAGAGAGGGGGAGGACCCACATGCAAAATATTTAAGATGTTCAGGCAGAGGAGGGCTTCACCGAAGAAATAAGACAGAGCCTGAGTGAGCAACTGGTCAAAGAGGAGCTCCAACTCAACTGGTCCATTTGATATTTCCAGCAAAGACCTTCAACAGGGACTGACTGCTTTTTTAACACAAAAGCAATCAAAAACACCTCAGATTTTAGTGAAAATCTAAAACTTTTGTACAGAAAATGGCAAAGGTAAATTTGAGCTTAATAGCTCTGGGGGTGACACTGCTCCTTTTGGAGACGTGGGCCCAGAATCCCAGGAAGAAACTCGCGCCTCCAAAGCCTCCCAAGGCTCAGTGCTGTGATGAGGTGCGCTCTCTTAAGGTTCAGGTAGCCAATCTGACCAGCCTCCTTGAGGAGCTGAGCCGCAAGCAGGAGACAGACTTGATGAACGTTGTGAGGCAAGTGATGGAGCTGGACAAGCAGAACCGGCTGCAAGAAGCCCGGGTCACAGAGGCAGAGAGCAAGTACTCAGAGATCAACAACCGTGTGGAGATCATGCAGCTACAAACCCTCCAGTCTGCTACTCAGACTTCATCAGGTGAGCATCAACGCATCGGTTCTTAATTGAATAAACTGAATGACATACTGGCAGTTTTGTGTGGTGCCGGCTGCAGTCATAACATCTAAATTTGTTTTAGTTTAACAATTACTTTGCTGACTTTAATTCACATGAAAGCAGCTTACAAAAACAAAACAGTCCTGGAGAGAGTTTGGAAAATGTTCATACATGAAAAAGCTGATCCATCAGTGACTGGAGGTCATATTTGAGCAATGTGCCTATTTCTCTCTAAAATCTGGTGAGCAGTTGCTTTCAAATTCACACTCCTGGAGTTAAAATTATTTCCACACATGGACACAGATTTTAGATACGACTGAACTTGACTGACTGCCATTTATCTACCAACCTTTGTAGTGAACCTGCTCTGATTGAAAAACAGCTGTTCGGAAATTTTGTGAAGTATGAATACATAACTTCTTCTTTTCATTGGGAATAGTACTTTGGCTCCTTTTCATCAGGAGGGGTACTCATTTTTGAACTGATAACAACAGCAGTAAATAACATCTGAGAATGTCCAAAGGCATCAAAAAATTCCCCAAATAGGCAAACTACACAAATTCAACACTATATTTATTTTAGCTATGAAAAACTACAATCAGCTTGGTCCATTCCTTCAAGGGTTAAGATTATATTGTACATATTTATTGGAGTGGCTCAACAGCAGTCAAAAGCATTAATTTGGAGCTGTAGAGTCCCATCCACAGAGCTGTCAATAAAGAGCTCCATCAAAGCTAAATCATGTCTGACATTCATCTTAACTTTAGAACACCACTAATCAGCACTGGCTGCTGCAGAGAGGTTAACCAGGCATGACGTAGTTTATTATTTCAATACCTTAACTGTGTGGTCGAACAGGGCCACATTTATGTCACTGGGAAAGGGAACACAGAGGGCTTTTTAAAACTTGGGTAAATTAGAGACAGGAAAGCAGAACAGGAAGGGATGCAAAGATTAGAAGAAGTGGAAGGCTTCCACCTTTTTTCTTCTACACAGACTTTTCAAAGTATTGGGCTCATTGCTCTATACTGAACTCATAGCCCTGTTAATGGCATCACCATACTGTAACAGGCATTAAACTGAAGAACTAAGCAAAAATCAGAGCCATGCTGTGCATATTCCTCTCTGTTTTGATCTATTTTGCTTTTGGTGGGGGTAAAGGTCACTTTTTTTTCATCTGTCTCATCACTCAAGATATCCATAAAGATGATAGGATTTATGGCATTCACGTTTCTAAAAACGCTCGTGAAGCTGCATATGGTTTTGGCATAACTGAAGAAATTCTTCTTTTCCAGATGCCATATATGACTGTGCATCCCTCTACAGCAAGAGCTACAGGATCTCTGGCGAGTACAAACTGCCTAAAGATGACTTTCTGGGCACACCTGAGCTCAGCGTAAGTCATGTTTGAGTCTTGTGCATTACATATACTTTTTGGAAGAGTATGGGAAGTTCTCCCTCTCCTCCTCTTTTTAGCATTCTATTACATTTTGTTAAATGCTTCCAGGTCTTCTGTGATATGGAGACAAATGGAGGTGGTTGGACTGTGATCCAAAGGCGTAAGGTCGGCCTGACATCATTCAACCGTGACTGGAAGCAGTACAAGAGTGGATTTGGATCCATCCGTGGAGACTTCTGGCTTGGCAATGACCACATCTTTCGTCTAACAAGGCAACCCAGTATGCTCAGGATTGAGATGGAGGTACGTGTCGGAAAACATGGCACACATGTAAGCTTGGACTGAGACACTAAAGAGCAACAATTAGTAAACCACGCACAAACCATTTCATAGCCAAAAGTAAGAGGAAACAAACACAGAACCTATTTATTCCTGTGGGTACTGAGTTAGAAAACTAATAATAAATCAAACTTTAAGAGACGTTTGGTGGACCATGAAAGTGAATGCTTTTAGGTTCTATAATGTGCCCCTTCTTAATCATGTTATGTGTGTTTTCCAATGCAGGACTGGGAAGGACAGAAGCGCTATGCTGAGTATGGCTTTTTCACTGTAGGGAATGAGCTCAACAGCTACAAGCTCTTCATCGCCAACTATAGTGGGAATGCTGGAGACTCTCTGCGCTACCACAACAACACCAACTTCAGCACCATGAATAAGGACAATGACAAATGTGTGGATGACTGCGCTGCTCTGCGCAAAGGTAAACCCACTCAACAATCCATTAGTCATTTAGAGTAGACGTTACAGATACATATTTATGTCCAGTAAGTCTAATTATGTTCCCTCACTTCTTTCCAGGCGGTTACTGGTACAACTGCTGCACTGACTCAAACTTGAATGGCGTCTTTTACCGCTATGGACAGCACACGAAGAATTCAGATGGGATCACTTGGTACGGCTGGCACGGGTCCAACTACTCCCTCAAGAAAGTGGAGATGAAGGTCCGGCCGGTGGGTTTTCAACCATAAGTGCTTCAGCTGCGTGTCCTGGATCAAGATCATACGCATGAATGCTGAGAGATCTCACTAATACCTGTTCAACTGAATTGTGGCTTTCTCTGGACTGCGAAAGGAATGAAAACGTTGTTTGTGATGGTCTGGATAAATTTCAGTCAGATGAATGTGTAATGTTTTTTGCCGTGTTTGATTGTAAATTGTAGTTAATTTTGTGTATTTATCAGTAAAATATTTTATTTTTTAAAAGCTTCGATAGATGCTCTTTTACCACTGTCCCATATGGGTTATTGCCTTTTGACTCCTTCTCTCATTTGTCTTGAAAGCACTAGGATGTATTTTTTTTAGTTTACAAAAGACATTTATGGATAGTAGCAAGTGTCAGTTCAGACTGGTCTGGTTCATGTATAAATCATCAAGGACCGGTAGGAGCTAATTAAAAAGGATCTTTATGAGTTGCTGGAATGGGACCAACCACCAAAAGTATTTCCTATGAATTACACTGCATTTTACTGCAAAACCCTTACCATTGATTATGGAAATGTGTCATTTGTAAAATGTGTACAGCTCTGTAATTATGTTGTTTTATGTGATAGAAAATAAACATATTTTTTAAAAGAAACAAGTTGTACCACGTCTCAAACAAATATATCTGCATTATTATGCTACATCTTTATACTATTAAAAGCACAGCTGACATGTGACAACCTCAATGGAGATCTTTTGAAAGAAAGTCAAGGTTTTTGTGTCCATTCGTGTCCAATTATGTCAACATATTTGCCTTGAGCCACCAACCTCTGACTCCTGGGTCATCTCCTGACATTCCGGCCAAAGGTCCCAGGGCACCAAAGCCAAACGCAGGAATGACGACCACACACGCATTCTGCCATCAAGTTAAATGCCCCTAGGTTTACTGCCTTGAAAACAATGACACCATTTTGCTATGCTTTGAACACAAAAAAGAATTCCTCAGAGTATTCAAAGACCTACAGATGGTGAGCACTGCCTATACTGGTTCAGTGGTGCACTTAGTCAGATTCTTTCCCTTTTACAAGGTGACAGAATTAGTCAGAGTAAACATCTAATTAAAGCTGGACATTTAGAAGGGAGTAAAGGGCACTTAGAAAAAAACCTTTGGATGATGACAAATGACCTGGTCCTTCTATCCTAAGACCAAAAGTATTCAAACTTGTGACCCCAACAACAAAAAGCAGATCTTGAACAGTGGTAGCCGGAGTAGGATCCAGCTACCAGAGGTCAGCTACTATTGACGTAAACCTTTGTCTCCATAGAGGGCACAACACAGGTCTAATGACTAGTACATTTCTTTTAGGACACCTAACTTCTACAAGTGGGATTTATAGCTATTTTTCAGGTGGGTGAAACTTTAGTGAACACGACTTCCACAAGTCATATTTATTATTTGATGAACATATTGTGTAAAGGGGTAGGTGACTTGACCACTCGGCTACTTCAGCAGGTATTAAACCCCAAGAATCACAGAAACTATAGTGTGGAAATGGATTGCACCATCTAAAAAGGGTATCTAAATACTTTAATGGGCTTAGCAAAATCAGTAGTTATTGTGCATACTTATGAACTGGTCCTTGAGATTACAGTTCCTGGAAGGAATTTTTTGTGTAATATGAGAATTCTGAGCATCCAAAATTAGATGGTCAAGCAGACAGAATGACACAATCGCAATCATAGAAACCTACCAATCCTGCTGACCGTGACCCCTGCTGACCTCCACCATCTAGTGGACTGAAAAAGCAACTAATTTTACTATTCTAATATTAATAATCTATATAATTAAAGGTTGATACTTGGTGTCCATGTATCCATATAGTATTTCCATGCAAAAATATTGCATGAATTGATTTTCCCCCACCTCTACCTGACTCTAAGTTAGAGTAAATTATAATGCAATCCACTATAAGAGTGCTGCAATTAATGCTTTTGGATGCTGTGATGTTGTTGAAGTCAAGTGAAACCATATAAGGTTTTCTGTCTGGTGTTTCTCATCCTAAGTTTAACAAATATAAGTACAGTGCAGGATGACCGGATTGCATTGCATTGTACAAGTGTTCCTGTTATAGTGTCCAGCCTCTTCTACTTATACATTAAGTCCAGTGGCCAGTGGAGAGCTACAGAGCTACAATAAAATAATAAACAAAATCCACGCTGGCTGGCTAACATAAGATGAGATTTTACATAACAGTTTGCAGTCCTCTATACATCTGAACACACTAAACTTTATTTAAAAATTCCATTTTCAGGCCTTTCCATGACGCTAGGTAACATTATGGCTACACATTTATTATTAACACATGGGCCAGATGCAATAATGCCCAGCTCCAGTCACTGCAGTTTACAGATCTTTAAAATACCTATCACACAGATTCACCCCCATCATTACATTCAACCAGATGTCATCTAATTCAACAAAATGGTGTAAAACAGGAACAAATTACTAATACACATCCATTTTAAGACACTTCATGAAGCACCAAGAACATCAAACGCCAAATGCTCAATTAACAGTGTCCCTGTGTTCTTTGGAATAATGGGGAAAATGTGACCTGTTTCCTGGCTCGATCCAAAGCTCTATGGCCTAAAACTTTAGTCAGACCACAAACTAATACTTCTGATTTTCTTAAAATCCCTCACACATTTTTCAGACCAGGGACAACTCATAAAAGTTGGACTATTATGAGTGTGTCACTTATTCAGGTTTAATACCCTGAATTTTAACGGAAGATCCATATGAGAGAACACAAAAACAATTCCTTAAATAATCGCACACTCATCTACAGACACCATGACTCATCAGGTACTAAAAAAGCAGTGACGATTCCTCTTCGTCATCAAAAACTGTGCATCAGATGGCTTTTTTTTTTTAAATACAGCAGCCACTCAGTAGAGCCAGGTTTACGCAGTGCCTTTTGCACACCAGCCTCCAGATCTTTTATGGGAAATCCTGGAGAGGTGAGAACCAGATGGGGATATTGAAAACACCAGAGTGCCGGCTCCCATCATTCATCATCATCAAGGCTCCTGAGAAATTGAAAACAGGCCCCTGAGAAACACAAGTCCAGACACTCGTAGATGAAAAGGAGGCAAGCATCCAATTAGATGCCTGGAAAACAGATTTCTCCATGCCATGCCAAAGGCATAGAAATAAAGAAGGATGAGAAAAGGGGATGGAAAAGATGACAGACGATATCAAAGGGCCATGGGACGGGGGATATGTATAATATAATTTCTTTATGTATTTATTAGATTAAAAATTGACTTAGAGAGAATAGCATGTTTGTCTTAAAGCAATAACTTCCAGTGCAATAACAGTGAATCACACAGGCACCTGTCAAAGCTAGTTTTTGTGATGAGGATGAATCTACACTAGCAGGAAGAAAAAAAAGAAATGTGCAATTGACTGACACTGATATATGTTATGATCTTGAAGTTGCCAAGAAATGATTTGCCATAAGCAAGTCCCAACTTTCAATAATATATAAATCTACATATTTCTTTGACTCTACTATAACAACTTAAACTAAAACACAGCTGAACTTTTTCATGGACCAAAGGAGACATTATACAACCAAACAGCAAAATATTTCTTATGTAATAATAAGTCATTTCTTATTTGCTCTGTTCATGCAAAGAAACAATGTGTGCTTGGTGTTGTCAGTGTAATGGAAAAAAAAGACTTAAACTTCTCAGTGTTTAAAGGCTCTAGTTGTTTCTCATAAGGGGTTGACTGATTATCGGTCTGGCCAATATTCAGAGCTTTTACAATTATCAGAATTGTTTTTAATCCAACTGTTGATTAGATAAATTAATTTAATAATACGCTACTTTAGCGCTGAATCAGCCACCTGTCTGTCTGTAGACTATTTTGTGGTCTCAGTCTAAGGCCCATCTGATTGGTTGAATGTTGAAAAGCATGAATTAAACATAGGCTTAAATGTATGTCAACTCCAAGGCTTGCATTGGAGTTTGTGTTATTGTAAATGTTGACACAAAGATTTTTTTATTTTTACTGTAAATGTATAGCCGTTTCAAATATTGGTTATCTGTTTCCTTTTTTTGTTGTTGTTGTTGTTTTTAAAGA
Organism: Lutjanus erythropterus; assembly: GCF_056507025.1. NCBI lineage: Eukaryota > Metazoa > Chordata > Actinopteri > Lutjaniformes > Lutjanidae > Lutjanus > Lutjanus erythropterus. The sequence goes on from NC_139322.1 coordinate 32,701,921, forward strand.
AAAAAATTTTCTGAGGTTTTCCAGACTCCTACCTGATTAGAGACTCCAGGATGAGAGGAGAGGGACCTTTCTGAAACTCCAGCTCTTTGTAATGCAGAGCCTTGGCGTAGGCACGACACTTGGCAGCTCTCTCACCAAGCAACACAATTCCATTATCATCCCTGAGGGGCAGAGGACCCTAGAAAAGGAAACACGTTTATGAATAATCAAAGTTCTTTCCTAAACTAACTGAACAGTTGTCTGTGACCTCGACTGTCCCCCAGCAATTAGTAACTCTGAAATACCCATTAATCTGCCAAAGTCTCACTGGCTGCATTTAATGTGAACTAGAACTCAACTGTTGTGAATGACTGGAATAAGGTTGTTTGGTGCAGCATTTAAGTGATTTGTATTAATGTGCCTTTGTAATTGAGTTAATGTGCAAAAGTCTGGTAACCTGCAGAAAACATCTTGTGCTGTTCTTTCCACTGGCTCAGAATTGGACATTTTATACGTGTTTCTACTGCAGCCTCACAGCAAGGGGGAACCCTGCTGAAATGCTGTATTATGACCCAACCATGACGGTCTCTGCCCTAAACGTAACTGTATCGCCACTAATTAACTCAACATGTGTGGCCAAACAGTAGACTAGAGAGTGCCATCTTAAAATGCTTTTTGTGTTAAACCTTTTAGTCGTCTTGCAACACCTGTGTAACCTGTGTAAGTATTGCTGGTGGTTTTAAGTTCTCAGAGGTTCCTGTTCTTATTTCTATGCACACAAACTCTCATTGTGACTTTTAATTAACTGCTGTGAGGTACAATGTCCTGCAGTTTGGGTAACCTTCAAACCACAACACAACAACTACTGTGCTACTGCAGCTACTGAAAACAATTTGCACTGCTGCCCACATCACAGTTACTCATAGCACAGCGTAACAACAGGTATCCCAACTGCAGTGAATTGCAGCAATGGCAGCTCAACAAAACTTGGACAGTTTCTTTTGTTCTTGCATTGATAAATTTACTGAGCACCTCTATGCAGGTTGTGTTATTTGCAGTCCTAAATTCTGCTTTGTGTTTGGTTCCCCCATTTGACGTTTCTGGCAGAGGCACAAACAACTTAGTCTGAAGATACATTGATCACAAAGGAAGACATCAAATTGACTGAGCCAAGTGAACCATCATCGTTGTTTCCACAAAGACAACTTTAAAACAGATGATGTTTGACTGCTGCCGCTTTGCCAGCTGGAGATGCATGTAAGTACAAACTATTTTCAAATAGTATTTCAACAGCATGTGATGTCATACACATCCCATGGGCATGAACCTTTTGTTCCACAACGGGGTAGGAGAGTTTGTATAAAAAGCTTAAAAATGGCCAAGTCATAGTTGAGTCATTGGTAGTAAAAAATAACATCTAACCCTTGTAGATTTATAATCTATGACTATAGACTATATATGACTCAAGATGTTCTATGAGTCAGGAAAAGCATTATTCATTACCTCTTCAAAATGAACTAGCTAATATTAAAACTTTGAATTTAGAAAATGCATCCCAAGGTGCAAGCACCCTATTAAAACTTGATTTGTGCAATCTGTCCACAATCAGTCCAAATTGTACCACAGTGACTTTGTGGTTTAGTTGCTGCAGTTCAGTGCTAACCTTGTCACTGTGCTCCATGAACTCTGCCAGGTTGAGTAGAGTCTGTGTGACCTCAGCAATGTCCTGGGAGGTGAGGGCTAATTCGATGCTGCGAATGAGCTCATCCTGCTGGTCCTCACTCAGCTCCGACCAACACGACAGGAAGGCTGCGTTGAACAGGTCCCTGTGGACCACAGAAACAGCAGTTACACACATTAAAACGAAGAATGTGACGCTACAATAAAATACTAATATTTCACAGAAGCAGATTAAAATTGAATTTGGGAGAAAAGCACAATGATCTGTAGCAAGATTATTCTACAGGGGTCACTGTATAATAGTGTTTATTTTGTTAACAAAAATTATGACAAAATACATTCATCAACAAACATATATGCAGGAGTAAGATGAGACAGCCTTAACATCATTAAACATGCACAGTGACTATATCAGCATGCAATATTGCAGTCGGAAAAAGACAAAAAGCAGCAACTTTGCCAAATTTCTCTTTATTTTCATTTACAAAAAAGTGGAGACGAAATGCTAAAATTTTTATTTTATTTGTTTAATGCAGCAGTTCAATTTACTGTGCTGGTTCATGTCCTTTGCTGTACGAATGCGAGTGTCACAAGAGGCAGCGCACAATGTGCACAGCCAGGACTAAATGTAACTTGCATCAACTATTTTACTGAAAACAAATTAAAGTTAATACTGACAACAACTGGGCTTAGGAGAAGAAAACAAGGTAATATTTAGGACCATTTTCGCAAGACTGAGATGCTGAGAAAAAAGAAATGAATACAGTGCTCGTGGCCATAAAAAAAAAACCTGGTAACAATACCACAAACCTGAAGAGACACATTAGGGTTCACCACAAAGAAACTGAGGTAGGTTAATGAAATGTTAGGCTGGTTATTTTAAGCTATTTTAAGCTGTCCAGTAGGGCTGTGGTGCTCCATTATGCAGGCTGTGTCATGGATTATTTAACCCGTGGTTTTCATCAGATGATATAATAAAATCTTATGTGAAGTAAGTTTAACTAAAATGATAAAGAAGATTATTTTGGCTAGATTAGACTTAAATGTTTGTGACTGACTAAACTATGTGCAGTTATCTTTCTAAGGTAAGAGTAAAATGCCCAGACTTTTAGTCAACCAAGAATCTGACTGAAAGAAAACAGCATCAGGGTGAATAAATATGACAAAGCTAACAAGGACATTTGACACAGGACTAAAACTAAATAACAAAAAAATGACAATATTAACACTGTTGTATAACCAAGTCCATTGTTGTGTTATAGATTTAATCATAGAGCATTTATAATATTTTTTCTGTAACAGCCTGCTTCACATTTACAGTAGCAACTGCAACCAGTCTTATATGGCTGGTAACTGAGTGGTTTCACAAAGTACAAAGACAGAGCTTCAAATTCTGCTTTAATATGGGGAAATATAGGGGAATTATGTGAATGCTTTTAGCTTTCAGGGTCTATTGTGGATGTGGAGCAGTGAAGAATTGATTCAAGAAAAAAATACTGGTGGAACAGAAGGAGGACAAAGTGAGCTAGAGAGACAAACATGACAGAAGTGATGTACCTGGCAAGAGGGATGTAGGTTTGGGCCAGTGACCAGCATGATCGCAGGGCTGGGGAGGACGACTCCTTGAGCAGAACGACACTCAAGCGCCTCAGCCACTCCAGCCAGTCATCTTTGGACACCTTCCTGGCAGCACCCCAAGCCTGTGAGGAGACAGAAATCATCCATGTCAGAAGTCACTGGGAACTACGTGGGAGCAGCACAGGTTCTCCAGACCCAGAGTGTCACAGCTCATGTGTGTGGGATGATCTGTCTAACATACACACACACATAAAAGTTTTGCTACATTGCTTCATTAAATATTTCAAAGTCACAGCGCTCTCTCAAAAGATTGATGGTAGTGGAGGAGAGCACTATGTAATGGGTCAGTCTGTGCGTCAGTCTCTGTGAAGGCCATGATTCATATTATTTTCGTACTCATCAAAAAAAACATTCAGTGACCTCTTGTACCCTGCATGGAAACATCTGCATTCATTGTGACTATCCACTTGTTTGTCCAGCTTGTTCCTTTAATTTATCACCGGTTGTTGGTCCGTATGTCATTAGTACAAGCAAACTATGGGTCTGAACACAGAACTGTTTACTGTACACAATCACATTACCTGCAGTCAACAACTATGTGACTGAAACATTAGACTTGTGTGTTACCTTTTACTATGAAGGTATAACCCAGTTTTAAAAGTAAAATGTAAATTATTCTCCTCTGACCTTCTGAAGTGCAGTAGTGCTGACATGAAGCTTCTTCATAGGCCCCGCCTCTACTGGCCCGCTGACCAGAGCATCACCCTGGTTACCACGAAGCTGGCGATGTTGGAAGATTAGAGGGTCCTCTTCCTCCTCTGCTAGAGTATAGCCCTATTATTGACACAAACACACACACACGCAGACACACACACACACACAAAGGCCACACACACAGAGCCCACACACAGACGAACTGTTGAATCAGGCCTCAGACAAGTGCATTTCCTTCCTGAGGAATAACTGTTGATAAACAGAGCGTGGTAATGACTTTCTCATGGTGCACTGTACATAAAAGAAGTTTTGTTTATTTAGGATTATGTCATTTATTGCTTGACCATGTAGAGTTACTCTGTGTTATGAAGAGTTAAAATGCTTTGGGCCTGACGGCACGAGGCAAAGAACTATGAACATACTGTATGCTCATGAATTCAGGAGACTACATGTTGGCAATGTTCATAGTATTCTGTTGTCAAAACACTGGAATTTCTAACTTCAATAAAATACCTTGAAAAGTATTGATACTCAACAACATTTTCAATACCACAGGAAAAATTAAAACAACCTTAAGGGCACAAAATTTTTGATTTTTCTTAAAAGATAAATGTAACAAGGCTGCAACATGACAACGAGAAACCAAACCCTTTTGGAAACATTCATTTTTTTTCTCTTTAAATCAGACTAACTCAATTATCTCATTAACTTATTTTAGAAATTAAGCAAAGTTAACTGAACAAATTGTAAATTCTGCCACTAGAGGTCTCTCACGTTAAAACAATAAAGAAAGACGCAGTTTGATGATGTCGTAAAGTGGCATGGAATCATGGGTGTTGTTTTCCCTGAATTTATAGCAATTAGCAACAACAAGAAGGAAATGCTTTGAATACCTTACCTTGAATAAATTATGAATTTCTATGCGTTTGAACACTATTGGAAACATTTGGAATAATAAGTACACACTCAACAAAATATATAACATGTCTGTGGTTTTCTAGACATTTTAATGTGTCGAGCTTTAACATCACTGTTCATCAAGAACAACAGCTGATAAGTTAATTTACTGCTGCCCATAGACCAAAAGTAACTTCGCTGTCTGAGATTCATCCTGGCGGCTCTGAGGGAGTTTAGCTTAGTTTTGAGAATTAAATATGGCCGTTGAGCCAACAACAGGACAACACAGAGTTTACTGAGCCATCTTGTTTAATGCTTCAGTGATGCTGAAATCGGAGCGGTCACCAAGGACTCAAAATTTTTTATAGAAGGTCAGGTGCTTTGCTAAATTTGTTGTGGTAGCACCTTTCATTAGCACTGCTCTGTAACATCACTTGCATGTATGCTTGCATGTATCTTTTGTGGATCGCTGTTCATTTGTGTCAAATGTGAAATACTCTGGCTGTTTTCTTTGTCAAACAAAACTGCACGTACCCTCTTTAACAAGCTTACACCATAACAAACCTGCAGTATGGCACGTCCTGTTCTGAGCTACTGCTTAAAATGCATATCACCAGAGCGAATGAGACAAGTGACAAGAAAAAGACACTACAGCGGTGTGTGTGTCAGCTCACTGTCAAGAAAAAAGTGCAGCTGGTTTTGACAGTGCAGAAAATGAGAAGTGAAATGTTTTCAAATATACAGAATCAATATGTATTAAAACAATATTTTTTGACAACAATAGGGTAGCATGAAGGGGCTTAACGTGGGTTTAAGAAAACCTGGATACATTGGGGGGGTCTTACCTTAACAATGCGACATATGAGTATGTCGTAACGCTGGTGGTTGATCCTGTGCTTCAGCATCACTTTGTTCACCATTGGAATGAAGATCTGGTACTGAAAATGAGAGGGAAGGGAAGGAGAGTAAATAAAAGGGTGTATGAGTGTTTTATGTGGTTTAGTCTTGCTACCTCTTCCCCCTCACCATAAACCAAATAAGTGAGTGTCCTGCACTTGTATCTAACCACCATGAGACTAAGATCAAAAGCATCCCCTGCATGTTTGCTGCCAGACGCTGCTGCACATGGTGTTGTGGTTTTTAAGGTTAGGCCTGAAAACGATAGGAGGGTTAAGGGATAAGGGAGGTGACAGCGCAGGAGGAGAGGGAGGGTTAAATGTGACCTCATCCACTCTCATAAACACCACCCCCTGCCGCCAAACAGTCAATGACATCAGCAGTCTGGCAGGAAGTAATAAAGACTGAGGGGGGTGGGGGTTACCGAAATGTTGTCCATGTGAAGCCAGCAGTAGGGAGGTTGGAAGTAATCTTCTGGATAATAGCTACATCTAAAGGGAATCTGGGGACAGCGATAGCTACCTTCTTTCCCAACTGGAACACTAGTGAGGACAGGGTGTCCATAGAGGTGGAGCGCAGCTCAGGCGTGCTGTCAAGTGTCCGAACAATCGGGTGGATAATGCGTGAAGCGTAGTCTGTGAAGTCCAGGGACTCTGTCAGCCGGTCCAGTGTCTCCAAGGCAACCCTGAGCCACAGAGAGGAAAAACACATCAACACGAAACGCTCACTTAAACATTAGTGGGACAGAGAGACATGGCCTGGACTTTTTAAAACGGCCGAGATGACATGTGAAAAGGTTGAAGTATTTGCCAGCAAGAATCTTCTATATCAAAGACGGTGCACATAAAAATGCTGAGCTGCGTATAATTCTACCAGTGCAGCCCTGATCTTCTTTCTGTTATCATCTGGTGGTGTAGTCTCATTTTTCCATTTCTGTGGAGCAAATGTATTAACAATTTAAGGGATAGTTCAGGTTCAGACTATTTGATGTGGGGGGTGTATGAGGTGCTTATCCATTGTGAGAGTACAGTAGACGCCGTTCGGCACACTCTCAGTTTTGAGAAGCAACATACTGCTATGCACAGGGTCAACTTTACTTTGCCATCAGACAGCCTTTTTTGAAAGGAAACTGCTGTTACATAGGTAGCATCCTCCAACCGAACCCAACTCATCGGCCAAATCAATAATTTTACCCTGCAGAACCTCACAGGTGCTGAGCTTCCACAGCCTCAATTTGTTAGTTTGTTTGTGTTATGATTTTGCTGTTTTCAAAGTCACATACCAGAGTCCAGCTAATTTAGAGAGAGTGATATTTGGCTTGTATAACAGTGGTTTCCCATCTGAAGAGGTAGTCTCAAGGAAAAGTAAAGTTGTGAAAATATTCTTTGTGTTATATATTGATTTTTTTTGTTTTGTTTTGTTTTTAGGTGGACATTTTTTAAATGGCTAAAACACCTTTTGTTGCTGACCCTGTCCTCAGCAGAACATTGCATACATTGCTGGTACTCTTCTCTTCTTTTTCAAACTGCTGGCGTGCTGAATGGCATCTACAGTAGTTAACACACTGACCATAACCCCATATTAAATAATCTCAACTATCCCTTTAAAATTCTATTTAATATAAGCCATTAAGGTTGAATCAGTTTAACTGTGAGTGAGAATGAATTTTAACTTCTCACTATATCTCAAACTACATCTACATGGTATAGCCATGTGCAGTACTGACTTGCGTGCCTGCAGGGGCACATCAGGGGCATCAAACAGCTTGACAATGGGAGGCAGCAGCAAGTGTAGGTAGTCGTCCAGGTTGGCACCAAAAAGCTGGATGGCGTTGAGCAGCTGCAAAGGAGAGCACATACTGCTCAGTCACACATACCACAACGCTCAATGTGAGCATTTTAATGAGCTTGTTATGGCTAAATGATCTTTTTCAGGAATCCTTAAAGAAACGCTGAACAGTTTTATTTCAGCGCGGTGCTGGCACACACGCTAGCCTTCCAGGGAAAATTCTGAGTTGGTATGAGTGAATGACTGACTGAATATCTAATTTGTGTGTCACTTCACAGCACACACACCATAAAATACAACACGAAGTGCAATGGCGTTATATAATTTAAGAACAAAACTCCACACAGAAACACATAACGTGGGCCCGTTGGTGGGCCAGGAGTCACATTCTATACTATACTATACAACATAACCCTGATATCCTTGGTTTGTTTCCAACTGGAGATCTTTGGCGTACATGAATGAATAAATAAATGTAAACAATCATCAAATAAACATGGTGTCAGCTACCCAAAACGATGGTCTTATAATGGTGTCAAAAGTATAGAACAACATTCTAACAACATAATTTACACATATCTTGAATGCACTACAAAACACTGGCTGAAGCTGAAATTATTTATGCCAAGAGGCTTCACTTATATGAAGGTAGATATTGTGGCACAGTAGAACTGGGTCCACCGGTAGATGTCTACCAATACCCCTTGCACCGCTATTCTCAAGTGATCTTGCAAATCCAGCTGCCTCGTAAGGTAATGTAATTTGGGCAGAAGGACTGCTTACCACATTCTAATGTGACATCAGAGTGACATTTGGTGGCTGTAATGCACCTCAAAGCTGGTCTGCAACAGGGCAGGAGGCATCCCGATCAAGCTGGTATTTATTTACCCACTTCAACCTTAAACCCAGCAACACTTGAAATTATTGATCTGGAACCTTAAAGCTTTCATTTTGAGAGAAAGTTAATTTTATAGTTTTGAGTCTATTGTTTTCAACTCAAGTGTTGTCTCCTGTGAGGCAGCTGTTCTTGTTTGTATGGAAGTTCCAAAAGAATAATATAACTATTAGTGCAGTGATATATACAGTTACTGCATTTAGCCCTATTAATTACATATACCATGATAGAAGATTTTGGCCATATTGCCCACACCTACATATGTCCCAATACTGTAAAAATATCTATGTAGATATCATATGGGCATGAATATAGCTATGGTAAGCCTTGTTTCAAAATAAAGTTCTTACATCTATTTTCACTACAGCATTAAGATTCAACAAGCATTGATGGCAACATATGACTTCTCCTTTATTGATATCATAGTCTAATACAACCTACAACAGTAAGACTGCTGTTCATGTACACTGTGAAAATATTCATATTCAAGAATCTGAAATTTGACTTACTCAAATTGATTTAGCAATTGTCAAAATATTTCTGATTAATTTAACAATCAATTAATCAATAATAATCACAGCTCTAAATTCATAAACATATCACTATGGTTACAGGGCTCACTGGATGTGTTGAATGCCACTTAAAAATATGTGTACTGTGCAGTTATTATTATTATTATTATTATTATTATTATTATTATTATTATCATTACACTAGTTTGTAGGGATAAAAGCAAGAAAAAATGTTAGCCTAAACATTTGACCAGGAGGAAAAGTTTAAGATGTACTACATTATTCTAAGCATTATATGAATTTAAAACAGCTCTATGCCTGAAATCAGGCATATTGCATGAGACCTTTCAGCCCTGAGTTTGGATTAATGGGCATGTCATGTTGTGAAGAGCATGTGCGAACAGTGTGCGTGGATAGATGGTGGTCTTAAAGGATGACGTAAGTTGCAGCCAACAAACCCACCCTGGCCCCCAAGAAACGCACCATGACCACTCCTGCTCTTTCCGCACACCTCCACCCCCATGTCTAAATTGCGCACGGCGAGACAGCAGGAAGCCGAGGTGGAGGTGCACAAGTGTGTGTGCTGGGGTGGTGGTGGTAGTGACTGGACAGAACAGCTCCTTGAAATGATGGAAGTATGTTTTTCTTTTCTCCTCCTTTGGACTCGAGGGTAACCTGATTCCCAGTTCCCCCATTTTGTGACCCCCATCCTGTGCTAAAGATTAGACTCCAGACCCAGGGCTGAATTATAGACTATCCAGACTGTGGGCTGCTGGGTTATCTAATACTGCAGACTCTGAGACAAAACAGCAGCAGAAGTGAGAGAACTAGATGACCATGCCCCTTATGATTCTGTCTTTGTGGTCTGCGGCCAAACCATGATTTAGGGTTTGAGGGAAAACCCAACAACTACTGGCAGTAGCTGCTGAAACAAGAGAGCGTGTCAGCTACACATCTATGCTTGCTGCCTTTGAACTGCTATATTACAAGTGAACAGCTCAGACCTGAATGGTCCTGATGAATATCAACAGAAACCACAAACAGAAAACAGCACCCCAATAAGTCAACTGCGGACCGAGCTCCTGTACCTTCTGAAGCAGTGTGGAGTGATGGGAGTACATTTTAAACACCCACTCCTCTTGGCACTGCTAGCAAAATAAAGTTATCCACTCAAACAACAGCTTGAAACTGACATACGATCCTTTCAATCTAATTAGCGTGCTTTCTCCACCAAATTTATGACACACAATGTGTTACTTTTTCTCCATCAATCAGTACAGCTGTCAAATGTCTGACGGAGCTAAGTGGTCAACTCTGACTTAAAAAAAAACTGTTACATAACATATTATCCAGGATCATACATTCTACTGCTTTGCTGCCATTATTAATTATGAGCACCAGTTCTATTACAGCTACCTAAGATTTCTCTTCAACAAGGCTTACATTGTGAATCTGAAAATGTACTTGCGTGGTTAAGAAAATAGTGTGGCTCAGGTTTTTAACAAAAACCGCTGGAGCTGGCATGGCTAGCGTTCTAACAACATCAGTCAACAAATCTTCCTAGTAAGGCATTTTACAACACATTTTACTGTCAGTAAACAGTGTCCCACGCCATCTCTCAAACTCATTGAATATCTGAGAGTCTAACAATTTCATGTGTCAAAAATCTATCAGATTACCAAAAGCCCCCCACTCACCATGAATGAGAAGCAAATTTCTGCCTGCCCATTTGGTTAGCTGAAAATACTCACATTTTCATTTGGTTTTTAAAGATGTTCTGTCAAATTTAAATTGAGTGTTGCTCACCAAAGAACAGTGTGTGTATCCTGGAGTCTATCCTGGAGGAACATGTACATAAACAATCTAAAAAACTGGTTTTGTACATATTTTAATCATTGCATTGCTAGCTAGCAAACAGTCTTCTTTCTTGCCTTTACAGGTGTATAGCATTTCTTGACACATTCTCACAAACTGCTGTTAGGTGAGATAGCATAGCAGGAATGTGCATCATGTATCTCACATGTTTGTGCTCATACAGGGACCTGATCATAAAAGAATTCCTCCATAGTGCTGCTAGTGGTCAAAAAAATCCACGTTAAAATCAAATCACATATTGGCATTCAGATTTTTGCTTTTTTGTTAAAGGACTAGTGGGTGGGATTTAGCGTCATCTAGCAGTGAACCTGCAGTTTGCAAAGACCTCATCACACTCTCCCCAAATGTACAGGTAGACAACCAAAGCTGACCACAAAACTCACAAAACTCACAAATTGCCTGTATCTAGAGTCAGGTTTTAGTTAGTCTGTCCTGGGCAACTGCAGAAACATGGCAGTGCAACATGGCCGACCCTGGTAGAGCACCCACGCCCTGTGTAGATATAAACAGCTCATTCTGTGACTCTTATTTTCAGGTGATCATACTAATGAAAACAGTTAAAACATACTGAATATTATACTCAATTTCTGCCAATAATCCCTGTAAATCTTACACACTGAGTGTTTTACAGAATGATTGATCTGTTAGATCAGATTATTAAATGTTATTAGGCTCCTTGCTACAAAGGATTAAGATCAAACTTTTTACCCTCATCTGACCGTGATTCAAGATGCTATTTACCTGTACTACATCAATATTGCTCAATTCTCATTCTCAGGACTCAAAAGCATGCTGTCACTGGATGTACTGACACACTGGAAAAGCATACACTCTTTTTCCAGGCAAAATGTAGGATTTATCAATTTCACACTTCATAGAGCACAGTGTGTTCAACAGGGAAAGCTCTATTCAAAAAGTATGATCCACCAAAAAGACGAAAAACTTTAAATATAATCCAACAGATTTATAAGCAGTAAATTAGCATGAAAACAAACTGACAGTCTCTGTCCTTATTTATGATTACCAAATGTATTTAGACAGGACTAAATAATTGCCATGCATGTCAACTGGAAAGTGAGAGTTAAAAATAAGGTTTGAACTAAGGCCACCAGTTAAATTATGTAAAAGGAATTGACAGTGAATGTACAAAATGGAAAATGTTGCATTGCTCGAGGACTTGGAACATGATGCAATATGCAAGGGGTGCATCATTAAAAAGTACACACACTGAGGTCTCTCAGATGATGACACTGCATATGCACTGGGCCACAGCAGGCAGTTTAGTTTGTTTTTATTGCAAGTATTTTCAAATGACTCGGGTTCTTTTTTATTTAGCCTATTTCTCTGCACTGTACCGAGTAAGCGTTCATGGCAGCATCAACGTGTTTCCGAGCAGTAATTTTTATTTGTTAAGCCTCTGCTGAGGGCTCTGAAAGCACTTTTTTTTAAAGCTGTTCCAGCACTGTGACCACAATTTCAATTCCAGCCTTATTGGATTCATTTTGTAACCTTTCAATTTGTCAAAGCTTTATTAGTGTTTTTTATTTTTTCAGTTCAACTTTAATGCTACAATCTTTTGTTCTTCACTGAGGAGTTCTATAAGTTTCCCTGCTGCAATAACTGAATTTAATCTCAACTGAACTCTGAGATGTTTAACTTAGGTGTCACAGTAATTTTTCTTAAGGTATAAATTCCAGGTACACGTACATTAACAGACATAACAAAAAATGCTGACTTCTAGAATGAAAGAGAAACAAAAATATGTTGAGATACAAATCTTTAGCCTGGCGCTGGCCTATGATCACACAGCATGATTGGTAATTTTGTCATCTGAACTGCACCATGTTGCACTCACCTTCATGGTAACACTGCGCCCAGTACTGTTGTCATGCATGAAGACACGTAACATGTGTGGGATGAGCTGAGGCAGGTAGAGCTTGAACTCTCCACCCAGTGCCACCACAATCTGCTCAATCAGAAGGATGATGGTGTTCTGCATGGGGTTGTTTGGTGTCCAGTACTCCTACAGGTCAGGACATAAAATATGGACACGAATTTGAGCAACATCATAAGGAATATTTCTTTAAAAACTGATCAACTAAGAGATACTATCCTTGCTTTGTATAGCGCACAACACATTCTTCTGCTACACAGGTCTAAAGGGGATTGCAATGCCATCAGGCAAATGCAAACTACAGAATTTACCACATTATTGAACAGTTCAATAATATGAGCAGCTCAGACTAGGTCAAGGCAATAACTGTCCTGAAACGTACAGAGTGATCTAAAAAGTGCACAAAACTAATAACACCTAAGCTAAATGGCAGATGTGACTGTTTGTCCTAAATTCGAGTGACCTAAATTTATGTGAGCCCAATATCTGAATATAAATTTTTTTTTACAGTATTCACAAAGTACATCCAAAGAAATTAGTACAAAACACTACCTCATCCACACTGCTCTCGTATAGCGCTGACGGTTTGTGTGAGTCTGAGGAATTGGGTCTAAATGTGATTCCATCGATGAGCTGAGACTGAGAGACGTTTGGACAGATTTCTCTCTGGCAAAACAAAGCTTTCACGTGCCAGAGGCAGAGAGTCAGCGTCATGATACTACAGTAGATGGCGAGGAATGGAGACAATTTCCTGTCAACTGGGACTGACATCACGTCTCTGTGCGGCTTATGACACCATTTTGGAAAATCAAGTCGCGGTCCCTGTGTACATTAGGGATAATAGCAATTGGAGTTAAGGTGGAAGACCTGAAGTCACGCAATACGTCAATCAGTCAATGGGCTTCAGCTGTGAGATCTGGCGGAGGTGTTTTGTCAGGGACCAGAGGTCTCAACCAGCCCCCAACTTCCTGCTTTCCCTGCCTGTGGCAGCTGACTCGAGAGCGACTGAGAGTACATCCTGAATGGCTATTCCAGCCCCCTCATCTGGATGCAGGAGCTGAGCCGGAGCAAAAAATGAATAGATTCTTTGTTTCACCCGCCATTTATTAACTCACAGGGACTTGAGGTGCAGTGGTCCAGCTTGCTCAATTACTTTTCTTCAGGACGAGTCGCCGCCATTGTCGGTAACAGTGTTACCAAGATTCAGACACAAAAAGAGTCATATGATATTTTGTGCCTTGTTATATGATTATGTGCTAGACAAGTGTGTTTGTGCAAGTGCAAGGCAAGGAATATGGCTTTAGCAGTTGTTCCACATCATGTGATAAGAGTGGATGTCAGGAGTCCTCACCAGGTTTCTCTTAAGAACTGACTGTACAAGGTGGGTGGAAATTTACGTCAGAGCTGTACATCTACTGTTTTAGTTGTTTGTAGTTGTTTCTATTGTCTTTTTTCTTTGTACAATTTCAAGTGCTTCTGAGTACCTTTTAAAAGGCTCTACAAATAAAATGTGTTGTTATTTTTACTGCCATTACAAAGTGTCATTTTAAACAATGAGCCTAACTAAAGAGGAAATTAAAAAGAACATTATCCACATACAGATACCATGATTTTCTCATTCTCCTAGTCCCTAAGACTCTTTAATCTTGTTAGTTAAGTACCACACTACACATGATGTGCACTGCTGTGTGACATGGGGAAAGACTTCATCCAGAGGCCCTGAACACATTACTCCTAATGAGGAAGGTGGTGAGCACGACTGAGCGCAATTAAGAGTTTGCAGCTGTTTGCCTGACTCACAGGAAAATAAAGAGGGGCTTGGTGATCTGCGTTCAGGGATTGGGGCTGGGGGTGTTGACACAGTTACTCACTCTGATGAGGGTGAAGATGTCGTCCATGTAAGGGCGGATGTGGATCTTCACAAAGCACACCACCATTCCCATCTGCTGGAAAAGGAACTGGAGAACAAAAAGAGCACAGAAAAGAAAATGAGCAAGACATGTGCTTTGAGAATAACTGACATTTTTAACCAGAAGTGATCAAATAAATAAACCAGACAGCCTCTTTCCTCTTATTATGTAGTGCTACCCACCTCTCGAATACTGGCGTCGCAGACCCGGATGACATTGAGAAAAGTAGGCATGACCTGTGGCAGGAACTGGACACACTTGAGACCAAGAGACTTAAAGATGAAAGTGACGGCCTGGACCACCATGGTATGGTGGTTGGAGAGTGAAGGGTCTCTCAGGATGCGCATCAGAGTGACGATCGCCACCGCAGGGTAAAACTCATCCAGAGGCAGGTTGCCCATGTTCACTAGCATCTCACTGGTGCTGTAGTCCGCTGCGAGGAGGGAAAAACACAGGGATTCATTTTGAATTTTGCTAAAAATTAATCATGTAGGACTTGCAATATTTCATTCTCTTTGGGAGAACATAGTTGCATAATGAAGCTGAAATAGTGGCTATATTTTTCTGGAAAAACGTTACCCTGAAAATTTCATTGTTGAGGGCCATAAACTTCACTTCATTGTCTTGACCAGACTAAGAAACAACCTGTCTAAGCACAGACCCTATCCCAACAGGCACTGAACAGCAGCAGAACACACCATAAACCAGGGGTTCCAAAACTTCTTCACCCCAAGACCTAAAAGAGAAATCTCGGGACTCAAAATTTCAAAAAATCCACAATGAATTGCCATAATGTCTACATTTCTAAACTGATAGAGAACACAACAAACCATGAATTTAAAATTTGTATTAAATGTGTATTTCATGGTAAAAGTACATCACAGCAATAATCAAGTTTGCTGAGTGTAATGTTAAGTTTCTCATCACCTCATCACAAACTTGCACTATTCACTGAAAGAGTAGAGGGCTTTTAATTTGAAATACATACTGAAGTGTCGAGTTTACATTACTACAGTAATTCTGTCATTTTCATATGGTAAATAAGAAAAGATCAAAATGAGTCAGACTAAAATCTTGAAGTGACAGCCCAAATTCCTCATCATGTCTGGACTGAGTAGTCTGTTACATTAGCTGTTTTAAGTTACAAAATGCAAATGTTACTTTTTGTTAGTGTTTGCCATATGTTCTGTAATGGTAGCCTAATTGCCATTTTTGTGCTGGCTTATAGTTTAAATTATTAGTGAGGTTACTGTTACACTTCTTAACCCCAGCTGTATTTTACTGTTATGTTTTGAAGTTCTTGTACCCTGTGTTGAATGGCATTAATGGGATGGCGACACTGTGGGCTGCTTTCTGTCTCTCCACACTGTTCGTAACTGTTTGAGGCAATGCGATATGCCTTTCGCTCTCCCAGTTGGCAGCCCAATAGAAACCCACTTTGGGTTTGTGCCCCAATTCAAGGAATGCATTTCCCAACAAAATGCATAGTAAGATCTCAAGAACGCCTGTGCTGAGAAATGCAGCTTCTTTAGCTCAAATTTACTGTCATATCTTTGCTGTAAATATTCGTCGAGCCATCATGCTCTGATTTTTCAAAGATGTGTTCAGGTGGTCCTTGTAAAGCTGTGAAAGTTACATATGACCAAGTCATTCATACCAGGTGTTTGATCCAGTTCACGTGTGATGCATTTGCCATGTGAACACAATGGAAAAGCCACTGCAAGATGTACATAGTGGAAGCTGCTAAATCCATCGACATATTTCCTATCTAACATTTGACGGAGCTGTGTGGTTATCGTCAAATTATGCTGTTATAATTATAATATGCTCACTTTTTACACTTTTTTTTTGCTTTTAGCATTGATTCTTTCAAATATTACACCTTCACCTGCCACTGCATTATCCAAATTTAATAAAGCACAGAAATAGTTAATACAATTTAATTCAAATCGGTCTGTCAGTTCCTTGATTAGAAGCCTAATCAGGATTCTCCCCACCATGTACATTTGAGAAACAATAAACACATAAACAGTGCAAGTTATTGAGAGAATATCTGCATTTTATTTGTTTATTACATATAACTTAAACAATAACAATTTAAATATAGTTATGATTATTATTATTATTGTCTATTTCCCTCTAGTAAAAAGAATTTGTAGTTGATTTTTGGTGGTTGGGAAAAACTCTTTGCTTTTCTTTAGACAATAAAAGAAGACTTCCAGCTTGATTTTTAAGAATTAAAGCCTTCTATTTAAACTACTTCTGGCGTTTCCAAATGTGCTCATAACATCATGAGTATTGGAGCTAATTTTACGACTATAAATCCATTTCCAACTATAACTTCATCAGCCCAACCCTTGTGACTATGTAGGACGGCAGGCTATGTCGTCATGACACTCAAAGACCATTAGTCAGGCAATAATTCTCCAGTGTGTAAGTTTGAGTGTATCAACAGTGATTTATAGCATCCAGGACCCCCTCCTCACAATACAAATCAACACCTCCTGCTTCACACTAAATATAGCTGAACATGCTTCTAGTGTAGGCTATAAAGTTTGACAGCAATAATGGCCTGATGGGAGAAGGGAGCTGATATTGTTGGCTTGTTGCTGCTGGCCGGGTGTCAGTTCTGGCACAGACATGCATTATAGCATAGGACAACAAATCAAATAAGGATTTCTTTTTTAACTGTAGGAAGCTTGATTGCAGGAGTTGATTACTGCTCCCTGTGTGTTCAGTCTCGTTTGAACTCTAAGAACAACTATGGAAAAATAACTTGGCTTGCCAACAGTACTGTTTCTCTTGTGGGCTATTTTCATTCTTGTTTTGGCATTAAAAAGTAATTCACAATGATATTGGTTTACGCGGTTATGTAAGTTTCTGTCATGTCTGACCACAAATTTAATTACACGAGGCACAGAGGCACAGGATATGCATGAACATTACAAATGAGGTAACAGAGAATACAAGAACATGTTTATTCTATGTTACACAAAAGTTATATTGATTGCAGGCTGAGTTCAGATCAAGTGTTTGCTTGATCCTGAAGAATCGGACGCAGAAGCTAAGATGACAGAGTCAAATCCTGTCCCATGGTACATTAAAAAGCTGTGGAACATTTTGGTGACTGATAAACCATGCAAGTTATAATATACAACTCAGACCCGCTTTCCTGAATCATATTTCACTTCTCATGAGAACCTGAGGCAATGCAGCCTTTTAAGAGTGACATTTTTGGTCTGCACAACAGTAATTGTCACTTTAACCATGAAATTTAGGATATGCATGTGACTGTTGCCATCTGTTATAAGCCATTTCAAAAAAACCTTCAAGAAGAGTAGAATCTGCGTAGCCACGAGGGTTTTTAGCAGTCATGCCAAGAATTAGACAGCGCAGGGGTTTTTTTGGAAACTTAGCAATTGTGGTGGTCTTTTTAGCATTTACAATACATATTTCTTTTTTAAATAAGTCATTTTATTCATGTTTTTTCTTACAGGGAATTCAAATGGGGTCAGTCTGTCTATTTATCTACACAGAGCTATTGAGTTTTACAAGGCATCTGAGAATACAGACGTCTGGTATTCAGCGTTTCACTGGCCTTCTGCTGGAGTACAGTTTCAGCTGCGCCAGTTGTCTCCCTCAAGACCCTTGACTGCAGACATAACAGATTGGCACAAAGCTTGAAGGGTAAAGGGGGCAGCTTTGCTTTAGGATCTTTTATTATTCCAGCCTTCACCACATCTAGATTGATGACGGTGTTAGATGGCTACACATCTCTACCTTTACAACCCACAAACAGGCATTAGTGTAGCTAAGTGAGGCAGCAGTATTGCAGTAAGTCAGGCCTCAGCTGTGTAGGACATACCATAATAACAGATAAATAGAGCAACATACGAAGAAGAAATACACACTATTTCATCAGTTTTATGACCCTGACGTTCTGTACTGACGTGACTGGTTTTGTTTCAAATCAGGTGAGGGAGACAGGTCTAGCCAATAACCTCCCACATAACAAAAAACATGCTGTCAAATATTGCAAGTGCTCCAGACATTGACCCTGACCAATCTGCCGACAGATGTACAGCCTCCAATTCTGGTCACAGTCCATTTAGCCGGAGAACAAACTGGTAAAACTATTACCATATTGTCCAAGGTCACATTCTGAGACACATGACTGGAGCAGACAAGTGGAGACCTGCAATCTCCATACACAATGCACATGACGAAAGACAGCTGAGCATTTTTTATTGCCTTTGTTATGAATTTTTAAGATCCCACAAGTATGACGGCCTTTTAAGCAACTGCATCTATCATTTGGAATGTCATAAGCACTTGAATTACTGTGAGAGTTTCTGGAGTTAATCACAGTCAACAGAGAATAAATCCTAATGGTTTGTTGGGACCATGGCTCTTCTGTCAGTGCCGATCACATGATACACTTAACAATTTACATAACAAAGAGCTAAGTCATCTGAATTTTATTTATTTATTTATTATTGTGGGAAGCACATATAATAATGCAGCCCATTGGGCCCCTAGTTTGAGACTTTTACTTTATTAGGTGTATCACAATTCTCCAAATCCATGATTTAATTTGAGTTTTGATTTTAAGGTAACAATTCAATTCAATATTTTGATTTAGACATTTGTTTTTCAGCACTGACGACTCTGTTGATGTAAGATTATCGAGTCTTGATTTGTAAAGGTCAACAAGATTAAGATTTACATGTAATATAAATGTAAAGATTTACATTTTCTCAAATTTTCTTCTTTAAAAAGAAAATCTACATGGTTAAGTGTACAGCTGCTAAGCGACACTGTGTCATCACTGAAGTGTTGTTTTATTTACCAGGCGAGCTCCGGACACCACAAGTATGCAGGGATGGAGAGAAAAACAAAATACTGTGGGAATCATTGATTCTGCCTTTGATTTCTCATTAGTCAAACTGAAATTTCATTTTGATCGATTTTGATTGACTATTGAATACCCTTGTTTATATTAAGAACCAAAACAACCTGACTTAATTGTTTTACTGTAGCTATTGGTGTCTAACAGTTAATCTAGAGGGTGAAAGTCAGTGCAGCAGGGGAGAGGGGGATTGGTGGGAAACAGAAATGACCCACATGTGGAACATGAATTTATCTATCCATAGAGACACTGCCAAGGTCAAAGGGGTTCCTTAGTGGCACATGCAGCTCATACATGCTGTCAAAGTATGTAACAACAACACATGCACTGACAAAATAGTCTGACAGCAGCAGAAAAATATAGTTTATACATATATATTACACATCAATGTGTGATAGGACAATGAATGATTCAGCTGATGTTATGCATTTAAACCTATATGGACTGCAGCAATGATCTATAAACAGATGTTTAGAGAGCAGGTCCTTTTTTTGAGGTTTTTATATAATTTTGTAGTTTCTGACTACTGTTAAAATCTGAATATTCAAATTTTGGTCAAAATGCACATGTTTTAGCTTCCCAAGTCTTTCTAAAAATGTTTTCCCACATCACCTGACATAGATTTCTGCTTGATGACGCTGCTGTATATAAACCCCACAGGTTAAGAGATGGGAGGGGAGGGCATTAGCGCTCTAATCTACACCATCCCTTCATGCAGATGGAATCAACCTTTAAAGAGAAGTTTGTCTAAAGTGGGTCACCTTAAATTAAATCTTTCTCCTCTAAAAGATCCCATTCCAGTTCTAACAGTCACATTTCCCTCTACACTGGCAGACCCGCTTTCTGGAGGTGGTTAAGATGGGTGTAGGTCAGACAGAAGCCAGAAATTAGATCCCAAAGAGTGAGAGTTCCAATGAACTGAAAGCTCAAAGCCATAGTTGCTGTTGACTTTTAAAATGCAGGGGTGGGACCTCTAAAAATTGTGTTTTGTCTCAAAAGCGCAGACATATTACTGCCCTGTGCTCTATTCTTAATCAACTGTAGATTTATAAAATGTAAAACAGCCAAGATGTAAAGGATAATCTTAAGTGCTTTGAGCCAGACAGAACATCACTGGTTTATGTGAGCCAGATTGTGAGCCAGCAATTCAAATAATCGGAGATGAAATCAGTTCCTCTCTGGAGCGATCATATTCTAACCAAAGACAAATTGTGCTGCAAGACTGCAAAGGTGTGTTCTACTCACAGCTTATTAAACAGCACTAACTTGTAACTAACAAAGAAGAGCCTCCATGTTTTAGTAAAGGTTCAAGGGGACCCTTTATGTGTATATTTAATTTTTCTAGTTTTAAGAAATGCATAACCTCTTTGACCCAATAAGAGAAGGACGGAGGAGCACGTTGCTTCCATTTGAAAAAGATCAAACATCTTACAAGCAGTGTAGTGAAGGCTATGATCAGATAGTCTTTATTTGATAAAGGAGATGGGATTCTTTTGATGTCAAACCAAAGAGGTCTTAGACGGTCAACTGGATTTGAAACATATCACTAAATATGAAAATACTTATTCAGGAAATGAAGTGATTTGGACACAGCCAGAATTTATATATTCAGTCTGCTAGCAGCCATCCACATTGAGGGAATAATGACATAGTAAAAAGAGCTCTGCGTACCCCTTTAAGTTGTGTTAATCCTGTTTAGCAGACATAGACGATGTGTATCGATCAAACTACACCCAGAGTCCTGTGCCATTTTTAAATTTTCAGTGGAGTGTAGACTGGTGTCAATAATGAGCTCATACATCTCTGGGATGAGTGTGCATTCATGTCTAAATATGCAACCATGTATAAAGATCACACCTGCACAAACGGTTATCGCGCACAATTAAATATTGTTCAATGCACTGAAGTGTGAAACATCTCATATCACTATGAACATCTGCTTTATCAAATTTATAATCTGTGACCCTCTTTCCTATTCAACTCGGCCATTTTGCATCACTAAATCATTCATGAGTAAGACAAAAATGGATGCAATTCAATCTTTAGCTGGCATTTTATCAAACCAAATGTTGCAGAAGATAGAACTGATGAAGCGAATATGCCTTGTTTTACATCTCTGATGCCTTTTGTGAATGACATTTACATGCAGCTTTTGAAATGCAAACTGCCACTTCATAAGTTCTGTGACCTTTAAAGCCAGACTTGTTTGTTCCAATAAGTTCCTTCACAGTTCATCTTCAGTGTGTTACTGTTTAGGCTGCCTGCTGCCAGCTTTGTGCACTTCCTAGTTGGGTCTGATTTTTATATTTAAGTAGAGAGACACTATATATCTTTTCCTAATGTGTCAAAACACTTTTGACCACCTCAACATGTGGTTTAAGAAAGGTTTAGAGTTGGAAGAGAAAGAGCTAATACAGTACCAAGCCTAAGAGGAAACTTTTTTTTTTAAATCGCTATTGAAACATGTGACCTATAATAGCTAAAAAACATGGGAAAAATTAAAATCATTACAAACTGTGATGAATGTAAGAGGTTCAGGGCCACAATAATAGCAAGTTAGAGACTTTCCAGCTGTTGCAATACAATATTTGCCGATATCAGAAAAAATGTGCCATGATACAGTTTCAATTTGTTTCATTTCAGGGGTCTGCAATCAATATCAGGAGATATCATATGTTTTTCAAAATAAACATGTATCTTAAACATGATGATACAGATCAATATTTACACTTTGCATCCATTATATCGGATCATTGAATTGATACACTGATCCAGATCAATGTATCCTACACCCCTATTGAATATTCCTGTAACTTTGAGAAAAACAAATAAAAAGCTAAACTAATTCATATTCAGACACTCCAAAATCTTTCCAAACACAGAGACTAGATAATAGTGATCACAGGCCTACCTGAGTCCTGACTGGACTTGGACTCTGAGAGACTGACGGCAGAGGCGTCTCGTGACTGGTCAATCATGCCAATATTCACCTTGTGCTTGTAGGGGTCCAGGGCTCCGAGAAGACCCAGCACACGGATAGCCTGTTGGAGACACAGAGTTAGCAAACAACTCTCAACTAGAACACAAATCTAACAGTACAGATTATTAGACTATTTGGAACTAACAGGGATGTGAAGTATATTACATGAGTTTGAGATCTAAGAAGCCTCCAAGGATGCTTTGATACTTTTTTATGATTCCCCACTGGAATCAGCAGTAAGAGCTGTAAATCCAAGCAGACCACAGCTGCTGTCCTCTGCAAAGCAGTGAGCACAGCCATCTTTCAGGCCTACAGATAGAGAGTACCTGATACTCAAAAAGACAGATCTTTGGTGGGGTATATTAAAAAATATTACAACATACAAGAGCATAAAGCAGAATAACCTTGACTAGGTGCACAATTACTGTTGGATAACTGGCAAAACAGGATTTCAAATGTATTAAATAGTGGATCCGAGGGCCAGAGATGCCCGAGCCAATGTCCACATGCCACCCACCAGACAAAATGCTCTCTCTGAAACCCACATAATGTAACAGGCGATGGAATAAACTTCGACAATTATCACTTACATCACAGCTCACGACTCAGGAAAAAGCTTCACATAACTATGGAAAATGTGCTTGCCTCATACTGTATTCATTCACGTGATTATAATTCAGCAGACCAAGTCAACACATCTAAACAGACCATTATGTGTTTAGTATATGTTGACAGGTAAGGTTTCTGGCCTCATAATGAGTCACTGAATGACAGAGTTGGGTTGAAGTTGGCAGTAAGAAAACTGTGGGGAAAGTGAAGGGTTAGAAGCCAAGATGGAGGCACTGGAGCTCATGCATACCTCTCTCCTGATGCCCTGATTTTGTTCTGTCTTGAGGAAGTTGAGCAGCACCTCCAGAAGGGAGGGGTACTTGCGGTACGGCTCCACCACATAACCTGTACTAGCCACCTGCTGGCCCAGTGTCCACAGCGCCACCTGGTGAAAAGACAATGGCAGACTCATAAAGCACAATATTTAGAGTGGATTTCTCTGTATCATTACCAAACCTTTCTTGTGATACAATATATATTTTAAACAAAGAATCTACAAAATTACTTAACAGGTTTAAATAGAAACTTTATTCCCATTCATCCAATCAATTTATACTACTTTTCAGTCCCTTATTATAAAGCCGTTGGTTAATACCTTTGAATGATTCCACCCTGTGTCAGCTCTTAGCATACAATCCAGTTTAAACAGGAAATACCAGGAGCACAGTGCTCTCAAAATGCTTTCTGAGTGACTTTAAATGTTTCCAGAAATTATATCCAGTTATGTTTACTGAGGCTGACATGCATTTACTGTACCCAAGAAATAAATATTCTTCAGAACTTGGAGTGGTGCTGAGGACAAATGAGAAAAGAAATTAGAACCAGATGAAGCGATTACTCATTTTTGGGTTGTACCTGTCGTTTGGCCAACGAGGAGGAGTCCTGCAGCATGTCCATGATGATTGGAAAAAGTTCGTCCATCCACTTCCTCATCTCCAGTCCACTCACCTGGCCAAAGAGACAAAGGAGAATCAATCAAAACTCAGGAAATCTCGTAATCTGTCCCATTTTCAGTCACTAAGATCTTCTGACACCTAAAAAGGGACTGAATAATTACTTTTTACACTGAAACGACGAGCGATCCCAATCAATCTGAGGATATCAAACCCTAGCAGTCCATCTGTAGTCATTCTGAACCAAAAAAAGGAATCTGAGACAGATATTCTTATTCATCAACTATTCAACTTTGATGTCTCTGTTTCTCTGTCGTCGTAATGCACAAGTTTGTGTTTTGTGCTCTCTTGTGTTTTCGTTGTTGATTTTTGTGTATTTTAAAAGCCCATTTAGGGACGAATATTGCCAATTAGCTTAGGCTATAAATGCTGTGGTGTGAGGCATCAGTTTATGTTATATGTGTGTCCCTATATAAATAAACATTGAATGGAAGAATAAATAGCCCTTATGTGTAGAATTATGAAGCTGTTAGAAATTTTTTTAAATTAGTCTGATGTTTGTGAAATTTTCTGCTCTCTATGTGTTGCTTTCAGTCCATTCATCACATTATATCTCAGTCAGATTCAATTGTGTGGGGGAATGCAGTATTTACTACAGTGTCGTTTTTGATAATAACACTCAAATCTACACTTAAGAGCTTATTTACATCTTTTTTTCCTTTGTATTCCCTACATTTTCTGGTGTCGTCCTGCACTCGTTACTGTGCAGCTGGGCTTCTGTCTCTTCCTGCACTAGGTCAACCGTCAACACTTGGTCTAGCTGAGCATCTCCTGCACTCTTCCTGCCTTTAACTGGGTTCTCCTGACTCCTCTGTGGGGACACAGTCATGGCTGGGGCTCTATCCTATACTTTCTACCTCAGAAAAAGGAAAAGCTTGGATGGCTTGCATTAAAATTGTTAAAGTGGGGGAAAAGGTAATAATATGCATGAACTAAACAACTCTGCTCAGATTTACTGGGTAGAGAATCAATATGATACACAGGCTGATACTGTCTCTACAAAATATCAAGGAACTGAACTCTTGCATCCAGCCTTACCTGAGCCAACTCGCCAATGGTTGCGAGGACGCTAATGACCACACCAGGGTTGGGGTCTGGGTCTTTCAGCTTGAGGATGAGAGCCTGCAAAAGTAAAAGGTAAAAGGGTCACTTAACATAAAAACAATATTAATGGAGAAAACTCAGCTGCAAGGGAAGTGCAGCACTTGAACAGTTTACTGTCCGCACACTATAACTTGTAAAGGAGAGTTCAAATCTAAGGGAGCGCCGTACTTCACCTTCTCAAAAAGCTGCAGTTACAATCATGTTTTGATTTAGTGTCTAGATAATTGTGTTCGAGAGACTAACTCGAAATGTATTTTAAATACTTTCTATGCCATCACCTTTACATTAAGACGTTAACAGAGCGAAGCAGCAATCATCTATTGCAATCGAGAGTGGCTGAGCAACATACTCAGCAGTATGAAGCAACTTAAACCAACTCTGGGATGAAGAACATAGCTGCTCAGTCTGTTTGACCTCTAAACCTCTGTGACCACTCTGCATCTTGGGCAACAATGGCTTTATTTCCAGAAGCAGAGAAGCTTCTCTCCACTGTTGGAGACATACTGTCAATAACATCACAGTGGAGCACTCAGCCGTCTCATCATTTTGCTATTTTCATACAGGCAGGAGACTGTAGGATGTTTTCAAATTAACTCATTACTGAAATGCAGTTCACTTTTTAATATAAAAAGACTGTGGACCATTTACTTGGCAATTATGTTTCATGTTGTATTTCAGAGGAACCGGAGCAAGAGACTGAAAATTGTGCCCTTTTTTTATAAATTCAATCAAGAATATATTCTGAATCAAATCGGACAAAAAGATTTCCACCCATGTGCATCATGTTTACTTCTAAACTACTTCTCATGTTTTGGTGAGGACGGCTGCGCATGAACAATTGTAAATAAACTGCTACAAAATGACTGGCACCCCCTGGCTTAAAAGCCTAAACTTCTGCTGCGTGAAGATGCATTGAAATGCATCAGGAATCATTTTATCATCACATTGTTGCCTTCTGTATGCAGAGCTCCCTCTGAGAAAACAAAATGCTTTATCCCACTTTTTCACATATGCAGTGGTACAGGACATGTAAAAAAGACTTTGATGTGTAAAATTGGTGCAGCTCTCTCTTGTACATTCACATATTCATAGATTCAAGTCTAGTGAGCACACATGCTCCTCTGGTTCACACTCATACAACTTCACAATGAACAGAGTTGTACCTTGAGAATGGGCTCCATATATGGCCGTATGAGGCGGGGAGCGTTGGAGACGAGATGACCGAGCATACGAGCACTCTGCTCTTTGTTCCTACCGACGCCACTGTGCTCCAACTCTGTCAAGATCTGCAAAAACAGAGTCCAGTATAACACACCCATTCTTCCATGTCTGGAATAAATCTTAATGAGGTTAATTACTGTGTACATAATGGTGTTATGGAAGCTACACCATTATGAAAACCTTTACAAGGGGAGGATACAGGTCGCCATGGGGGTGAAGGGAGCTAGACACACATTAATATTATGTCTGCTGTTTCAATATTGTTTGTCCTACCTCTACTGAAATAAATTTAACTGAATTCATAATTGACCTTTACTAGATCTTAAAGAGGAATAGAGCTTTTCTACAGCAGCTATTTTGAAATGAAATAGTAGTGTAAACACAGATGTTACCAATAATAGTAATAAAGGTTCCATTCCATTCAGGTCAGACTTCATTAGTATCATTGATAATACCTGTGTTTACTCTACTATTTCATCAATATGAGTGCTGTGGAAAAAGGTCTGTTCCTTGTGTTTTAAGTTACACATTACACCATGGCCTTTGCTGCCCTCTAGTGGTATCCAATTGAAACAACAGAGGACAAACAATCTTCTTAAGCAGACCAATATTTGGTAAAAATCCAAATACCACATTTTATTTAACTTCAAGCCATGTTTAGCTATGAATTAAAACTCCTTAATGGGTAAAAAAGATCGTTTACACAATAAAGAAAACCAACACAACAAATCATGAAAACTTCACATATTGTGCCATCGGTCCTCTCTCCTACCTGGATGAGCATCTTGCGAAGGAAGGGCATGACAAAGGCAGGGTTCATGCTGCTGAGGCGTCCGATTGTGCAGATGGCCAGCTCTCTGATCTCAAACACCTCGTCGTTCAGTGCAACAAACAGTGCCTGCAAGTTCTCAGCCTGGGCGAGGTGAGCATCGAAACGCTCATCTAGAGATGCCAGCACACAGTATCGAATATCTGGATCTGCAGAAGAACAGGGATGAGAAAAAGTCAGACATTTCGAATTTCCTATTATAGCTGTTAACTGTTAACAGGTATTAAATACATATCCAATGCTACAAATCCAATTTCTTTTAATCAAACGCCAACTCATGCAAAATTGAGTTCTCATTAATTACTGAGACAATAATACATAATTATTAATTTTAAAAAAAATACTCAACAAATCCAAACAATACTACAGCTCCTTTGCTCGACTTTTACCTGGGTCGGTGATGCCGACTACTAGCAGCTTGCTGAGCACATCTGCAACAACCTGCACAGCGGTCTGGCTGACAACATGGCCGCTGATCAAGTGGATGGAGGGCGTAAGGAGGCGTGAGCAGGTCCGAGCTGCCTCCATCCGGATTTCCTTGTGTTCACTGTTCAGGAAGTGATCAGCGCAGTGGCGCACAAACTGGGTGAGGGAGTGTCCTGGAAAAGGGTTAGACAAAGTGTGAGAATGATCCTTGAACTGGGAGATGCATTTTTGAACATACATATTAAGTTTCAATTAACAATGACTTGCTTCATCCTGAACTTGTGGCCCTTTTGTGAACACAGAGTTAATCATGAATTCTATGAATGTATTTTATTATTTTACTTTTCCAAGTTTGGAACCTATCTAATTTCTTGTCACAGCATATTACATATGGTGTCGACAGCCTCTGCAGTAAAAAGTAATATTAATCCTGTCACACCGATGCACCCCAGATTATGTTTACACATGCTAAAATTTCTTTTAGCTAAAACAACTTCTATGAGATTCCTCATCTGAAAATACTATGCAATAACTCAATCTGAAAGGGAAATTAGCTCAAAACAAATAGACAAGTCTTACAACTAACTAGTATTTTGATTCATTGGTGTGCTGCCTAAAGTTCTATGGATTCAGTCCAGAGAGCAGCTGGAAACACAATAAAACACAACTGCACCAGCCATTTCTGCAGTTCTTACAGACTATGTGCTCCCCCTTATGGCTACAAACTTGTATCTGATGGTTTATGACTTCAATTTAAAACCACAACATATTTTCCAACTTCACTGAATCTGCAGGATGTAGGCACTGAAGCATTTAGTCCATCAGTTATTTCTTTTCTTGCTTCATGATTTTTAGGGCTGTAATGTCACTACCCACACTTAAAATCATCATTTTTCTGTACTGACAGAAACTAATTTAAGATCAATGGAGATTGGTGCACTAGATCAGAACTGGGGGTCTGTGAAAATTCTTCACTCTTGATTTTTTTTTCTCCCTGTATTTCTTAATGAATAAATTTAAAAAATAAAACATGATAGTCCTGCTTTAAAACTGTCTTTTGCTCTTACCTTCAAACTCAAAGCTTCCCAGTGTGCGCAGGGCCAGTGTGATACTGCCTACGTCACTTGCCTCAGGGATGTTTGTGAGGCTTGGCGAGGCCAGCTGATGAGCCAGGCCTTTGGGCATGCCGGGGTGACGCAACGGCTTGTGCATCAACACCAGGGAAAGCATCTTCAGTAGACCGTCCTGGATGTCCTTCTTCAACTGGGGGATTTGACGGCTCAAATCATACAGCACAGCTGTCAGTGCAGGACTAGATGGACAAAAAAAAAAAAATCAATATCATTATTGCTGTCATCTTCAGATGAGGACAAATGGGCGTGTTGTGAAATGTTTATCAACAAATATAACTTTAAACATTACCATAAGTCAGTTTAAACTCTGCTACTTGTACAAACCAAAGCCAACAATCTAATTCAATCTATGGAAAACTCTTGTTTGTTGAATTATTTAGCTCATGGTAAATCTATTCTGTCGTACCTGAGGCCCACAGCCAGCATAGGCTCCAGCAGCTCCTTGATGTCTGGTTGGATGCTGGGACCCATGGCTCTGGAGAGCATGCTGATACAGGTGAACACAGTAGCATCCACCTGCATGGTCTTCTGCCTCCTGTACACATGAAAAACCATGTCCCAAATTATTTTTTAACAGGTCTACCACATTGGAATTACAACACAAAATATAAATTCAAGCTTAGATTTAGTCAAAATTAAACAAGCCCCTGGAGACTGAGGAGGGTCTCCTCTATTATAGTACTATCAAAATACTACACTACCGCAAAACTAGAATGATGCTAAAAACATGAAGCAGCAATGATACAACATTATGAGACACAAAGATAACAAAAACTGTGTAGTAAAACTGTAACTACCAAAATACAACAGAATATTAAAAGACATATAAAGTCAGATTTTCTGAATATGGAGGAATTAAATTTTCAGTACTGTATGAGGAGACAAAAAACTGTTTTAGGTTTTTAAGTTACTGACTTGTGTGCAAAGTCCTTTGGTGGCAGTGCAGCCTTGATGATTTCAAGGACCTTTGAAAGGTACGGCTGGATTTCTGCCCTGACAGCCACCACCAGCAGCCCCAGGGCCTGGAACGCTGCTGTCCTCTCCTTCTCTTTCTTCAGACAGCCCAGCAGGTAACCCATAGTGTCTGACAGGTACTGGTCTGCACAGTGGATGGAACAACCACAGTGGTTACACACAGATATGGGGCTTTGTGGAGGCCACATCAGAAAAATCAACTGACTGAGGAACTACGAGCATTTTTTTACGGCAAAGTCCATCAATGTCAGTAAAGGAGACCAAAAAGGACTGGTTATGAGCTGTTTACATATTTTGTCCATACCAGCAAAGAAACCAAGTAGACACAGTGATGGGAAAGGATGAACGGCTGTATGTTATGGTATTAAGAGTCAAATGCGTCTTGGATTACATTCAAATATTAACTAGCCATACCTGTAAAGATATGTGGCTGGAAGGCAGCCAGGCGTGGAAGCAGGTTGAGGATGGTCATCTGGATCAGAGGGTTTTTACTGGTCCTGTATTTCAGCACCCACCGACACACCTGGACAAAGCACATAATGTGTTAACTGTCATAAATCTGATGCTCAGAACAGTAGTGACCTTGTGTTGTTGACCTTGTGACAAACAAGCATTATTTCCAACATTAAATTTAAGCTTCAACTTTTTGACTGCTCATTTATATTCACATTTACCGGTAAGATAAGTTACTAGTTAACATAGTCATCATATAAACCAATTTAAACTTGGCCATCATCAAAGACTATACAGTAGATGAAACTCTTGGACAAATCTAGTGCGGGTAAAACTAATTTAATTGTAAAATGAAACCATGTTTATTGTTTTCAACTTTTTTGTTAAAGATACTTTCTAACACTTACAGATCATTATTGTATTAAGTAGGTAATCTAAGACTTCGCAGCCCTTATTAGTAAACAAAACAGTGCTGAACAAACAGTACAATACACCACTGGTTCTCAACCAAGTATGTATAGAAAACAATTTGAAAAGACACATTTCTTTGTCCTCACTTATAAATAGTAGGCTACTTAGTAGGCCACACCTTTGTGGTCTCTCAAGCTCTGTGATAATGAATAACTAAAATTATTTTGGTAAGGATAAGTGTGTATAAGCCGACTCTGTTGGGTTGTCAAAAGAAAAAATCTAAGGCTTATGCAACTGTGGGTTCAAACTCAAAGTGAAATTCAACTTTGACCACAAACTAGTGAAACATGAGCTTGTGACACAAGATATAGTCTACAGAAAAACACTATCAGGGTCTTCAGACAGTTTAACAATCTAATCATTTTGTGTTGGGTGTGGTAAATATTTTGAGGGTCGCAGTACTGGCTTATTTTTTTTTCTGGTGGACTCATTAACCATATCAGCAAATAAGATGACGTTCACTGATGGTAGTGGCCAATGTTTATCCGTTGTGTGGCATCATTTTTGTGCTCAGTAAATGTTGTGCTGATTATCTGCATCCAAATGGGCCCAGGATTTCACAATGTGTACGTCCCTAAATTACACAGAAGAACTGCAGATTGCAGATTTCACTGTGGGTAGCACAGCACTGACTTGATGACTAAAAATGCAATAAACATGGTGGAAATTTTTTTTCTTACACCAAAATAAAAAACTATTCATTAACACACGAAAATTGGCAGATTAAGTAATTACCAAAACAGCTGTTGCATTCTTGGAAAAGCCAGACCTCTGCTGAAAAATCTACCTGATCAAATCGCTCCTCCATCAGCTCACGGCAGTAACGACTCTCCACTAGTGAGCTCTTGGCAGGTACAGGCGTTGCTCCAAAGGTGAGGAAGCCTTGAGGCGTGCTGTATCCCAGCAGGCCCAGCAGGGCATTGGACTGTGGTGGCTGTACCGACTGGAAGCTGGTGAAGGGTGTGATGTGGCGGGGCTTGGTTCCAAAACCCATCAGCTCCTTGCAGTACTTATCATGGACCAGCTGCTGCTGCGTGATCTCCTCCATTTCCTCACGCATACGCTGTCATAGAGACAAGACAGTGAGAGGAATGTTTTGCTTGTGGACGCCAGAATGTTTCCACAGTGAACACAGGCCTCACCTCTCCTTCCATGCTGCTGATGCGAACCAACTCGTTCAGGATCAGAAGAGCGCCATGGACCCTGTCGTCACGATTCATCCCTTTCTCTTTAGCCAGAGTCTCATCGAACCCTTTTTCTGCCTCCTCAAAGGTTTGCTGTCACAGAAAACACAAACACTCAAGTTGCCTATTACAAGGACAGAGGTTTCCCTCGGGTAAAAACAATGTGCACTGAGGAAGTACTCGTCTTGAAGAGCTCTTACTTTGTACCACTGCGGTTTCTGCATTTCCTTGGTCTCTCTCTGTGTGGTGAGGATGAGACAGGCTCGCAGTGCAGATACAGCCCCTTCACGGATGGCTTGCTTGGGGTCCCATACTGCGTAAAAGATGTTGTCAAAGAAGGGCTGCACTTGCTGGAAGAAGAAGGTGGGTGCGCTCACAGCCAGCTCCCTCAACACCAACACCTGGAAAATTCAGAAATTCAATGGCTGGTCATTAACTGCCTTCCCTTGGGTTTACTTCTTTAAAAGTAAATATACAGTATATCAATACAGAGCTTCAACATTTTACTCAGCAGTTATTATATTAATCCAGGGCTGCAAAGTTCAACCCGTAGAACTGATAAAATGTGCAACTGGAAACACATTTTATGTGCACTGCTGCACATTTAAAAGGTAAGTTTGGTATTTTTCAACCTGCACTCCATTTTGCCATGCTTTTGTGTCTAAATGACTACAGAGGACAACAATTTGAAACCGGTCCAGTATTGAGGGAGATTGCAGCAGCAAGCAGAAGAAAAACAACACTACAATGCAGTCTCTCCTGCCAACAGCACTTCGTCAAAGTAGTCCCCTAAAAGTGCAAATTCTGCAATAGAACTGAGAGCTGTGAACCTTAAGATGTTGTTACTACATTTAGCTGAAACATTATATGCAATGTAGAAATGTGAGGATGCCAAACCATACATCACTAAGTAGTGCCAAAATGAAGCAATACCTACTGATTGTTTGTAAATTAGAAAACAATGAAAGAGAGGGTGGAGACAAAAGAAGGTGTCTCAACAGCAGTACATCTTTGACATTCACCATCAAACAATCGAGTTAAGAAAAAGATGTAATCACAAAACTGCAAAACTGAACAGATTCCCGACTAAAGGACCTGTGAAACCATCAATTTGCTCTGTTTGTTGTCAAGAAATTAAATAATCAAACAGAAACTGGCAAATCAAAATTTTTTAAAAAGTTAATAGCAGAATTCATTTATTCAATTAATTCAATTTATTTGGGTGGCCTCAAATGTTTTCATTCTTCCTGCCTTTAAGAGCTTACACGGAAAGCAGTCCACGCTAGCAAGCTGGAAGATCCATCACAAAAGAAGACTAATGATTTAATCATTCTTTCTATTTTAGCATTATTTCCCATGTGCATAGTGTTTTCAAAACTGACTCCTCATTGCATTTGAGAATAACTGCAGACAGGATAAACAAGGCCAAAGTACAAGTGTGTCACAGAAACATTTACTAATCAGTCATATCTACTGTTCAACAACTGACAGCTCAAGTACATCCATATCTTCTTCTTTGGAGTGAGTCTGGTAGGTGGGACAGCATTTTATTGTAAGCTGGGTTTGGATGTGTTGATTTGTGTTTTTACAAAGACAACAAGTCAGCAAGTTGAGTGCCACAGCGTCAAACCCCAAAAAGGACACTGGCATTTTCATTTACTTGCAAAATTCATTATTGTCACTTGGACAGCAATTAGTGAGCTCTCCATCCAGAAAAAGTGTCAGTGGCCACAAATGTGCCAAGTGCAGCCTTAGAAAGAAAACAAACGGCAACAGTGCAAAGAAACAATTATGAGTCAAACTGTCCTTGGCCCTCATCTCCAACACACACAAACAGCACCAGGATGTGGTAGTATTTCAACAACAAACAATACAGTCCCTGCTCTTTGCTGTTCACTTACTGCAGCATGTCGCCTGCCCTCATTTCTGTCTGCTCCCAGCCACTCCAGGGCCCTCTTCACCTCAAACTCCACATACTCAGCAGTGAAGGTGTCCCCTGCCATAGACAGGTGGCCCATGGCTTTAGAGGCCATCTCCATAACCACAGGGTCACTGGAGGGGAGCAGGTTGCGAAGGTAGTTGGCAAAGCGGCTGATCCTGGTGGCATTGCCTCCCTCGACTCCGATCAAACTCACTGGAAGAAGTTGAGAACACACTATATCATGCATGCACAGTGTGTATGTAAAGTATTATACAGATAATTGTGACAAACACCCAGGGCAGTAACTTATCTCAAACTAATTCCACCAGACATTAAGTAGATCCAAAAATCAAAGTGAACTTTAAAATTTGGCATGTCAAAGTTCATGGCTTACCGATGGCAAGAATCCCTCCTTTCTTTTCATTCACATCAGAGCTGGAAACCAGCTCAAATATGTGGTGGTTTAACTCATCATAGAATGTAGTGGCTTCATCTTGGCTTAACTGCGGATAGCATAAAACCAGTATCATAAAAAACAGGCAGTAAGAACTGCAAACTCTACAATATCTAGATTTCTGCACATTTCATGTTGCCTAACATGTATAACCAAATTAAAGTGTGGATTCATATCCACTCCTGAAACAGTGTAAACAGCTGATCATGCTCCAGCCTTTTAGGGCAGATTTCTGTTACATCCAAGTTTCTTTTTTCTCTTACCTCTCTGAGTTCTGTAGTCACATAGTGCTGCAGATCTTTGGCAGATTTTGCTCTGGTGTCTTCATTTCGACTCTTCAGCCCACTGACAAACTGTTGCAGCACAGTGGCTGTGCCTGACATGATCACCATTTGGATGGCCGGATCTGCAAAAAGACAAACAAAACAGATATGCTTTTATTAAAGGTTTTACATTATCAAAACAAATGTAACAAGTCAAGTATTGGTACATATACCATGCCTTTGGAAGAATATTTGTCCTATTTTTCTAAAATAATTCTTTATTGAACAAATTGCACATCAATCAATTTGCCAATAAAAAGCGTGAAAAATTCATACATTCATACAACAACAACCACAAAGGAGGAGTGGAAAAAATCTAAATTAAACAGGCATAAATTTAACTACAAAAAATGTAAAAAAAATAAAAATAATAAATAATAATAATAATAATAATAATAATAATAATAATAATAACATGAATGCAAATACAACACGTTCACATTCATAAAACAATGCAAAACATTTGCACAAAAAGTCAATATTGATCATTAGGACTGACATGCCTAAAAGATGGTTTTCAGGTTGAGCTATGCAAAAAAAAGATACAATTCATATTTACTTACCATCCTTAAATTTCTTAAGGAAAAGTTTTGCAGGGTAAAACTTTGTAACTGTATACCTTTAAATTAAGCATCTCTAATCTTTTGTCAATAAAGTATGTGAGGCAGTAACTAAACTTAAG
Source organism: Lutjanus erythropterus (assembly GCF_056507025.1). Lineage (NCBI taxonomy): Eukaryota > Metazoa > Chordata > Actinopteri > Lutjaniformes > Lutjanidae > Lutjanus > Lutjanus erythropterus. Next base: position 32,737,167 of record NC_139322.1, read on the forward strand.
CCAAGAAATATTTTGAGCAAAGTTAATCAAAAATGCAACGAAATAAGGCTTTGTGGTAACACTGTGTAACAGTGAGCTAATAGATTTGTTATTACTCTTACAGGATGTTGAGAATCAAAGTCTCCTACAAGGGGTGTCAACAGGATTAACCTAAAAAACACAAGTTGGATTTTAAATACCTTTACACAAAATCACAGACCCATTAAGAATAACACTCATTACCACAGCAAATTCCTTAACAGTGGCAAGAAAACTGAAATAAAATGTGAATTCATCACTGTTGGTAATGGGACAGAATATCTGTCCTGACTTTTTAACTCAGGTCAACGTTGATGTTAGCTGACGCTGTAGCTAGCTAACATGTCTGGTTAGCTCGTGAAACAAACTGTCAATCTTGCTAATTAGCAACATACCAACCAGAGACGTTGCCATAAGATGAAAAAAGACAGCATCCTTTACAACACTAGTACAAAACTGACATGGTATAGGTCAGGTACAGGGTATTTCAAAGCCTCAACTGTATCATGCTCGTTTTGTTTAGCTAACGTTGGCTAGTGCTAACGTTATGCTATCCAATTTAGCAAACCGTTACAAGATAGTAAATTCGCTTTTGTAGCACTTACGTGTTTAATTTAATATGTCGGCCACTTAATTGGTATTCGGCTCTTGCAGAATATCTCTCATTTTACGACTGCCGGGCGGGCATGGGGCAATGCTAGCTAGTTAAGGTATCTTTATGTTGAGTTGGACCGTCTCCAGCAGGGTACATACAGTAGACTTCACAAGCCCTTTCACAAGTAGCCTGAATGGGATCGTGCCTGGATTGGAACCCTAGATTTACAAAACTATCGCGAGATATCGCGCCTTTTTCTTTGTACGCATTCTACAAACTGATTTGTTTTTATGAAGTACGAACGCTGTGGTTAAAATTAGTTAGGGACAGATTCACTTGGGCAAAGTAAGGTAAAGCTCATGTTTGCAATTACAATTATTACTCTCGCGAGATCTTTCGCGGATGTGGGGTTCCCTTTCAGAAACGGACCCTGCGCGGAACTCCTTCTTCTTCTTGGTTTCGGCCGACTGACGCCACACTGGCGTATTGCTGCCCTCTATTGTCTGTTATTAATTTCCCTTTGACAGTATTTAGGTATATGTTTTATATAACTCAATACTGTGAAGATATTCCACTAGTTTCTTGATGTTAGTCCAGTTATCCAGCATGAGTAGACTGCAGGGAATAAAAATGGTTTCTCTAGCCACTGCCATATCTTTGAACACCTTTAGAGCCAACCAACAGTGCCCAAGCCACAAACTGGTTACAACAACTGAATCTTTTCTTTGGCAGGTGGTTTTTTTTTTCCTATTTTACTCTGTGTTTTGTATTGTAAAATAAAGACTTCCCGTTCTTTATGTTTTTTCCATGTATTTGCCACATTTCTTTGACTGATTTATGATTTCAGTGTATTATAACAATCAATATTGTAAGTCAATTTCTTTCCTCCTGAGTGGCATTCTTTGTCCACTCTTTGTTCCTCGACACCCATATGTGCTGGAACTCTGCCGGTTCTCTGAAACATGAGTGAGGTATCTCACTATGGGACACGCCCTCCGCACTGTCCCCCAGAAGCCCTTTTTCACTATGCCAGTCTTGACTGGCCGACAGACATGACGTCTGCTCCGCTGAGGAGGGACATCCTCCTGCTATAAGAGCCTGACGTCACGTCATCCTCTCCAGTCTAAGTAAGCACACCTCTTCCTCGCTCCAGGCAAGGAGGGTGGTCTAGTGAGATACCCCACTCATGTTTCAGATAACTGGGGTTACTTTCTTAGCCTAAAGTTCTCTTTCAACATTCGTCTCGGTATCTCACTATGGGATATCGCGACTCCCATATTGCCAGACAAGCGCACCTCGAAGACCGGCCTTCAACACACAGACAATTAGACTGGCACAGTCGGAACTGAACCAACGCTCAAAACTGTATGAGTCTCGAAAGGCAAATCTGAGATATCGCCTGTGAGGGGGATAAATAGGGATGTGAAAATAAGTGTCTTTCAGGTCTATGGACATGAACCAATCGCCTGGACGCACAAACTGTATCAGAGCCGCGTGTGTAAGCATCCTGAACTTGTACTGTCTTAAGTATTTGTTCAGAGCCCGCATGTCCAGTATCAGCCGCAGACCCCCCCCCCCCCCCCCCCCCCCCCCTTTCTTTGGGACTAGGAAATACCTTGAGTAGAAGCCGCTCAGGCTCTGTTTTCGCAGTACCACCTGAATGGCTCCCTTTTCCAGCAGCGACGATATTTCGTCCTGCAAAATATGAGCCCTGTCCTCTTGAGCCTGTGACTGCACCACTCCGTTGAATCGGGGTGGAGCGGACGCAAACTGGAGCCTGTAACCCTTGGTTACAGTCTTTATGACCCAATCTGACACCCCACACACACACCACTGGTTGGCCCGATTCAACAGTGGGCCCAGGGTTGACTCCGCCGCAGCACCGGGCCGGACGGGCACATTGGGCTGCGCAACTGAGGCGCTCATCATGCCCACCGGGGCAGGCGGACCCGCTTGCTGCACCATTGGTGAGGTTATGCCTCCCCCCTGTGGTGGCATGTGTGGCCACACAGCCATGCTCTGTTTCCACTTCATTTCTTTCACTTTGTTCATGTTTTTTGTATTATTTTTGAACAAAAGAACCTGCGCCCTCGGCTTGTGGCCTGGATGCACACCAAACATTTTTAATAAATTTACTGGGAGGGAGGGACACTTTGTGTTCGGGCACTGGTGTGTGCTTGTGCACTGGTGTGTGCTTGTGACACTCAGCTGTGGCTCCACAGAGCTCTCCGCTGGTCTGACCTTCCTCCTTTTTGTTCGGTCGTGAGCTGTGAGCGCCGACATGGCCTCTGCAAGCCTTTTGCAGGGACAGGAACATGCCCTCTTTAACTGTAGGAACAGATCCTCGGGGGTTTGTGGGGCAGGCGTCTGGCCAGGACCACCATTTTCCCCCGATGACATCGCACTAGGTGGCGCATCTCTTCTTCTTGGCCCCAGGAGTGGCAGGATGGGTGGCTTGCTCTCCTGGTGTCACACTGGGAGCAAAAGGTTTCTTGGCCCACGCACCTTTAAGCTCCGGAGGCCTGCTCTGACCCCGGCTGCTCACTGGAGGTTGAGGCTGACGCTTGGGGATGCGGTAGGCTGGTCGAGTCACAGCTTGAGCAAACGTCTGCTGGGGTGCAGTGGGGGGAGGGGGTGGCACTCGTCTGGGGAGACACAGCTGGAGTGCTTCACCTTCCCTTTTCTTCTCCTCACAGCGTTTTTGCATTGTGGCTACCGCTGGGCCGAATAAGCCTTTGGGGTCCACAGGGACGTTGAGGAGCTGGCTTTTCTCCTTCTGGGAGAGGCTGGAGAGGTTCAGCCACCTCGCCCTCTCCTGAGCGACCATCAGGGCCATGGCTCTTCCAGAGGCCTGGACAGCACACCTGTGTAGACGCAGGCAGAGGTCGGTCACCACGCACAATTCATCCCACAGGGCTGGGGTTGGTGAGGCTGACATGTCATCTTGTAACTCGGCCTGGTAGGCCAGCAGCAGTGAGGACGCATTCAGAGCCTTCACAGATGTAGCCACCGCCTTGTAACCTTTTTCAGTTAGCGATGACTGAAAACAATCGGCCTTGGAAGGCAGAGCTGGGCCCGCAGAGGTCATGGTGGACCTCTGTGTAGGGTGGAGATGAGAAGCCAGCAGAGGTTCGACCGGAGGCAGGTGGGAAAAACCGTTCATCTCCATGTCAGCCCAGTCCAGCGCCGACCCTCCTTGGATGGGGTTCTTGGCAGTGAGAGGGTTGCTCCATGACCGGGTCGCCTCCTCCAGGCACTCAGGGAAGACCGGGAGAAGCTGTCTTGTCGAGGATTTGGCTTTAGGCAGCCGCTTCCCCTCGTAGCGAGACGTGGTGGTTTTGGCGGGGGGTTCAGGCCACGCTATGCCCTGGTTTGCAGCTGCTGTTTTGCAGGCTTCATGTAGGTCCATGCTGGCAGTCAGGTTTGGAGAGCTGCTGCTAGCGTCACCCATACCCGGCTTCGCAGCCGGCGGGAGGGCGAACGGTTCCGCACCGTCGTCCTCGTCGTCGTTGGAGCAGAGGCTGATGCATTCGTCTGCCGAGTCAGACATAATCCCCTCAATGTCAACGAGGTCAGCCAGCAGGCCCGCCTCGTGCTCGTCTGGGTCTAGTGGCACTGTGGCGTCGAGCTGGTCACCCCAGCTGGACCCGCGGGGATGGTGTGTCCTCCAGGGCTCTCCGCCACCTCCTGTGGTGGGGGGCTGGCTACCCCCACCACAGGGTCCACCGCTGACAAGCTAGCTTGGCGCGCCAGCCTGTGTCAGCGAGTTTTGCTTGACAGGCGTGCACAATGGTCACAGGCAACCGGGGATGCTAGCGCGTCCTGGGCATGTTGCATCCGCAGACACGCAGCACACACGGGATGAGTATTCGCCCCAGCAATCTTGCTACCGCATGTGCACACCCTTACCGGTAGCTTGTCCTTATCCATGGCGAGGGAAGGCAGGCTCCATTGTGGTAAGTCGCAATTAAAATTACGAGATGCGTGGAGTAACTAGTATGGCGGCTAGTTACTGCAGCAGCTACTGTTTGGAGACAGACCAGCTAGCAAGACTCAGACAGTGTGCAGCGTTCAGGTAGCGTTCGGCGACTGAGTGGTTAGCTCGCTCTGAGAACTGCAATGCTGGCCATTAGCCACACAAGCCGTCCGAGAGGTTGCTTCTAAGAGCGAGAAGAGTGTTTAGACTGGAGAGGATGACATGACGTCAGGCTCTTATAGCAGGAGGATGTCAGGACGATGTGCAGACGTCACGTCTGTCGGCCAGTCAAGACTGGCGTAGTGAAAAAGGGCTTCTGGGGGACAGCGCAGAGGGCGTGTCCCATAGTGAGATACCGAGACGAATGTTGAAAGAGAACATGTCTTTAAACTACAAGATGCTGCTGAGCCAGGAAGAAGCTCACAAGCAGAAAATCTGAGAGAAATAATTAAAACTGCAAGCAGCATTGAACATGCCCCCACACCCCTACGCCCATCATTGTGTGCGGCAGCCGTGACACTGTCACAAGATGCTGACCGGTCAGCAAGGCTGTGAATTTTAACATATTTTGGACACAGCAGGATGGAGTTTGAGGTAACTTCCTGTCTCCACTAGGTGACACTACAGAACAACCACTAATTGCTTTTATCTTCCAGTATATTAAGTGTAGATCACACTGTGAAAATTTCATGTAAATCAGATGATGATTGCCACAAGAGGCTTACTTCCTGTTGCCAGTAGGTAGCGCAATAAGTCCTGATTGGCATGTAGATGTGATCAGGAAGGGAACTTTATTAAATATGTCAAGTTTGGGGCTGATTAGATCATTTATACTCAAATGACCAAACTCCTTGTTGGGCTTAGGCGATGGCTCCAGAAGGCTTTTTTTGTACGCCTGGGTTTTATACATCCACCAGTCGATTTTTGAACATGTAGATGAAGCATACCATGGGGTCATGAATTTGAAAATTTGTAGAGGATGATATGGAGCCATTGTGCAATATCAACTAAATATTGTCCCATGAATGTGTTTAGGCCAGATATCTCATCAAACATGTTAAATTTGGGGCGGATTTGACTGTCGAGCACAAAGTTACAACAACTTCCTGTGTGATGGAGAAACATCAAAGTTCGCTGTACCACCAAGGCCATTTGACAAAACATTACAATCTTTACAATACAGCATTGTTAAGGTATTAAGTTTTTTTTAACTTTTGACTTGGATATGTTCAACCTGCTAGGAGGAGCATGTCAAAGTCTAACACGTCATTTCCTGTTGCCAGTAGGTGGCACCATAACTCTGATGGAATTGTCAAGTAGATATGTTCAGGACTCTTATCTAATGTGTGAAGTCTGGTGTAAACTGGACCATTTACACTGAGATTATAGTAATTTCCTGTTTTATGGCAAAATATCAAATCTTAATACCACAGCACAATGACATCCTTCACCAACAGCTAAATCTGTTAATAACTTTCTACAGATAAGTACAGTGGATTATGTCACAGTGAAGTCAACCTTTGACCTTTTGGATTGAAAAAAACATGACTAAATAAAAATTTGCAGTGATGGGGGTGCGCACCTCAGGAGGCGCCCTCCAGCCACAGAAGTGGCGATGAGGGCTACGACTCCCCCAACAGCTGCCTCGGCTACTAGACTGGCTTCTAGATTAGCTACTAGATTGGCTACTCACTGTCCTCTCCAACAAGGCAGCCAGGCTCAGTTCTTCACTCCAGAGGCTTTCAGAACTCTTCTTTCAGAGCAACACGATGTCAATGAAACAGGCCGGGTTATAAACACACATGTTGGGGCCGGGATTCGTCATCACCGACCACGACAGGTGTCCAGGCTATGAGTTGTTGTCACTGACCAGAAAAGAAACAATGAAACATACATATATCTATGAATTATTTTTATTTACTGTCATTTTATTATTTTTTCCTTTGAAAATTGCCTCCCTGCACTCTACCGCTTCCCTCCCTGCTCCTGGGCTTCCATAGCCCCTCCCTTCTACCCCTCACAGTGCTGTTTTTCATTGCTGAGGGGGCAGAATAGCAGATGGGAGAGTCCAGAAGTCCAAAAGAGTGTTTTATGTCTTCTGCAGGAGACAATAAATGCCAGAAAACTACCGACAGCTGTCTTCTGTTACACCTATCCATACATCTGTTACAGAAGCAAGAAAGGAAACAGCTAATAGATGAACTCATTCCATGAAATCTGAAACAGAAATTCATGCCCCTCTCAGAATCGACAGTGGTGGTGAATGGCAGTGACTAAACCAGTGACTGGTCTGGCTTTAAAATATCGGAGGAACACATCTTACTGATAATTTTCAGTCACTCATTATCAAAAAACCCCCAACAGCATCATTTTTTTAATTATGCTTTTAGTTGTTCTATAAACTTTAAACCAAAAAAATCAATGTGTTCAATAGATTCAGTAGACGCATGATTTCAATTAAGAACAACTTAACTGTGTTGATAAAGCTGCTAACCTGAAATGAAAATCTTTTTGTGAAATTAATGAATGCTTGTGACTGCAGCATAACTGGGAATTATAACCACAGGTATGTGGAGAATGCTGTAAACCTGTAAACAGAACCCCTTTTAAAAATGAATTAAAGCTCAATAGACTGACTTTAATGTTTGTGTTTTATAACCACAAATATCCAGCAGGGGACGCTCTCTTCCCAGGGATGTTACAGTATGTGCGGTTGGATGCTCCTCATGGCTCTCAAAATTCTACGAAGTGGATTTTACAGTTGTAGAGGAACTGTTTGACACACATCCCCAAATCAAATCTGCCCTTGGCCCATTTTAGAACATTTAAACTGTTATTATAAAAAGGACAATTTCTAAAAAAAGGAACTTAATTGCATACCATATGTGTATATTTTGCATAAGATGCCTATCCAAGTAAACTGAAAGCTGATCTGACTGAGTGTTTTGGGTTGAAAACACAACCCTGGAGTCAACCAGTACAGACTTTAAAATAAAACGTCAGCCTCATCCCAAGATTGCCAACTTCACAGGATGGTAATGCTGCAAAAGGCCCAAAGTTTGTGGTCATACCAGTTGTGTAACAACAGAAACTTCATATTTTCTGTCTCTGAACAGTAAAGATTATACACACACAAACACACACACACACACACACACACACACACACACACACACACATATATATATACATATGTATGTATATATACATATATATATATATATATATATATATACATATATATATATATATATATATATATATATATATATATATATATATATATACATATATATATATATATATACATATATATATATATATATATATATATATATATATATATATATATATATATATATATATATATATATATGTATATATATATATATATATATATACATTAGCAATCAGCCAGTAAAAGCATTGGGAAACAGAGGCATAATGACAATAACATCTTTGTTTTAACATAAATGAAATTTTTTGAATAAAAAAAAAGTCAGCCCTTTAAAGTTGTGTCTCACATTTCCCTCAGCTGTCAGATTTTTGCAAAAACACAATTTAATCATGCATTAAAAGGGTGAGCTATACTCTGAGGAGCCCTGTCTAACTTCCTGGTTTAATAAGGCAGAAATCTGCTCAAGCTTTCTATTTTTCAACAAATTAAATAATATTGCTATCAGATGTGTCTCAACTACAAAATGTCAACTCTGTAGACCTTCTAAATCAAAACTAAATAAGAATTATGATTTAAAAATGAATATTTTTTGATGAGCATTAAGAGAACTCTGAGCAACTTTAAAAAATAAAATGGCTACTCAGTACAGCTATGCTGTGAAATTAAAAAAAAAAAAACATTTTGTTAACTCGTTGAGAGATCAACTCGGTCAGATTTGTCCTTGACAGACTTAATCACCAGCACATTGGCCTGTTACAAAGTTTAACAACCAAGAGTTTGATTTTTTTTTAAATGCATTTTCCCACAATAATTGAAGAGTTAAAAAATAAAACCCCATGCATACCTAAATATGTGTGTGTATACGTATACTGTAATGTGTGCAGATATGAACAGACTGTAAACAATAAATAAAAGGACAATAGTGACATCCATGTGTCTGTATGGTGCGAGTAAAATATCAAGTATTGAAGAAGTGTAGGCCTACATATGAAATGGCATTGAGCTTCTGCAGAAGTTATACTGTGTATACTGTAAAATATGGGATGATCTGCAGTTAATATGTGACTGTTGTTTTTTCCCTCAGTGTAATTCATGTTCAGCCTCAGGAGGGAGACATTGTACAGGTAAACAGCCACCTCTCATTGCACAGGGGAACATATCTGACGCATGTAGCTCTGTGTCTGAGCAGTGACATTTACCACAGCGCAACACACCAATTAGACCCATACCCTCTTATTTGTCAGTTGTAGGAAATTGGACCCTAAATGTCAAATGCATTTTCATCATCAAAATGAACTATAATTACTATCATGTTTTACATTTCTACCATCATTAGGTTGAGGTCATGGGATGATAAGTGCTTCCTCTGCCAAACAAACATTCCAGTCACCTTTTCAGAGACACAGGTATGTCAGTAGTTCCCAGCCTGGGGTCTGGGGAACATCAGGGATCCTTTAGGAAGCTCCAGGAGGTCCCACGCAAAAGGGGGAGTAGCTGAATGTCACAGTAGATAGAACAAGGCTATAATATGATTAAACCCATATCTCATCTCAGAAATCTCTCCATTAGAACTGGTTAATTCCCCAAAACACCAATTTTGTGGACACTGTGTTTTTAGATGTTGACATCATGAACCATGACATACTTGTGAACCAGCTTATGACCTTTAACTTTTCGAGGCAGGCAACTGGTGGGCTGTGAAGAGCAACATGATCAAATTAATGATAAATATTCAACTCCCCAATGTGCCAGAATTGGTGTCCTGTAAGGTTTGATCCTGGGGCCTTTGCTTCTTAGCTTATACACAGATGATTTACTACCATGCTGCAAAGGAGCTAGTTGTCAAATGTATGTCAATGGCATAATCATTTATGTACCAGCTAAACTCCCTTGTGTAGCAGCAGAGTCTTTAAAGCAATAGTTCACCCAGAAATTAAGTTTCATTCAATATCTACTCTCCCCTGTGCTGATATGAGGATGGGTGAAGATCTCCAGTTCACAAAACACTCCTGGAGCTTCAGCGGAAAACAGCGTTGCAGCCAAATCCAGTACAATTGAAGTGAATGGTGACCAGATTTAAAATGGAAAACAAGAACAAAAAAAACACAAAATATCTCCATACTGCTCTTGTGTTGTAATCCAAGTGTCGGAAGCCACGACATTAAAATTTGACCCAAAAACACTCTGAAGCAAAGAAGAAAATGTCCGAGGACTTTGACATAGAAGAGGAACAACATTTCTTTGCTGCAGCCACACCGCGTGGGCGAGTTTACAACTAAAATAGACCATGAGGAAATAAAGAAGTCAGTCATTTAAAATTTTTGGACTCAAAACTCAGATTTGACAAATGCAAGACAGTAAAGACAAATCTATTTTAGAATGTCAAGACAACACATACCCCTTAAGGCAGATCAACTGTTCGTGTATGCCATGACATTTTCACATTTATCTTATTGTGTTACTTTATTAGACGAGGCGTCACAATCAACTGTCAAACATCATAATTTAAACAAGCACCTAAAATGGATCAAAAACACGTGAAATGGCACCACTGTGTAATTCTGAAAAAGTACAACTTGCTCAGTTTTCAGTTTTATCCAGGTTCCGTTTATGAGATTGATTTTTAAATGTGTGAACAACCGTGTCCCAGATGTGCTTTGTCCAGATGTCACAGAAAACAGACTCCAGTGGAATAACCACCTGGGGCTCAGCAAATGGCATCTGCAGAGTGGCACAGCGAAAAACCACTCTGGGTCAGTCATCATTTTCACCAAAAGGAACACATTTTTGGAATTTACTACCAAAAAGAAATAAAAACCCAAACTGATCTGAAAACATGTGAAAGAAAACCAAACCTGTGAGTACTGAACACTCATTTCTGTCTGTGTATTTTTACTAACTATTATGTACTTAATTTTGCCAATAAATTATGGGCTTTTTATGTCATGATTCAAGTAGAAAAGCTGAACATGGGACAGGGGTTGCAAATTAGCCTTGACTAGAAGCCCTACATGCAACACATCTGTATTTTGTTAATGTAATCTGCAACAGTGTTTCTTGCATTGTCCCTGATAAATAAACTAATAACCAAATAAGTAAAAATAAATGACACTGCACTTCCGTCAGTCTGACATACAAGGAGAAGCAGTACCTCTATTTGAAGTTCCTCTACTGCACATGTAGACTACTTTAAAGGGATAGTACACCCACAAATGGAAATTCAGTCATTATCTACTCATCCTCATGGAGGCTGAAGGTTGGGTTTAGTTTTTTAGTTCGCAAAACACTGCTGGAGTTTTACAGTGTTGCAGAATCTCCCAAACAATGTAAGTTAATGTAACCAGTTTTCAAATGAAAAAAAAAAACAACCACACACAAAAAAATAAAATGTCTCCATACTGCTCGTCTGGTGTGATGCAAGTCTCCTAAAGCCCCAGCATGCCGTTCACACACCATCACACCACACACACCCTGTTCAGACAGCGTGTGCACGTGAATGTGGCTAGAGGCGAAAGATCTAAGGATGTGTGTGTGGTGTGACGGTGTTCGAACGGCATGTTTGGGTTTGGATTATACCAGATGAGCAGCAAGGGTGCATTTTACGTTTTTATTCTGAGTCCGCAACACTGTTTTCCTGTGAAATTTCAGCAGTATGTTGTGGACTGAAAAACTAAACCCAACCTTCAATCGGCATGAGGGTGAGTAGATAATGACTGAATTTCCATTTTTGGGCGAAGTATCCCTTTAAGGCAAGTGACCATCCGAAAAAAGACGTTCATTAGTCATTAACCAAATGTTAATGGAAGCTGCAGTACTAGTATTATTTCTTTATGACTCTGGTTGAAGTAACTAATTTTGACTATTGTGTAATAAAAAAGTTTTTTCTGTGAGAACCCAACCTTTTGTATTTTGGTTTTTTTTTTTCTTAACTGGGGTGTGTTCCAATACCCATACTACGTACAAATTTGTGTTGTAGAGAAAGGTTTAATATGCCCCAATACATTGTATGTCTAATATAATATGTCACAAGTACCACAACTGCATGTGATTACACTCAGCAAGTGTGCTTACTTTGGTCCATTCTGACCCACAAACCTCCACAGAAGATAAACATCCATGACAGTATGCTGAAGGATCTCTGTGATTTAGAATCCTTGAAAATCCTTTAAAAAAATAATTTCTTTTATGGCTTTATGTTTCTATTGCTGCTGGCATTACGTTTCCAGTTCATCCCATTCTTGTGAACTCTTGTGAATATCTCAAGAAAACTCTGAGGGAATTTCTTCAAACTTGACACAAATTGACTCAAAGAAGCTTTTGGAGGTCAAAGGTCAACTTCACATGTGACATGTGACATGATTATATTCATATTCTCTATCTGTCCTCTGTATTCCTCTGTAAAACTAGTCTGTCACTGAAGTTAGCATGTTTCTTACTGGAAATTATTCTCTGGAATCAGACATGTCGATATAGTGATTACTTCCATTTTGCCACAAATATAGTTAATACCTTCTACTGAATTTCTTCAAAGTCATAGCTAGCAGCAGAGTCAGTGCTCAGGAGGGGGGGGGACCAAAGCTAAAAAAGCAGACAAAATTAAAACTCAAGTGTGTTCAAAGATTTCCTGCACATGCATGACCCTGCAATTAATACAAACATTTGTATGAAACTGTTTCTAAAGATACATTTCTATGTCCCCAGTTAAAATGCATGTGTGTGTGTGTGTGTGTGTGTGTGTGTGTGTGTGTGTGTGTGTACACTGAATATAATAAACTGAATATCTTTTATTCAATTCCCTCACATTTACAGATCAATATAGTCAATATAGATATCAATATAGATCCCTTGGGACCCCAAGAATACATGACTCTAAAAAAACAACCATCAAAAATTATTTAGAAAAGTTACTGTTAATTTGCATATTATGTAAAATACTTAAGCTGAAAGAGAAAACAATGATTTGAAGTCATTTGGGAAAAGTATTGGCAAAGTAATGAAAAATTTGAAAGATAGAATAAGGCACCTGATCGATACGACAAAAGAAGTCTGAGGGTAGATGTGAGATTAAAAGTAAAGGTTCTACTTTCATCCAGGAAGAAAAAATCACTAGTTTCTGTTAAAAATTCTATTTAGTGTTTGCCATTATAATTTATTCCTAATCCTGGGAAGCACTGCATTTTGGCTCCTCTTCAAGTTTAATCTAGTTTGGGAAAAGGTGTGAACAGCATGACTCTCTGGAACCAGCTCATGTGTTACCAACAATCCTGTCCGTCGTGTGACAGTGACTTATTGTTAAAATGTACTGAGTAGGTAGATATTGATCAAAACTGTGGTGCACGATTGAATCTGTTTATACACTTCAGTTATGTAGGAAAGACATAGATGCATGATAACAGCACAGTCGTATCACAGTCAGGATAAGGTGTATTTTATTTGCAGGCTGTTCTGACTCTACCTTGAGGAGAAGTTTCTTGGTATTTGTAGATTATAATGTAAACTGGGGCTTGAGACTAAACTTTGGTCATTCTAGATTGTGTACATAGGTCACATAAACACACTCAACGCAATGAGTTGAGGACACTGACTGCTGAGTAGACTACTGACTGACCTCAAAGACAACTTTCATACATGAATGCTTCCCCCTGCAGGTGAATAAAAGCATCTTCAGCTGTCAGCCGGTGTGTTAACTGTGAGTCATCAATTTGATAAACACCAGTGTATAAATTATCAGTGTTTTCTGAATTAAAAATATTGATTGCATCGTAAACAATTTCTTCGATACAGTGGTTCTGAATAGTGGATCAAATAAAAGTTACTATTACATGTGGAATGGATCCTCTTTTCTTTGAAAGTCTCTTTGAAACCAGGTCACTTAAATGGGAATATCTTTTTGTTTGCCAGGAAACTGCTGTCCTGTTCATTGATTTGCAGGATTTTTCTGGAACGTCAACCAGAGATATTAAAGGAATCTCTATGTGGCAGCTCTGTAACACTGGTTCTGTTTGGACACCTCTGTGCCCCCTCACTTCAAAAAGCCACAATAATAGTAAAATTATCACTCTCTTGCAATGATATGGTGCTGACACCACGTTACTGAACCGAATACTGTTACTGAAACAAATACATGCAGTTGTAAGGTACTCAAACAGATACCAATCATGGTATTTAATGTGTGCTATTACATTATGTACTATTACTACAGCAGGACAACTGGCTCCAGCCTGCCCCCGAAGTAAAACTGGTCAAGAACTGCCATTGGATCACTACCTAAACAACACTGCAACATCTCTACAGGTGGACCAACGTTCAGGGTCGGAGAGTAACAGATTACATGTAACAGGAATACGTAATCTGGATACAAAAAAATGTAACTGTGTTCCATTACAGTTACAGATAAAAAAAAAAAAGACATGATCAGATTACAGATACTTTCAGTTAAAAAGTAGGATTATTAGTAGGATTACACTTTTAAAACATAGATGATATACTACCCTGCACATTATCATAGCCTCTAGTGAAAAAATGCTTCACTGGGTGGAAGTTTAATTGACTTAGTTATCGACTATTAAATTCCATCTATTTTGATAAGTGATTAATTGTTATAAGTCATTTTTTAAATAAAAAGTGTACAAATTCTCTGATTTCAGTTTGTGTGAATATTTTCTGGTTTCTTTAAATCTCTCTGACAGTAAACTGAATATATTTGGGTTGTGGACAAAACAAGTCATTTGAGGACGTCATCTTGGACTGTGGGAAACACTGATCTATATTTTTGACAATTTTCTTACATTTTATGGGCCAAATAAATTGATTAATAGAGAAAATGGCAGACAGATTAATTGGTAATGAAAATAATCATTACAGGAAAGACACTCATGATTATGCAGTTAACAGCTCAGCAGCTGCACTGACAATGTTGTTTATGTGGTTTTCATATTCTTCAGTTCAACTTTCTTTTTTTTTTTTTTTTTTTTTACCACAGTAATATAAAACTTTAACTAGGGTCTGGGTTGAGAGTGAAGTTAAATCACTAGCTGGTGTAAAACTACATATATAAAAAGACAGATTGGTTCTGGCCAGTTCTGATTAGGTAACTTTATCCAGCAAGTGGCCATTTAATACCAAGAGCTGTTCCAGCAGACCATAATCCATCCAAACTGACTCAGGGTGCCCTAATATTACTGGGTCTGATGAGGCTGCAAATCATAAAGGTAATAAATAAATAAAGGAAAAAAACAAACAAACAAACAAATAAATAAATACATAAATAATGAATTTAAAAATTAAACTAATTTTGACCAATGTATAAATATATTTCATATACACATCTTTATTAAGAAGTACAAGATATAAATCTGTGCTCAGCTAAATATAATGGGTCTGTACTCAACCAATATAATAGAAACTCATATACTTAAAATATATTTCCATTAATTAACTGTACAAATATAATCAAAGCAGCTGATTTAGTACATCATACTGCATACTATCTGCTTTTGTTATTTTCAAATTTCTTTAAGTTCATTTTTGAAATGTTTTTATTCATCTTTAAAAAGTGTTAAAGGGCTTATCTTAGGTTGTATATAAAATGTTGGATTTTACACATGCTTGTGCCCATAGATATGTAATAAAAAAAGGAAATGCTTCATAATATAAAGAGAAATATATGGACATATATGCAATTTTGTGAATCAACATCATGGTTATACATGGTTATAATTTAAAAATGTTGTGGTGAGTTAATTGTAATTGTGACTGAAATGTTTTATCTTCTGCTCTGATTTATTGTGTTTTAATTGTTTGTTAATTTGTTTCAAACTCTTTTCTTTTTTTAATTTGGAATGAATTCTGAGAAAGTGAATAAATTAGAATGGAGTCAGAGAATGGAATGCTTACATCACAATGCACCTCATGACATCATGAGAATGAGAGACAGCATCAGGGACATCTGAGTCCAGACTTGGTCATTTGTCTAGTATTCACGAAGCCTTCAGAGCGACAGTGAGAGCGACGAATCAAGAATCCAAACCCAGAGAGAGAGTTTCAAGAACTTCAAGACAACTTAGTGAACTGCAAAGTAAAATGTGTGAACGTAAGTAACTGAACAGCACACACACACACACACACACACACACACACACACACACACACACACACACAGACAGCTAAAATTAGCTGAATATTTTCTCTAAATCTTGTTAGTTGTTTATACACAGTATGTGCAATATCTGCAAAGTAACAATTGTTACTTAAATAAAGTGAACTAAAATATACAATATATCCCTAAATGACTATATGATATATCATATAAATGAATGTTACTCCACAGTCAAGTGTCTCAAAAGCAGCTTCTTTTTGATGTGTTTAACAGGAGTCCAGACTGAATCAGACGTAGACGTCTTTCTTCTGGAAGAGTTCAGCGACATCAAACTGAGTTGGAGTCTGCTGTCCAGGCCCTGTACACACTGTATGATGACCTACCTGATCTTCCACCTCCTCCCTCTCCTCCTGTCCCTGCCAGGCTGGAACTCAACCCCAACCCTCAACCAGCAGACAGCCAGGATGGCGGATTTGATGACGCTATTTTGGACGATATTTTAGCTTTTCTTGATTATGGATCTCATCTTCCTGTTCCTGCCACTCTGGACCTGAACCCCCAGCCTCAGCCAGCAGACAGCCAGGGTGCAGAATCCCCTGAGAGCACCCCACTGGAAGATGCTCTAATCTTCTTTGATGCTGTTCCAGACAACCAACCTCCTCCACCTGTCTCTGCCCCACTGGAACTGAACCCCCACCCTCAGCCAGCAGAAAACCAGAATGGAGGAGACACTGACAATATCCCTCTGGAGGATGCTCTACTTTTGTTTGATGCTGTCCTACACAATAGACCCCCTTCTCCTGTCCCCGATGAGCTGGAAGTCAACCTCCACCGTCACCTAGTAGAACGCCCATGTGGAGAATTTTCCAGGTCTATCCTCCTGGAAGCAACACCTCAGATGACAGCTGCTCCCACCACCATGCAGCCAGATCACCTGTACAGCCAAGGAGGTGCTTATGGCCACGGACAGGTAAGACAGTGTTAGGACATTTGGTGGACTGATGACGCCGTTGCAACTTGTCTAATCACCTTTTTCTGTGTGTGTTTGTGTCTCCAGTATAACAATGTACCAGTTCCCAGGATCCCTGAAGGCACCAACCAGTCCCTGCGTCCAGTTGGAGTTATGTAAGTAACACACTCATGAATGCAAACAAACACAGGAGGGAACACTGCTGTTGTGCTTGAGTATGTATCATCACATATACTCCTTCTGCTAACAAATGTGTGTGTCTTTGTCTGTGTAGGAATGGACAGTTGGTGTATGCGCTTCCACCAGGACTTGCCGCTAACCCCGTCTCTGCTGCTCCCCCAGCGGACACCATCAAATCAAAGTAAGTTTGTTCTGGACAGTTTGGATCAAAACGTGCTTTTGTCTTTTTTTGTGACTGATGTGACTGATTTCATGTGTCTCTTAATTGTCTACAAACACGAATATTATTATAATCAGTTCCTTTTAATGGATTTTGTACATTACATGCATAGATAAAGTTAACATTTACATCTTGTATTATTCTGCTAATCGTAACTTTTTTCCTAGAATACGTCTTTCTTTGCAGTGATTAAAATGAGCTCTGTTTTGTCTTACAGAAAGAGGAAGCATGAAAGCCAACAAGACGACGACGACGACCGGCCATATGTGAAAAAGCCGCCAAATGCCTTCATGCTCTACCTGAAGGAGCAGAGGTCAGCTGTAGCTGCTGAAATCAACAACAGAGAAAGTGCGACTGTAAACAAAGCCGTGGCAGAAAGGGTAAGTATGTTGGTTCTGTATATTTGGGACACAGTGTGTTACAAACGACACTCATTTGGTAAAGTTTGGTATAAAAATAATAGTTCCTTTTCAGTTGGTACTCTGCAACAAGACATCACTGTCAAGGCCTATTTCTGCGCTGTGCTAGTTTAGCTTGCTAACTCACTCACAGTATGTTGTCGTCTGTCCACAGTGGAATTCACTAACAAGGCCGGAGCAGACGAAATACTACGAGCAAGCCGAAAGAGAAAGACTGCTGCACCTACAGCATCACCCTGGATGGTCCACATTTGATAACTATGTAAGTACACCCTGCTGACACACAACTCATAACATGTTTACATCACTACACATCATTACATTAGAGCTGATGAAACACAGTCACTGCCACAAGTTTTCATCCTCTGATATCAATATGTTTGTATGTGTGTAGGGCAAAAAGACGAAGAGGAAGCGGGAGAGGAGCCAGGCCCCCACAGGGGCTGAAGGTAAGACAATATTCAAGTCAGTAACAACCATAGACAGTAGAATAAGTGCGCGCAGCCACTGTGATGTCACTCATTGGTTTGTGGACAACTGTTTTGAAGCCTCAAGTTTGGTATTACGGGGGCTGCCGTGTTGGTTTTTGTAACCACAGCATGCACAACCTACTCCAACTTGGGCAGTTCTTGGTTTAAGCTGGTTCATTCAGCAGGAAATAATGGTAGCCTGTCTGGCGATCTTTCTTTTCTTACAATTAAACAGTTTCTGAAAAACAGTTTAGGTGAGAAATAGACAATGTAGTAACAGAGCATTGATCAATACTGTCTAGTTTTACATATTGAGTTTTGTGAGCGCTGCACCATAATTTACAAAATGAACATCAAGCTGTATAGAACAAGATTTGACAATAGTGACTGAGACAATAAACTCTTTTACACTGGACAAAAAACACACTAACACCCACTAACATCTGGATTTTGTCTTCAGTGGGACAAGAGTCAATAACCTTTTTTTTGGTGTTAAGCTAAGTTTAGAAAACCCACATATAGGTGCAAGTTTTGTAACGGTATAGGATTTATTGTTGCTTGTCAAAGTATAAGTGTCCCTGCAACCTGCTTCAGCTTCAAGTCAACTTGCTTCAACCATAGATTGTACATTGAATAGGGATTCAGCCTATTTAATATAGTTGCTATTTGGATTGTAGTACTCTTTTTTGAACACTAGGGGGTTACAAATTGTTCCTTTAAAGCAGGTTTAAGAAGCAGTATCTTGAGTTTTTAAAGTTTTAGAAGACCGACTGGTGTTTTTTGTTGCAGAGGAAACTCAAAAGGCCAAGAAGCAGCGCATGACACCAGCAGGAATGGAGCCGTCCACTTCACAGGCTGCAGCGATGGACCAACGTCACCTGCATGTCCAAGTTCTTCTGCCCAACATGTGGCCAGGACAGACAGACCTCCATCACCAGCAGGAACTCCAAGAGCAGCTGCCTTTCAGACAGACTCATGGCATCACTCCAACACATTCACCGTTTAAATAACAACTCAGACAACAATCAAACACAACTGTGACTAAAAGGGCGGCACGGTGGCGCATTGATTAGCACTGCTGCCTCACAGCAAGAAGGCCCTGAGCTCAAATCCCCGAGCCAGCTGGGGAGTTTGTGGCTGGGGCCTTTCTGTGTGGAGTTTGCATGTTCTCCTCGTGTCTGCGTGGGTTCTCTCTGGGTGCTCCGGCTTCCTCCCACAGTCCAAAGACATGCAGCATAATAGGCTAATTGGTGACTCTAGATTGTCCACAGATCAGAATGTTTATCTGACGATAAATGAATGAATAAAAAAATTAAATATATATGCATGTGTATGAGCATCATTGATTGTTTAAAGATTAATTTTGTTTTTAATGTATGTACTAAAATAGTGTTTTTTGTCTGTTGCAATATTGTGCAGTTTGTTATGTCGTCATTTATTCATTCATTCTGGAATAATCTGCTGATTATTTTCTAGAGAGAAAGGCACTTCTTCCCAGAGCTCAAAGTAAATGCATCATGATGATGAAAATTTCAAGTTAGAAAAGATTTATTGAAATTATTAAAATGATTTAAAAATCCTCTCACATCTAAATCCTCATATTTGTTAAGGTGGAATCATGAAATGTTTTACATGAAAAAGACTGAATGATTATCACTTAATTTCCAATTAATCTAATTAGTTTCCGGTTAATTTTCTATCAATGGATGGATCAGCTATACTGGTACACAGTGTACTGTTTTATTTAAAACAAATCATCATGTTTTATTAGCTCTTCATGTTTTGTATGGATACATTCCAGATTGTACCAGTGACCACGTTTAGGTGGGTAAACATGCTGGTAAAATAAGCAAGTGGCTGGTAGATTTGTGTCAATAACCAACCAAAAATAACCCCACTTTGGTAATCTATTGTGGCTGGCAAAAAAAAGAAATTGACTAGCCAACTGACATGTGGACAAAAAAGTAAACTGTTAGTAACCAAAGCTGGCGCTGCAGTGAGATAAAGGCTACAACATTTCCCTCTGAAATGTAGTGGTTTACAACACTGGTTCCCAAACATGGTCAAGTTCTTCCAACACCTTCCAGGTAAATGACATTTATATAGAAAATGATTATTTCACCTCTTCATTACGTTAAATTAGATGCTATTGTGTTATTATCAACCAGAATTATGTTTTGTGATAGATTTCTACAAACAGGTGACAAATGAATTCCTATCAGAGTTGTAAAGTTTATGTATTTCCTTAAACAGATAGTTGATATTGTTAACGAGTGATTTTTTGATTAATCACATAATCAAATAAAACACATTTTTTCACTCCTCTTAGTTGCAGTCTAAGGTTTGAACATTAGATGCCACTGGAAATCACACACTTCTCCTTTAAATATGTGGCATTCCCGGAATTTAAGCCCATGTAGTGTGGAAAGATGTTTGGGGATATTGCTGGTGCCTCCCTGACTTGAAATGATCTTTTTGCAGACATTACAATGAGCTTTATTGTCATTTTTCTTTGTGAAATGCGTCGGACTGTTTCTTCCTCTCATTAATTAATAAAAGAACTTAATGAGCTTTTTTTTGTGATGGATCTACAAAATTGCTATTCCCATTTCTACATATCAATATAAGTTTTTGTACCTGTCGCATATCATTTTGGTCACTCACAAATTGTGCTTCACTTTCCCTCCGCTGCACTTTCACAGCAAGTTTAAATTATACAATAATGCAAAAAAGATAAAAACCAAAAAGTAGCACCACACTAATTTCTTTTTTGTTATACATGCATTAATCAGTATAAAAATATTTTTTTTTATAGCACAAGTTAATTGAAATCTCTTTTTCAAGGGTGCCGGGACAGCACAGCAGTTACAGTTTAAATAGAAATAAAAGCATACAGACAGAAAATACAAGGAAGAGACTAAGATCATCAGATTACACATTCACAGATTCATCAGATTTTGGGAGGAATATTTACAGGCCAGACCAAGGCCTCAATCATGATGTATGTTTCCATCTAGTGGTGGAGCATAATGAGAGGAGTGTATCACATGATGCAATCCAAACCCTAACTTTTCAATTTCACAGCAGCACTGCTGGCTTTAACTGATTGATCTATGTGGCGAGTAAATAAAATGCCAAATGCACGAGCAGCATTGTGAACAATACAGAATAATAAACGTATTTCATTAGATTTTATGAGACTGAATCAGAGTGGAAAAGGTTCTGCACTGTCTCTGCCACGGTGCAGGGAAGTGGTAGTGAGTAGAACCACTTGGCATATATGATCTTTCTTTATGACTAACCTGAGAAGAGGCCAATGGGCAACATCACTACAAATTCTGACCAGGCTTCCAGCAGGCTCTTGATCAGCTTTAGTACAGTGAATATATTACATGTTTCTGCTTTAAGGCCGCGCACATGCATCTGGTTTAGAGGAGTCTTAAAATAATTTGATTTGAACTCTTTAATTTAATATTGAATCACCTTGATGCAAACACAGTAAAACTGCCTCCTGGCAATGAATTTGTTTCCCTATATTCTACTAAAGATCATACTGCAATTTTCTTTTTCTCTTAGGATTTCAGATTAATGGGTCTTCCTTTCCTTTTAAATAACAGAGTTGTGTTGTATATTGTATGCTGCTTTTTTATTATTCTGCGTGCATAAGCTCATTACGGTCTTGAGAAAGAGGGAACATGATGGCAAATGCCATGAATGCACTTTTTTGTTATTACAGGATTTAATTTGTGTCTGATTTGTTAATTAACATACAAAGTTACATAAAGTTAATTAAACCCCAATCAGGTTGATACTGTAATCAGCATGCAGCAGAGTGCATGTGCAAATGTTCAAGTGTAAAAGTGTGTGCGTGTGTTTGTGATGTGGTTTTGCAGAGGGAGGAGAAGCAAAAAGAGAGCCAACAGCCTTACGGCACTATACACTGAGAAAATGAGAGGGTGAGGGAGAGAGGGGGTGGGAAACGACATGTAACAACATTGGGAAGGGGAGCAGATCCCCACTGCTGCACCCAAGCACCCCAGTTGTCTCACAGCTCTGGCCGAGCCAGACATATTTCACTGATGAGACATCAGCTCAATCGGCAGCACTCACCTTTCTTTTAGACATGTGCTTTCACTGGGGAGTTGTGTGTGTGAGAGAGAGAGAGAGAAAGAAAGACAGAGGGAGGGTGCTTTAAGTATAGATGAAACACACATGCAGTCACTTGACTGCACACACACATAAAACCACTTGAGCACCACAAATGCACGCACACACGCAGCCACAAAGGGCTCTTGTCCCAACAGGCAGCCGGCCTTCTCTGCTAAGTGACAGACAGGATGTTGGGAGCACTTTCATCAGTCCGAGGCTTTGATTCCTCTGCCATCGCTCCTGTTTATTTTCTGCTTTGCCTCTTCACTCAGCCGTGCTTTTGAAATATTTCCCCCTATGATGGAGCCTGTCATTCTATCCACACCGAAGGAGGAGAGAGTGGGGAGGTTGAAAAGGTGAGCTCGCTCCTGCACTCGCTCCTCCACCTACTATATTCATCAGCCGTCTATCCATCCATTAATCCCTCCCACCTTCGTCCTTCCCTCCCTCTGTCACGCACTTCGTGATTTAACCTCCGCCACCCCGTGTTCTTTCCCCTCTCCCAATTTCATTCCTCCGTGGGTTCTCAGGGATTTTTGTTAAGCAGAAGGAGGGATTTGGCATGACTCACAGATTCCTGGGCAAGGATTCATGAG
Organism: Lutjanus erythropterus; assembly: GCF_056507025.1. Taxonomy (NCBI): domain Eukaryota; kingdom Metazoa; phylum Chordata; class Actinopteri; order Lutjaniformes; family Lutjanidae; genus Lutjanus; species Lutjanus erythropterus. The sequence goes on from NC_139322.1 coordinate 32,760,036, forward strand.
GTAACATCTGCTTCTGGATGCTGGGGGCGGCTCTCATCCCCTACCTGGCCACAGCCCAGCACTCTTTTCTGGCCTGAATGTATCAAGGCGCCTGCGGATGTGTTCAGCTGGTGATGGAAGGGCTAACATTTTGGCTTTGGTCCTACAGAGTCCTACAGCCAGGCTTGGGGCGTAACACGTTACATGTAACCAGATTACATGATCCGGATACAAAAAATAAGATAACTGTATTCCGCTAGTAAAACCAGGGATTATTAGTGGGATTATAATTTCAAAATAAAGAACGATGTACTACCATGCACAGTGCGCACACAATTGCCAATTCATTATCATGGCCTCTAGTGAAAAAAGTGCTTTCAATAGGTGGTCGTTTCACCATGTTTTGTCTTTAAATCAATCAATCAATCAATACATTGCACACAAAAAAAGAAGAAACTGACAGGCAAACTAATGAAGCCAGCAACAAACATAACACAGACCAGACCGGCCCCCACAATTGGTTGAACATTAATCGAACACCACCCACGAGTACACATTCCTCTGTCAGCCTCCTTAAATATGTGTATTGTACTATTCCCACAAACCGCTACAAATCTGAGTAGTAAGTGCTGTGGGAAAGTGATTGTGCCAGTGCAAGTGGACCAGTGTACTCACTCCCTCTTGACTGACTCCCTTGTGATCAGAGGTGACTGTTGAATACACAATATCCAGACTAGTGTAGTCGGCAGCTTTTCATTCCTCTCTGTCTCTCCCCTCCACTGCTTCCTCAACAACCTGGCCTGACTGGACAAGGACACAAGGGAGAGATAAGATTACAATGAACTGGGTGGGGAATTAACATGGCTGCACAATTTAAAACAATACCATACTGGGAATGTACAATTTAAACAATGTCATACTGGGAATGGCCAGATGGTTGTTTATTCAATTAATGCTTGGAGCTGTTCCATCTTATTTAATTGGACAGGAGAAACTGTGGGTGGTTGCAGGACTTGACACATTTCTCTCAGTTTCTCAGAGACTATTTAAAGCTATAGTTCACACAAAAATGAAATGTCACTCTATATCTACTCACCCCTGTGCTGATGTGAGGGTGGGTGAAGATCTCCAGTTCACAAAACACTCCCAGAGCTTCAGTGGAAAACAGCGTTGCAGCCAAATCCAGTACAATTGAAGTGAACGGTGACCAGTTTTAAAATGTAAAATAAGAACACACACAAAATGTCTCCACACTGCCCGTGTGGCGTAATCCAAGCGTCCGAAAGCCACAACATTAAAATCTGACCCAAAAAGATGCCATTCACACCATGTTTTTAGCCTAAATGTCAACTGTAGCCTCTCAGATCTGATCCGCGTGCACACGCCTGAAGCACGACGAGCTATATGAAACCTCGCAATACCTTCACCCGTGTTTACATGCTGCCTGGAAGTGACCTAGACAACAGAGAGAGATCTGCTCAGAAATAGTGACTTGTTATGCACACAGTTGACTTTGCAAACTTTCAACAAAAAAGAAAATGTCTGAGAACTTTGACGTAGAAGAGGAACATCGTTTCTTTGCTGCTTGGTTGAGAGCCTTTGCACCCGCTTCAGGCGTGTGCACGTGGATCAGGTCTGAGAGACAACAGCTGACTTTTAGGCTAAAAACATGGTGTAAATGGCGTCTTTTTGGGTCAAATTTTAATGTTGCAGCTTACTTGGATTACACCACACGAGCAGTATGGAGACATTTTGTGTTGGGTTTTTTTGTGTTCTTTAACTAAATCTTTATATTTTAAACTTATCTGTTTTTAACCATACCATTTAAAGATGATATGACAAATCAGATGTTGCAACTGACCATAAACCTGATGACAGTTGTAACTTGATCAACTGACGGTTGCAACATATTAAAAAATAACTTAATTTCACTAATTAACTTTTGCTTTTTTTCTCAGTAAGAACAGTATTGTGAAAATATGCATTGTTTTACAATATTATAGTAGTATTTATTTATTTATTTAGTACTATTGATAAAATAGTAAAACTTATTGTTTGTTCATTGAACACAGACACACCTTATGATGTACAGATGCTATTCATTCTCTCTGTATTTCAGTGTGAGACATGAAGAATGAAACAGTGGATCCACCAGTGAATGCAGCCAAGCTTTGTTCAAGCCCACAGGACTTTATTTTACATTCTAGTCTAGGTTAGTTTGTCTCCAAAGATACCAAACATGTCAGGCTGAATTACATGGAAATGTGTTTGAAATTATGCCCAAGACATCTGGACTTTTATGTTTAATGCAGCCTAATGCAATACATGCCTAACATTGTCTTGCTGGGTGAAAAAAAAACAATTTTACAGATTAAATTTGAAGCTAGTTGGGAAATTTAAGGGGACACTGTTTTCCAATTAACCACAACAGATACTAATATATTTGTAATAGAATAATAAATCAATTTGACATCATGGACACCCGAAAAGCAGACACGTAAGGCCATGTTTACCTCATCTCAACTGTAACTTCAAGTCTGCACCACAAAAACGTCAGAAAACATGTTTCGGTAGCTAGCAAATGCAATGGCAGAACAGTTTTCTCACGTCACGTCACCTTAAAACTACTTTGCTGTGTTGTTTTCACTTATTGACTCCATGAACACAGTTTAAACGCTCTCATTTAAATGGTCTTACTTGTTGCAAATACATCGACGTCCTGGGATAAGCACAGCTGGGGTCCACGCAGGCGAGCTGATCGTTCACTGAAATAAACAGGTGAAACAGCCTCCTGAATCTACTAGTAGGGTTAGTAGGCCCCTACTGGCTCACAGTTAAGAAACAAAAAAGGTAAAAGTATTCCATTACAGTTACAAAAAATAAGACAAAGTCAAATGGGGAATATTAGCAGGAATACAATTTTAAAATACATTTTAAAATAAGGAAGGATATGCTACCATGTGCAGTGCGCACACTTTAGATCACTTCATGAGTCTCAACACTGTTCTCAGCAAAACCAGCAAATCTGACAGTCACCCATTCATTAGTCCTTGAAAAAATACTTTCACTAAGTGGAAAGTTTGCCATTATCCTGTCTCAAAAGAAACATCTACAGGTAAAACCAACCACAAACGTTAGCTACACAGACCAACTGCTAACTTTAGCTACACAGACGAACCACTAATGTTAGCTACATAGACCAGCCACTACCACAAACGTTACCTAAACCGTTAGAGGTAAACCAAAAATAATGGACAGTAATCACGTTGGATTAGGTTACTGACAACATTTTTTAACAGGTAACTGTAACTACGTTGGTATATGTTCTCAATTCTGATTGCACAGGCTAAAACAATCAATTGTTGCCCATTTTTGTTCCTGGTGGTCTGTGTCTGTCAGGTTGGGCTATTATCAGGCCAATCTGAACCTGGCCAACAGTGGAGGTAGCAATCTAAAACTGACACATGAAATCCTACAAGTCACAATATCCCAATATTTCCCATCCCTGTCTCCTCTCATTTTGCAGATATTGTGTGAATGCAGTCCAACCAGAAAATGATGCATTATTTTTAGGTACAGCTACAGTAGTCAAGCAAAATTGTTAGCAGCGGTCTCTGCTCATTGTTGTTTGTTTAGAAGAGGAGACGACCATTGATCTGTGAATCTGTAACATTCATAATGACCTAATCAATAATCTTAGATAACTTTTTGATTGGCACAGGCGAGTGCAGTAGAATTAAGTGATTAGACTCAAAAGCGCCATATGGCAGAGAGACAACAGTGTGCAATTAGCTAATGCGACTGGACAGCCATTTTGGGTCGAACTGAGTCTGCAGAGGAGGATGCAGTGATGATGCTGCATTTTCTTGTCACATAGTGCTTAGTTTGTCTTCTGGCACAGCACTCAGCTCCTTGACTAAGGAAGGGCAGCCACACACACACACACACACACACACACACACACTCACAGAGTCAACCTATTGATTGTGTGCCCTTGGTGAAATGTATAGATCAAACACTACTGCAGGGAAACCAGGAGACCAGCTTATGGAAATAAGGATCCTCTCTGACACATCAAAAAGTCTTTAATCAGGGAGAATGAACACTGGTGTCTCTGGTTCATATGGTGGTGGTGATCCTGCAGAGGCATCACTCATTGTTTTTACGACAGTCTTCCTATAGGTGATCCTGTGGTTATGGCGAGATTCAGTATGTCAAACAGAGAGGAGATGACACAGTGCATAAATGTTGAATTGGAATAGTCAATTTCACATCCAAATGGATCTCATTACACATCTCGCAACAGGAGCAGCCAACAGGTATGGAATACAAAATCAGCTCATCGGCGACGACTAAATCACTTGGAGTCAGACGGGTTTTGATCTTGCCATTCATCTGCAGTGGCGTGGTTGTGGGCGTTCACAGTGGACTCATTTCCTAATGGACTCTGGCGAGCGCCTGCCAAAGAGCAAGCTGGGAATGAATGAATGGCATCCATTAGACAAAATGGCCGTCGGTAAATTGTAGCCACTCTGCTTAAACGAGCAGGAGCTGGGCGGGAGCTGGAGCAGATGGATGGAGAGGTCTCGTACCCGACTAATAGTAATGGATGCTGGCTCGCTATCATTCACTGCTGCCCTGCTTTCAATATGGCCAGTAAACAGTTCACAGCTGGTTTTAAACATAATGATTTACAGGAAACTCATACTGACATATTGCATTTGACATTATGATTTTATAACCCCAATTTTGGGGGAGGTTGTGAAAAGAAAAGTCCAAATGACCTTGATGCTGACTTATTTCAATGTATCGTGTGTGTGTGAAAACATTACACAATGCACTGTAAAAATACACTATTTGTTAAAAAAAAAAGGACAACATTCAAATTTAAAGTTGACTTAATCTGATAAGGCAAGTTGAGGTAATTTTGTCACGATTCAAAACAAATAAACTTTTCTACTTAAATAATAATAATTCTGTAGAACTTGAGAAAACATGTTCAAACTTCATTTCAACTTACAGCTGCAGCTGCTCCTGTTGGAGCCGTTTTGGTCCAGCACTGGCGCCAGGACAATATGTGAAACTGCTCCCAGTCAATTTATTAAATTTTAAGTGTAAGGAGGTAGAGACTGAAATCAATACTAACCTTCATCGTGGTTCACAGGTTTTCATTTTTGTGAAAACAAACAACCGTGACATCTGTACCAGAGACACACAGCAAGTTTTTAACAAATGTGTTCTCTTCAAACTATAAAAAAGAAGGATGTGATGAATAGGGCTGCCTGTGACTAAAGATTTTCCTAGCTGACAAGTAGTTGTTAGTTAAAGCCAATAGTCAACCAGCCATTGCACATTAATGATATTAATTTAATTGTTTAAGTATATATTATGTTCATGAAGCAAGCCTCTAGTTAAACGATACCAGCAAAAGTGGTAATGATCCTGAATCTGTCTGAACAATCAGACTGAACATTTTGTTAATTTTTTTTTTTTTTTTTTGCATAACTTCCCACAAGTCACATTGTGCAAAAGATGGGAATAAATTTCAGCTAAACAAAACCTGCAGACTTATCAATACAGATAATGTACTCCTCATCTGCTTCATGCCTCCTGCATTTTATAGTCTAAAACATGTCTGGAGGTGGACTTTAAATTAATGAGAAGCAATTACATGATTCCACGTTCCCTGTATGGTTTGTGTATAGTTACAATGTGTGACATGAGGAAATGAGGAAATGAGGGGACTTTATCTGGGCCCTTATCTATAATGAGGCTGACACCATCTACATGGCATTCCTCATCAACACTCCTTTATCTTGTCTCCACTCACCCTTATCTATGGCAATCCATTGAGATAAGACAGATGGTGGAAAACCTACAGGACCTTAAAGCCAGCATTTTTATTGGAAATGACACCAACAAGAAAGTTATCAGCTCTGCTTGAAGCCTTAAACTGTAGATTTTGTGACTAAGAGAGAAAGCTGGGGAGAGAAAACAGAGATGGGTGAGGCTCCACGGGGCATTGAACTATCTGACATTCCAGTTAAATGCACAGGGATAAAACCAGGTGTGAAACCACCTCTCCTGTTTAGACTTGACGCCACAAAGCAGAGGGCCATCTGGCAAACTGTCAGACAGCTAAACACAGTCTGTTTGCTGCAGCTTTCCTACCTCTACTGTTTGTCTTGAGAAGGTGGTGTTGCAATTGGAGGAATATAAACTAGAAACACCCTTAATTTTGCCTTAAACTTTCCATCTAGCTATAGCATACAGTATGAGAAAGACAATAAATGCTATTTCCAAATGTTTTCAGAACTTTAGACATCAGCTAAATTAGATAAGCACAAGGTATACATCATCATAAACAGCAGAATTAAATCCACAATATGCAACGCCCCAAACAAAACAATCTAATGTTGTGACTGACACACCAAGCCTTTTTGGCAGACCAATCAACTTTGAATGAACTTTCTACCAAATGGTCTAATAGCTCTAAAATAGACTTGAATTGTGCAGAAACACAAACTTGAAAAAGCAATTTTCTTATGCAAATGCGGTGAGCTGCTATAGGCATTTCATATGTGGCAGTTCAACAAAGACCTGATGAAATCCCTGCAGTTTCTCAGACACATAAACAAACGTAAATGCCTGCCCTTATGGCAAGAATAATAAGGACTCAGGTTAAACCATCTGACAAATTCCTGTCACTGCAGCACGGTAAGGATGAAAAACAGAGACTCCGCTGTACTTTCACTGGTCTGTTTCATCAGACTGATGTCTTGGTGCGACTGAAGTCTTGCATGCAATTGCAGACTGGTAAGACATGATTTTTGAATATTTCATGTAATTCTGTTTTTTAAACAGGTGTGCAGTGTTCTACAGTCACATTCAACATGACAGGGCGTACAGATAATGAGTGATTTCTTTGCTGTCTCTGTCTCCTTACTAAATCTTAAGCAAATAAAGTATTTACTGCATGCTCAAGCAGAAAGACAATTATCATGAATCACTCTGGGAGTGCAAACATTCTTCACAAGTGACCTCTGCTTGTCTGCCTTATAGAACCACATATGCATAATATGTTTCTAAGTAATAAGCATAGACTGTATAATAGTGGACAGAGCTCCCAAGTCTGAAAAGTGAAGCCAATGTGGAAGTGCCTTAATGCATTCTTTCAAATGGCCAGCAGGGGGTGACTCCACTGGTTGCAAAAAGAAGTCCAGCTGAATGGAGCCTTATGAGAAAATAATTCTCTTTTCTTTGTCATATGAGAGATAAATTAAATTCTTACTTTGAGCTGACTGAAGTCTCATCTGTTTCTCTCTTAGGAGAAAAAAGGAGCAAAACAAAAGAAAAGCAGAAGATGATCAGAAGATCAGAGGTTTCTCCTTGATGACCATATGGAGCAGCAAGACTTTAATTTGACTACGGAGACAAATTTAAGATCTCATTTAACACAACTAAGAGCTGATTATTTAAGAGAAATTTAAGATCAGTGCAGAGAGACAAAAACGGACCTCCAGTTGGGCTCAAATTAGTCTCAAACTGAGACGAGACAAAGGTTATTTCTCAGGAGCCGAATTCAAGAAGTATGAGAAAATGGTCAAACTCTTACATTGGTCTTAAATTGAGTTCATTTATCTCTAGGAGACACAGGCCAGACAAAGACAAGATCTTGTTCTGAACATTTCCTTTCCTCTGGGTTGTGATTTCAATAAACGTTTTCCTCCTGAGTTCATGGTCTCGATCACTAGTTTCAAGTCTTATTCAATACAGAATGATCTTCATTTTCTAAATTATGTTCCCATTTTGAGTAAGCTTGAGAAAGCTTCTGCAATATTGTTCACTTGTGGTGTCTGTCCTTGTTGAACTTAAACTCCATTTCATGTCCATGATTAAGTGGCTGTGCAAATGAAAAGAATGGCCTTAAAGGCATGAAGAAAAAAAACTACACTTCCTTCCAATCACCCACCCATCCCAAACTCTCAGAGAGAGACAGGGAAGGAAAATACATACAGAAAACTAAAAAAAAATAAATAAATAATGCATATAACACACGCACAAAGGATAAATAAAATAAAAGAGGTTTTGTAATACTGATACCAGCTGGTTGTATCCAGACATGACATTAGATTCTTTTTTTTTGCAGCCACCCACTTTTTGAAGGGGTGAAACAAACCAAACTTTCAAAGAACACGAGTCTGTTGTCAAGGCGCCTTCCACTTCGGGCATAAATATACAAACAACATACAAAGCCATAATGATTCGTATTTCACAAGGTAAGCAGCATATTAGCAGATGAGTTCATCTGCAGCCAGGTCTGTCATTCAGGGAGACAGCAGAGAGAGGGCAGGCTGTACTGTAGGAAACCAGACACTGCGTCTGTGGTCTGAGGCAGATAGATGGCAGGCAGGCGAGGCTCGCTCCTCTGTTCTCATGCTGATACCTGATAAAGGGGACTGGGCCTGTCCTCTGGAAAAACAAAAGAGCTACAGCAGCCTCGTTTGATAATGTTGGAATGTCTCAGTGTGTCTCTCTGTGTGTATCTGTGTGCTGCTTGTTGGCCAATGCTAAGTGGGAGTGTGCTAGTACATTATCTATAAGAGCAACGCAAAGCACAACATACCAAGCAAAGGAAATGAACAGACACTATCAGGATAAAGGATGTTGAAACAGAGCACACAACTGAATGCCAACATGCTGAATAACTTCAGCAGGAGTGGTGCATTATTTATGTGGCACCACACACTGTAAGGTATCACTTACATGACTGGAGCACAAGCCCAAAGGTTGGATTGGTTTTCGATACTGCACACTGATTCTCTGACTGACCGTGATGCAGTGGTACACAAGGGTGCAGCAATGCAGCTGCCTCTCTGTGAAACGCAGCCCGTGGGCTTTGCATACGATTTGGCTGCTAATGTTGCATCTCGGGTTACACCTCATTCTTTCCAGAGACACACGTCCGAATACAGAGTCAACCCTTTCCAGCTGTGATGGATCCCTCTGTGCAAACCATCAACATAAGTATAACTTAAATAGAAGAAAATAGATTATAATAAAAGACTCCGACTGCATCCATCACTGTCATAACTGTGAAAAGTATAGATTGACTGCTGTGGGTTTCTTTAAGGCCAAGACCAGAATGACACCACTGGGAGTCAGTATTTCATACTGATATTTGACATTTTCAAATTTTACCCTTCCCTTGCCAAATATTATAATAGACCAAGTAGTTTTACTCAGACTGTGAAAAGGTGCTGTTGCTCTGAACCAATATAATCTTTCTTCATTTATGTTCTTAACAAGGCAGAGTGTAAGTGCACTTTTTAAACTGAAACATGGATTTTATTTTGAAACACACCCTTCTTAAACTGAAACATGCCTTTTTTAATCTGAAACATGGACTTTTTTACCTGAAATATGCATGTGTTAATTTTAAACAAGGACTCTAATCTGAAAAATGAACATTTTAATCTGAAACATGATTTTTTTTTCAAAATCTGAAACTTTTTAAACTGAAGCACAAAGTTTTTGATGTGAAACATGGACTTTTTAAACTGAAACATGCATTTTTTAATCTGAAACACACAGTTCTTAGACTGAATCGTACTTTTTAAACTGAAACATACACTTTTTAAACTGAACAATGCACTTTTTAATCTGAAACAGGGACTTTTCAATCTGAAAAATACCCTTCTTAAACTGAAACATGCACTTTTTAATCCAAAAATGGAGATTTTAATCTGAAACGTGCAGTTTTTAATCTGAAACAAGCAAACTCTTATTTTAACACTGCTATGGGCTATGGGTTTTTTATGCAAGTACACAAGACAAATTACAATAAATTAAATCTTGAATCTTGAAGGTTAACATACACTTGGCAAGAGAAAAAGGTCCAAGCAAGGTAATACACAGTGTTTTTCAGCACACCTTCTCCATGTCAGACAGTAAATCCCCTCTGAGGGAATGTAGGTTGATGTCTTTGCTCCCTCAGCTCCTCTTTATCTCCTGCTGTAATTGCATCTGCCCACAGTTTGATTCACAAAGGAGCCTATGAAATGTCAAATACTTGTTAAAGCTTGTTTACTTTCTGGGGCTTTTGTGTTGAAATATTTGTGGGAGGAAGAGGGCTGTCAGGAGATATCTGGAAGTGGGGGGACATGATCGTTCATGTGCTCTCTGCTAAGTTTCGCATTGTGAGAGATGTTCTAACAATCATGTTCTGTGTCCAGAGAGAAAGACAACCGAATCTGCAGCGATGCTCAGCGTTTGTTTCCAGATATAGAAGATTATCAAAGATTAAAAATGCAATCTGTTCCTGACTAGATTTTTTGCACACTTCAACATGTCTTGTTGGAGAAACTTACGTATTTAATTATCAAAAAATGTACGTATTTTTTTTCCAAAATCTGTTTTATGAAGGATTCTAGCTTCTAGTACAAAACAATGTTGCAAAATTTAATCACAAGTCTAAAGAAAGTTCTTATTTTGAGTTGAGTTAAATCGTTTAATGGAACCACACTTCACAATCAGCTTCTTTATCATTTAACTGAATTAAACATCTTTTGGCTCTTGGAGGCAGTGGAACAAGCTGTAAACTCAACATTGACGTATCACTTTATAAAGCTGTTATGGTGAACCACGTCTAAGGGTTTTGTAAATCAGGGGCTACACTTTACACACTGTGGTTCTATACTAGGGTGTGGGTGTTTTCTGTCAGGAAAATTTGAGTATTAGACGGTTCGTCTCATGCACTCTGGTGACTTTTTATTAATGTAAATAACCACAAAACTTACCTAACAGAAATCAACTTGGGATGGAACTGTCTGAAAAGCTGAACATGAAATTCAGGTGCCAGACAACAATGCTATCTGCTCATGTGGGGGACATTATAGCAAATAACTGCCTTACACTCCAGCAGACATAGAGGACCATTAGAAAAAATCATTTGGAGTTGTGTTTCTGGTAATCTGATGAGTCCAATTCACTCACCATTAATTAACTTTTTTGGTCACCACCAACTTCTGAGGGAAATATCTGGTCCTTTTGCTGCTTCTTTAGCCACTTCTAGCTCCTATCTCTTAACTGGTGATGTTGACCAGTAAGTCACTAATGTTATCTGTCCGGTGTTTGGTGCTGGACAGGTAGTGTTAACAAGCTTTTTAACTAAAAACAGCGTCCCACAGCAGCAGGAAACAGATACCGACCAAATGTCTGTGACAGAAACCCGATGAGCTGAAAGACATGAAAGCGCCAAAGCAGAGTTGGGTGATCTGTGGGCTCCCATTACACAACCATTCCATCCAAAAAAAAACAAAACAAAAGATTAGTGCAGTTCTCCTGCAGACACGTTTTGTATGTAAAACTACTCTGCTATGATTAATAGCTTGTTTAACAAGGTTTTCCCACGTAAAAAGATGACGTCATCACCAAAGACTGGACATCTAATTTAATAAACATTTAATGTTACAGGTGAAACCAATCACTAATCTTAGCTACATAGTAATCTGTACAGCTAACTAACCTGTCAATACGACCCCTACTATGCTACTAAAATACCACAGCTACTAAAATATTAAATGTATTAAGTAAGATTTAATGTTACATGAATATTTGGGGACTGTAGGTGGTGATGCTGGTGACCAGGATAGTGTGTGGGTAAAAACACAAACCCCAGGATACGTTTATGACAGTTTACCTGAAGTTTGAGTGTGTAGAGTGAATTAATCTGAGTGTGCATTTGTGCATAACAAAGGAAGAATTGGCTGGACAATTTATAAAGTTAACAACAGACATAAAACACTTTCAGCTAAACAATTTGAACCTATTTGGTATTACAGAAAGTAATTAAGTTACATTAGGTTAATGTATAGTAACTGTATTAGAATGCATTTTTAATCTAGCTTGCACTAGGTTGACCACTGAAGCACAGCACATCAAGATGACTGGCAAGCAGTTCAGGAATCTGATGTGCAGCAAAATCAACAACTAGAAAACGTATCAGAATGGAAAGTGCAGTTTGCATCTTTTATTTGTGTTGTTTTTAGGTTAGCTAGCTTTGCTGGCAGTGGCTGACACAGCTAATGCTAACTCTGGCTCTCCACTGACAAGCCCAGTCCATGCTTTCAGTTTTCTCTGCCTGCATAAAAGTAGTGGAACATGAAAACGCACCTCTAGATACAAGTCAGTCAAGGTCAAGGACGTTTTAGGGGCATAAATACAAGAACAACATTTCTTTAGTGGAGGCTATCTATATGAGGAAAATAGTAGGTCTTCAGTTCAACGCTTTCACTTAGCAGGGACATTAATTTTGTATTATACTGTAATTAGTGTGTAGTGAAGGAAATACCACCAAATTTTTGTACCCTAAAACACAAGCACACGCAGTTTTAATTTACACTCATTACAGTTTACTAAAATCACAAACAAAAGAAGAACTGGTTTTGTTAAAAGATGACAGCAGTGATTCATGTCGGACACCAACACACAGCTGCATTAAGAATAATTTATTATACATCATAACATGTGGTGGAAATGTTTTTGAATTTGGGTGTACTCTTATTCAAACTAGTCATTACTGCTATAAAATGAAGCTCATTTAAATGTGGAAGCCAATGAAAATGTTATTTTAAACCACAGAGTCAGTCTGCCATTTACTTTCAGTGGAGCAGCTCCAGGCCTGATGGTTTTATAGATTATGTCATTTGTTGATTTGAGAGATTATTTGTGTTTGAGTAGCATTGATTGAACTGTCCCTGCCCAGAGGAATAGCATGTGAAGAGTGTGTTCTCGTGTAAGAGTCTCATCAGTATAAAGAACATCTGTATAAAGAACATGAAAAGCTCTAACTGTATAATTTTTCATTTGAAAGGACGGTTGTCTGTTTGGGTTAACTCAGCTGTCAGAGCTGAGGCCTACTTGAACAAATTTCTGCAAATATCCTCTGTAGCAACTGTGCATAAGCAAGCCTGTCATTTTCCCAGGAATAGAAGGGTAGTTAAAATTACAGCTTTTGAGGAGTGGAAATTTACGCACTGTCTGTTCTTAAATAGGAGCTCTAACAAAATAGCCATATGGTAACATTTACAGATTTAAACATGGGAAGTTTTACGGTATATGGGGACTCTTTAATGACACATGACAAAGTGTGAGTTTAGCATCCGCCTATTCAGCTTTAAAGTTCAGTTTTACATGGATTTCAAACACTGAGGTTGTTTTACATTGTGTATGCACAGTAGTCATTACTCTACAGCCTATGGATTTCAAAATCTTTCTGTTCAAGACCCCAAAGTTAATACTTTCAATCAAATCAAAGATCCACATCAGATAAAGATGAAGAGATTAGAGATAATTACTTGTTCTATATCAGTGCTATCATCCAGTAAATCATATAACAATAATGTTGAAGAGACAGGTTTTTGACAGACTTTTAACCTTCAAGAACACTTTCAAGGATCTGATTAACTTTCTGGATCAAAGTTTGAAAGTGCAAGTTTAAAAATGGTGGGACACTGGATAATTCAAAGTTGGCCCCTTGAAAAACGGTCCAAATGTTTCAGCATGCAATACTCATTAAATGCTGAATTTGCTGGGGTTTTTTTTGGACAAGTCTGTCCTGTGGTAGAATTGCCTGCTCTTAATGTGATGGCCCACTGGCAGATGCAGACAAAAAATACAGTTCTTTTCAAATGTACAGATTCCCTCGGGAGCATGAGGAAACTGATACTGAGAGTTTTTTTTTTTTTTAATCTCTCTTTTCTTCACTAATTTGTCAGTAGACAGCTTTTAAGATGGCCAGTTAAATTTGTAGTGTTGACAGAATGTGATTGGCTCCTCCTCACATGACTGGCGCTGAGCAATCATTGCAAATAGCAACTCTGATATCTGTTTTAGATGCTTGAAAAAAACCTCAACACCACAGACGTTCTCACATAGGTATAATTAAAGTAGCATCACATCAGCAGAAATATCAGCTTTTTTAAGCCTGTGCAATAAAGCTTCTATCTTCCAAGAGCATTGCTGATTTGTACTAGCTGTCCCTTTGTTTGTCACTGGGGAGAGTGGTGGTGCCTGACTAAGCAGTGCCGCTACCCTTGGCGTGGCACACCACTCAAATCTGCAAATTACTTGAACTTTGACCTTGTTTGCAGCTTTCAAAGCACAACCAATGAGAGAACAGCTGTATGTGATGACGCAGCCAGAAGAGATCATAGATGTGTAGAAGTGACACGAGCAGAGGAGGGAGAGACCGATGGTCAAGTCCTGAAGGGGACCCAAGATTCAACGGAAGATGTAATGAGAGTGATCGTTTCAACATACACAAATCTCACAAGAGTCTCACAAATCAAGGCTCCCCTTCCAGAAAAGACCAAAGAACAGTGTTCCCTGGGTTCCCTAAACTCTATAACACAACATTAGAAACGGACTATGATGTTGCTTGTAAATATAATGCATGTGAACAGTCCAGTTGAGCTCTTGTTGTGAATCATATAGTTTATGAACTTAGCTAAATCCAGTGCTGAAGGTAGCTCAGCCGTTTATATACCAGGCAGACAGGATGTAGTGCTTATAGCGCCATGCTTTCCCTCTCTACGCCCTACCTCACGGTGAGTCCGGGACAAATCATGTGAAGGCCCCTTCACAATGTGCATCCCCTGTAAACACATTCAGTCTTCTCATATCTCTGTTTTGGTCTCCACCAACAAGCTAAACTGCTCACTGCTTGATCTTTGTTAGGGCTTTGACAACAGTCTGGCTAACTGTTGCTGCTGGAAATGAGTTTAATGAGAGCAGTGAGAGTGAACCAAAAAAGTACAGCTGTGGGCTGTAAAACCAAAACAGTTAGCTGAAAGACACAAAAAGAGCTGGGTCATTGTGTGTCTGTCACTATGAGCAAAAGCTTTAACATTATACATAATTACTGATCAAATGTGCGGTGCAGGCAATTTACACGTCTAATGATTATTTTAATCATTTATCATTTTCTTGATTAATCATAAAATGTCAGACAATTGTGAGAAATATTGATCACTGTTTCCACAAGGCCAGGATGATGTCCACAGATGTCTTGTTTTGAGCACAACAATTCACTTTACTGGCACAGAGGAGTACAGAAACCAGAAAAATATTCATATTTGAGAAGCTGAGGGCAGAGAATTCGGTCCAAAAAGGAAAAAAAAAGAATAAAAACGATCAATTATCAAAACAGAACTCTTTCACAGAAGCTATTTTGACATGAAATATTAGAGTTGAGACAGGTGTTATGAATGATATTAATTAAGGTCACATTTCTGCTACTGTACATGCTGCTCACTGGAAAGGACTGTATCTTAATTAGTATCATTGGTAACACCGGTGTTTATTACCGTCCAATTCATGTCAGTGTAGCTGCTGTGAAAAAGGTCTATAGGTGGCAATTCATTTAATATTTACCAACTAATCGATTGATCGACTAATCACTGCAGCTCTATTCATGAAAGTGCATTCTTTAATCACCATGACAGACAATAATAAATTGGTAATCTCTTATTGGTGAAACACTCTTAAGAATCTGAGCTCTGCTTCTTCCTGCATTGCAGGTCTGATTGGAGTCAGTGGCATCAAACCACTAAACTCCTACATCCATATATAATGCATCTAATAACACTTTGAACTGGTGTAGCAATATGTGATCTGATCATTGTGCCAGGGGTCCATGAAAAGTTTTCATATTCATTCATTTAAATTGTCATGATATAAGTATTTATTTATTTACGTTATTATTATTATTATTATTATTATTATTATTATTATTATTATTATTATTATTATCATTATTTGTTTTGTTTTTACAAAAGTCTTCATTGTTCAATTAATAATATTTTGATCTTTAAATCTAAAATAGTTCATATATTACATTCTGATCTGAGAATCTATTAATGATCTCTTTCATGTTTTGTAATTTAGACTATATTTTGTATTATTTCTATTTTATAAATACTTCAGGTTTTTATTGAATTAAAATGTATTTTAAATAATCTGTGTGATGTGTGTGTGTATGCATGTTATGGGTATTCTGCTTAAATGGTGCAAATATGTTTAATATTTCAATATATTATATTTCTAATGCATTTCTTTTGTGTTATTCTTAGACATAACTAGCCTAAGTAGAGGTGTTAGAAAATATTCCAGGGACCCCCACATTAATATAGCCTATTATTTTCCTTGTAAAAAATGGATAACCTCTGTTACTGAATGTGACTAATTACTAAATATTTAGTTGAGTAACTATGATCTTAAAGGATTGTTGATATATATGATATATTATGAAATCAAGAAGATCATTAAAGTAATAATCACTACATGTGAGTACATATCCTGCACACTGAGGATCAATGGATGTCAGATTTACAAGTGACACTGCAGTGGATCTTTATCATACAGTGTGTGTGCTCCCTGCCTGCTCCTGCTGCTGATGGGGGCCTGAGGTAAACACACTATCTGTCCGACTGGGGGCGGCGTTGGACAGCCACTTTCTTTCTACAGGCATCCCAGCACAGAGCAGCCCTCCAGCCCCCCACCACCACCACCACCACCACCCACCTCACTTGTGGGATCAGCAATTCAGATCGCATGCAAATCCAGGAGCGTCAGTCAATGTGTGTGTGTGTGTATGTGTGTGTGAGAGAGGAAAAGAGAGGGGGAGACAGAAGTGCACTTGCATTCCTGGAGAGAGAGAGACAGGGAGAGAGATCCCTGCCCCTTCCTCCTCCTTCCTCCTCCTTCCTCCTCTTCCCTCCTGCTCTCCCAGCCGGCGGCGGCAGAGAGGGATTTTTAACCCGGGCTGCAGATGCGGGGAGCTGGGCTGCAGAGTGAAACAGACACTGGTAGTCCGTAGGGAAGTTGTGGAAAGGCAGAAAAATTAAACGCGTTCGGAAGAGTTCTGAGTTTGTCCTCGGTCCCTCCGGGCGGTGAACTTTAATTTTATTTTATTTTTCTTAGGAAACTAACTTTTTCTGTTACCTCCGTGTGGTGGTCATGGGTTCCGGCAGGACAGCGCTGCTTCTCGCGGCGCTGCTCGTGGCTCTGTGGCAGCGCTGCGCCGCAAGTTGCCCGGAGAAAGACTTGGAGGACAGGGAAGAAGAGGCCAACATAGTTTTGACCGGCACCGTGGACGAAATAATTAACATGGACCCGGTTCATAACACCTATTCCTGCAAGGTAAGTGGTTTTACTTGCAGAAACCGTAAAGTGAAGTAACCGCAGAAGTGCTCTCAGGAAAAGACACCTGCTTCTTGCTCTAAAACTACAAGTAGGCTCAATTAGAAGTCCCATTATCACTTAATACCTTCACCCTCGTGTAGCTAATGGAAGCCATTACCACCGACTTTGTGTCCAAACTCTCTCAGGGGCATCAACAGCCTGCCTGAAAAACATTTTACAAACTCATTCATCCAGAAGCGTTTGGCAGCGGTTACACGGACTCTGACAGGGAATCCACTTTGCCTTCAGAAAACAGATAGATGCTGTTTTTTTTTTTTCTTTATTTCCACTTACCAATTACATAGCTACAAGGGAGGCCTAACCGACCATGTAATCATTCCAAACATGCTGCAGAAGGACACTGGCCCCTCACCAGCCCCTGGCTGCAATTGATTTCTAGTCATAAATACTGGAAAACATGCAACTTCAATCCGCTTTCAGTGGCTGCAACGATGGCACTCTGAATCATGACTCATTCTGTGGTGTTGCTCACAAATGCCACCACTTTGATCCCAAATTAGAGATTTGTGACTTGTGGCTCTAACAGTGATGTCTTTTGGGATAAAAAGAAGTCCATGAAATGTAATAAGATTACTGTGAAGTACCACAGAAGCATTTGAAGCTTCCAAAATAGTGCAGTGATTTGCAAGATTGTAAGAAACAATGACATGATTGTTTTTTCTCAGTAAAGAGTATGGACAAGTGCTGCAAGGTGTGCCCAAAGTAATAAAGATATGTCGTCATGCTTTACATTGTCATTAGTCACTCTGAAACCAGTGTGTGATAGACCTGAAACTATATTTTCTATTATGTCTCTGATTAATAAGCCACCTTACAGCAGTTATGAGAAAAAGAGGGCTCCACAAATAAGCTCATTTTCAGTCAGGAAGCAGACTTCCTCCAATCTTATTCAATGGCCATTCATTGTGAAACTAACTTGTACACCATCGTGGACTTGCGGTAGACCACTCTATAATCTGTCAAAATAAACAAGTTGTGTTTGGTCAGCTCGCTCGCTGCTCTTTTCCTCAGCGCCCACTTGCTTCCCGTCCCCCGGTGAATGAGTGGAGTAGATTAGAGGCACACGGCTCGCCTTCTGGAAACAGAAACCGCTACCGAGCGCTGAAATGAGACAAGACGGCTAACATGTAGTGGGAAGGGGTGAGCTTTCCCATGACTGTGCATAAAGCAAGCACCCTTTGCTGCCCATGATGCACTGTCCACAGGTGCATGCAGTGTTTCAGACGTGCTTTCAAGTGACTAGAAAATGCTGTGTCTGGATCTTATGTGTGAGATTTATTAATAAGGAGATATACTCACTTAAGAGCTGTTATCACTATTATTAATACTACTGTATAATGTAAGTGGATGTGTTTCGTAGCACAGGATTTGAAGAGTAAAGTCAGAGAAAAACTAACCTGCCATCACAAAAAATGCATGCTTAGGGGAAGGGCTCTGATGAAACCCTGGTTCAGATGGGCCAGAGCTGAAGAAATCTTTATCAACGCCACTGTGCAAGTTAAGTAAAGTCAAATTTTATTAATATAGCCCCAAATCACAAGTCACAGTTTGCTTCAGGGGTCTTTACAATCTGGACGGCAATGAAAAACTCCCTAAAAAAAAAAAGGAAAAACCCTCCAGAAGAGCCACAGATGAGAGATCCCTCTCCCAGGGTTTACAGATTATGATATGATGTATGCTTTTGCTTTTGATGAAATGCTAAAAATCATGCTGTCTCCCTGCTTTTGCTCCTCTAAAGGTCAGGGTGTGGCGCTACTTGAAAGGGAAGTCCAACGTCAACCGCGAAATCCTCCTGGATGGCGGCAACAAGGTGATGATCGGTGGCTTTGGCAACCCCGGGATCTGCGACAACCAGGTATCCACGGGCGACACTCGCATATTCTTTCTCAACCCTGCCCCGCAGTCCATGGGACCTGAACACAAGAACGAACTCATGCTCAACTCAAGTCTGATGAGGATTACCCTGCGCAACCTGGAGGACGTGGAGCACTGTGTGGAAGGTAAGCAGCCAGTTTGTCGTGAACGGAAGGAGTCCTGCATCTGATATGAGAAAGAAAAATCACAAAAAACCCTACAAAAACTCCAAGGCACTCTGCTTTGAAACAATTAAAATACCTTTATTTGCACAGCATGGTCATTTAAGACCTGAAAGCAGGCAAATTCTGACATGTTTTGGCATCAAACTTCCATTAGAGACCCTGAGTTAGTTTGTTTTAAGGTCTACCATGACCATGACAATCAAGACATTTTATTTATTTTAAAAGAGAGTGCTATGGGGGTTTTGTGATTTTTGTGCACACATGTACACCTATCCAAAAAACCCCACAAACAAACTCAATTTGAGTCCAGGAGGTGTTCCTTCGCAAAGATTTTTGATGCAGTACATGTTGCTGGAGCCTAAAAAAGTCATTCTAAGAATAATGAACATATATGGAAGTTAATTTGTAACTTCATCAGGGCTTACTGTATTTTTGCTGTTTAATAAGCAAATTTGCTGTAACTTATTTCAATGCTGTGTAAGATATTCAGTGTAGTATCCATGCTGTGGTTACTGACAGTAATTGTAAATCACTTAAAGCAGCAAGGATTTCATACACCGGTGGCTGCTGAAATTACATAGCCTCAGGCTCAGAGCGTCAAAGTTTCCCAGAACTCCCTGAAACAAGGACACCTGAGTCATTTTAGGAGCTTTGTTGCCATGGTGAGGCTCCAGCCTTTCCAAGCGTATAGCCTTGAGGTGGGTGTGTCTGATTAACACCTTGTGGACAGGGGTTGAGTGGTTTAGAGATGATTCCTGACCTTTGCACCTTGTGACTGGGCCATTTTATTAAGTCAGAGGTGAAATGGCTTAATGCTTACATGCACATAACAAATGTTTACAGGGCAAACAGGTTCCCACACTTTTTTTTTACAACTAGCTCACAGCTTCCCATCATTTTAACTTCATTGTAAAAGAAACACAACATTTGCAACAGTAGTACCAACGAATGGACAGCTCAAACTTGCCCACACATGAAAATGCTTTAAGAACAATGTCCAAGGTGCTTTTTAAATGTAGTAGGGAAAAAGTAGAGATCAGTGATGTTTTTTTTTTTTTTGCATAATATTGTTGTTTATTCTATTGACTGGGGCACTACAACTTCAGCATGAAAAGAGTTAATCACATACTTTTATTCCTCTGAGTCCTTTTTTGGTTGAGAAGTCATTTGTCAGGCTCTTATGAGACGAACCATACAGCCATGACTAATAAATCTCAGCATCTACCGTGACTGTGAGAGTGTAGCAGCCGGTGCCCCCATGCCGGTGAACAGTGAGCTTGCTGCTGTTTAACTTTTACTGGTGCTTGACAATGTTGGCAGCCGTTCAAAGTTTGAATCTAACACTTTAGACCGGCCCGGCAGCACCAGGGGGAAATGAATCAGAGCACGAATCACCTTTGCTGAAGGCTTTCTGGGGCAATCACTGTTTCAGAGTTGTAGGACCTATATTCTGGGTACTTTCCTCCCTGAACAGTTCAGGGTGGCAGGATGTTCCAATGGATGGAGCTTGTTTGCAGTGTTAAGTTGCATTTGGCACACACATAAAACTTCTTCTGTTTGTCTGTCCAGGCACGAAACACTGCACTGCTAACCTTTTTATTCAGCCCCCTTTTCTTCTTTTTGGACTCCTGTTGTGGAGAGGGGAGTTTCTTGGCTCTGACAAACTGTCTAGAATGTGCCCTTTTTGTTTCAGGGCTTTGTATTTGAAGAGGGTTTACTTCACATAACCTGATTTTCTCATATCATCTTACAAGTCGAAGAAATAGTGGTAAGGAAATACTTCAAGAAGTCATCAGGCAAAAGTTAGACGGAAATCGACATCTGAAAGAACTTTGGAAGACTCTGGATCTTCTTGCATTGACCGTCTATTAAGTAATAGCCTGGGATGACTGTCAGGTTCAGCCCCGCCATGAAATCTGTATTTGTGTTTTGGGGAGTGAAATTGGCCCCGATAATTAGCTGGCGTGCCTCCATCCGGTGAGGAATGAGTTTTGAGGCTTGTTCCAGTGCAGAGTTTTAATTAAGACAGTCAAGTCAGATCCCATCCGCTCTGTACAACCACTACCCCCGGAGACTGTGGGATGTCAGTGCAGCGGGACAAGACTCTACCTGCCGCAGCACTCATTGTACCCTCCTTTGCTTTCTCCTCATTCTTGACATTTTCGATAGCTAGGATAGACTCAGGAATGCCTGGCAGAGCGCTTGGTGGGGAGGCGCATTGTCTGAGGTGGAAGAAAAAAGGCTTTGTGTGTTCCCCTTACCAACAAGACTTTTTGAGAGGGACGCAGACGCGAAGGGAAATACGATGAGTGATGTAGAACTAAGTAAAAACAGAGGAATGTTTTGTACATGTGAGGACGTGGAGCGTGAGTGATGTTGTGTTTGCTGTGGCATATTTGTTTAAGTTTGGATCAGTGCCGCGTGAAGATGGATGCCTCCAGGCATTGTGTTTCATGCTCCTTCTACTCCTGTGTGCTACGCGCTGGGCGGTGGCACTTCAGGGCCACTCAGTCCATGTGTGCGATCACTTGGCTACAGGCTTTCATCTGCCACAGAGCCACCCTCCCCGGAGGAGTGTTTACAAGATCTCAGTAAACACTCGCATTGCCGACCAGATCTTAAAATGCTGTACGCTGTGTTCACTGAGCAAAACAAAGACCCCTTTTTTGTTTCCTGTTGGCTTATCTTCACATACATGCCAAGGCTGTCAAAAGTACTGATACTTCAATACGTTTTGAATACCACATGCTTAAAACAATACAGTATAGTATCCTAAGTACAGAAGCTATGAAGGAAATGATGTAAGTTCTCATTTAAGACCTCAGTTCAGCCTTTATTGTCCTGCTTGGCTTGTAGTAAAATCAGACAGTCTTCAGTGACTTTTTCTGTACCAGCACTGTGTGCCAGGTGTACATTAAAGACAACAACAACAAAATTATCATATTTCAGTTCTTCTTGCTGTGGTATCAAAAGTAGGGTTGTTCCAAAACTGATGGCAGTATTGGAAAATGTCTGAGATATTGCCTAAAATGCGGTATCAGCGAGTGCACAATCTATGCAACAGTTGTACTATGTAATGTATTACCATTGAAAGGAGATCATGATACTTCTTAGCAGTGTCCCGTATAACTTATCTTTCTAAGACGGTGTCATGGAAGTCATTTCCTTCACAGTATGCACACATCCAAACTGAATTTGTAATATACATCTCTTATTTCTAATTGAAAGAGGTTTCAAGCTTTACACTGGCATCTCTGTGGCTGAACTGAGAAATTGAAATTGCAGAAAAGTGTAAAACTTCACCTCAAAACGTACCACATCTACAGTGTTGACTTTGCACCTTGTCTGGGCTGATAAGCACAGGGCCTTTGGCACACAATCTCCTCTTTTTGGTCCTCCAGCCACCATTCAGTAAAAAAAATTATCATATTCAATTGTGCTGTGCTGTGAGCTGACAGATAACATGTCAGAATCAAACATTTGCTTTGTCTTTAGAAACAAAAATGAAATTGTGGATTTGTGAAATTGAATGAAGGGGACAATGCGGGGCTAAAGCGAACGCCTCTCCAGATTTTGTGAAGAGGTAAGAGGATAAAAAGTATGTGCTGTGTTTCTTATCATTTCCATTCCGTTTTTTTTTTTCCCAATGCTGTGTTAATGACAACAAAGAGAGAAGGCGGAGGTGATGGGGGTTTGGAAGAGAGGAAGCCCTCTTGATGGCGAAGTGTTGAGCGTACAGGGAGATCTTATCTGTCTTGCTCTGTTTATCAGCTGCTTTTGTTTCAGCTCTTGATGACTTGATGCCAGAGTCTTTCCCTCAAGGCCCTGACGAAGAACAGCAACAAAGGGCTGTTTCTTCCTTCTGTCTTGATCCCTTCCTCTCCCTCCCCCTTTTTTTTTATCTGTCTCTTTTTAGAAGAGGGGAGATGAGCCAGTCAGAAGTCAGTGCATAGTCATGCAACAGCTGCATCAAAGATCGTTTCTTTGTCCCTTTTGTGCTGCATCTATTTAAATACGCAATACTGAGTGCGGCTAGTGTGCTTTGCTGGTTGGACAATCAAAAGTCCTTGTGGGATGTTAATGAGCAGCATTTTACTGCTCAGCATACCACTGGCTCTTTATGATCTGTGTGTACAGCAGTCCAGAGGCTCACTGGTAATGGGGTTAGCCAGGCTTGCTGAGAACATGATGGGGGTCCTGATTTGCCAGCAGGTGGTCTTGCTTAATGATGGGCGAGCAGACAGTCCTGTGGAATGCTCCTCGGGGTGGGTGGGATGTGGGATGACTGTTTGAGCCCACCCCACCTTCTCCTCCACTGGTCCTTCAGTGAATGAACCAAGGCCTCATGGAAAACTTTGAGCTTTTTTCCCACTGTTTGTGCAAGGAGGAGGCCTGGAATTCCTAACCTGCTCCTACCTGGTTGCCTCCTCACCTTCAAGATAAGTGAGGAGATAATGATAGAATGATATGGGCAAAGTGGAAAGGAGTGAATGCTTCAGATTTTAACCATGGTAGCTACTTGCAGTTTCTGTTTCACTTTTTTTAATTGCATTTTTAGATATATTTGGAAAATGTAATATTGAAGCATGTACAGAACATGTTTGATATTTTTACATAAAACACATACTAACATGTCCTCAGCATTAAGAGCACAGATAGACTCCAAGAACAGAGTAAAGAGAAGAGAGAAAGGACTACAAAGAGAAGCAGCTGAGCAGCTCATGGTGTTGCCAAACAATGTTTAACTTTTTAGCATTTCAGCTAACGTTAGCTAGCAGCATACTAGTGTTGACAGATCTGTCAACATAATATCGTCCAGCATGTGATGCAAAATAATTTTCAAATCTTGAAGTCAGTCTTGAATTGAATTTTCCATTAAAGAAAGAAAATTGGAATTGCCCAAAATCAGAATCAACTGGTCAGAGTTGAAATTACATAGCCTCAGGCTCAGACGTCAGAGTTAGTAAAAAATCAAATATTGGTGCATCACTAGTAGGGCTGAAAGATTTTGAAAAAATATTTAATTGCAATCAAGCCTTTAGAATACAATATATAATATACATTATGGTAATTTTTAACTTAAAATGGTATTTTGACACACATTTTGTCTTTAACAAATACTGCCTCTTCTGTGATTTGAAAATTCCGGAAGGCCGTATTGCGATTTCGATCAACTGTCAATTAATTGTCCAGCCTTTGTCTCTAGTGCACATGCATATGCACAGAAAGTGGTATTTAATAGAAGCAGTCCCTGTGGGCCTCTGCTCAGTCCCTGAATACTTTCAGTCCTCCATCTTCACTTCCTGGTGTGTATATCCATGAATACCCCTCCACATATCCGGTTTCAACATACATTGATATTCACCTGTGTACCTCTACTTCAGTCTGTCAGCAGTTTCTAATTGCAAATTTTTCATAACGTAAATGCTGATCATCCACAGGGCAGTTGACTCCCCCTGTTTCAGTAACAATTAAAGACTGACTGAAAAATTCAGTGGTCACTCCACGGTTAAGGTTGATCAGTGACTCAAAGCCCTTGAAGATACTCATGCGATGTTGAGAGTATGTTGATAGGCCAGCTCAGGTTTACTTGTGGTAGCCTCTCTCATAAAACGTATGGCTGTATATGACATTTTCTACCTGATGTAGCTTGTTTTCCCTGAAGATTAATTTGATCTCACACAAGTGTAATCATTTCCTCTGAGGTTAGCGGAGGCAGTCTTTATTTCCGGCAAGGTGGTCCGCCTCCGCTATAAAACTCTCTGGGAAATCTCACAGCAAGTCTTCTGCCCTATAATTTAAATATCAGGCTCAACTACCACCTGCCCGTGTTTTAATCTTACCAAGACATTCTAGAGACAGATTAGAACATCACCGCTGCACAGTGAAACATGATGACCTACTATATATTTGACTTTCCCAGGTATGAAAACATATGGCTTGTGGGTAATTCCAAAGAGGAGAGGGATTTTATTTTATTGTGGCCTTGGAAAGTGTGTGAGAACACCACGCAGCCGCACCCAGGTGACTGAACTAAAGCTCTGAAGTCTTTATCCAGTCCGTGTCTGCACAAGCGGCCTTTTGTCTTCAGGGAGTCATGGGAAGTCAAGAAGACTGACTTCAAGGATTGGATTTTTCTCAGGGTCCTTGAATGGATTAGGCTATAGTCGAAGAGTGAGAGTTCATTTGCTTGCTGTAGAGCTTTTCTCCAAAGGTGTACCCCTAGTAAGTCTGTGTACCCTGTGTGGCTTATGTCAAAGCATTTATGCAGTCAAGTGAAAAGAATTGGACAAATAGAAAGACTTGATGGAAAGCTTTGATGAAATCAGCAACAAAGGCTTCAAGGGAGAAACAAGACCAGTGGACCTGATTGCCAGCTAGCCCAGAGTCTCCAGAGTTATTGCACATTTTAGATTTTAATTAAAAATGTGGGAGCGGAGAGCCTGCTTGGCATGGCGAGAAAGGACTCTGAAATGAAAAAGCCATGAAAGATGGAAGAGAGCAAAGGAGGAACGGACCACTTAACCACAGTCTGTTCACCTTGGCCTGTGTCCCAGCTCCAACCAGGAGTGTATCACTGTCATGCTGATAAGAATCATAGATGGTATTGATTGTACGCAAAAACGCCTACATGTAGTGACATGCCTGTCACTTCAGTGAGATGTTAACATGCCCACAGTCTACACACAGACATACTGTGTAACATTAAGCCTGTCCAAATATACTGCATGTCTTGTGAAAGTTTGGAGTCTAAATTTATTGTTGTAATTTATTAGTTTTTATTGCTCGATGCAATAAAAGATGATCTCTTGCATCCACAAAATAACTTGGCTATACAGAACACATCCACCTGCGGAAGCACTTTTTAAACTGACTTCCACAAGGTTTCCAACATGGCACCTGTTTCCTGACAAAATATTAACACAGTGAAATTTTTGAGAAATAATCATCAGTAATGTGGATATAATGAAGTGTGTTAAGAACAGCTGAAACAGTGAGGTAAGTTCAGAAAATTATATCACTACTGTAAGGAAAGACAACACTTATCCCATATCAAGATATAACGATATCTGAGGACAAGTTCAGACCAGCCAGGTTTTGGTTTGGTTGAACCGACTTCTGGTGTGTTTACACCCTCGGTGTGGTTCCTTTGGGTTGGTATGAACATGAGATTCAAAGTCTGGTCTGGACCAAACAACCACTCTGTGGCCCACCTTTAAGTAGTGGTCTCAGACTGCTGTCGAGTAACCTGATTGGAGTGGTGGAGTGGAGTGGTTAATTCTGGCTAAAACATGTTTTCTTTTCCTATTTTGGGGGACTGGTGAACTAGTAGCGTGTTTTGCTACCAAAATGTTAACTGGCAGGGGACAAGCCCGGACTCACAACAAAGTGAGAAATGCCTGCATTATTTAATTATCTAAGACCCGCTGTCTCAGGAGATGTTCATATGTGCAGACCTCTAAAGTCTGCTGTTATGATCCAGATCTGTACCAACATGAACACACTCTGACGGTGCTCCATGATGTACAATATCCAGGTTGAAATTGGTCTGTTTGTTGTTCTTTTACTCATCCAATAATTGAGCATTTCCACCACCGAACAGGACTTTTAGGTGAGAACCTGCACTAAGACAATAACTGGTCTCACATCACAATATATAATATGGATATATTGCCCAGCCCTAGTTGGAAGAATGTCTTTCCCGTGATCAAGCCATTGAGGAATTTGATAGTAAAGATGACACTCTTTGACAGGCAGAGTTGTTTTAAAGCTCATGAAACTGAAAAAAAGATCCAAAGTTAGCTGGTGTCAAAGTCCCAGTTAAGCTCTTCTTTAGTTTCGGAACAGGAAAGTGGAACTGACCTGGGAGGCTCTGGCCAGGGACTTGGATGTACAGTGACCCGGAAACCTCCCTCTTCTATCCCAGACATAAAGAGCTCAGAGCAGCAGTCTGCATGAGATCTGGGCTCCCTCCGGGGAACTGGATCCGTGACAAAATTCTTGCTCCAAGACTGCATTTCTGAAGCAGGGCAGCTGCTGTGGCAAGTGTGGCTACTTACTGTCAACACGCCAAAAACATCAGGTTTAGAGAAAAGGGTTTTGATGGGACACCAGGGGGATGGCAGATGCCCTAATGTGATTTAGATTTAGGTCAGCTCGGCTGTCACTCCAGAGCGGCTCAGATCAAGAGGAAACAAGGGAAGAAAATGAAACATGTTTTTTTCTTTGCCCTGTAACTTCTTTTTGTTGCAAGATACATAAGGGACTTCTTTGATAAACTTTTTTCTCTGGAAATAGTTTGACAAGCTGCAACTTTCACTCAAGTGTACTCGTGTACACTATTTAAACCTTCTGCTTTTAATAGAAAGCAGATAATTGAACACACGCTCAACTGCCTTAGGTCAGCTGTCTCCACATGGGTGTGTTAACGTCTAGTATTATGTCAAAATTTCCCAGTAGTATATAAGATACTTTGAACCATGTTTTTGGCCTTTAATGAGCCATTTGCCAAGGGTCTCAGACCCATAGATGGATAAAAACAGGAAGAACTTAGTTCAGAGGTTAATCACATTCTGTCACCTTCTGGATGTGGACCGCAGATGCACTGACCCATTGCTGGTAAATTAGACCTATCATGTTCCCTGTTGTCTCGTGGTGTGCACCTGCTACATACCACCATCCATATGCATGGCAATGAGGCTAATTATATAATGCTGGTATCCTTGTGTCCTAGGCTTGGTTTAAAGGTCTGTTGTTTAACAATGGTTTCAGTAAAAACCCATATTACAATCACGTGTGATGGTTGAATGTCTCTTGATATTAATATGCTACTAAAACAACTGCTGCTCTTCTAGGCTTTTTCTTCAAGGTTTTGGAACCTGGCTGCAGGAATTTGCTCCCATTTAGCCACAAGAGGATTAGTGAGGTCAGGCACTGTGATGTTGGGCCATAAGGTCTGGCTCTCAGTGGATGTTTCAGTTCATCCCAAAGGTGTTTGATGGGGTTTTATACAGGGCTTTGTGCAGGATTAGGGCTAGGGTTAGGGTTAAGTTTAAAGCCATGTTCCACCAAACATATTTTGTATAGAAGCATTGAAACCTGTGCCTAAGCCATACCTACATGCACCCTAGACCTTTTCTTTTTGGTATGTGATTGTTGATTACAACAAGTGCAGACAACAAGATGACTCTAGTGCCTCTGTTCCTCTATAACTAATCAATGGTCCACAGTGTTTTAACTCCAGTTTTTTTTTTTTTTATATAAGCTCAGCTCACCTGGAAACTTGACAAAGGGGTAGCAAAAACCAAGACAGAATGGAGTGGTTCTATTGGTACCATGCTCCACCCTTGCCATTGGAAATGTGAAAGTAACCATTATAACATGTTACAAACTGAGCTGAGCTGCTTTGCTTGGTAAAACAGGGCTTTAGGGTTAGGGTTGATGGTACCTAATTGTTGCAACAGTGGAACTTTTAGTTATACTTATGTATGTTTTTCACATACATAAATGTTGCTATTGCTGAAGCCTACTTAAAGTCTAATCCGATGCATTGCCTGATTTATCACTGTCTACATTACAGTGCTGAACATACAGGATGTAAACTTGACAGTTGGGGGTCCCATGTTCATAAACAAATCACGGGATGTACAGGGTTTTCCTGTGCTATTTGGCCCCTCGGACAACAGCCCAGTCTCCGTTACTTCCTTTCCTCCCTCTCATCTGTCTCTCTGGCAATGGGTTGTCATAGTGAACCCAGGATGAACACCCCCGTCTCCCTTGTGACTTGTCCTCCACGTTTCCTTCTGTGTTTGTCATTATCTGCCTGTGTTTCTCTCTTCTTTCAGGTGTCATCTTCAATCATGTTCTCAGATTCTGATGATGACCTGCACATGTGTCCGTCTGTCATGATGTGTGTGTGGATGTGTCCCGTGCCTACAACATATTTTCATTTGCTTTCTCTGTTGTTTCCTTGAAGCACCTTTGTGACAGGCAGGGTTGATATATGACTGTTTGCCGACCCATCAAATTTTAGATTTTACGTCTCCACTCTCACCTTTAACACAGATTAAATTCTTCCCGTCATTTGTTGCCCCACCCCTCCTCTTCCCCGCTCCAGGCCGCCCTCTTCTCTATTCTCACAGTTGTCATCTTCCTCCTCCCAGTGTTCCCATCTTACAGCAGTTCCACCTGTAATTAGACTGGAATCCCATGCCCTGTAAAGCTGTCATAGTCCTAACAACCAGGTGCAGTTTGTGCAGACCGACTCCAGCCTCTGACCCAATTCCATATACGTCTCTCTGTGCCTTTCTCGGCTTCTGCAAGAAGCAACAGAGGTGATTAGAATAGAAAAAAGTTAAAGGATAATGCTTGTTCATTACAACTTGTTCATTACTGTGTACAGGTCTTAATAGTAGGGTAGTTTACCAAACTTGATACTTTTAAGGGTACTGAGCAAATTACATTGGTACTACTGAATACGAATTCACGTTAAATTAATCTGTGCCAAATTTCAGTACCAAAGGGGGCATTAGGTCAGAGGCTATTGAGAGAAAGGGAGAGGGGGACAATGGTGTTTTTGGCGTGTTGACAGGGCAATGGTGAGTGGACAGCGGTTGCAAATGTGGTTAAACTTTTCAAAACCTGACACAGACAACAGTTGCTGCAGTATTTGTAATGTCAAATACAAAGCTGGCCAGGGCAACGTGTCTAACCATACAGAAGAGTGTTTGATAGCCTGAAAGCCAAGTCCCCTGCAACAGGAGCAGCTAACGTTAGCATGCCTGCACTGAAGTTTAACTCTGCATAGATGTTAAAACTTTAAGTGAGGCATCATCGACGGCTTCAACAGCATCTCAAGGTGATTAATTAGCTAGTTTGATAAGTTGCAGCATTTAATAGAATTTTGAAAACCAAAGTTCAAATGTGAATGGAGCCCGACCCTGCTACTGCATACATGCAAAGAAGTTGTATGAATCCCTTTGTCGCTCCAGAGGGAGCTGTGCAAAGTCTGATAAATTGCTTGTCAGTGTTAGTTGGGACTGAAGACTACTACTATGAAAATGCATGTGTGGTTAAAATGAAGTGAGCTTATAAGACATCTGTAATCCTTTTCTCGTCTCTGCTTGAGGCTAGCAGCTCAAGCCGTCCTCCATCAGCCACCACTACCATAACACAGGGACAGCACATGGAAGAGGAGTGCACAAAATCACTATGATATCTCTGTTTCTGTTTGCCCTGATTTTGTGCAGATATGTGTTGCATGTATTGATCAAGGTCATTTTGACAAGGCATTTGCCTGTTGATACAAAACAATCAGTTTCTGTGGGGATTAAACCAAGAAATGAGACCAGTACTTTGGAAATATAATGCCATGTAAGATGTTAGAGTTTCCTTTGTCTTTTTGAGTTATGGAACTTGCAATACGTCTCTTTTGACAAACCCTGAAGTTGACATCTCTCCTGAGGGAGATGAAACCTCTCAGGAATTTCCCCCTTTTTCCCTCTCTCGCTCTCTGCGTGCCCTCCAGGCTGACAGATTTGTCAGGCTGGAGGGAGGTACTCGGCCTGCCCCTGTTGTTTTAGCCAACAATGGCGAGGACGTGATGGCTTTCAGAGACAAACAGAGATATCTGGCAGAGGATGTCTCACTAACTTGAGCATGTGTCTGTACACACACACACACACACACACACACACACACACACACACACACACACACACACACACACACATACTTTCCTATCTCCCCATCAGAGTGAGACATTATGCAGTATGTGACGCTGTATCTGTCCCAGCCATTACATTGTTATTGCTGTCAACAATGAACAGTCTCCACAGTAATGTAAGAGTGAAGTTCCTTCTTCAGGGGGTGTAGTAGTCAGTACATACAGAAAATATATGGGTCCACAAGGGATTTGAGGCTTGTGGTAGTAGTTCCACATTACCACACAAATGGCAGCTGCATTATGTTTAGCAAAAACAATGTTAGACCTCAACACTGAGTATTGCGTGCTTCCCTGGGGCAAACAAAATGCCATGTCAGGCTAGTAAATCTTCTCAACTGGGCAAGTGGTAAAAAAGAATAAAATTATGACTCTTTTAATGATATAATAAACAATAGAGTAATTTTTCATGCATTTTTTTTATTTTCAGTCTCTTGAATATGGAGATTTCCTACATTTCTCTGATTATTATCATATTAATCTAAACATTTTGGGGTTTTGGCCTGAAAAAACAAGATTTGAAGACATTACCTTGAACTTTGAGAAAATGGGATGGACATTTTTCTTTTTTTTCTGACATTTTATTGACTTTTCAGTGCAAAATTAAATATGACAAACAACTTTAGTATTTGTTTAATTTTGATACCCACTAATAAATAAAACAATTTGTAAAGGGGCAAGTAAAAACTTAACTTTGGGCAAGTAGACAATGAACCCTAGAGGTTTGTAACAAAACATCTGTCTTACAGAAATACACTCATAGAATGTGTTTTTAGACACCAAGTGGACAACTGCAACAAAATATACTCCTAACTAACAAGAAACATTGTAAAACTGGTGTGATATGATGTGAATACAGTATAAGCTCACTGCAGTAAGTAGCCAGAATCTGAGTTATGTTATATAAAGTTGTGACACGCCTTATCAGGAGTCACAGTAATTTGAGATGAATCTTCTTGTAGTAGTTATATTCAAACGCTTAGAAGCCGAATTGCATAATGTGAAACATAATTGCACGGGTAAATGGCATCATCATGCACTTCAAAGACCTATAATGGGAATACTATATGCTCTGAGACACATGTACCACATACATACATGCTTAGCATCGATACTTGTAGCATTTAATGCATTTTATTACCATAAAGGTCTTCTGTAGAAGCCATTTCGTCCACTTGTTTTTGGGATGAAGTGCAACTATAAGGGGGGGAAATAGCTCTGCAACAGAGAAAGCATGATTGGTAATATAGCAGGGAGAAAGGAAAGAAAGAGGCCTAGTCCAAGATTAAAGAGCATGAGTGATGGAGAGTCAGAAACAGCCAGAGAAGTTCAGACAGGAGAAGAAGGGAGGATGGAAGGGAAAGAATGAAAAGAGTAAGTAGAGTAAGAGGAAAGTAGCAAAGACAAGAAAAAAAAACACAAGAATGAATAAAAATTAGAGTTCGTGAAATAAGATGGGAAGGATATTAATATTAAGGATATTAAGAATGTTTGAAGGGGATATAGCTCCATTGTTTTGAGGTTGCAGCAAACATTTCAGAAGTTCCTCAAACCCTCAGCACATAAAATACATGAAGCCTGGACCATCAAAGAATAACTAAAAATGCCTAGATTATCATATTGTCTCTTTCACTCTTATTCCGTGCTGGAACGCCCTCCACACACACACACACACACACACACAGACACAGACACACAAAGAAAAGGGAAGCAGACTTGTAGCGAGTGCCATGAGGCAGCTTTCGGCATTTTCCAGCAGAAGCATGGCGCCTCAGAGAGGCTTGGCCTGAGGGAACAAGTTCTATCACAGACTGTGAGCTGTTGCCAGAGGTATGCCCAGATCAGCCTCTCTCCGAGTTCCCCCTTCTTGTCACTCTGAAGCCCCTTGCACTGCATTACCTAGACACTGTGGCCTTATTACCATTCAGCACTGTCAGCCATATTGAAATGCCCCCAATCCTCTTGTGACCACGAGAGCAACAGCAACAACTAAAAACAAAGTTTCTACATCTTTCAGAGAGACGATGTTTTCCCCTGCACTGTGAGTGGGTAGAGACATGCCCTGGGAGTGCACTTGAAGCAGCACATGCTTGAGAGCGCTCTTAGAGAAATATATGAGTGTTGAGATGGATGGAGGCGTTGAATGTGGAGGGTTTGGTTTTGCACTGTTCTAGTTTTTCAACATGCTATGTGGCCTGCTTAGACAGGTTGTCAGGAAAAGAGTATTGTAGATAAATCCTTCCTTCCTTCCTTTTTAGGTTATACTCAACAGGACAAACTCCTGCCTATTTGCAAGTGTGCTGCAGAACATCAATCTTTCCTGACCAGATATTAGTCTTGTCAACCTGAAAGAGTTCAAAGCTAGTTAGAAAGTTAATATGCTACCAACTTGCCATTTGTTGTTAGGCTTCTTAAGATAGTATTATACTCGCCACCTTTGGGAGTGCACAGGGGTCTGTACTGTATGGCGTGAATTTCATCATCAGAGGCTGTACACGTAGGCTCTGTGCAGACAGCACACCCCCCATTTGTTGTGATGATGTGGACTTCTCTGTGGACTTGTCCAAGTGACCACTACAGATGCCGATCTACAGTACATGTGTGGAATTCGTCCTCCAAATGGACTCCAGAAAGTAGTATTATTACTATCTGTGTACGCTACAGGTCTGATTAAAATAACAGCTCCAAAGGACAGCCAATCAAATAGCTGTTTGAGGAACTCCTAAGTTCCTCTTATTACACTTCAGTTGATGAGTTTGTCATTGGTTGGAAAATTTTAGTGGTGCTCGGTATTTAAAGTTGATTAGCTGTTTGATCTGAAATATAGCTTTGCTGACAAGTTTTCACAAACTTTCTCAGTTGCTTCACAAAGCAAACCACTAATCCACTAATGATCTATTTTAACTCCCAAGGCAACTGCGCATAGTTATTTATAATTCCACCTTTTTTGACTCCCGGCACTTGACTACCTTAAGGTCATCAGGGGAGTGTTACTCATCAAGCACAGGACACGTTCTAGCGTGCAAGCGCCGATGTATTCAGTAAATGTCATGCCTACAAATATTTGCTTTTGCTTTGTCTCAGGTGAATGGAGTAAATGTCCAAAGGAGCTCCAAAGGTTGAGCAAACCCATCTTTGAACTGATTATGGATTTGATATATTTCTGGTGTAGAGTGTTTGCACTCTTTCTGGAGGTACAGTTAAGTCCTCTGGATTTAATTAGGTTTTTTTTCTTACTACAACTGTGAGCAATAGCTTTTTATCTTTGAGGACTGTGCAGGTTTAGGGAACTCCGCCAACATAGATAGCACCAATATTACTTTTCGTCATCCACACACACTTGATCTCGATCACGCTTCAGATACAAAATTCCCACTGGAATTCCCCCAGGTTCCTTTTCACCCGCTGACTTCCAGGGCCTCATTCTGGCCCAGGCAGGGTTCAGGCTGGTGCAGGTCTATCCGATCTCCAGACATCCCATTCCAGGTAAACGAGGGATGAGTGAAAGGGAACAGGTCAGCCTCCAGTTAGCCTTCACCTGAGGCCAAAGGGAGTGTGAATGAGTGGGGGTGAAAGCGGGGTCAGACGTGTTCACACCACCCAAAGAAACCCCTTGACACATTCCCAGAGCGAGAATCTGTCAGATAGCCACATTCTTTTCCAACTAAG
Organism: Lutjanus erythropterus; assembly: GCF_056507025.1. NCBI lineage: Eukaryota > Metazoa > Chordata > Actinopteri > Lutjaniformes > Lutjanidae > Lutjanus > Lutjanus erythropterus. The sequence goes on from NC_139322.1 coordinate 32,794,710, forward strand.
TAACAGTGTCACAGAGTTATGAAACTTCTCCCTATTATTTATTTAGCATGTTATGCATCAGACAAACAACTTTTCATGACTCTTTTTTTTTTTTAACGTTGTTTGCATTTTAAACTCACTCTCTTTAATTAAAATGAAAGCTCATCTCTTGGCTGGCCCATGACCGTCTGAGCTTAAGTTTGTTGCATTGAAATTACTTTGTTGGATGTGTGCATGTGTGTGTATGCACTCTTGTGTTTAAATAAATCCACCCCTTTCCTTTATTGCTTGTAAAGTGGTGCATTTGTTGCTCCCACTCAAGCCAAATTTCTTGCTTTGTCCTGGTGTGTGTTTCTGCATGTCTGTCTGTATGTGAGTCACTCTTAAACACACTGTTGTCCTCCATCTATGTCTCTCTCTCTCTCTCTCTCTCTCTCTCTCTCTCTCTCTCTCTCTCTCTCCCTCCCAGTATTGCTCTGTCTTTCTCTGTTCAGTCTGTACAGATTGAACTTGCTGGTTACGATGCTAGTGGAATCTTGATCAGCTCCAATTTACATCTAGACAATGGTAGGAGTTGAGAGGCGATTTCTCTCTTCTTTTTCCTCTCATTTCCCCTCCTTGAACCCCCTATCCCTCTTTCTTGTCCTCCCTTCTGCTTCTGTGTCTTTGCCAACTGCCCCCACCCCTCCTCCTTCATTGTGTTTTTGGGAAGATGGGTGTCTTGAGAGACAGAAAATAAAGGATGGAGAAGGAGCCTCCTCGACAGTAGACTAAACTGACTGTTTCTGGACTTCATCTGTGCCCCTGAGGACACAGCCCTCCTGATAATGAACTCCACACACTTGTCAACGCATACACACACAGGCACACACGCACGCATTCTGATGTTAAAACCTTTAAACAAGCTTTTGATGGCACAACCAGCCTTCTGTCATGCCGTCTGCCCGTAATTTCTTAATGCCATTGTGCATACATGACATGACACCGCACAGTGCCGTCAATTAGCATAAGCTTCATTTGGCATCAATTTGGGTGTCATACTCAGACATTGCAGTTCAAATCCTCATCCTGCCTGACAGAATGCACCCTCACAAATAACAGGCTGCTCTGTGCACTAGGACAAAGCATCTCAGAATTGACTAAATGCTGCAAACTAGAACTGACTCGGCATAATAATTGCTGTTTAGACTAATTGTCTGTAAGAGGACGGCTAGGTGGAGAGACCTGTCAGGGTGCAGTCAAACTGTAAAAAACAAGTCTGTATTCCAGGTAAATTCAGTTTAAATGGCAAAATATGGTTTTGTGATTATGGACTTGCGTAGCTTTAGACAGTAATGCAGAATTGGATGATGAGTTATAGACGTGTGGTGTAAGGGATTATAGTTTGAAAGGTTAGCATTTGTGGGGTTGACTCATTTGCTGTCTTACCAGAGGTTGACAGGATGGTTGATATCAGTTTTGTCTCTGTGTGCTCAGTGAAGAGACTGGTCCTGAATGTGTTAGCTGAGTGCTAGAATTGGAAGTGGGGTGGCTAGCCCCTGCTTAAACAGGAGATAGAAACCTTTTGGTATCTCAAACTTGAGATGTTTCTAGCGACTAATTTCCCTGTTGATTAAATGTAAATTTAAATTTAGACTAGTCGACTAGGTTAAAAGTAAGAAAACAATTCAGTGTCATATTGGTTTGCGAGTGTGGCTACCAGTCTATGGGGATAAGATAGCTTTTGATGGTTAGCAAATACCTTGAAATGGTTGCCTGCTTGTTAAAATGTAATGTCATGTTGCTGGGCTGAGTGACGGAAAGTTATGTAACAAATGACTTCACCTGTCGAGCAGTCAGGAAAGTAATGCAGTCGTTTTTTTTCAGCCAGTAATGCGCACTGAGTGATTGCGTCTTTCCTGAATGCTGTGGATATCAGTTGGTGTTAAGCACAGTTTGTAGTGGCCTGTTGTAACTGATACACTGCTCAGAGGTAACAAGGCTTGTTAGAGCTAAGGTCCAAAACAAGCAAATGAAAGGCAGACCAGTATGTCACCATGCAAACCACTAGAATAACACATTTGGTTTGTTATTTGCTTTATTTGGCTTGAGAGGCATGAGACTTTTTAAGCCATTATGATTGTCCTGTCTGTAAGCTGTAGAGGGAGTTATTAAATTTCAGAAAAAACTATCAGCAGCTGCTCAAGAAATAGTTGAGTTGTTCCTGGTCATTAACAACTCCATCCCTTATTGTTGCACATATTATTGTCTGGTTTTTCTTTGGGAGGGAAAGTGAGGATATTTCCTTCTCTGATTGCACCTAAATTAAGAAATGAATTCATGCCAAAAAAGTGAGATTATCCCCATAATTTAGTGCAGGTGTAGCTGTGAGAACATGAATAAAATAAATCTACCACATTTTATCAAAATAATTGAACACAGTAGAATTGCACAGGAAACAAGTGGCGTTTCGAATTCTAGTTGAGTATTTTGATACTGAACCGCTGAATTCAATGTAAAGAGTGATGTAATTTGCAGCCTCTTTGCCCTCATCCCGTCCCCTGTGATTCTTGACATCTGATGTGTAACTAATGTTCTCATCCAGTTGAAGATCATAACAAACAGAAAGAGTGGCCACCAAGTCACATGTCTGTGGGCCAAGAGGCTTCCTGCCTAAAGGTTTACAGTTGGTGGCTTACCTGCAGTCAGTCATGGCCGTTGTGTTTTGGATTCGCTCGCTTTAGCCCCGCCATCGCCCCTTTGAAGAAGCCGAAATTAGATCCCCCATGCAAATCACCTGGTTTGTTTGAGACGGAGTCGTGATAAAGGGTGACGCTTCATCACCTCCCCCTTCCGGATCACTGATGGAGTTTATTAAAAAGCCCCTTTCCCAAGAGTGCCCTTTCTCCATTTTAGCTTTAATAATGGAGATGTGCAGGGTGTGATGATGCCGAGCGCTCATGTGTCATCCTGATTCTTGTGTGTCCATATTGTGTGCACATCTGTATTGTTGTGTGTTTGCACAAACTCATGAATGAAGGGGAGCGGCAGCCTTTCTTTCTCAGGCACCGGGGCAGAGTATGAACCCTCTTGAGAGGTACCAGACGCCTTTTTAATTTCGCTCCTCTCAGCCGCCGGTAGGTCGGCTGAATTAACAGGAATTGAAATGTGCCAAGAAGAAAGAAGTTTTTTTTCATCAACAGCAAACTTTGAGAGCAAACTGTTATCACACTCACACATTTATTAAACACCGAAAGGGAGGTTGAGCTCAGCTTGTCAGGGGAGAGGCAGCACAGTGTTTAGCAAGCATGGTGGAATACGTACTCGGCATTGGAGCAGATTGTAAATTATCACCCTCAGGCCACCGCCAGAGCCTCTCTTTTTAGATCACTGTTGACAAAGGCTTGGAGAACAGCTTCTGGTGGGGTGTGGAAGCTTGGGGGGGGTGCAGCCTTTGTTGTTGACTTCTTGTCTTTTTGAACTCTCCCCTCCCAACCACCTGTCGTCCATCATAGCGATTATCAAAGCTCTGAAGTTGAGCTCAGCGTGCGCGCGTACCTGATGATATATGCTGTACTCCCCTTTCCTTTCTTGTGATATGAGTGGTAATGACAACTGTTTTTGGAGGAATGACAAAGTGCTAATAAAAAGTACGCCACCTTGGAGCAGCAGCCTCAAGTTCATGAGGAACGAGTAGCTGTTGGACAGAGAAAGGATTAAGTAGAGGGACCATGGTGGTTCTGAAGAATCAGGGTATTGTTGCGGCCTGCTCATCAAAGCGTAAAGAGAGTTTTGAAAGAGCGAAGGGGAAGGCGGGTATTAAGGAGGTATACCTCGCTCGCTCTCTCTCTCACACACATAGATGCACACACATGGTCTGTAAGTATGAGCTAAAATGTTGTGTTGCTCTGAACTCGGAGATGCCAGACTCTTGCGATCACACAACTTTTTCTGGCGAGGTAAAGCTGTGAAAATATTCTAAAAGTAGCATATACTTAAACTGATATAGATTTTTTGGTGGACCTTGTGGCTAAAATACATTTTACATTATTTAGCTTCCATGTTGGTATCCCTCTCTGCTTCTCCAACCTGGGGTGGTGTTGATGGGAATCTATTGGTGGTAATACCCTAACAATAGATAAGTAACTCATACAACCTCGCATCAAATCATTTCAACCCTCAATCCCTTAAAATTAACTCCAAACTCCAAAACCATGTCCATAACCATCTTCATATCATAATCTCAGCGATCATTAACGGGCTGCAGTGCATTTCTGCCACTTATCAGTCAAATGTGGTCAGCGGTATTTTGTGCTTCGGGTTTTCAGTAGAAAAGCTAACTTTGCAGTTAGCTTACATTTTCTTCATCTCTTCAGCCATTGTGGTTGTGCTAAAGTAACTACCCAGATCCTAAAAAACAGGTCAGTCCCAATAGTTTGTGCTGGGAGAGTCAGAAAGACTCCCACACACATACACTCACCCAAGCACACTTCATCCTGCCCATTCCGGGTTAGGGAGACAGGTTCTCATGTCGGCAGATTATTCACGGGGATTTCGTTCTAAATGAGGTGAAATTATTGCTCTCTGTGAAGCGGGTCTTTCAGAAGCCACTGCCAGGGCTCGAGCTGCTCCTTTTTGTTCGGCTTCCCTTTGTTGGCCTGCATGGCAGGGTAACCTGACCCCGGACGTGACAGGCGCTCAAGTCAAAGAAAAAGCCATTTTTAGCAGTGACTTTAAGAATCAAGGAACGTTTATTAAGGTGAAGGCATGTGCTTAGTTGTTCAACACTGTCAAAGAAAAAATGTCTCCTGTCTCTCTGGAGCTCGTCTGCTATTCTTCTTTCTTGTCCAAATACTTTCTTGTTCAAACACTTTGCTCTCACATGGGTGTTCCATATTCACTTCAACTCTGAAAAATCACCTTTGTTCTTTGCTTGAATGTTTATTTATAGAATTCACTGACTGAAATATAATGGACTACATCTTTGAATGTCAAGTCCGTTACTGAGCAAAACACATGCATGCATCCACAACAATTAGTCAATCGATTAGTTGCCAACAATCAAATTCATTTTCAGTAATTTTTAAGAGAAAACTGTGCAGATTCTCTGATTTCAGCATGTCTTGTTTTGTCCACAAACGAATGTCCACAAAAAGATATTCAGTTGTCAGAGGACAAAAGAAACCAAAACAATTTCACATTTGAGAACCTAAAATGTTCTCATTTTATTCTATTTTGATGTGATGATCAAAATAGTTGGTGATTAATTTCGTAGTTGATTAATAAGTGATTCATCACTGCAGATCTACTTTCTTTTCTTTTCTTTTCTTTTGTCCTCTTTGACAATAACCTGAATATCTTCGGGTCATGAACAAAACAAGACCTTGGACTTTGTCATTTTTCATCATTCTCTGACATTTTATGGACCAAGCAATGAATTGTTGAATTTAGAAAATTATCAACAGAATAATCTATAATTAAGTAATGTGGTGGCTCCCGGTTCTTAGAATTCAGGGGTTGCTGCTTTTCTTTTGGGGACTATTGGTGGACAAAACTATTTCATGACGTCAAAAGATTTTTCCTTGTTAACTGCTGTCCTAGTGCTTGCTCACTGTGGAGATAGTTGGATCTCTGTAAATAATTATAAGAAGTATGGTCCAGACCTTATGATTTGGCACCAAAATAATTACATTGACATGACTTGATATGTTGAGCTTTGTGAATCTGTGATCAGCATTTTTTTCTGTTTTCTGATTGACTAAATAATTGAGAATGAAAAAAGACACAATGCCTGAAATTCACCACCTTGCATCAGTCTGTTTTAAGTGCGAGGTGGAGTGAAAGCACATGGCCAACTGGTGTTTGTCTAAACTTGGAAAGCGGAAACCTAGAGGTATGACATTTACCAGTTAGCACAACTTTGCACTGACTTCCCACATTCTTCACCAGGTCCTCAGAGGAAGGCATTGCATGTTGCTGTTGTGTAGCTCTGGATATTTGCTCTTTCCAGGCCTGGCTGCCTGCCTTGCTGTGGGCCTGTGAGTGTGTGGAAGCACTTGTGTGGTCACTCAGTGGTGCTGTAAATGCCTGTATGCACAAACACCATGCCACTTTGATGTCTGGACTGCAAGTTTATTCAACATTTGAAGACAGTCAAGTGACACAGGACTGTATATTTTGTGTGTGTGTGCTTGTACAACACGTCAGCGGGAAATGCACACAAACCCCTGCTCCCCTCCTTTCAAACTCTCCTCCTCCTCTTCAATCGTCCTTCAGGTCCCCTCCTGGCCTCCAAGTCATCTGCAAACATTGTTAACATACTCGATGCGGTGGCTGTCAGCCTCTCCCAGAAGGCAGCAGAGGATGTTTGCTCAGGACTATTATCAGTTTTCAATTCACGTTCGGTCATTCAGATTACTTCAGCTGAACGGCGGCCAAATGCAAACATCCCGGTTAATTTTTCCATTCCAGATTTATCCACTTGCTTCATTCCTTTCCAACTTGGGAGCGTCCTGTTCTGCTCTGTCGCTCACCAAGGGCTGAAGCGTGAGGGGAATCATGGGCAGCCAGCAAGCTACATTTGGAGTCTTTCTCTCTGACTGAGGGGGAAGGGGGTGTGGTAGCTGTAGCTGGGGGTCTTCTGCTGCTGTTTGGCCTGCCCTTTTGTCTCCCTAATGACCTGGCCGCGTAAAGTTGGCCGCTCTATTCAGGAGGCATTAAGGGTCATTTTACCTGACGACGGCCATTTCCCCCATCACTAGCCTGGGGGAAGGGAGATGTTTGTAAAGTTCCTCTTTGCTGAGTAGAAAGTGCCTTCTGGAGAGCAGTATTAACCATATTCCCAACCATATTTTACTTTAATACAGATTTTTAAGAAACACATCTACTCTGCCCTGTTATCTGATCTGTTAATGTGATAATGTAGCACTTTATTGATCCTATTGAGGGCTTTTCTTTTCACTTGCCCCCCACCCCCAGGGGTCAGGGTTTAGTTGTGGTACAACAACCCTGAAGCTGGTAGGGATTCACTGTCTTGCTTAAAGACTAGGGTTGTCACAGTGTCAACTCTAAATCGAAAATTGATCCATATGAGCTTTTAGTTTAAAAAATTGAAATCTATAGTAGAATCTGCAATTCTTTCAGTATGTTTGTGCATGCTGATCTGGGTGTAGACATTGAAACTAACTATATGGAAATAGCTAATCTTCTCTCTGATAATCTCCTTTGAATTGAAGCTATATATTGTAGTACATTTAGCTACCCCTTACAGCATGCACGAACCCTGCAGTATGCTTTAGGATTCCGGTTACTCATAAGACCATCTTATCTAAACTGATGGCTTTTTACAGATGAGAACTTGATAGCTTAACAGTGGTATAGCCGTCAGTGCTGAAGTTAAATCAACAATCAAATAAAAATGATGAAATAAAATTATTAACCATGGAATTTCACAATAGATATCGTCACAGTTCGGTACACAATAGAGGGATTTTCTAATGCGATATTGTGATATTGGATATAATGTTAAATCCCTATTGAACAGGTAGATGCTTGCTGACACAAATGCATAAACCTGGATCCTCCAGTTGAGGGTAGACTCAAGTAAAGTGTGCTAAAACAATACTTTTGAAACAGTACTATTCTCTAAATGGTGCCTGAACTGATGCTTTTTAAAAAATGGAAGCATAAAATGACAGACGATGACATTAAAGAACAGCTTTTGGAATCCTCTTGAGTGAAATAAAGCTACACTTTAGACCTTTTAGCTTGGCATTTCAACTGTGTTTAAGGTAGCTACTAGCTAACGGTCGGCTAATGCCATCTGTGGCCAGTTTGCAAAGAGTACTGCCATTATGTTGACTAGCAATGGCATGTATGGTGATGCTTCTGTTAGCATACTTCAGGGCGCCAAAACGAGGGACCAAAATCTGTGTTGTTAGTTGGTCTGAAGGTGACCAAGGTTTTGTTATCCGACTCTACAAAGTGTGCTGCCCTACTGCTCAGTATCCACTGCTGTTATTAATTCAAGACACTGCTTCCAACTTCAGAAATGTAGATTTTTAAAGTATGTTTCAAACCCTGAAGGTCTTGTTCTTACCGGTCACACAGATACATTTAAAGCATCTGTTGTGCCACGGGCTCTGAAAGTGTCCTTTATCAATCATGCTTAATCAACTTACTGGGACATTTATGGGACAAATGCACAAGCAGAGAAACAAGGAGCTTTCAAAGTCCTGGCTGCAGCCCAGTAAGACACTGAATCTATTTAAGGGGGTACTTAGACATATTGATCCACCCTCTATAAAATGCCCCAGATTGTGTTTGACTGTTTATGTTACTCGATGTACATTGAAGTAGTGAGCAGATGTCCAGCAGGGCATGAAGTCACAATTGCACTTTTCTGGAAACAGGACGTTATGTAAGTCGAAATTGAGGTCAGCCTAACCTGATTAACAGAAATTGTGTCTTTCAAATCACTGTGGCCTGTTCAGAGCTTAGTCCATCTAATTTAAATTAATTTGATTTGCATGAACCAAAAGGCCTCTTGACAACCAGACTGAAAACTGCAAATAAGCATAGCACTGGTACAAAAAAAAAAACAATTTTTAGGCCAAGACAACAAAGACCTAAAGAAAGTATTAACTATAGTACAAAACTTCATGAATGCTTTAATCAAACCATCACCCTGACCTGGTTATTCATACTGATGAGTCCATAATGCCCACATAAGTGTACTAAGTGAGGGTTAAGGCAGTTGCAGGATCCTCCTCATTAGCATTCAGTTGGCAGCTTGTGGTTAAGTGCTCTAGTACCTGCTCGGTTGCTAAGGAATTGGCACTTAGGTAATGAAATGCCCATCGCTGACGGGGGCACTTGATTGTGCTGAGAATGAGAGAGTGGGGCCAAGTGAGAGGGGAATGGGAACCGGAGCGAGGGATAGAGCCGGGGATGGGCCCAAGTGAACATTAAGCACATAGCAGAGAGCTGGAGGAGAATAAGTGGTGGAGCTGCTGCTGCTTCTGCTGCTGCTGGCACACATCCATCACCTGAGGAAGGGTCTGACTAGTCTACTTAGAAAGTATTCCCTCCACTTTCAACTCTCAAGACTATAAAGAGTGGCAGGTTGAGGGAGCTAAAATCTAATCTTTGATATGTTTTATTTAAGAGTCTGGTTTGTGCCGATTAGAAAACAGACCAGCAATGCTAGACCAAGAACTAAGGCATTGTTTTGTAGGTCCCGAGTCAAGACAGGCAAGTGCTAGACTTTAAGTTTCAAGTCATAAACAAGTAACTAAATGTAAAGGCATTTTAACAACTGAGCCTTGACTTACCATTCTTTGTGCATGTTTTACATATTGCAATTCATTTTTTGTTGATGACCACAAATGGCCAAATGGAAATGAAAAGAAGACCAAGACCTTTTCCTTATGCCAACCTGTCCTACACAGAAATGAAGTTTCTTTAACTTGTATCCCAGCTTGTTTTCCTTTAGTGCTGCCATGTGGGAACATTAACTTTTTGTTTGCTTTTGCTGCTACTTCCCTGTTCTCCTCTTCCTGTCCTTCTTTTTACTGCTTCTTTTTCATCCTTTGCCCATTATTTTTTTCCTCTCTTCCCCCTACACTGGGCCTCACCCTTTCGCTCAACCTGCATGCTATACACAGTCACCTGAGTATGAAAAGCAGCACATACTCATTATCTTCAGAGCTTCCGCACCTCTTTGGCTCCATTACCTTCAGGCCTCCCGCAATCTGTGACCTCTGCTTTTACTTTTTGACCCCTGTCCTCAGATTCTTCCCAGCATTGTCTGGACCTCATCGTGATGCATCACACTGCTCGCTACATTCATGCTTCAAAAACAAGGCAGACATAACAAGACTACTCCATGTGTCACCTGCCCGCTCATTTATTATTAACTGTTTCCGTAGACACTGAAGCCTGACAGGCAGGTTACAATCTTTGATTGGGTTCCTGCAATAAGTAACGGCTCAGGTTAACAATGCAACCTGAGAAGGCTATTTAGTTGAATATTTGCGCCTCTGTTGACTTTTGGACATTTCTCAAATTCCTGCCTCCATTCATGTTTTGTGTGTATGTCGTCACGTGTCAGTGCACCACTGGCCTTCTTCTGGTGTAACTTCCAACAATACAGTGTATCCTGAACCCAGATGAATGAGTGCATTGTCTTCCTATTACCCTTCTTTTTTATATGGCATTGGAGAATTCTCTGAATTGTTTTGAGGCTGACACATAGGGCTGCAATTAATGCGTATTGTCACTACCAATTAATCAGTTGGAAGATTGACTGTCTACAACAAAAGTCGAGAGCTCAAGGGTTTTAAAATTGTGTTTTTTGTCCGACCAACAAGCTCAAACTCATAGATATTCAATGTACGCTGATATCAAACAGGGGAAAAGCATCAAATTCTCACTCTGAGAAGCTGGAACCGGACAATGTTAATAAATAAAATAAATAAATGATAAAATAATAGTTATTTTCATTATATATTAATCTGCATATTATTTTCATCCATGATCAGAAAATTTGCCAGAGCCCAAAGTGACGTCTTCAATTTGCTTCTTTTGTCCAACCAACAGTTCAAAACCCAAGTACTCTTCATTTACTATCATAAATGACAAAGGTGAGCAGCAGCTCTCTGCATCTATGAAGCTGGAACCAGCCAATGTTTGACATTTTTGCTTAAGGAAACCTTTCGATCAACTAATCCATAATTGACTAATTGTTTCGGCTCTACTTCTAAGCACGTTAGAGAACCTACAGTGGCTGCAAGACTCAAAAACACAAAAGGCCATGTTTGGTTTGTCCGTTGTGGACTGGTGTAGAAACATGGCTGTGCAAATGACAGATTTTGTTGAGGTGGATGCACGGCCTTTGTTATATTAATATATAATATAAACAGCTCTGTCAAAGTTGACAAAAATTCTCATTTCAGGTGATTATACACTAATAAAAACATGAATATTATAGCATTTTCTGACATATTCTGCCCAGGGGTCCCCATAAATCTTAAACACTGGACCTTTAACTTCCTATAATTAATCAACTAATTTTTTAGCAATACTAATGTATGAATAATCTAATACTCTTTTTCAGATGTGCAAGAAACAATGACCAGTATATAAAAATTAGAACTTCATTAGTCCATTTTTCTCCCCAACCCTACCTAATTTTTTGTTGTTTTTATTTATTCCTTAATTGTTTGCCTCCATATTAAGTCTCTGACCTGTTTACAACTACAGCTACTGTACTCTTGAGTTTGATTGATGATTTTCCTCTTTCATTTTCTGGAACTGCCTGCTTAACCCATATGGCACATTTATTCTCCCAGCTTCAAACGCCAGCATAGAAATTGATTGAAGTCGCTTGCTCACTAAATTGCTACCTGTGATCACGGAGGGCTTAACAAAAACCTGTGTTGTGGATACAGGTGTTTTCTTAGCAACAAAGAGGGGGAAGAATGGGGATGAGGGAGCGAGCGAGAGAAAAGGAGCATTATTGAGCTAGGAGATTCCTGAGATGGAGATGCTGTTTTCAGGGTTGAATATCCAGGAGAAAGAAACAAATTCAGTCTTTTTCCTCGCCTGTTCCGTGTGGGAAGTCACATACAAAAGTCCTACTCCAGTCTGAATAGGTGGAGGGAGTGCATTGTGCAGGCAAACGGACAAGGGTGAACTGGCAGACCAAGTCTTGTGCCAACAATAGGCGATGAAGCAGCATGATAAGGTCATTGTGTGGAAGTGCAAACTGTATTGATTCTCAGGGTTAAGATATCCGAATGGCTACACGGTGCCATTCACTATAGGCTTTTTCATTTTTTAGTGTAAAGTCAGAGGAATTTTATTATACACTTAAATGAGAAATATTTAAGACCCTAGCGTTCAAAAATGAGTACAGCTGTCCAAATAGCGAGTTGGAGCCATAGATGGTATATTAAATAGAATGACTCTCTGGTGGGTTGCCTGCAGGCTGCAGGGACACTGAACCCACACAAGCGCAAGAATGTGATAATAACAAATAACAGGCCCTCCACTGTAAGTTGATCAGCTGTTTATAACTGTTGATGAAAAGCTAATCTCGTTATCCCCAAAACAAAAGCCCACTGCCCCGACAATAGAGTGGAGTCCAGTGACTGCATTAACCTATTGCTCAATTTAATTGTTATAAACATTTACTCCCTCTACAAGATTATTGATGATTTTTTGTGACTCATAATAAGACACTAATTCATTCAGTGAACATTTGGCATTAATGCGGGCTCTACTTAATGTGATATAGGAAAACAAAAACAGATTCTCTGGACTGTAAAGGAACACAGATATTCAGGTTACCGTCAAAAATCAATTTACACCGTTCAATTAATTATCAAAATAGTTAATTAATTAATTTAAAAATCGGTTAATAATTGAATAATGGATTAATCGTAGCTGTAATTTCAATTTAGCATGTTTCCTTAATCTTTGAGGACATGATCACTTTTTGATTGAGTACACAAATCAGTAAATATGTTACATATTTCTCCTTTAATTGACAATATTTTGTGAAAACCCAGACTTTACACCAATATGAAAATGCTGAGCATCTCCTCCCAGCAACACACGTTATCCGCAGGCTCCCATTCAGAATTTCATCAAGTCATTCACTGACTTTGGGTGACAAGACCTGTCTCGCTGTTGACATTCTTGTTCAAGCCAAAGGTGTTGGATGGGGTTAAGGCCAGAGGTTTTTTTCAGGCTGTTTTAGTTTTTCAGCACCACACTTAGGAAACCATTTCTTTATAGTCCTCGATATGTACACGGGGGCATTGACATGTTGAAACAGGAAATGGCCTTCTCAAAGTATCACCACAAAACACATTATTGTCCAAAATATTATTATATGCTGCAGCATTAAGATTCCTCTTAAATGGAACTAATGGCCCAAGCCAAAACCATAAAAATACAGCCCCGGACCTAAAAGTATGGCGGAGTATGTGGTCGAGGGAGCCCATATAGTTTTGTAGCACTTCTGTCTTGAGTGAGAAGAATAACAGCTGGAGGAGATGAGGATTCTCAGGTGTGAGGTTATCCGAGTGTGTTGTAATTGATCTTTGGGTGTGAAGAAATCACACCTCATGTGACACTTGGTTTTTAAAGAATATTTTCTCATGACATTTGGTGATTATTTACAGTGGATTAAACCCTACTACTTTGTTTTGGGGAACATCTATTCTAAAGGCCAGTTCTGCACTTAAATGTCAAATAGAGTATTAGTGTGTAAATGCTGTATTGTTCAGATTAGTTACGTAAGTCGGACCTAAATAGCTGTGATAGCTTGATTGGTCAAGCAGCATTGCCAACCACACAGCCAGTCTCAGTGGCAGGAGCTCTCCGTCAGTTCACTGCTTTCCTCTCAGTGTGTTCCACTCGCTCTCTCTGCAGTAGGAGGCAGAGTTTGAATTGAGGCTATTGTGATAAGTTGCTGTGATTGAAGGGAAACGCAGGTGCAATGACTCAGTGTTTGCTCGTTTGGATTTGTCAATTGGCGCTGATAAGAAGCACAGAGGGCTGGACTGAGAGAGAGAGAGAGAGAGAGGGAGGTGAACAACCTGTTCATTAAAGCAGCTCGCTAATGATTTACAGGAGTTTGAGAAATGCACTCAGCTGAGTCAGTGAGCTGAATCGAGGAACAGAGGGTGAATCACAACAGCCCTGTTTGGCTTAGATTTCTGGACGTCCGTGTACCCCATAGCATAATTAAACACTCAGAAGTTCAAACAGCCATTAGTGCTGCAAAGCGCCATGGATTTCTGGGCCAGTTATGTTGAATGAATGTTTTTATTTTTGTGTAACTTTCCAAACACAGGCACCATGACATCACACTGAGTTTGATACCAGAAAGTTTTAGCTTTCTAAAAAAAAATAATCTGTATGGTAGGTTTTAGAAGAGGATGAAAACAATTGTGTATTTGGGCAGCACAAGGTGAGGCAAAGATACATGTTGAGCAAATGATCCATGCTTACCTTGAGGCTTTTGTGAATGCACAGAGACAAGAAGGAAATTATCAGGTTCGGCAAGAAATAACAAATAATTTGAGTTCCTGGTAAGTTATGATAAAAGCACTACTCGCTACAGCTAATGTCTAGCTAGTTATGCCAAGCATCTGTACAAATGATGTATCATCAGATTGCACTTACAGTCCTGCTTTCAAATTTGCATAAAAAGAGTGCTGCAAGGATGACATATTTTTGTAGGCCAATCCAAAAGTTAGCGTCTTACCTCGACAAAAAGCAGTGGGATTTTTCCCTTGGTTTTTTGGTTATTGCAGTAAGTTCTATGGAAAACAGAAGTTTATGATCCTGACACATTTTGTTTAGCAAGATGATCTTCACAAATCTTTTTTAATGATTTTTGAAGTGTAAATGCAATCACCAGTGGTTAAAGTCAGACATTAGCGTTAACGAGATACACCACAGTTGCATGACTTCAACGTCACCACCTGACATATTTTATGTTGTAAAACAAAATGTAAAAATCTCTTTAGCTTAAGTTAACCACAGACTTAATTTCAGACTTCTAACCAAAAACCCATTAAAAAAGCATTGGCTTTGAGAGAAGAGAACCAGATGTGCCAGAATGCTAATTCATTTCCAGGTTTTGAAAAGGGGTCTGTAAAACAACTGAAACCATCTTTCGAGTGGCCATTTAGCGTTTTGTTCAACAACCACAAAGGGGAAAATCAATTGTAAAGCAGCCAGAGATACCATAGAGATAGTGACATAAATAGACCAGAATGCAATGCATCCACAACACATTTTTAGGATGGGGACAGCTTCATCAGACACACCCCAGTGTTCATCAACTGCTCGACAAACACACATTATACTGATGTTCTCATATTCCCAACTTCATTGTAAGCATGTTGTAGCTAGTTTTTGTTACAGAATACCTTCTGAAACACTTAAACAGCTTAAACATATCAACAAACAGATATCTAGAGAAGTGCAAGAGAATGAACATTTTTATTCAGACAATTCCTGGTGTTCTGATAATCCACTGAGAACCATTACTCAGCCTCATATCTCATAATGAGAACTCATGGTTGGAATGAGTGCCTTGGAACAGAAGACACCTCCTAACCCCCGCAGGTTAACTGAGTCGGATCCCACTTGGAAAGACGGCTCTCGTTTCTAACGTCGTCCATAACCTCCTCCTTCGCTTTGCAGCCCACTGGACTTTGAGGCAGAAACATAAACTTCTGACATCTGGTTATCATTTCTCAACATTTTAAATTGGATATTGGGATTAGCCTGGGCTAGCCGTGTGTCCCCGGGCTCGCTGTTGATGTAACTGGATTGCTTAGCTTATAGTGGGCAGAGAATCCCTCCTGACTTTCCCAGGGCTCATAAAGCAATCCCAGCACTTCCACTGCACAGTAATGAGCAGCTGCAGGGCTCAGGTTCAACCACGGGGGTTAAAGCCCAAAGCCAAAGCATCTACCACCACCACCAGCCTGGACCGTAGCCCAGACAGTAGAGTGGAGTGCTGTCCAGTAAGCCCCTAGGCTACAAACACAAACCATTCAGTAGAACAAAAGACAAAACCAGCAAAACTAAACCTCAGAAACCTCCTCAATTTCCCTTGGGTTTAGTCTCGGTTTTTGTGAAAGCGAGGCATCTCATCTGCTGTCAGATTAGCCCTCGCACTTATAGATCATTCCACATCAGTTCTTTATGGGACCAGAGGGAGCTCTGGACTGTAATTTCATCATGGTCTTCATCTTTTCACTCAAATGTTATCTCTTCCTGGCACATTTTACTGAAAGCTCAATTCTTTTTGTGTAGTCAGGAAAAGTAAGAATACAATGACTTTTCATCAGTTTATAGATAATCTTTGCGCTTCGAGGAGCTAGAGTATTGAGATAGACGATGCAAGAAGATAGTGAGATGGAAAGTTTGCTTTTATTCTTTTTCTAAAGGCCAAACACTGCAAAGCTTCATGAAATACCTCTCTCACACAGACTTAGATCTCAGTTTATGATGTTCAGAATTCCAGAAGTAAGTTTATGATGAAATGCTGTAATTTACTTGTGTGCCATTTCTTTCCTCAAACTGCTTCATTTACTGTGTGTTTACTTCAGTTAGTGATTTACCTCATTTGCCAAAATGGCTTTAAACAGAGAATGCACTTGAATTTGTTGCATTCAGCTGTGGAAAGATGAATTGTGGTTATAAAAGCAAGAGCAAGAGTTTTTCAAGTTACGATGAGGATAAATTGATGATGAGGATGGTGATGATGATGATGATATATTCTGTTTTCCAAGTGAGCAAGCAAGATCGTTGTGTTTCATCAAACTTTTCATTAACAAAGTACTGTCTGCTCTGGAAAGTACACTTTTACAAAGTCACAGTCGTTCTCCTGGAAGTCATGCTAGAATGTAAAACATTCATGTTGTGTTTGAGTGAATTAGTTCCCTTCAGTGCCAGCTGTAAAATATCACAGCCACTTTATTAACCGCTCTCCTGCAGAAGTAGCTCTTTATGCAGCTCTTGCTCCTTCAACTACAGTTATCCATCACTGCGGCTCCTCATAAAATGAAACCTCATTTTGCTTTTTTGTAAATGAGATATATCCCACATGGCTCAGTAGCAACAGGTCTCAGATCATAAAGAGTACTGAAGCTCTTCACACTGGCAGGAGTATTAATTGCCTGTAAAGTTTATGACATCGCTCAGTCTATCATACTCCCTCTCTCCTCCATCTGATCCCCCATGATTCAGCTCTCTCACCCATCTCGCCTCCTCCTCCCCTGCAGCCATCTCTTGGCTGAGCCCTTGGGTAACCATGGCAATTACCATGGGAACACCCCTGCCAAGCCTTATTAACCCCCGGCCTCTCAGGATCCAGTTTTTGACAGCTGGCGCATAGTGGCTCCTTCCCACCACTTCCTCTCCATTGACCCAGGAAGCACTCCCTTTTCCCTGTAGAGGTGGCACCCCTCCAGTGGACATCCCAGTAAATTTCCGCCCTAACTCCTGAGTGCACGCCTGCATGGTCTGGTTGGTTACTGGATTGGTTGAAAGTGAAATCAAACCAAGAAGAGGAGGTTCGGGAGGGATGCCTCCAAGAGCGACCCGGCTGCGGTGGATGAGAGTAGTGCCGTATCTCAGCTGGTGTCAACCCAAACAGCCTCAGGCCCCTGCTACCCGTCTGCACTGCAGTGATCCAGCGGCTGGAAGCACTGTAAAGCAAAGCCAAGTATAGGCTGGCAGCAATTATACCTAATAAGAAGCAGACTCTTAAAACATATGGTCCCACTTGATAAAACCCCCAGAGCTCAGGGAGGAAATGTTGTATTTCCAGCTTATGAAAGCGGTCTAAAGCACCTGTCAGTTTGTTAGTTTTTCATTTGAACTGCTTTACTTACATGACGTTGAACTGCTGCAGAGACAGACCGCTGTTTAGATTGTGTTTCGATCTATTTGCTTTCCCTATAGCTTTTCATACCGCCATATGTTTTTAATTATGGGGCAAGGTAGCGTCCATGTATAAAATCATTTAACTCCCACATGCTCTCAACCACAGAGCTGCCAGTCAGCGACCATGAGCCAATGAGATGTTGTTCAGGGCTGAAATAGTGATTGAAATACACTGCAATTCAAGAAAGCCAGACTCTCTCATTTTAGGATGATTAAATCTTATTTTTAGTGATCAAAAATGACCTTGTCAACCGTCATTTGCATTCGATTATTAAATCAGTTTCAAGGTAACGGGATATATCCATGAAGAGAAAACTTGATGGCTTGCAAATTTCAAGAATCAGCTTATTACTCGGGCTTCTTACACCAGCATTTACATACATTTTGGACTGAAAGCAAATAATCAAGTCAAACCAATGCAATTCACTTTTATCGCTTATTGTTTGATACTAGCAAAGTTTTCTAGAAAGGGGCTGTTCTGATACCAGTACCGGAAGTGCCTTGGATACAGCCTGAAATGTTGGCTCAAGTAACAGCGAGTATGCACGTCCATGCACCGATCTGGTATCACGTAATTTGCTGGCCTTTGGTATTGGAATCAGTATCTGGAAGGAAAAATAATATTGGAACTAGGGTTGAGCTGATGGACATGCCATCACCCTTCAACCACTGAGCCCACTAGCATTGTAACATTGTAATGCTGCTGATCATTACACTAATGTTACATTGCCATGTCCCATTTGTTATTGTCTTAAAAAAAACCTGGCCAGTAAATCAAACCCAAGCTGCTTGGTTACATTGGTGGCAGTGTTGTTTCTTTTCTGTTGTCTTAGCTTAACTTCCTCATCATAGCTAGCTGGCTATCTTGATCTTCACAGGCTCATGTGGTGTCAAGGCAAGGGTCATTTTAAACGACCATGGGGATCTATGTCGGATATTATATACCATCATGGATGTGGACACCATCCTATGCTAATTCTATGCCCAACCTACACAGAACGTCTCTAGAATTCACAGTATTTAGCTTGTTTGTTGGGTTTTTTTGCAGTGCACTGTGAAAATATGTTGTTAGATTGGATATCAATCTGTTATGTTGAAATTCAGTTTAACTTTGATGGGAATGGCTTTTCTTGTTCAAATGTGACTCAGTCTTAGCATCTGTTATCTCTTGCTGGCGTCTTCTGTTTGCTGTGTCTGGCATCATGAAGCCCTCAGACAGCTCTGGGGTCAAAAAGGCAGATAAAAGTCGACCGTGTCCATGGTGTCACTGAAGCCCATATCACATGTGGTTTATCCTCACAGGTCATAAGTCTCCTCTGCCTAAATATGAACTCTAAAATGCCTTGTTATTGTGTACATTCATCCATATTTGTCAGCTATGTTTGCTTTTATCATAGCAATAGTCTGTCCTCTCTATCAGAGGGTAAGTGTCTCTGAATATTTCCTGAAACACGTCGGCCTTGGTCGATTGCCAAGATCTACACCAGTGCAGCTTTCCCCATTTGCATTATTAATTCCCCTTATTGCAGTTTTCATATGCTAATCTATTTAGACTCATCTAGAACAGTTTGTTAATTAAACATACAGCAAAGAACAAAATGTAGAGCCTGTTCTGCTCTGTGGAAATCTTTCCGAGCCTGAAAACGCCTTCCTTCCCTCACTGGAAACAAATCTATGGCAGGCGTGATGCTGGAGATCACGGTGAAGCTGTGATTTGCAGCGCGTTGCTGTGTAATTATTTGAGCGCTGCATTTCCCTCGGCTGCTCATTTAGAAAACCTCATTGTCATGTTAAACCCTCATTAACATGACACTGGCAGACATGATGCTAATGATATTGGAAATTAACAGTAATTCGGGCATCTGGGAGGAGTTGTTTCAGACTGTATGGGAGGGAGATCGACCCGAAGTCTGCTTTACACATGTTCCCCTCGTAGCTCTCAGCTGTATCTGCTTCTTGTGTCTGTTCCTCTTCACTGCTGTAAAGTTTTTAGGTTTCAGCTTAATCACAAAAAGATATGCAGAGAAAATACATTTATTGGGACAGATTTGACACAAAACAGACTTTGTGTCTGTATTTGAAGGCCAGAAACATGGTCAAAATATGACTTGGAGGTAATCATTTCTCTGTAATGGAGTGTCCTTGACTTCTCTGACTAAACAAGAGCTGCTTTGAGCGCTCTCAATGAAGTTTAAAACTTATGTAATTGTAAAAAAAAAAATAGGCCAGTTTGTCTGTAACTAAGATAGCATTGCCAGATGAAGACAACAGACAGGACTTGTCCTCTACAGTGTCCCCCAAGATGTATTCAGACAGGCATCTTCGGTTACGTTGAACCGCTCGAATCATCGAAGCATTTTCATCAATATTTCACTTAATTTTATGCAGGCTGCAAAACTAATTCCTGACAGATCCATCCAGCCATTTAGTTAGTTAAAATGATCTCCACAGAAGTGTCTCTTCATGCCGCAGAGTCATAACACGAGCAGACAGATTCATCAGGAGTTTGATTGTTAAGACAAAAGTGTTGCGTTGTGTCTGACAAAAGGATTAGAAGCATTTTACATGCTTGACTTGATTCAAACGCTTTTGAATATAATCCCCTTCATTTGAATAGCTAATGAGAAGGATTCTGTCTGGATTCTCACGCATGATGTCTGTTAGGGGCCGTTATAATTATTGCTGTGAAATTTAATTGTACCTGAAATTTCATTAACTCTGAACAGTAATCAGGAACCAGCACAATAACTTACACTAGCAGGAGGCAGGGCCCGACCAGTTGTAGACTTTTGGGGCCAATGCTGATGAGGAGGGTGCAGAAAAATTCTTAATACAGAATATATACATGAACACACATTTTTTTTGCAATGATCCCTAAAAAGTTGTTAACAATTGTGACAAAGATCGGACATGAAGGCAGGATTTGAGCAATAAACCTTGTCCAAAATAATATCAGGGCACTGAGACAAGTAAAACACAATTAGCGCAGAATATATGAGTAGTTCAAACCTGAATTAAGAAAAAGGATAAAAGGATGAAAAAGTAGTCTACAATATGTTCTGTTCAGACAGCATGCTGATATAGACTGATACAGTTGTCATGGGCCAGTATTGGACCAATAATAACAGTCAAATGATTTATCACTCAGGCTTTAAGTACATGTGCAAGAATTAGCCTTTAACTTAAAACAAGCCTGTGTTCCCTATAAACATGCAGCCAGTACAAAGCTATTATCATCAGCGATGGCAGGCCTAACAGAAGCTATTCATTAGACAACTGCGGCCATCTTCAGTCCTTCCTACCACTGTTTCAAAGGCACCTTAGCAACCATGTGAACAATACCAGCGCTGGTCATGGCCACAGAGTGTGTGTGGTCCTGTCCTGGTTGTAAAAGAGGCAAAGACAAAGCACTTCGCGACCGCAGACTCTGGCTTGAGCAGGTCAAGACGTTTCCTAAGGTGAACGCACTTGTCTGTTGGGGGACAAGCCGGAGGAATGCGGCCCCAGTGGCGGTGAAGTGTTTTGTGTGACATGGACTTGGCCAGGGTTTGTCTATAGTAAGCCTTGTTACTGTCTCATTGACATGTGAGGCATGTTTGACCTTTAGCAGTTGCCTAGCCAGAGGCTATCCCTCTCCATTCGAGTTCTGGAAGACATCAATAGGCAATCTTGTGAAAATTCAATAATGTTGGTTTTCGCGGGAAAAGTTCAATTGATGGGGGAGATTTGATGGGAGGTCTTTCAACAAGGGTTCTTTGTTTTCCTTTAACTATGTGAGTGTGACTTTCATCTCTAGAGGAGAGGAGACTGCAGCAATCCAGTGGATGCTTTTCTCCAGCACTGATGGAGATCAATGCAGCCTCATCGTTTAGGCTGCTCAGTCGATGGTCCCTGGGCTTCTCTGTAACTAATGCGCTCTTGCATTAGTTTGAGCTCCTCGGTGATGAGGAGTTGACTTGATGTGAGCATCAGACTTCTTTTCTATTCAGAAGAAGAATGGTCCCGTCAGCTATGCTTGGGGAGACGACTTCATCTCTCCACTGGTAATTAGATCACAGCCACCGCTTGCTGAGGAGCCAGAGAAAAGCACATTGGGCCCACAATAAATGAATCAATGCCACTGTATCTCCATTTGCCTGGTACTGGGGGGACAACGGGGGAGAATGGAATGCATTAATGGAAATGCTGTGGTGACCTGGGCAGTGGAGGCAGGGAGCAGCTTCAAACTGTTCCTTTGGGAGCCCTTTGCTGTCAAACGTGCCTTTTCAGAAGTTCTTATGTGCCTGTCGTAAAATTCGCAATGAAAGTGTTAGTTTTGTTTGATTTCTTTGGGACTTGGAAATGCAGGAAGCAGTCTCTCTGTGACCCCTGGGGAGAATGGGAAAACTTATCCTGAGACCTCCCTCCACTCAGTCTTGTAATCTTGTATCTTGTAATCTTGTGTTTGAAGTGCCAAGAGCCACAAAATGTTTTAGCAGTCAATCAAAAAAAAAGTGATCTGGATGTTGGATATTGTATATGATAATTCTTGACTATTTCTGTCACCTTTTGTGTGTACAAAGAAGTGCAACATTTTGAATGTCTTCAACTATAACTACAACAAAACAACTATAATCAATTTTGATTCCTGATGTGGTAAACTCCAGTGCTTAAACTGCTTTGTATCTGGAGGCAAGGCGAAAGAGCAACCGTCAGATTGTTTCATTCTTTTTACAATGAGGATGTTGTAATCTGTGTCAGCAAACAGGCCAAAAACATGCTGCTAGTTTGAAAAAAACATTTGCCCTGGTTTCTTTTTGGCAAAGTTTCACTCAGTTGTTTCACCTCCATTCTATTTTTCTTTATTTTCCCGTTTCCCCTGATCAAAGCAGTCAACATGGACAACAAGAGACTACTGTATGAGGTTGATCAGCGGCACATTGTATAGTACCCTTTTCATTGAGATATTCTCAAAAAGGATGAGGTTTGGAAGAAAAAAGGGGGTGCTGTTGGGAGTTACAAGCAAGTAAACTGTCCCACATCTATGTAGAAACATGGCACACTTAAGAAAATTACATTATTCCTGAATAAGTAACTTTTAACTTACTCATCTGTAGAGGGAGAAATCACAAGTGACATCAGTCTTAGTATATCTGGACAATTTTTCGCCCTCCAACTGCTTGAGTTTGCTTGCTTGCTGTATGTTAGAAAGTGGTGTAAGAAGGCCAGAAGCTGCCATCATAGCCTCCTCCTGGCTGGATCCCTAATCTCTCTGTAAGAATTCTGTAGTCTCAGCACAATGAATTATAGAAATGGGGAAAATGATGCTCACATTCAGGCAATCTCTCCTCAAAGGCATTCATAAAGCTGCACTTGGTTGAAGTATTTGCCTGATGAATGAAAGTGGAGAGTCTGAGAGAGAAGTTCAAACCTGGCCAGCTATATCTCCCTGAATCATTGTCTTCAAAATCCGAGTACGAACTGTCCACAAATATGCAAAAGCCAGGATGTCAGTCATTTGAGGACCATACCAAGGTCAGAATCCAAACAGGTGTCTGAAGTCCCCCCTCCCCTTGTCATTTTTTGTGCCAGTATGCATGCTTTCTCGGTACAATGCTGGCCTTATTTAGCAGAATACCTGTGTCAGGGTGCTGCTGCACTCTGAGTTCCTTTGCAACAATGGGATCCTTTCTCATTCCACTCCTCCCTCCTTCACTCTGTTTCCCGCTGAGAGCCGGCGGGCAGGCTTTTTTGTCGACACATTCAATAAGACCTCTCAGCTTTAGTGTGATTCATTACTGTAGGCGAAGGTCAATGTCATGCGCTGCAATACAAATGCAGAACCAATGCCACCATCAGAATGACAGATGTCATATTAAGAAATGCGACCATGCAATTGCATCATGATTTAAGGCTGCTTGTTTGGCCCTCTGATTGATTCATGTCATGTTACCGGGAACTCATATCAGCGAGCTTACTGGCACGGCTACACATACACAAGCACACAATAATAGCACTGACACATACAGGACAGTCGAAATCAGCCTGATTCATCAGTGAGATATTCCAGCAGGTCGACGGTGAGGCATACGCTGCCACTGCAAGTTCACTCACGTTTCCTCTGTTGGGTCTTTTGTTGTTTCTGTGTAAACTCAGTGTGTTTTCACAGTCTGAAGTTCCTTCCCGCAGGCTAAAGTCTCTGCAGCAGATACTAATGCAGACTTGTTCTTCACTGAGCTGCACTGTAATGACAAACACGTTCCCTCATGAGTGCGAGATTAATTTTTGATAACTTTAAATTGAGATTGCACAGCCCCATGGGAAAATTAAAATAGTCTTTCCTGAAATAGAGGAAAAATATCAATTTTTGTAGTTTGTTTTTCAATTAGACAATACATTAGTAGTGCACAGAAGGGATCAGCCAACACCACCAAATTAAATGCTTTTTTTACATTATTATGTTGGATCAACTCCTTAGCTGTTCCTTATAGTGACGCTATTACAGCAGGTGGGAAACAACAACAGCACACGCAGCTTTACTTTGGTCTTGATGAGCTGCAGCTTTAACTGACAAACTATAAGCTACACTGTGCATTTACTGCCAGCTTGACAGCTTCACTGCGCACCAGAGGATACGAAAGGATGGTGTTCTTGATCTTGATCTGCACCTGATCTGCACACTGCTTTTTAGTATCCGCTCAGCTCACTTGAAACCATGAAATACCAAAAAAGTAACAGGTACCAGGTACTGTCCATAATGGAAAGTCAAAATAAGGCAAGCAAGAGTCGAGTGAAGCTGTACCATGCATTGGAAATGTGACTTTTGTATAAGCTGCCATCACTGTTGCCATGGTAATGGTTCAAATTCCTGCTTGTGCTTAATAAAAGCACAGTATCCAGCATTTGGATGATAAAAATGTGTAGGGCTATTCACGAAATCCCAAAATGCTGTGTATGGGAACAAGGTTTTGCTGATCGCAGTAATTAACAAGAACTGTTAGTTACTTGAAGGTAAAGTTTGAGATTTTTTATTTAGTCATCCCAAGAAAGTGAGAAGTGAAGTATTGGGGAGAGCCTGCGGCTAATGCCACACAAGCCTCCCAATCTGACCCCAATTTCAATTAGGCCTCTGTCTGACTGGGAAAGTCTTTGTTTGATGAACCCTCTTATCTCATTGAGTTTCCAAGAGGCTCAGTACTGCTCTGAGACACTCTGCGCTGTGTGTGTGTATAAGGGGATGAGATGTATTCTGAATAATGCATAGCAGATTGTGTGTGTGTGTGTGTGGATCCATGAAGGAGGTATACTAGTCTAGCATCCCAACTTGACCCAATTTGGGTTGGTCACGTGACTTCACATAACACTACATATACTACAGTGACTGATGGGTGTAAATGTTTTATAAAGAACATAAATAAAACAGAGAAACCAGTTGGTCGGAGTATTTTAGATGTTTTCCCAGTCTGTTCTCAACAAACCATTACCAGCCGGCTCGATATGAATCTGTCCCAGCAATTAGAGCCTTTATCTGAGGGATTTGGGAAAGTTTGTCCCTTCACACGCACACACACACACACACGCAACAGAGAAAGTATGTGCAAAAGAGCGGAAGGTAGGGAAAAAAGAGGAGAGAGAGAAGCAAGATCACAGAGCCATGCAAGTTCTCACTGCCAGAGGTCAAAGGTGACAGCCTTGAAGTGGCGGGGAGGGTGGGGAGGATTGGGGCCCTCAGGTCAGGTAGTCCCTGAGACTGGAAGTCCGTGGGAACCACAGGTCGGACACACACATAAAACACACACACACACGCGCTAATAAGTGGTTAGTGACAGAACCACTGCAGCTACAGCAACAGGCATCACAGGCTGAACAGAAAAACTTATAGTAGGTTCCCATCAGTTTGCTCACAAATGCACAAATTTTTTGTATTTTTACTTGTTTCTTCTGCATAGAGACAAAATGTCTTTTAACCATTTTTTTCTGGTAACAAGATTGGATCCCTCTTATTCTTTTTGGCTGGACTGCAGCAAAGCAAATCGCAAAAGTGGTCGTTGGAGCGTTACCTACTGGACGATGCTCTTTCAAAATGGACAGGCACGGACCGTCCTCAATTACGTCCTCGGGAGGCTTTTACAGCAAAGTGCAGATAGTCCTCAATTATGTCCTCAGGGTGCTTTTACAGGAACTTGTGCTCCTGCTTCCTCATAAATTCTATTTCAAATCAAACATCTTAAGATGAGTGGAAAGTTTTGCTTTTGCAACTGCATTTAGAGCATTTCTGGACTCAAACTCAACATTTCTGGATCTGCTACTGCAGTGCACTTGAAGAACAAATATTAGAGAGACCACTAGAAAAAATTGCAGATGAATATTTAATATCCAGAAATTCACATTTGTAGACACTGCCACTGACTTAAAAAAAAAACAATTTGGCCACAGTGAAGCACATGGACCATATATGAACCAGCTATATATTACAGTTGTTGGCTTTGACCTCATCTTGTTCAGTCCTATTTAGAACCAGACAGATATATCAGTTGGCCGATATAATTGGCTTGATATCCACGGCTATATCATTTTTATTTATTTGTTTTTTTTTTTTATAAGTAGCATTTGTATTTGATCCTTTTTCTTATATATCAATATCAGATTTTTTTAGTAACTTAAAATGGTTTTACTGGCAGTGGCCTCATAAATCAAGTATTTTATTGCCTTGTGTTTCTTGAAGTTTCTCAGTGCCTTTATATCATATGTAAAGCAATTGTGTTTTTGTTGAAATACACTCTGAAGATAACATTTGTTGTCACATTGTTATACATCCAGGCAACATGCTATTTGATGGCCTTTCTTTCTAATTTTTTATTTGACATTTGACAGTGTAAAAATACAGGAAACAACATAAAGAAAGAGACAGGGATGTGATGGAACAAAGGTGCCCATTAGAATCAGACTTGATGTTTTAATTTTTCAGTTTTTGTACTAATTCTGTTCTCGGCGCACTTGACTCAGTAGATTTAATAAGACAGAAAGTTTCCCATTTAGAGGGTGGACTATATTAATATTAATTGAATGATTGCAATGTCAAAATAGGCTGGTCTGGTATTTTCCCTCATGTGTCATGTGTTTAATGTGATAATGAAGGTGTCATGCATCGACAAGTGCAGTCAGAGCATGAGGCAGTTTGAGCTTGAAGGAACTTTTCAGGTCTACCTGTAAAGCAGAAACACGCTGAGTCATAGCTGTCACACTTTGCCAGTGAAATGACCGTGAAATGAAAAGGTGAACTCTGCTGTAATGTCACCTGTGAGATCCTGACATTTCTCCACTTTCAGAATTAACGCTGTCAACCTGCTAGCGCTCATAAATCTGTCACATTGCAGGTTTGGAAAAGGCTCAATGTGGGATCCGTTTTTTTGTCAGGTCTCTCTGTCAGTTCTATTTTACAGACACACACACACACACACACACACACACACACACACACACACACACACACACACACACACACACACACACACACACACCAGAATGAATAAATTAGAAACTGTAAATAAGATACATCATGGAGGCAGACGACATGTTGCAGGAATTCCTTTTGTTTTATATCCCATCATCTAGTGTCAGAGAGAGAGAGAGAGAGAGAGAGAGAGAGAGAGAGGGAGTGAGTGAGAGAAGAAACAGTCAGTGCACTTCTGTACAGTATAGTGCAGTACAGTATAAACATAACATTGCTTTTCAAGATGCAGGTTTTTGTTTTTCATTTCAAGGCTATATTACGGTAGGTAGTAACAGTAAATGCAATATTTTAGCTCCTTGTTTTACATTTAAAGGGACAGCTCATCCCAAATTAAAAATACATATTTTTCTTCTTACCTGTAGTACTATTTATTCAACTAGATAGTTTAGACGTGAGTTGCGGAGATATGGCGCTCACCTTGTGCTGCTCAAAAAATACATTTAAAATACTCAACAGCAATGTCTCTTTTCTAGAAATCATGACCTGGTAACTCAAGATAATTCACAGACCTTGTTGTGAGCAGTTTCATACAAGAACTGGTGTCTTAAGGGGTAGGCTGATATTCTGGTCGGCCGATATTATTGGGGTGATATGTTTTTTACTTAATATAATGTTAATAATAATAAAAATAATAAGCCTCTCTTCCTTAAGTAGATGCACATTGATTTGGTTTCTTGGGCATAATTCGGTAGGGCAAAAATATGAAACTGCTCACATCAAGGTGTGCCGATTATCTTGAGCAGCCGGGTTATGATTTCTGGAAAGAGACACTGCAGCTTAGTTTTTCAGTTGTATTTTTTGGCACTTTGAGCACCACAAGCTGAGTGCCATTTATTTTCATTATATGGAGAGAAGGCGGACACCTCTGCGGCTGATATCTCCAAAACTCTGCAACTCTCACCAAAACCTAGACTGATAAATGGCACTACAGGTAAGAGGAAAAGTATGTATTTTTGATTGTGGGGTGAACTTTCCAGTTGCAATGAAACCTATTCATTGCTACATTTACTTCCTATATGTTATACTTACTGGTTTTCAATAGACCAGAAGCTGCTGCTATAGGCTTAATGCAAGTATTTAATTGGATTAGACATAACCAAAAGCAGCCAAATTGCTTAATGAAACAAGTAATTTTCATTAATCAATGCACTCATTTTGGCCTAATGCACTGATCATGTTTTTTGTGTTTAACACTGAAGTCTCGAGTAATTCATAAATCAAGCAAGCTGAGCTGATTTCTCAAAGTAAATTGCCAGATTGGATTGAATCCTGATACGTTGTGCTGCCTCCACTTAGGCAAAATAAAATGAAGTACATTGTTCTGGCCACACTGTTACTGTGAGCTTGTCTTATCTGCTATGTAGGCTAAGCTGTGCTTTAGTTTATTGTTTGGAGTTGAATAGCATGCACTGTTTAAGGAGAGGAAGGGCTGGGTATCCTATTTCTTTCATGTGTCTTGGCATCTGTCTGTATTTTTATGTAACATGCATCAGTCCTGTGTTATATTTAATTACTCTATTATCAAAGTTAGCTCAAGTTCAGGGTTCAGTTCCTTAAAGCAAGGCAACAGCTGGCTGTCTGCAGGCAAACTTTCAACTAAGCGCTCTCTATCCTGGTGCTTGGAAGTCATGAGCATTTCTTGATTTACTCACAATCCGTTTATCAGCCCAATCGGGAGCACAAACATTCCCTCAGAACAGCAGTCGCAATCTGTTTCCCTTTTTTTTCCAGTTCAAACATTAAACTCTGATTTTGCAAAGTCATCTTCTGCATGTCATTAATACTCCAAGTGCCTCATTAAATATGCAAGATTGACATGTTTCACTCCAGTGCCTCTGCAGAGCTTTTACTTTGTAGATCCTCCACCATGGTAACAATCTGTCCCCTCTGCAACACAAATAAGGCAGCAGTTTGTAAATGATAACATATCAGAGCGCTGACCCCAAAACATCAAAAGGCTTCACACCTGCTGTGCGATAAGCCAGGTCTACTGTGACATGATGGGAAGCCGATTCTATTCATTCATAACTCCACCTTAACTCAGAAAAATAGTTACTGCAATAACCAGGGAGGGAAGAGAACAAACCCTCAGTGTGTGTGCTTAGTGTCCAAGTGAATTGAGTCTCAGTTATACCAACACACCATCCGTCCATTCATTTTACTCAGCACATACGTCTTTAGAGAGTGTCAAGTACAGGTCAATATGCTCCTGGCAGCCCAATCAAGGCTGATGAATACGAGAACAGCTAAGTGCACAGCCTCTGCAGTGAAACCACAGGAGTAAATGAAGGATGACCCAAGACGAGGGCTGGAATGAATATTACATGACCTTCCTTTGCATTAAGCGCCATGAAATTTAAAAAAGACTTTAAAAGACATTATTTCAATGCTGTAGTGTTTGTTTAATGCGTAGATGTTTGATTCAAATGATTTAATGCTTCATACGCAAGTGGCTGATGCAGGATTCTTTAGAGTTGCTGACCATGGTCTGGTCAGCGTTTGCCTCTTCATTGTGGCCCGTGCCTTGTCAGAAGGTTTCATAAATCAGCTGCTGTGAATGAAGATGAATCCTGGCACAAATGAGAAGGTTCAGTCTGAACTTCATCAGTATGTGTCTCTGTGCACAGACACGCTATATTGTTTTTTTCTCTGGTCCTTTTAATGCAGAGTTCATCCAAGTATGCAGTGTCTATGTTATGCGTCTACGTTAAAAAGAGAACCAAATTTTTAAGATGGGATGTTGGAAGCAACATATAGTCACATCTTAAGGCACATCATGTTAGCAAAAATGCTAGCTAACAAGCTAGATAATGAGCTAGTATTTTGCTAGATGTAACTAGCTAGCTGATGATAGATGTAGGCTAGCTTAACTAGAGTTTTGCTACAGTGCAAAACACTTTAATCAGTTGGCTAATGATGTACTACATTAGCTAGCTAGTTATCTATTGTTTCACTCTGACATTAACTAACTTAATATTGGACTTTTTGGATAGAACTGAGAAAGATAGAACTGTTGCTTTTACAGGTGTCCCAGCAATATTTTTTTAAAATTAAAAAATTTCTTTTCAACATAGATGAGTCTAGTTCATAGCATAGAGCTACATAAGTACAGTAAATGGAGAAATCTGACTGAAGTTCCAAAACGGGGCGGGATTTAGGAAGGGTTGTCTAACCAATATTTATATTTTGACATACTCAAATGAGGATGAAGTGGCCTCTTTAAATTCAGGTCTAGTCATGGCTTAACATACAGAGAAGTTTGCTTCTCTTGTGGATGAAGGTGCAGATGTTTCCGGACCCAATAAAAAACTTTCCACTTGATGAATGTCTTTGTTGTTCAGTCTGAAGGAAGAACTCCCAGCAAAGCCCTCTATGAGCCTCTGTTGTCAGCCTAATTTAATTACAGTGTACATGGAGAAAAAGGCCCAACAACTGTTTGGAATTCTGACTTCCTGAATTTGAAAGTCAAAGCCAAGATCTTAAAGCACCTTGAATAATGACACCATAAAAAAATGTATAACCCCTTTGCCACAGGCTTTTTGGAAGCACTTTTAATTCCACAAACCCCACATGACTCAGAAATAGACCTTGAAACTTGAAATCACTCAAGAGGAGACCTCCACAGATCCTTTCAAAAAAGAGTCAAAAAGTGATTGACTGTACTTTATCTCCCTGTCAGGCCATTGTTCTTCATTTGCTCAAGTCTCAACTGTTTCAACAGCAGCATCACGCTCATCCTCAGTCTTTGCACAGGTGTCAGGGGGTGAATTGAAGTCAACACGCCTCTGGAGAGCAGCACACAGTATTTATTACCCTGACCCAATAAGTAAAGGGTCAGTGAGGGGGCTAGCAGGGTGTGTGGGTGGGGGGTGGTGAATGGAGTCAGTGAGGTGAGGGAGGGTTGGAAGAAGAGTTGACAGAAGTGTCAGTGGGGGCCGTCTGGCTAGTGGTTCACGTTGGGGGTGGAGAGGAGGACGACCAAACAGCTGGAACACATGGCTGACTGTCAGCAGCAGCCCACAGACCTGGGCTTGTTCCTCCTCACACCCTCTCCAACAGATCTGTTTATTTATCCTCTTTTCTCTCGCTCTGAAGAGGGCAGAGAGCAAGCTGGCCTTGAATGAGAAGAGAGATGATTTAAATGAGAAAAAGAAGGAAAATGCAACTCAAGCAGCCATGCCAGCAGCTTTGTATGACTACGCCAAGAATGTCTTTTTTTTTCAGCTAACATTGTAAGTTTCAGCAGAGCCCTTGAACCCGTCTCCTCTTTCATCAAGTGGATCATGTCATCAAGGACAAACCGATGTGTGTCTTTCTGTAGATGGAAGATGATGACATTGTCTTTACATTTTCTTACAGTCTGTTGGAGATCTATTGTAGAAAAGACTTATTGAGCACTTTTGAGAGTAAAGGTGGGAGAAAAATTCTCTTAAATTTTGTAATTCTTACTTTTACAATTTCTGAATCATTTTTTAATATATAAAGAATTGGTGCTCATCCTGTTAGCTTGACAATAACGTTTAAGGGGAATTCCCTTTAAAGCGCTAACGGAAATTATCATTGTGATTATCGTAATAAACAGATCCATTTTACTTAGGTTTATGTCTGCTCATATGTTCAGCCATATATTTCACCTGCTCTGTTGCAAAGGAATTTTTTTACATGGTCTAACTTTAAAAAAGCGATCACAATACTTGTAGAATAGCAATACTTAAGAATTACAATACACATTGAGTCGGCACTCAAGTAACTGATATGTTCAATTTTACCAAATTTAAAAATGTACAGTTTATACTTGGAATTGCTCTACTTTTTCATATCTGGAAAGGTTGTGTGAACGACTATAGCCATGGTAAGCTCTGTCACTCAAAAAAACCTTTCTATTGAGAGATTTCATTACTTTGGGAGACTCGTAAGAGACAGATTAAAAATGAAAGGTCAAAATCAGTGCAGTAGGAACCATGATATCCTGACTTTAATTGGCTATAGCTCCAAAAACAGTTGATCCTACCTTTCCTGCAATGCAACTCAGCAGGACATTTTGCCAGACACTTTCTGCTCGGTAAAGGCCCATGTCTTTCAAACTCTGCGCCCTGAGTTTGTAGCACAGGCTATTAAAATTCTAATGCCCAATCGGTGATAACCCCAGTGACACCCTCAGGATTATTTCCTCAGACTTTTGAAAGCTCCGCTCAAAGCCATATACTATAAAATTAGTGTTGTACCTTTTTAAGGCTGTCGTAGTGGGTGTGTGTCTCTTGTCCTATCGTCCTTGCTCAAAGATTGTCCTGCAGAAGTTTCCAGGTCCTCCTCCCTTGCCAAGCCCCCACAGCATGGCTGTAAAGAAAAATCTAATGAAATTGTTGAGTTGGATCCTGCATGCTTATTGCATTAAGTGCAATCAATAAATCCTTTCTGTACGCTTGCAACCTCCCTCTCCCTGAATCTCAATAAAGCTGAGTGCTCTCTGTGTAATGAAGATTGCTCGGGAACTTGATTACTCTTAGTGCCGCCAAACTTAAGGGCCTGTTCTTGGCAATTTCCCCCACACTGTACGGGCCATTACTCGACTTTTTTAATATATGGGTATGCTGTTAAAACAGAGATGCTTCATAATTTCAGCCTGCGTGGGCTGAATCAAGCTGCATCATAGTAGCAAGGCAGGCTGAGGGTTATTGCATCCTAGCAGATATTGTATCTTCTTCACGTGAATCCAACTCACAGAAAATGTCACCGTGACTCATACGAGCCAGAGTGTCACTATTTGAGTTCAAAATCACTCGGCTGCTACTTGAACCTTCGCAGCTAAAAGCCGGGCTTGTGTTGCTAGAAAGACAGCTCAAGTTTCTAAAGAGCTGTTTCCATATGAAGTGTCCTTTCTGTCTGAGAGGTGTGTTTTTCAGAAGGCTTGCGCTCTCCAGTTTGAAGTGTCCAACCATTGTGGTAGGTGTGTACATTTGTACATTTAAAACCTAACCTAACAGTGACACATTCACATACTTTTCTTTGTGGGTTTTGTAGTGACGGTTGTGAAGTGAAGTTGTGAACACTTGTGTGTTGGCCTCTGCTGGTCTGCTGTGTAGGTAGGTAGGTTGCCAGCCAGGTTTATGCACTTTGCTAGAAATAACCCAATCATTTTTCAAAAACCAAAAGGAAAACAGAAATATTTACTAAAAAATGACCTTTTGAGTCATGTGCCTCAAGCCTAGTTTACAATGTCAAAGTTAAGTTGAGATTTTTAGTGCGTATAAACTGATACCAAGTGCCGAGTAACACTGCCTACCCTGTATGGATGTGATATCATTGTTAATTATTATTATATTATTATAGTTATTATTATTTTATGGCTTGTTCAGGCTTAAAAAAGTTGGCTTATGGGACACTGCTGGGCTATAATAGTCGGAGGAATTTCTGATACTGGTATCTGTATCAGAACAGCCCTGGTTCAAATTCAGTTGGAAAATCATTTTTATTTTGATAAATTTCAGGCCTCTTTCTTAGACTGGATTTCCACTTCTCACTCTCACTGGTGCTGTTTTGGTTTACCTCTGAAAGCCACAAGAGAGGATTGACTCAGCTTAATAGTGTGATTACGGCCCCCGTCCCTTTCTTCTTCTGCCAGTGCTAAGCAAGACTAACTTGTCCCAGTTACCTCACAGCCCACTCTGACCCCCTTCTCTTCTGGGTGAGGAGAGGCTTTAGGGACCTGCTGGGTTCACCCGCTGCTCTTGTGACCCAGACTAGATGGATAGGGATGGATATCGCTCCTGGCTGGAAGAGAGAGCGGCAACACAGAAAGGCGAGCAGCCTTGTTTTGTCTAGAGCTCTTCTTCCACTGCAGGGTATCTCTTCATCAAGGCACCAAGCCGGGTGATAAACTAAGAGCTTCTCTTAGAACCTCCATTCACCCTCATTCTTCTCTCTGTCCCTTCCCTCTGTCATTGTCTTTTAAGTATTTTCACAAGGGAGATGTGAAGCTCTTCCTAAAATCGCATTCTGGATCACGAATCACAGCTTTTCTGCAAATTGTGTGATTTGTCATGGAGTTCACGCTCATCGTTACACCATTTTTAAACCAAAATTTGTGTGTATATGCAGGTTTTGTAGATGTGAGTAAAACCTTCTTGTTACCAGCAGATGAGTTGCCTTCTGTGTGCAGACGAGCAGAAAGAAAGAGGTATTGAAAGTCTCTGTGTGTTCAGCTCTCAGTACATTTATAGCTTCTAACTTAATCTCTGTGGTTTGAAGTTTAGTTTCTCTCCTGCATCACTGTTCATGCTTTCAGGTGTCTGCTTTATTTTACTGTTTCATGTTCACTTTCAGTTGGGTCGAAGTTGTGTTATTGCTGATGAAAACCCAACATTTCTT
Source organism: Lutjanus erythropterus (assembly GCF_056507025.1). Lineage (NCBI taxonomy): Eukaryota > Metazoa > Chordata > Actinopteri > Lutjaniformes > Lutjanidae > Lutjanus > Lutjanus erythropterus. Next base: position 32,829,007 of record NC_139322.1, read on the forward strand.
GATTTTGGTGCTTCTTATTAAAAGCTTTTATATAACAAAATATCAAGGGACTTTTATTGTGAAGGATTCATAGGAAATTAATGTGTTTATTCACCATTTTTCTGCAGTTGGACTCAAGACAACCTCGTCATCAGTTAAATACATACCTTCTTCATGCTTCATGCCAGCACATGTGCATGGATGGAAAAAGACCAAAAGAGACGTAGCAGTTGTCGATGGATATGGCAAGTTTTCAGTGCAGAAGCACCTGGAGTATCATGTGTCAATCAGTGCCAATTGGCGCCGGAGCTGATAAATACCTGTGACCATTTCAGAGTCATTTGACCTAGAAAGAACAATGATTGTACCCTTTCCTTTTGAAGACAAACGCCAGCTGTTAGTGGGTGTTAGTGGGTTTTTGTTGCAGTGTAAAAGCTGCTTTAGTCAGTACTGATAAATCATGCACCATCACCTCTAGGTCCCAGGTTAAGCTCAAAAGATTACATACGTGACACGGTGTACTTTGATACCGTATCACCAAATAAGGCAAAGATAATAAGACAATGATTTCTCCAAACATGGCTCTTGTCTTAAAAGCTGCATTCCTTTGTCCAACTTCTGCTCTGAAGTTTTATCAGATCACTTTCCCGTATGTGATTTTCTGGGCTCATTCGTATTCTGGGTCATCAGGCTCGCCTCTACAGGGCCCCAAGTGCCTTTTTGAAATATGGATGACAAAGGAAGGTGACCACTGTGCCTCCTGTGTAATGCCAAGTGGAACCTGTTGGTGAACTCATCCTCGGGCTGTAAATATTTCAGCGCTTGTCACAGAGCTGAGGGATGGTCGTTAAAAAGTAGGAAGGGATGGAGATGGAGTTTATTTGTGCTGCAGTTAATATTTTTTCTGTCCAGCGGGAGCGATGGAGGAAAACATATCTTCTCTAACAGGGACACAAACTCACTGACTGTGGACTATAAGCACTTATTATCTCTGAAATATTTGATGTGGACTTGTGCCTTGGGCTACTGATTAAACAAGCAAACAATAATTTTCTCCTGGAAGTGACTTGATGGCGAATAATTGAGCCAAGGCCGAGACTAATTTAATTGTGGCAGTTATGACTTAATTATAATCCTTAGAAGTTTTATTAATATGAAAACCGTGTTAAAATCTGACAACATATGAACCTTGGTTGTTAATAAATCTAAATAACACTACCACTAGTACTTTATAACTACTTTTTGCTAACTTGTCTTCTATTTTTGAGCTTTAATGGCTGCTGCTCTGGTGCTCTTCTGTCTTTTTTTCTTGAGTCCTCCCCCACCCAGTGTCTGTTGTCATTGGTTGTAGATTGTTGCATGGATCCTGGACACAACCAGATATTAAGCCACTTTAATATCTTCCAGGGGTCTGCGAGGCATCAGCAAGCTCACTGTGCGCTTTTGGATTGCGTCTCTGAACAGTTCAGTTCTGGGGACTTTTGTGGGCAATCTCTCTAAAATCCTGTGTTCCTCATCACAGGAAACACAAGGAAACTAAGGTTGGACAACACATATATGATAGACAGTGCTGCACAGTGTGATGTCCAACCACATCAGTTATCTAAAGTATAGTTGTTGCGAACGGATACACTTGAAGTCAGAATGAAAACCTGGTGGTCATGACATTTTGAGAATGACATTACAGACTCTCCTGGCAGGTATTCATAGTGTTGCACTTGGTTGTTTGCATGAATAGTGAAAGAAATAGTCATGTAAATAATGAAAAAAGAGACCTTGTCAATAGTCGGTTATGGAAAATTATAGAAATGGTCAGACAAAGCGCCCACTAATCCGATGCCAGAAATATGTGGGGGAAGGGGTTCTCTGATGGCATTCAATCATCTGACAAGCACTTCTGACAGAGTATGCTGCCCCCCTAAAAGCTGCTGTGACGGCTGCGTGACAATAAAAAATAAGCCAATTGTGTGTTTTGTCTGCCTGCTGCTTCTTTTCTGTCCCGTTTGGACAATGCTATATATAACCTAAAACCCAAATCCAACGACATCAGCTAAAACCAGCTATCTTGTGGGGAAGGAAAAAATCAATACTTATTTTGTTACGACACCCAAGTCAGAGGGCTTGATGTAATTTTGTTGTGATCCAGAAAGGTAGATGCTTGCAGTACCAGTCTGAATACAAACTATAGATCTTTATCTTGAAATATGAAGAAGACTGATGATTTCTACTGTTGTCTTGACTCAAAGTGCTTCGCAGTGGTAGTCTTATGGAATACATCATCTTCCAGACAAAGTGTCCATTATAGCAACAGTTTGGATTGGAGCCTCTGTAATAGCCATAGGTAGCTCTGTCTAGACGGCGCTTTATCAGTGCTGTGATTGTATAAGCTACAAATGCGCTGATATGTGGCTTAAAGCTTGGAAAACAGTGTCTAATCTTCTCTTTTCTTTCTCTTTCATGTGCTGTCTCCTCTTTTGTCCTGCCAACGCCCTAACAGGTAAGACCACTCCCTTTACTTTAATCTCACTATCATAATGGCCATGGTCTTCTTCCCAAACCACATCTGCTAACAACCCCACCCCACCACCACCCCCCGAGATTCCCCCACCGCATCTCAAAGGACCACCGGATCTGTAGAAATAATGACTTTTCTGGAAGTAAACATCAGACACAGTCATTTTTGAACACTTGTGGCATTTGGAGTTGATGTCATAAGTAAATAGCTATAGCTGTTTATACCTGGTTTGCATCATCATGATATACCAGACATACACATTTTACAGTTGGCACATAAGGTTTTGTAGTATACCTGCCTGATCGTCTTGCTTATGTCATCTCTACACCTACGGCATTTCTCTGCCCCACTTATCTCACAGCCATTTTCCATGTAGTCATCAGCTCCTGTGAATTTGACATGGTTCTGCATGTGAAATGAATCACTTCATGGTGTTTTAGGTTGAAAACTGGGAATTTGTTGAATCATTTATGGCACTGCAAGGCTGTGTTTTCAAAAACGTGTTTTAGCTTTTCAAAAGAGGTTTTGAAACGAGAGTGCACTGTTCTGTTCTGACTGATTTGTCTGTGCTCGGTACTCTTCACAACAGCGCACAGTGAGAGTAATGCGTCCAGTCGGGGCTATGCGTCATTTAAGAGAACAGACAAGGACATCGAAAGAGGAGTGAAAAGCTCTATACAGTTTAAGTAGGGGAGATTACAGTGAGCAAAAGCCTGGTGCTGCATTTTAGCAGGCCCGGCAGCTGAACTGTCTGCCCCTTTGTTTTGAACTCATTGTGCATGAAGAGCGCCAATCTCCAGCACACTGGATGGCCCTCCAGAAGCACAAGGTTTTGCTCAGGCGCGATGCCTTTGCGCTGTGGTGGAACCTCAACTGCCGCTGATGATGACACGATGAAGAGCACCGACAGAGACAACAGGAGTTTGTCAGGAGGGTTCGGTGCAATCACCAGGGAAGGTCCCAGAAGGACGTCTTTTGTCATGCATATTAAAAGAGCTCTTCAGTCAAAACAAGGCTGCTCAGTCTGTCATTAAAGCTCCCAGATGACGGAGTTGTCCTTTCATGTGGGCCCTTCCCTTCCTGTCAAAGCAGTCTCAGCCAAGCCCCTCTCCCTCTAGATCCAAGAGTTCCCCCAAAGCAGCTTACAAAACTGAAGTGTCTGGACTGATGGGCTGAGGTGCATTTGACGCTTCTACAAAATACATAAATGTACCCCTTTGACCAAGTGCACAGCTATAATAGAAAGATAGTTTTATTTAAGGTCCCAGCTTTCCATTGCATCTGACTGTCGCTGCCTTTCCACCCAAAAGTACCAACTTTTAGTCCAGGGATCTATGTTTTTTACATGGCATTTTTGTGTGCGCCTTTACAACACTATGCATCAACTATACATTGTTGTTTCTATCCAGAGGGACGTAGAAACATTCAGTAATGTCTGGACTAGTGTAACTGTAGTATACTTTCTTCTATAACTCCATGTTGATGTTTCGAAGCACAATGAACAAAAACCAGCAGATTTTAACAAGTGGTGGCTGAAATAAAATGCTGCAAGTATTCGACCAAACAGAAATATTCAGCCCAAAGTTCCTCAGTGCATCAAGAGCTGTTTATGGGCATTTCTGTCTTTTGTCTCATTAAACTAGTCGCACAAACAGTACTGTTCAAATTCAATCTTGTGTCAATCTGGTGTTTGCACAGGCAGTTGGGTGTGACTTCTGACCTCCTATGCATTTACATAGGTCACACATCATAATGTCCGCACAACTGAATTTAGACCCAGCTGCAGGGACTTAGAAAGGTTCCTGGGCAAAGTTCCTGTGGTGGAAACGCAGCTTTTGTCATCAGCCTAGGTTTTATACACTGCATACACTTTGGAGAGCAGTTTGGAAAAGCTCTGTTTCCAGTGACTGAAAATTCTGGTCTCATGTGAAAAGAAGACAAAATCATTCCTAAGAGCATGTACAGCTAGTCCTTCTCTTCAGCGCTTGACTTGAAAGATTTTGGGCCTTTGATTGAGGAGGCAGCATTGGTGCTAGTTAGCATTAGCATCTAAGTACCTTACAGTGTGCTGTTGCATTACAGAGAAACAGTAGAGGCTTTGTGCATCGTAATAGGATTTTAATGCCTTCTCTTTGTGGCTCAGAGAAGATTTCTGCTGATTAAATTCCAGACCCGCCTTGTGAATTGAACCAGCTTTTAAGAATAAACACACCTGAAACTCTCAAAAGTACAAAAAAACTGAGCAGTGTGCCTTTGATGTGCAGTGGCTCCTATCAGCGCTGTTTATACCCCTTCATTGTCACACTGGCTTATTGATTGATGTCCAGTTTTACGTAAGGTTTGCAAAGGCGGAATCGACCGTGTTTGCCGTAGCATGCCAAGCTCTTCTCCCTGTTTGGTGTGGGATTTCTTCAGCCCTTTCAGTGGAAGTGGCCACTACAATGGCCACATCATGCCGCTCTGAGTGAGACAAAACACCTGTCAGGAGTGGTCACGCCTCATCACGGCGCCCGTTCAAGTGGGAGGTCCTCGTGTCACTCAGTGCGGTACCCCCCATCCTTTAGTTAATACCGTGTTTTTGGATGAGGAAGCTCTTAAAAGGGCCTCTTCAACTGTCCACACAAGTTTTCCAGCATCACATTTTTCTTCCTCTTGTAACTTTTTCCTGAGATGAGGTAGCCAGTGTGAATAACCGTGTCTGCGTGTGCATATCTGTGCGCGTATGCGTGTAGGAATGTGCGTATGCAGCCATAACACCACCACAAAGGTGGATGGTCTTGGCCACCATGTCACACACAGCAGGGTCCCCGTGACATGAAAAGGGCACACCGAGCAGTTTGAAGTGTGTGTGTGTGTGTGTGTGTGTGTGAGGATGCTGGAATGCAGATTTCATATCCTCTCAGATAATGAGATTAAGGACGTGCCATCTGAGGGAGGAATTCCAGCTATCCGTCTTCCAGCCACAGACCTCGGCTGCTCAGACATGGAGAGCTGGTGCACGGTATCTACGCTGCTCTTTCTTCTGTGCTCTTAATTTATGTGCTTTTCAATCAATCCAAAAATCTATGAAATCTCATCTGTGGAATTCTCTAAATGTACTGGTAACACTTCATTTTATGGTTCCCTAAGTTTTACTACAAATTCCCAGAAAGAAATGGATTTGGAAGGGTAATTTCATACACTGTAAGTTTCTGATATGTTTCCTTTGGAAATCAGCAAAACTCTCTTTCATAGTCTTAATAGTATGAGTATATAATAATTTCTATATAAATTACTAAAAGTTCCTTTCTGAAAGCCCTTCCCTCTCCAAAATATCAATAGCACCAATATTAACATTTCAAATCATCAAGAACCCAAATATCAACACTCCAAATGATTGAATTAATGAACCCATAAAGTTAAGTTAAAGCAAAATTAGTTAAAGTCACAGAGAACACACATGACCATATATGCACCAAGTGCTTTTCATCTTTACACTACCAAATATTTCACAATATACAAATTAAACGGAGACCTTTCTTTTCTTTCCGAATTACAAAGTAAAGAATACATTACACCACTAACAAAAATCAAGATGGCCCCAGGTAGCCTCAGTTCCAGCCTTCAAACTTTTCAGCAGGGCCTGTTTATGTCTACTAAAGTTGGCCATATTTCATGCTGACATTCATAGAGTTATGATACGCCTGCTGTCCACACGAGGACCACAGTAACATGTACATGGAAGATTTCTGGTGGACAGATATTTAACAAATGCTGCTGCGAGGTTCATCATTTAACAAATGTATTTCCATAACTATTATATGCAGATTTTCTTAAGTGATAAAGGTAAGCAGAGAAAGAAATTTAAGTTAGTTGATTCTCTTCAGATCTCCAGTTTCTCTCTCTGCAACTCCTTTCCATTCCTTGGTTTACCACGATCTGTGGAATGCTAAGAGCAGCTTAGGAAGTAGTCTGCTCAGACAAAATGACTGTACACTTATTATGGCGTGCAAAATTACAGCCCACCATACCTGTTTTCCTTTCTAACCCGTCCTTTCTAACACGTGAAATCATTACTAAATTGTCACTCTCAGAGAGAGGCTGTCAGGTGTCAATGGATTCTGATGCTGCAGAGAGCTCTCGAAAACTGTGTGCGTTCTTGTATTAATCCCTGCATGCAACCGCACTGGTGACATGACTGCCTGTGTGTTTGTGTGCATGCATGTGTGTAATATGCTGCATGCCTCTGTACCAGTGCAGTACTGGGATCCCACACAGTGACAGGCACTGGGACACCCACCTACTGCATGGTATGTGTGTGGGACTCTGTGTGTGCAACTTGAGCCCCTCCACGTGACGGCTCTAGTCCCATCCTGCCCATTCACCCGTAATGACTGGCCCACCTTAGACACACACACACACACACGCGCGCGCGCACGCACACAACTACACGTACACTCTGCCAGAATGGGTGACTTCCGACATGGGATTTCTCTGGCATTTTCCCAGAGCCTCCTCCTCGGTTCACAGCTAAACGAGAAAACGATGTACTGCACAGACTTCAAAGCTCCCAAAGTGTATGTGTCAGTGTGTGTGTGTGTGCGTGCGTGTGTGTGTGTCAGGGGAGAATAGGGAATGAAAGGCACACCTAAGCAAAGAGCAGAGATGTCAGGTAGGAATGGTGCAGCTCAGAGAAAAGATGGGACAAGTTCATACATGTCCAAAGCTTATCCTGTGTCAGCCTGCACCTACATTCCTCCCCTCCTCTGTGTGTGTTTGTGTGTTTGTGTGTGTGTGTGTAAATGCTATTTCTTTGGATCAAGTGAATCTGGTTAGCAGAATTTACTCATGTGTGCCGCTGATGTGTTTGTGTGTGTCTAACTGCACTCTGCACAAAATGGGCTCATAATGTCATTTTAATGACGCTGTAATAGCCTAATAATGAGCAGCCAATAATCATCATTTGCCTAATGGGCATAGCTTCACAGCTAATCACTTGGACATGGATTTCAGTCTTTCAGTCGCTCCAACATCTTTTCTTTTCTTCTTCTCTTCGCCCACAGATGTGACACGGTTGTAAAGCGGCAGTTGTAATCAGTGCTTGAGAACTTTCATCAACAAACTACTGCACAAGTTTTAATTGAATTTCAGAAATATTTGCAAAATGAAATGTCAATAAGTGCATGTTCCCATGAACTCTTTGCAGATTACATAATTAATTAAATATATTTCATTGCCGCTTCCCACTTAGGATGGCATTTATGATTATTTTTTAATTAATGAATTTGTCTCTTGTGATCCACACGTAACCTGTGAGGTTTTTAGTCAGCCAACAACGAGGCAAGGGCCCCGTTTGTACTCCCGCACACCCCCGCACTTTTGTTATGTAACAGTGAGTGGCAGCATTACATGAGTGCTTTTTCTACAGTAGAAGAAGCAGAAGCAGGTACTGCCACATCAAGATGCATTTAAAAATCTGTTTCCGTCAACCTTCATCTCATCTTCTTATTTTCAGCATGCCAGCTTTTCTTCTATACCCAAGTTTAGAAACTTTTTTTTTTTTTTTGCTATTTTCTGCTTCAAAAAAAGATTTGATCTTCCCTGTCGGTCAGTCCACCAGTTTTATTCCCAAAGTAAAATTGTTAGATTCGGTGGCAAGTATCTTTTGACAGGGACCAGTGGCCAAGTGTCTTTTTTGATGAGGGCCTGGCATGGTTCAGTGACAGACTGACTGATGGCAGCATTAGAGTAGGGCTCCATAGTTTCAACAAAAATAAACAACTATAGTAGAGTTTTACAAAGAATCTTACAATGTACAGTCCAGGAATGCTAAAATTCCCAGATGCTTAGGCATGGTGAAGGCATGACTTTTCTAATCTTGTGTCATCACTATGTCATTTTTTGACCGATATCACTAAATTCCTGCAAAACTAATGAAATACTTTGTTTTCAGTGCTAATTATTAGCATATGTTAGCATGCCAACATGCAAAGCCAAGATAGTGAACATAGTAAATATTACACCTTAACTTCAACATTGTAGCATTGATATTTTTTGCATATTAGCGTTCTGTTATTAGCATTTAGCTCGAAGCATCACTGTGCCTAAGAAAAGCCTCACAGAGCCAGTAGCCTGGCTACAGATTAGCTGTTCAGTCACAAACTGAAACCATAAAACAGGTGGATGGAAATGTACCTAATGTGGATTAGTTGAAACTTTCCTTCTGTCGTAGATTTTCTGTGCAGTCAGCAGTAGTTCCATCTGTTTCTTCTTCAGGGAGGTGTGCTTGTGTAACATTTTGCTCCAAAATTGAGTTAGTGTACATTTTTTACCATATTAAACAGGTGCCTGACAGTGAAGGAACTTTTGTTTTATTGCACCACTGTGGAGAGTGTTATTAACATTGCATGATCTCTGTCACAATAAAGCTTTTTCACGGCAGCAGTTTTGACATGAAGCAGCAGAGTAAACACTGGTGTTACCAATGATACTAATTAATCAGATCAAACAGGGTGCTGCTACTGTGCATACTGCAAAGACTCTGTTAACTAAATGTTTGGGACGTGATTAGCATCATTGATACCACCTGTTCCCACCCTGTATCTCATGTCAAAAGGTCTATAAATTTATTTTTAACAAGCTGCATCACACACTTGTGAATGAGCAACAATATGAGCTGATGTTTAGTATCATTTAGACCATTAATTGTTATAGAGGAAGTTTCACTTTCTGTTAATGATGCTAATGTGAAGTCAGCTGCAGATGTAGCAGTAGAAGTTCTTAAAACACTCAGTTATCAGTTCATAGTTCTACACTGTTACAAATTACTCCAACACAAAAGTAAAATATTGGGGATTTATTTTGGCCTGACATCTTTGCACTCACATCTTTCTGAAGTAGGTTGAGCTTGAAAGTTCCCTCATAAAACACTGACTGCCGCACTATTAATGATTAATAAAAGTTTAATACTGCAAACTTCCTGTTTAGGCTGTAAAACAACCTGTTTTTTTATCAGCGTCTGTCATCACTGTCAGCATACAGTCATGGTTGTTGAAACTCTCTGGTTGTGCTGAAATACTTAGTGGTAGTGGCGTGACATCTTAGACAGAGGCGAGCCAGAGCTTTAAATCGTCCTGTCGTCAAGCATACACCCAGCTCAAGTATCCTTGAGTAAGACGTTGTCCCCCGTGATGATCTGTGACAGGTCCAAGAATCATATAATTATATATCGTTCATCGTATTTTTTTTTTTTTTTAGTGGGTGCTTGTCCGCTTTACTTGCTCTCTGCTCTTCTCCGCATCCTGTCTCTTTCTGTTTTAGAGGATGGATGGATTGTAATTCCTCCATTGTCCCCCCTGTGGACACTTTAGTATGTAACCTAACCCCTCAACTCACAAAATGGCTTAACCAGATGGCTGCAGCTGAGCTATCCTGCCATGAATTCCACTTCTCTTCTTTCTCAAAGTCTGATGGCTCCCCTTTCACTTTGTTTTATGTCTGCTTGTGAGTCAAAGACGCGAGCGTAATGGAGAACCTGAGCATCCTGCTCGCTGCAACTGCACACAAAACGCCAGCGGTGGTTACAATGCTGTTGTTGTCTGTGTTTTTCATCGTGACCAGTCTATAAAAAAGATCTCACCTCATGAAAGACAGGGTGTGGAGGGAGGTGTTAGTCTGTGTGGGTGTGTGTTTGTAGCCCTCTCTGTTTTCCTCATTCACTTTCTTCCTGCCAAGTTATGTCATATTGGAGTTTACCACTGGAAACTTCACACACACACACACACACACACACACACAGACACAGCTTTCCATGTGGACCTTGTTATGCCAGCCAGGCTGTTGTCTGTGTGTGTGTGTGTGTGTGTGTGTGTGTGGAGAGCAGCTCTCCCTGTGGGAACATAGGTGGCCATTGTTGGGTGCTCAGTGCGCCCCGCAGATGGGGGCGAGCTGCTGGCGGTAAAACTGGAAGGAAGCCCAAAAATACTGGGGCAACAGCGCTCAATGGTCTGTATGTGTCAGCGTGATAGGAGTTCTTCGGGTTAATTCCCTCACTCGCCATGTGCACACACACAAACACACACACACACACACACAAACACACCCCGACCATCCTCCCACACTCCCTACTCTCTAACTCCACTCGTTCTTAATTGAATTATCTGTGTGGAGCAGATTTTGCAGCCAAGACCTCATTCTCATGCCACAGTAAGCTTGGAGTTGGGCCGCTGACTGAATTTAAGCTGAGGATTATGGGAAATGTAGATCCACATAAACCACATAAATATATACAGTCTAATCACATCTTATGTTAGCTAATGTTAGAGAACGCTAGAAAACTTGGTAGCTAATCTTCATCCACCGTAAGCTATCTAGTTATATCTGATAGCTAATGTCAGCAAAACGTCAGCAAACTAAGTAGCTAATTTACGACAGTCATTAGCTAGCTTATTAGCTAGCATTTTGCTAACATTAAAAAAATTAAGGTGCGACTAGCCCATATATTTGTGGTTTTTACAAGTCCCCCAACAACATCTTTCAACCATCTTCAAAATTTGCTTTTCTTTTCAACAGTCTAGTCCATAACTTATCTAAGCAGGCTACAGGAAACAGGAAAAGAGAAAAGTCACTGAAGTTTCACTGGGTAACAAGCTTGCACAACTGTTATTGGAGCATAGAGCAAAAGATTGTAGAAAGGGTCAGTTCACCTCAGTCAGGACTGTTGTGTCAGTGGTTAGTGCATCATATCACAACTCTCACTTTGAGGACTGACATTGGGGAAATGACCGTCAGTTCAAACCTGGATGGTAAATGGTTCAGGATGCAAGTAGTCTCACAGGGACACCACTTTCTGCGAGTCCAGCTCTCTTTTTCTTTCTCTCTCTTCTGCTTCTGAAACAGCTGGCAGTGTAACCAGCAGAGACAAGTGGATTTCTGCTGCTACTGGGCCATCTGCTGCTGACTGGCGTTTATGTTGGGAAGCTAATGGATGTTAAGTAAGACTGTGGTCTGTCTGACTCTGCAGGCCTGCAAAACGCTGCGGCCTGAGGTCAGCTCTGGATTTTTACTGTATCGCCAACATCGGCTTTTAAGGATTCCTTTGGCGTTCAAGCAGAGTTGTTTTTTAAATCCCTCAAGGTGGTTGAACGTTGGTCATATTGACTCAATGGACTCGAGACAAGAAGTTGAACCCAGAAGTTGCACTTTTCTATTGAAAGAAGGCCGACCTCCTCAGTGCACGTGATCCCCGACCAAAACTATTTTCTACTGTGCATTTTTTTCCCTCTTTGCAGGTTTTATTTAGGTCAGAGGAAGCTACATTTACCCCTGAGAGATTATTTCCAGGGATGTAGAGTACAGTTGGAAGGTAAACCTACCTTCTTATCTGCTCACTGATATAAGCTGTTTGTAAAAGTAAGCCAAACAGTTCACATTGTTAACAGATGAAAACAGAGCAGAATAAGGCTAAAAAAAGTAGCTTTTTTTTTATGTAATTGAGCCTGATTTGTTGTTTAAGTCATTTTTCATTTTCTGGTTTTCAGATGAAATGATTTGCTTCTCTGTTTCATGTCATGGTAAGCTTTGTCTTCTGGACTAGGAATGCTAATGATTATTCCAAAATTGAAAAATAAGGATTTAACCGAAATGGTAGTAATTGCAACTCATTTGACATTGTTTTGTCTAGTGGAGGCATTTGTTAAAATAAGGAAACTTTAACTGGAAATGAGAAAAAAGAAAAAGAAAAATGGAAACGAGAAAAAAAAGGCCTGTTGTGTCTCATTAATTATTGATTAATTGATTGTTAGTGTTTTAAGCTCTCACAAAATTTTCAACCCTATTTTGGACTGCTGGTGGGACAAAACAACATGATTTGATTTTCTTGGGCTATGAGAAATTGTGAAAATAATTGCAAAACATTCACTTGTTTCGCTTTTGTCTGTTTAATATGATTGCTGTTTTAATGTCATGGATTTGGACGGTTAATTGGACAAAAAAAAAGCAATTTAAAGAAGTTAGTTTTGGCTCTGGGGGTTTCTGAATTTTAACATTATTTAACAAATTAATCTGTAATGAAGACAACCATTTTTTACAGGCGTGGAATGAATAGCGGCTCTTCCCTAACAGCGACTGTAAGATGACCAGAAACTCATCAGTCCCACAGCCATTAGCCTCACACACACATCCACCTGACAGAGCAGATCCTCTCACGAACCAAACGTCTCCAGGCTCTCAGCCTCAGCGGATCTGTGCAGCGAGATCAGATGGTGCCTGCCTGCACACACCTGCTACAGCCCTTGATGATAGTGTCAGGGGATGGACTCACATACACACACACACACACACACACACACTCACAGAGCTACATAAGCACTTGCACACATACCCCCTCCTCCTCTTTCTAACCCCCAGGCATGGCTGTTGAACACCGCATCAGAGGCTCGGTATATGAGGCAGCATGTTGATTACAGCATTTAATTAGTGGTTCGTGACATGACTATTCTGTGATGTTATTAAATCCACCCAGAGCCAATTAGACTGATTATACACCCCTCTCCTGGTCCATTATACAAGAGGCTGCCCATGTTTGCAAATAGAGTGGTCTGGTTTGGAGTCCCAGAGCCCAGAAGGGAGATAGCTTTATTTTTCTAGCTATGGGTTCCCTCGACTGAAAAGCAATTATGATTTGAACAGAGTTTTGGTTAAAATGCCTGAAATGAGGTCTGTGGTTAAGACATGCTTCAGACAGTTGCAACGTTTTGTTTCTGTGAGAGAGAAAATAAACTATAAAAAAGAGCTGAACCACAGTGGGGTTGTTTCAAATCCCAATGTGTCATTACAGCCCGAATGCCTTTCAACTTAAACAGTTATTCCCTTTTTAATTTTACATTTCTATTAAGGTTTAATTCGAATCATTCTATGTTGATAACAGCTTATTTACAGCACCAGTGAAAAGGCTAATAGAGGTTGCGCAATAGTCATGGCGTTGCTGCATTTGTCTGCAAAAAAAAACAGCACTGCTGGCCAAGCTAGTATATAACCACTCAAGTAGAGACTAATCTGGGGAAATATGCATAAGTAACCAAGCCAGCAATACTGCCATAAACCTGCACAATAACACTGTAATGGATGAAGGGATTTCACCCGTCAACCAGTTTTGTGGCTTTCTAATACATACACCCAGAAGATACCAAAGAACCTCCTATATGTTGAGATTTTGGCATAAAAAATTTGTGAAATAATTATAATATGATGCTCTAGATTTAAAACATTAAATACTGTGATTCTGTAGAATTATTGTTATCTAGTGTTGTCTGGTTCTGGTTCTGTAACTGCAATATTTAATTATCACTAATGCCACAAATATTAAAAAAATATTTAATTTGTGGTGCACATTTTGCTGTTTGCTGTCCCTAGTTTAGGTATGTTAAAAAGTGCTTGCCACTGTTTCTCAAAGTGGTTTGCATTGGCTGCCTGGCAGCTGTTACTGTCAAGCCCTGCCCATTCAAACTTGTGGGAACACAGAAACCAAATTCCCCAGGCCTCTGCTCTATCAAATCATTATTTCATTAATCTCCATGAAGTCAACCTGCACCGTCAAATTAATTGCCAAACTCTCTGCATAGTTGTGCAAAGAAAAGACCGCTGCAAAGAAGATGCATTTTACACACTTATATATGTAGGTAATATGTATTTTATCAGAAGAAGTCATGAATTTTAAGTTTTTCATATTTAAAATAGGAAATTCCTACAAGTAAAGCCAGATAATGCTTAATTACTACACAGTACTTTCACATTTATCCTGTGGAGGTTGGAACAAACAGTAACTGTACTATTTTTTCTCCCAAACTAAAAGTCATCATCAATCATTCACAGTCAATGACTGTGATTAATTCAAACATATACTGTATGTCTTCATAAACAGTAAAACTGTAACTCAACTCACTAGCCAGTGCTTTTAACTGCATCTCACAGTCTTTAGTCAGTTTCTTTAACAGTGGATGTTCGTCTCCTCCTTGAGCTCTCTCCGGCGGTCCACTGACTCCTCCTCCATGACCTTGATCTGTACTCATTCAATACCGTGACCAGCTTTGGTTTGGTGTTCACAGACAGCTAATAGTTTCTGTTCCTGGTGCTCAGACTGTTTTTTATCCACAGTTCTTTCAGTTGCACTAGTGCTGCAAAGTATAAAATTTCTTCTATAAAGGTGCAATTCAGTTCAACTCTGCTACTGCAGAGACACTGGCTTCTCAAGACATAAATCAGGCGGTAGATAACTCTGCACGTCTCTTTTGCGTTATGTGATATAATGTTCTATTTGTAATATTGCTGAGTAGCAGCTTTGATGAATGTCAACGTACAGCGACTACAGAAAACAAATAGATTTTTTGATGTTGAAATCACTTGGTGCTGAAGGCACACAAATGGGTGAATGAAAATATTCATAAGTTACTGCCGTCTTCAATTTATCTGCTGGCACTTAACATTTGTTTAATGACACATGTCTGAGCGGGAGGAAGCACCTCCAAGATTGATTCGCATATGCCGGCATCAAGTAACAATAAGTTCATCAAGTTACAGTCGTCAGGAATCGTCAATCTGTCATACGTGTCATTAGCTTGTAGCGTGTCACATCCTCTGTCGGCCACGGTTGTCAGTGGAGTTATTATTCATGTGTAATGCTCGCAGGTTTGCTCAGTGTTGAGGATCTGGGCTGTGCACAGACTTGTCTGCGGATGAAGTCATGCTCGGAGGCTACAGATTCCTGCTTGTGGTAGTTTGGAATTCCGACAGCTGGTTTGGACGGAGGAATGAAGGCTGTGTTGATTAAAATCAAACAAATCAATCATTAAAAGCTAAACTGTTCAGCATCTGCTGGAGGACATTTCCTCTCCACCTTCTCAGATTACGTTTTGTTGATTCTCCTTCTTGCGGCAGCCTAGGTTGCCCCTTTTTTAAATGAGATGGCTGAACCATTGTCCTGAGCCCAGAGGATTATGGGAAAGGTGCATCGTGTCAGCAATGTCTCGCTTGTCTGGCTGATACTGTCTATCACTTATAATGACCTGCACTTCAGACGGGGCTGGAGAGAGATTAGAATGAAGGATGTATGCTCTTAGGAATAAGGGTTCCAAAAGTGTTCCTGAAGAGCTGAGGTTCTACCAAGAAAACATTTGCTTCTGAAGAACCTATTTTTGAAGAAAGAGTTTATCTAGGGTTCTTTGTAAGACTATGGGTTCATTTAAGAACTATTTTCATTCAAAGAACCACTTTTGGAAGAGTTCTTCAAATGTTGACATCCTTTAAGGGTTCTTCTTTGTACCATAATATAGAAAACCTCTTGGTAGAACCGTCTGGATGGTTTCTAATTCTGGAATATAAAAGGGTTCTAGGTAGAACCTCCAGGGTGACTGCTAGATAAAACCCTTGTAATATAAAAGAATTATCTGTAACACCCCTGGGTGGGTTGTTTTTAGGACCCTTGAAAGGTGGAAAGGTTCTGGACAGAACCTCCAGACATGGATCTGGGTGGGAATATTACATTACATTACATGAGAACCTCTCATAGGGGGTCCTGGGTGGTCCTTTCACAGATGGTTCTTGGTATAACCCTTTATGCTGGGTTATGTTGGGTTCTTGGTAGAACTCTCTGACAGGCATTTACCATCAAAATGGAACTGGCCCCGCTTCCCATTCATGCACCTAATTTTGAACTGTTCTGAGCATTTCCACCAAGAATGAACTGGTTCAGAACCTGCAAAGTTGGTTTCCAGCTGGAACCAAAAAAGTAGCAGGTTTTCCATGGAAACCAAAGTGGGCGTGTCATACTCTACAGGTTGCTGTGCATTGTGCAACGCCCTCTGTTGATGACATCCTTGATTACAATGGTTACACAGGTGGACACAGGCTGGTTCACTAGATGACAACAAGGTTTCAAGAATCTTGAAGGGTTCCAAGTGGCACCTACTGTATATAAAAGGTTCTATCAGAAACCAAAAAGGCTTTTCCTATTGGGACAAGCCCAAGAACCATTATGGTTCTAGTTAGCTTTTTTCTTCTGAGAGGGTATGTTGACATTGACAAAGACTCTGACCTTCACTAGACCTGGAAATGCGACAGACCACGTTCAGCAAACTGAAACAGAATCAAGATCCATCGCTTCTTGTTTTCTCAGGTTAGTTTAGTTCCAGTAACAACATTTCTTAAAAATATGCATCAACTCTTAAGCAGGCAAATTGGCTCTTCCTTTGTAGTTTTAGTTGTTGATGCACCATGGTTTTAAGGTGAGGAAGTGAGTTTTGTTTGTCTTGTGCAGGGATTTATAATTAGGTAGAGACTTCTAGAATAAGAGGGAAGAAAAGAGAAAGCGCAGATGAGCTCCCTGCATTTGTATGCAGCGCAGGGTGGATCAGGAGCTTACCTTAGCCAGCCAGCACTCACAGGAAGGTTTCTCATCAGCTCTCATTGTCAGCCAGAACACTTAAGACGATTGCTTCCCCGGTGACCTGAAATGCGTGGGAGGTTGAGATGAAAGGATGTGGAGAGAGGAAGGGGTGGAGGGAGTTAGAAGGACAGGGGTGAAAGAAAGACAGTGATGAGCGAGAGGAGAGGAGATACAGGACATCAGTACATGATGCTGATATCACTTGGACATGGTTCCTCCCTCTACTTTTCTCTGTTTTTTTCCATGTGTTTAACAGCGGTCATGGTCAGACTGACCTATCGAGCTGCTGAGAAAGAAAAGAGAGCTGAAGCATCGAACAGACTCCCCACTGGTCATGGAAATCCTGGCATTTAGGGAGTGCTGAGGATTATTGAAATCCTTGAAGAACTCTTTGGTCAAAAGTTGTTTGTACTATAATATAAAAGGGTTCTCAGTAGGAGCCCCTGGGTAGGTTCTAGATGAAACTCTTTGAATATATAAACGTTCTTGGTAGAATCTTTTTTGGAGTTCAAGGTAAAAACCTTGAAATATACATGTTTTCTTGGTAAAGCCCCCTAGGTGGATTCTAGATGATACTCCTGGAATATGTAAAGGTTCTTGATGGAACCACTGTAGTTGGGTTCTGGATAAAACCCTTGGGACATAAAAGAGGTCTTGGTAGAACCCCCTGGGTGAGTTCTAGAAGAAACCCTTGGAATATAAAAGGGTTTTCAGAAGAAACCCCTGGGCGGGTTCTTGTTATCACCCTTACAAGGTTGAAAGGTTCTGTGTAAAATTCCCAGGGAGGCTTCTGGGTAGAACCTGTACAGCATAGAAGGACTGTTTTTAGAACGTCCTATACAGGGTCCTGGGTAAAACCTGTCACTAATGGTTCTAGGGGATGAGCCGAAGAATTCTTAATGTTCCTAGTTGGACCCTTTATTTAAGAGTGTGCTTTGCCTCAGGGTGACAATGGCAGGACTGACTGAATGTACCTGTGGACATGTGCAGGCATCTCTATCATTGTCCTGAGTGTACAGCTATGAATGCCGTCCTCAGGTGTCTCTCTGTGTGTGTTTTTATGTGTGTGCATGGACACAAAGGCAGCAACCGCTTAATGAAGTCTCTTTCATTTTGGGGAGGAAGAGAGGTGGATGCACTTCATTAACCTCGATGCCACTTACAACACACGCACACACAAACACAGCCACACAACGAGAGCAGAAAGAGACACAGGCTACATTGAGGGCGGAAGTAACTAAAGCACATGCCAGGCGGATGAAGATGGATGGCAACCTTTTCACTGGGCGCTTTATCTTGGCCCACACAAGACAAAAACAGCAGCTTTGTCCACGTCCTATTCTGTTTTTCCATTGCAGAATAGAGAGACAATGTCTAATGGCTAAAGACCCTGACGTTTATGGATATTAATGACATATACGTTGGGCTATAGATAGAGCTGTGGTGTATTCACTGAAATAAAGAAACAATACCTGCTATTAAAATTCAGTACAACCCAGAAAATTTCCGTCTTCATAAATTCTGTATATTTATGCGTGGAGAATCTTTTTGTGAGATCACTCACGAGTATTAAGTTTTAATTTGAAGAACGTCTTAAATAACGCAGTATTAATTTCTTCTGGGAAAAAAAGTTTACAAATTCTTTTTCACTTGATTTGAGAAAAAAAAACTGATTATAACAGACTAAAGGGGTCTTGTTTTTGTGCTTTTCAAGTGAACACAACTCAAAAAAAAAATTAAAATTGAAGCTTCAAAAAACAGAACTTTAGGTAAGCGCAAAAAAACAGAACTTTAGGTTAGCGCTGCACCTAACAATTATTTTTTAAACAATTAATCTATTGATTATTTTTTGATTAATTGATTAGAATAATGATAAGAATGATAAAATGTATCTAAATTAATGTATGACAGATGACTTCAACAATTACTTAATTATAAAAACGTTGCTGATTAACTTTGTGTCAAGCATGCACTCTTCGGTCGGGATGGGAGATGCGCAGGCTCTCCCTTCAGCTTTGCAGGACAGATAATAGCGCTCACAGTGTGATATGGTGAAGAATGTTGAATCACTTTACGACCAACCATTATCTTATCTGCTGAAGCACTCCAGTTTCCTTGTAGTAACATGTCTTCAGTTTTAGGTGCGAGTGCCTTTCCTGCCCAATTTGCCTCAGCAGGAATCCTGAGTGGACCGTCAACAGACATTTGCCTTTTAAATAACACCGGATGGATCCCGCAGTGGTCTCTGCTAGTGGGCGGACATGAATCAAATTATAATATCCCTCATCTGCCGAGTGCCTGTACCCATCAGCAGCCAAGGACGTTACACTTCTCAATTACTGTCCTCTGCACGTCCTCTGCCTGCTGGCTAATAACTTCAGCCTGCATTCATCATCAGTTCCGATCTCTCATGGATTGGATTGGATTAGAGTTTTTTTCCCTGATTTGAACTGAATGTTCTGGTCCTCTGTTTATGTGTGTTTTTTGATAATTACACCCCGGTAGAGGCTCCCAAGTGGATCACGGGTGAGCTGATGGTCCCCGTCTTCCCCTCATTTTCTCTCGCTCTCATACTCGCTCTCTAATTGTGCGAATCTCTCGCTCCGCTGATGAATTTACGAGCTTGTTAATTGGCTAAATTAAAAGCCATTTCCTCTAATAGTGAGAGCTTTAGGAGCCATTAATGGATCAGCCTATTTCGCTAAAAGGCGGGAAGGCTGTGGTTCTTATAGGAAATTATCTAAAGGGGCGAGGCGGTGAAGGATGGGAAACCATATACTAAGGGGGGGGGGGTGGTCGGGGAGAGGATTCAGTGATGTCATCTTCAGCGTCACAAAGCATGACTGGACTCATTGCTTTATGGATGGTACTTCCATTTCCCTGTGCCTTTTTGACTTTGACCAGGCGGACATTAATTGCTTGGTTGAATTACGCAGCGAGGCCCGTCGGAAAGCTCAGCCATGCCAAGCCCGCATTTAGCAGTGGACTCATGATCCTGATCCATTTGATGAATGCGTCTGGGAAGAAGCCTTCACTGCTGAGCTGCCACAGGGAACACTTGACAAGCTTAATATGAGATGGCACTTTGTGGATTGATCTAGTGTCTTCTTAAAATCCAGGTTTCACTTTCTCTTTTGAACTCTGGTCAGTGGATCTTTTGTCTTTTCTTCTTATTAGATCCTCTGGGATTTCTGAGGCCATGCTTAAAAGTATTTCCATACTAAGTGCAGAATTATGTGCAAGATATTTGCACAAAACCAAGCCAGTGGTTAAATCCTTTTGTTTCTTTTGCTTTTAGCAAGGATTGTTTGATGGAAAAAAAAAAACTTTTGGACTTTCACTGTCAGATACTTTTGTTGAATTACGCTGGAGGATTAGGGGCTAAGTTAGTTGAATGAGTTTGGCATCATTTCTCAACTAGTCCACATATTTTGTTAATTATCTGAGTCATCACCACTGCCACCCATTAACAACAAAAGCCATCAGATGAAGGCAATCAGGAAAGAATCTTCATTTAGCTCATCTACAATAAAGATTTAGTGGCCCTGTAAACAAATAAAATCATTATGTTGGAACCAATGGTGATATTTATGGACAACTTTTTAGAAACCTAGAGTTAATATGTTTGGTCATTTTAGGTGAGAAATAGACAATGCAGTAGTTGATCAGCACTGCCTATTCTGACAGCTTAATCTGAGTTTCATGAACCCTGTGTGTTGCACTGGACCATACTTTACAAAATGAACATAATGCTGTATATAAGAAGACATAAAACTAGTGATTGACACCATAAATTCATTAGGAAACTGTTTATTGAGGTCATATATTAAGTGTGAAGTAGGGTCCTTTTGCCATAGGAGTACATACAATCGGATATCTTTTTGCAGCCAGTTGAGTCCCCCCTCCCGGACATTAGAAAGAATGCAGGTTTAAGGCATTTCTGCATTGCCTTCATTTTTCAGGCCTGGAGGTTCCATCCACTATTTAATATATGGTCTATGCTTCAAACTCACTCTGAGTCTGAAAGCTCATCACCCTCTTGGTTCCACAGCAGGACTGGGTGAATGCAATACCTTACCTATCTGTAGAGCCCACCTATTGCACAAAAAAGGACATGGTCGGACGATGATATCGTTGCTGTGTCTAAAAGGGTCTTCATCTTGGCACCACATGTTGATAACTTAGGTGTGTTTAAAAAGAAATTAATGAATCCCACATGGAGATGTAGTGCAGCGAACAGCAGCGGCAGCTTCTTTTTATTTTCTTAGGCAACTCTGACGGGACACACTACCTCACAGACAGAGGGCTTTTAAATCAAGATGTTACGATGGAAGGGGGTTCAGTCTTCGCTGAATGTCAGCCATCGCCATCAATTTTTCCTTGCCACTGTTGTCATGTGCTTGCTCATTGCAGGGATTGCTGGAAATTCTTTGACCTTTGTAAATAATGTTATTAAGAGTCCAGTCTAGACCTGCTCTGTGTGAAAGAGAAATATCTGATGTTATGATTTGGCACTATATAGCCTTAATAAAATGGACTTGACTAATCTCCATTAATAGAAAGTGTGTCCAAACAAGTAGTCAGATACTGTATTATAAACTAAACTGACAATATTGTTCTCAATGGCTTTCAGACAACTGAATGGATAAAAACAATTGAGACTACCTGCTGATACGGCCAGCAGTGAGAGACTGATTTTCAGATTTTGTGCTTCCACACTTCAGATTCAGAATTAGCTTTAGTTTGTGCTGACGTTGCCTGGGGCTTCACGCGCACGTTGAGGTTGGACAACGTGGAGTTTTGAGGAGAAACAGTCATCTCTTGAGCACAGTTGGAATCTAAGGAACGCGGGAGCCGTCAGCCTCACGCCTCCCCGTAATGTCATCACTTGGAGAGTTTGGTATAAATGGACCACAGAAGAGGAGGAGTGCTAACACGGAGCCCCTTCATATCACAGCAGCTCCCACCTTTGACTTTTCAACACAGCCGAAGCTGCAGACTGTTGCAGACAGACGCAGACTGTCCGGCTGGGAGTGGGAGGAAGGGTCCGTGGCCCCCTCGTCAAAATAAGGATAACAATCGCACAGAGACGAGGCTTTGAGGCAACAATTTATTTTCATTACAGCGGTGGCTTTTTCAGTCTGTCCGGGCTGTCTATCTCACTGTCTGCTTTGGGGTGTTTAATCTCTTCCCTCACACTAAATTAATCAAGGCAGGCCCAGGCCCACAGAGGAGCTGCAGATTTGCGTGGCGTGAAATTACGCTATTGTGAAAAGATTCTGCTTGAGTGAAAGGAAACCTTCTTTGCATTTCTGTCTTCTCTTATATATTATCACGGTGGCACTGTGCTGCAGTATGCAAATGACTCATTAGGAAATTTAAGTGGCCGAAGCTAACCTTTACCAAGTCTTTATGAATACAACCGCACAATTTTAATCTGCGTCTTTCATGGGGAAACATGCTTGCACGTTTGACACCTTGATCTAATTCACCTCCACCACTATATGTAGAAAATGGACAAATATATAAACACCAGAGAAGGTGGAGCTCGCTCTACGTGGCCTCAGTGGTTCAGGCCTCATTTCCCATCAGCAAATCCAACCACATTGAAGAGAAGCAATGCAAGCTTTACTTTTTCTTCTAGCAAGCAGTTGTTTGGCAAACTCCACCAAGGCCACGTAAATTGGGGCGACATGAAGGATGTGCTCCATGAGGTAAACAAGCACCAAAAGGATCCTTCGCTCCTTTTTCTCATCTCACCCTCCAGCCCATTTCTCAGCCTCTATTTATTCAAGTGGTGGAGAAAAGGAGGGGACGGTGAAAGGGTTGTATACACCTCACAGCTGGAAACTGATAGGACTTTTTACAACCCACAGTGTCCTGCCTGTGAGAAAATGCAGTGGTTGGTCCAAGTCCCTTAGAAATCTACCCCCCTTTCCAGTTCTTGGCCCTGTTTGGGGATGACCCGGAGGCTCTCCGGTCCAGACTCACATATGTTGTCTGAAGCTCCCATACATTCTTTTTGATTCAGGGATCTGAAAAGGCTGCTTCTGTTTGTCCTGGCGATGTCCACTACTAGTTTACGACTGGACAATCTTGACAAGACAATCTGTGGAAAAGTGGTGGACTTTGAATTTTTTTATCCCAAAAAAGTTTATGTGTTTTGTCTTTTATAGTACAAAACCATAACAGTAATTGCATAAACCAACTTAAGTTTCAAACTTAAGTTTTATCTTAAACAAAATATTTGCCTGAGCTAAGAGGTTCACTTCTCTTAGCGCTTCTAAATCTCTTAGGTTGTGTCCTTGCCTAAGTGTTTAGGTTAAGGTGTTCATGCCAGTTACTGTCATAATACAGAACATGTGCACTTCAGTTACCATTCTTTAATTTTACTCGACAGCAACCTTGTCTGCTAGCTTAGCTAACACACTTAGCTAGCTTGTGCTAGCTACATTCTCCAAAATGGACAACTAAGGAAATACAAAATGGACAGAAGATGAGAATGTTGTTCTCCTTGAAGAATCTGAAAAGCACAAGTGTATAATCTAAAGTAAATTTAACCAAGTCATAGCAAATACATACAAGCAACAAATGTGTTAGGAAGCTAACTGACAAAGTCAGTGTGAGAAATCTGCTGGGAAACTAGTCAGTAATCAAGAACTATGAAAATATTACCATATGGCAGCAAGAAACGTCGACAGGAGTTGAGACAAACTTGTGAGTTTTAATAAATCACTACAGCTATCATGCTAACAAGCTATGAGACAGAGTTATGTTAACAGTTAGCTAGCTAGCTACAAAGTTGCTTTCGCTAATGTCAGATAGATACTCTCTAACAAGTTGTCAGTGTTGCTCAAATTGTCGGTTTTCCCTGTCCAGAAAAATGTGTCTTGGTTTCTCCTCCTCCTTGTCAATCACCATAAACTCAGCCATCCACCTTCTAGCAACCCAGAGGGAAATACTAAAAACGAATATCAAACACTTAAAAATCAAAGGTTCTGCCAAACAACATCCAAAGGAAATCTATGTTGTGATATCTTTACATGAAAAGTTAAGTGAACCCTTAAATGCAACTGGGCACAATTATTAAGCTTTTGAAGCAGAGTGATTATTATTACAGGCTGACTTACCACTGTTCTGCAAATACGAGTTTACCCCCTTAAAGCCCTGACCGATGTGAAAACAGAGGGAGGTTTTTGAAAGTGTACAATAGAGCTGGAGAGGGGGAGGGAGGGATGACACATTTTTCTTCCTGTCTGTAAAATCCTTCCTTTTTTGGGGGGTCCCTTTGAGAGGGGACAGTATTCTTGGGGGGGTGGGTTCTCTTTTTGCAGTCAGCATACAGCTGAGTTGCAAACAAAGACCCCCTCCCCCTGTTACAAACACACGAATTTTAAGTCTCCATGTGTGTCATCCAGTGAATATCTGCCAGCCACGGACAGATAAATGTTCAAATTCATCAGCCACTTTCATATTTTACCAGTGTTTGGCTGGTAATGTGGCTAATGCTGAAGCGCCGAATGTTGAGACCAGATCTTTTTCTCTGTGCCTCTTTATGCATTCATCCACTTTTTGAAAACTCACTCCAGAGAAACTTTTGACGCAGAAAACAAGCTTTTGCTGTTTGAGAGCTGAGTTTGAAGTGTCATTGACATGCTGTGTCTGTCCATATAATGTGTGTGTGGGCGGCAACATGCAAAAAAGCCTCTCAGAATCCAATGGGTCCATCTGCTGTGTTTGAGGCCCTGATCACACACACACACACACACACACACACACACACACACACACACACACACACACACACACACACACACACATACACTGCTGTCCACCTCTTGCTTCTCGTAGCACCCCAGCTGCCCAAATAAGCCTCAATCATCATCCCCCTTTCCTGTGAGTACAGCCTTTAGTAGTATTTCTTAGAGCCTTAATGACAGTGGATCTTCTGGGCTGATGCTGAGATTAGGTAGTAAAAAAATTCTCATATGAATATATTGGCCACATTTTTTGTTATGATCCTTCACAAGTGGTTAAAACATGTGACAAAGATGTGTTACAGTTTAACAATAGTCGTTATTGTCTAAAATTATATCAGTGATTGGTATTTTTAGTAATTATAAGTAACTGTAATTAAGAGGCATAAATAGATAAAATGTATGTGTATATTAAATCAGAATTAAGAAAAAACGTAGTTAAAAACCATGTGCATCATTTTCTGTTAAAATAAAAAAGTTTTTATGTAGGCGCATATTGGATAACATACAATATGCCAACACTGTTGTAGACCGATTTAGCTGTGATTTTTTTCTTTGACAGTCAGAAAAGAACAGCTGTTGTAGAGGGCTGCAACTAATGATCAGTGAGATATTTTCATTATTGACTAATCTGATTATTTTCATGTTTAATTTTTTAGTC
Source organism: Lutjanus erythropterus (assembly GCF_056507025.1). Lineage (NCBI taxonomy): Eukaryota > Metazoa > Chordata > Actinopteri > Lutjaniformes > Lutjanidae > Lutjanus > Lutjanus erythropterus. The sequence goes on from NC_139322.1 coordinate 32,854,338, forward strand.
CATAAAATGTCAAAGAAAATTGTGGAAAATGCTTATAATGTCTTCTGATTGCTTCTTTTGTCCAACCAACATGAAAATCCAAAGACTCTTCATTTACTGTCATAAATGACAGAGAAAACAGCAAATCCTTACATTTCAGAAACCAGTAAATATGCTACTGAAATTTGCGCTTGAAAAATGATTGAAATAATTAACTGATTGTCAAACAATTTTCTTTCATTCGACTAATCAATTAATCGACTAATCGCTGCAGCTCTAAGGTTGAACAAGTGTGTCGCTCGGCATCTACTGAAATGATGCAAGAACCCAACAACAAATGTCCTAACTCCTAATTTATGCAACCATAGGTCAATGAAACAGAGGACAAACTATAACATGACATGTTAAAATTAATCTAAATAAATATGACGGGTATTTCCACATACCTGTGCTTTAGCCTACATTAATCACTGCTTTTGGTTCTGTACTCATTTGTTTTCTGATAAAACACCGTTGAATCTTTCCCACAGAACAACCTGGTAAGAATCGCTCGCTCATTAGCTCTCCTGAATTCTCCAATGGTGGCTCAAGGGGGTTTGGAGCTGCATTAATGCGTCAGCGTTTGACAGCTAAATGAAAACAAAATGTGAGTAAGGTGAAATTGAATAAAGGGAACTATTTTCTGACCTTGGGTGGTACCAATGAGCGTTTGTGTGTGCGCATTCATCTGTATTAATTCTGGTACCAGGCACTAAAAATGAGCTTGCACACACATGCACACACGCATTTTAATTTGATGGTGCATTCGTGTGTGTGTGTGTGTCCTGTGACCGGACACATCCCTCCATCTCCCCCCCTCGACTCTCCCTGACATGAATCACTTAGAACCAGCACACTCGGAGCTAAATTAACTCCCCCTCTCACTCACCCTTAATCACATTAGCCTAAGTGATATGGGAACGCCAGGCCAGACACACACTCCCTCCTTCTCTCTCTGTCTTTCAACCCAAATAAATAGCCACTCCTCCAGAGCTTTAAGTTGTCTTAAGCTCCATCTTTGGATAATAGACCATTTGCTCCCCCAAAGACCCCAGTGTGGAATAATGAGGATCAAGACGAGGGCAGAGAAAGCAGGACGAGAGAAATGCAAGAGGGTGGAACACAGAGGAGGAGAGCTGACACTGGGCTAATACCCGCCCCGGGACAAAACCCATCAAAACACCTGTTTTGTCGGGGTGCGAGGTTATTGTGCAGAACGACCACTAGATTTTTTTTTTTTTAGCTGACTGCTATTGGGACTGGTTGAATTACTTTTAATGGAACAGGCTTATGCATTGATGGTGGCAGTTCTGACCAGATGGAAAAAGTGAGGGGGTGTTTCACAGTAGATTAGTGTGAGTGTCTTGATCATAAACTTCCAACTGTGTTACAGTGATTTACATGCAATCCAGGGTCATTTCTTCATGTTTTTAAAAGAGATGAGGTTCAGATCACTTAATTGTTGCATAAATTTACATAAAATGGAAATTCATCTTTGGCAGTGGCATATGAGACAACGTACACAATACAATTTAATTCATGATAGTACATAATATTTTTACATTATGGTAAGATGAAATCTTGAAGTGACATGTGGCATGTAAGGGATTATAACACAATACACATAGTAGTACCTAATAATTAAATCTAGGCTACTTTATTTCAGGGATTTACTTGTAAAGCCAGACTTCACATTAAGTGAATAAACATGCTTTGACTGCTTGCACCAAATGCAATGGTTCAAACCTGTATAATAGCCACCAAACAGCACAAGGCTCTAAAGTTACCTTTTTACATTTCTACATTGTGGCATTACTTTACTAAACAACACAACAATTTGAGTAAACTGCCATACCAAAGATAAGGTGTGTAATGTGATAATATATATAAACACATCGGGGTTGAGGCCACACTTTAGCTCCAGGTTAACATTAGCTCATCTTAAAAGTGGGAGCCTGGTCCAACAGCAGCACAATGTGTATCCTTCCACAAGACAGTTCATGTAGACCTTTTATTTAATGTAGTATTGGTTGTAGGACTGCACAATTAATTGAATTTCTGTCAAAGTCACAATATGGCTGTCTGCAATTTTCAAATCGCAGGAGGTGCAGTAATTGTTAAAGGTAACATGTGTGTCCAAAAAACTGTCCTGTCTTACAAATCAGATGCTACAAACTTAAAAAAAAAATCTTCATTTGGTACAGATTTCTACAAAAAGTCACCCCATATTCATTTTAAGACATTTTTCGATCAAAATAAGAATAATGATGGAAAAATTATCATTTATCATGTGCCTCTAATATCACAAATCATATCACAATTGCAATATCAGGCAAAATAATCGCAACGAGATATTTTTTCAATTTGTTTGACTTAGCGAGTGACAGAGCATGAACAGGAGAAGGAAAAGGTTAGCAGCAAGTTGTCAACCCTGCAGTAAACGTACAGTTTGTCAGTTAATAAATGCTGCAGCTTTTCAACACCGAGAAAAGTCTTGTCTGTTTTTTCCCAACTGCTTAAAAAGTGAAGGGGGTTGGTTGCAAACAGCCTCACACCAACTCTACCGAAATTGTGGAAAAGCCTCATTTGACCTCTTTCCCTTTGCTCCACATCGTATGCACACATTTTGAATGCAGCTACAACAACTTCCCTGCCAGACCGTAATGCTGTTGGTTTGTGTTGGAACAAATGTCAAAACAGTGGCAACTTGGTAGCATTTCATATAAGACAACATGATTTGATTTGATGCCAGTGTGCGTCTCCGTGCAGAATGATCTGGCGTTGCTGGACATGGACAGAATGTCTCCGTGTGTTCCTGGTTAATAATCGATGGAGGGAACTTTGTGGTTTCTGTGTTATTCCCTGTAAATAGCTCCCGGTTTCTGCCTGGCCCAGTCCATCTTTTATGGATGAGCCTCTCATATGCCTTGTCAACACCGCTCACCATCAATCTGCATCAGCTGCGCAAACAGCAGATTGACTGGCTTGTTTGAGCTTGTGTGTGTGTGTGTGTGTGTGTGTGTGTGTGTGTGTGTGTGTGTGTGTGTGTGTGTGTGTGTGTGTGTGTGTGTGTGTGTGAGGTAGAGGAGATGAGCGAAATTTATGATTGTGTACTTCTGCTGTGAATCTTTGTTTGTTGTGTTGTTGAGGTAGGTGGGTTGGTCAGGTATAATTGTGGTATTTTGTTGGGGCTGGGCTTTGAGCCATTGAATTCAACCTTCCTGTAGGCACCAAAGTTTTGTGCAACTTTCATCATTTTTTCATCCTGCTTTACATTTCTGTACCTCAGCAAAATACTGAAGATGGAGGTGATGCTATATATTGAAACTTTTCGTAGTTGGACATATTTCTTGCCAGTGACAGTGATTATTACTTGGGCAAAAGACTCAATTCGTGGTCTGTGATCACCTCTCCTCCTCCTCATCCTCCTTCATCTTCTTCCCATCACTCATGCACTCCATGCTTATTTTTCTCTTTCTGCTTCATTCCCTCTTTCTTCAAAGTTGTACGCATTCTGATGTGTCTTGTGTGCTTTTTGACTTCTAACTTTAGCTAACTGTCTGTTTTTCTTTCTTCTTTCTTTCTCCTTGTGCCTACTGAAGCTCACAAATATATAATTGCAGGTAAGCACACCAAACATGTCTTTCAGTGCTTCGTCAAGTTTGCTAACAGGTGGTTATAGCATCCTGATCAACTTTGTGGAACAAATCAGTCAGATTTTTATTTATTTTATTTGCTACATTGTTGTTTATCTTGTAAGAACAAATAGTATCTGAATCATTCTTGTTTTATTAAGGTCAAATTAAAATGACAATCAATATAAAGATCAATGCTGCACACATATACACATACATCATTAAGACTGACCTCCAGGATGTGTGTGACTGAACAAAAAGTGCCTGAGCTCGTCGGTGTCAGTGTGTGTATCTGTTTAAATAAGCTATGGGAAGGATTTGTTAAGTATGTGAGTTGATCCTTTCATGACTGTGACAGTGTTTACCTGTTGCATGGCTGAAAAACATTTCCGTCAAAATCAATTTTGAGATGATGCCCTCCTTTATATACAACTGTGCTCGATGCTTGTACTTGCTGACAGAATTAAGGACTGTAATCTTGTGTCATACATAATGTACGTATGTAATTTGCCTGGGTAATGTAATTAAGTAATTAAGGCTGTCATGGTAAATTTATCTCAGCAACGCCACATTTGTGTCAAGCTGCCTGCAGAGAGAGGACGAACTATGGCGGCACAAATAGGGTTGCTGCGGTGACAGAGTTTCCCCTGCGGTTATTTAGATTGGCTTGATAGTGTGGTATGTGCTATCAGCATCCTTCTTTTGCTTGCTTTGGCAAACTTCATTTATGATAAATTAAGTAATTTGGTGCAGTAATGTTAAGTGTGTCAATAGGGCGATATTTCGAAATTGCAGTTTTTGCTACAGCCATAAGCACAAATGAACGTATTTTTGAGTTTTTATATGTACTCATTCATTATCAGGAAAAATGTATAACTTTAGGCTTTTCCATGAAGACATCTTGACATGTTTCAGTAGGAAAAGAGAAAGTGTAAATGATAAAATCAATGATGGATGAATTCCTTTTAGCTGCTTCAGTTTCAGGGTCGTGGTATTTTGTGCTGGAGCACTGTCATGACTTAATGGGACATTTTCATTTCCATGCTGCAGACCTTAAGTGGATTATTACTTTTTATAAAATGACTACTTAATTATTTCTGCATCCTCATTATATTGTGCAATATTGTAAACTCTTAAAAAAAACAAATAAAATGCAAAAACTGCTCGTATCTGCTGTGTCACTGCAGCCTATGCCTTACTCTAGTTGTCCTTAACAAGTGTGTGTCAGTGTGTTCAAAATGTACACACCCATCCGTGACTGTGTGCGGCAACAACTCTGAAGGGAGGCTTTAGACTTTCACAAGATTATGTGGCAAGGATAAGAGCAGGGGTGAGGTCAAAGGTCGTGCATGGTGGGGTTATGAAGGCTCTGGAGCTCGCAACAGTCAGTGACCTGCTCACTGTTGGTTTCCTTGGGGATCTCATTAACCACAGTACGGGTTAACCGTCCTGCACAAACAAGCACCTGCAGGAGCAGAATGCACCACAGCCTGGAGATGCCTGCAGACCATGGCAGCATTGCTGCTGAACTTTCTTTCTCTGTGTCAGAGTCGGGTGCAGACTTTAGACTACAGGGTAAAAACAGTGACTTCTGTTGTTGCCTTTCCTGTCCTATTCTCCACTCTGCATTTTTAGTAATGATTAGAGCTAAGGAAAAACAAAATCAGATTATTTTGATATTCACAATTTTAGTGGGGATGGTAATTTTTGTATTTCTTTTCTGTTGAAAAAATATAATTATTGTAATTATGATAATGTGACTTTTTCTTTGGTATGAAGCAAACAAGTATGTTCCTTAACATCTAAAACACCGCAATGCTTTATTTATAATGGTACATATTACCTTTAAAATACTGTGATATTGTGATATTGTATTTTGATTAATTGTTCAGCCTTGGTATTGATGCTGCCCTTATGTACCATTGTGGAACAAGACGGTACATGTTGAGTTGAGTCAGTGTGTTAATTAGACAAGTCAAATTTTATTTATATAAGCCAGATGTTTACAGAGTCTGAGACGTGGCATCCTCTCAGACAGAGCTTGGTTAAAGATGCCCCCTTTAGCTTCTTTTTATTTTTATTATTTTGCTCAGTTCCTGGCATGGCATCATGATTATGTTATTTGATCCCCTCAACAAATGAACAAAAAATAGCCTCATATTGCTGTTTGACTACACCAAATACAAAGGCATTTTCTAATTCTGGGAAAGTGGGAAAACCATAAAATTCCCCCACACTGCCGTATGTCTGAACTGTTTAACCAAATCACACACATTTCAGCTATTCGGTGTGATCTCATTTTGTTAACTAATGTAATAGTTATTTCACTTCCAGTCACTGAGGCTCCCTTGAAACCATCTGGAGCCCCTTTGGGAGGCTGGTCTCCCACTTTGAAAACCTCTCATAGCCCAGAATCACAAATCACAATTTGCCTCAGGGGGTTTTCCAATCTGTACAGTGCACAGCATCCCCTGTCTCTTAGACCCTCAATCAGGCAAAGAAAAGCTCCCCCTCCAAAATCCCTATTTAACGGGGACAAAGCGAACCTGAAAGTACACACAACCCTGTGGTTGGTGCTCTTTGTGGTCACAACTCAAACAAACCACTATGACTTTGCTCGAGGTGCTTGGAAATGAACGGAGGCACTCAATTACGACACCATCCTGAGACACCTGTGGCATTTAAAACAGCTGTGAGATGATGATATAGGCGTAACATATAAACTCCCATCCACTCCACTGAGATTTGAAGTTCGTGTCTTGCTCCCATTCCACCACCAGAGTGTGAGGGTTTGTTGATCCCATTGAAATTCTGTAGCACCCTGTGGGACTCCCATTCTCACATTAGCCTTGAGTTCAGACAACAACAGCGTTGCGTCTGTCTTTGTGCTGTGAATCTGTTATGCTTACTTTATCTCTTATGCCTTACTTTACCCTTTGATTCAGATGCTGTGCTTCATTTTGATTTGACAATAAAAGAAGGAGTTTGAGGGTCCAGATATTTCATTTTTGCACCGTTTGCTGGACCTTTGTCACATCTGCATTGTAAGACAGAACATTTCTCTCAATACAGATATTGCAGACATTGCAGATAGCATATGAATAGTGTGGGTCTCATCACCAGACCCTTTTATCTGCATACTGGCATTTTCCTCAAGCAGACCTATTCAACAAGGAACAGGTAGTTTGGCCCTTTTCAAAAGCAACACACCATTAACAATGCACGCCAGTGGAGAGGACATCTTTTGTGGGCTTAGCTATGAATCAAGCAGATACCAATTTCCTCCCATAGCCAAAGACAGATCCGTTGTTCCTCTTTTCCGCTCCAGTGAGCCCCTTTTTTCTGAGCCAGAACTCCATTATCAGCCCTTTAATGTGACTTTCAAATGCGAGAGGATGCAATTATCTGCTGTCTGGTTTGGGAGGTCAGTGTGTGCAGTAATCAGGATCTGAGGGTTACGGCCTGTAGCTTCTGGCTCTTTTGCCTTCTGTTCCCAAGCGGGCAGGTGTCATTCATATTAAATGAAAAGCCGTACATTCAATATTTTCCAGCTTGCTGGTGGATAAGAGGCCACTAGACATAAATCCTTCAGCTCTGCACATCTGATCCCAGCATAACCCACTGGACTGTGTGCAGAGCCACAGTTTCTGACTGACAGCTGACAGACGTAGGAACTGACGTGTAAGGAGAGGGCTTTCTTCTTTTTGCCCTCTTTCAAGTGAGCCCTGGAGGTATTCTGGATCTTTGCCTCCTTTAAGGCTGTTTCATTCAAAGAGTTCCACTTGCAGGGCTGAAAGTAAATGACCGTGTGACAGAGAGCATTGGAGAGATTCACTTTAGGAAGAGAGTGAATCTCTGAAGACTGTGAATAGTTCGGTGTGGGGACTCCCAGCAGTGACCTTGGTGTTGAGAAAATGTTAGATATGTGTTTTTTGTATCTTTTTGAAATAAACCAAGGCTGCTCACTTGATGATAATCCAAGGAGATGTGGGACCTGTTGATTTTCTACATCTTACAAATGAAAAGTTACATAATTAATCAAGGCTACTCCCCAACTGTTTTTTCTCATGTCCTCAATACTTTTTAGTAGAGATGCATGATCTACTTTGTTTTGTTCCAATCGGAGTCTTTTATATGAATTTAAATATCTGTTGATACTATACTGATAACAGCGCTCTTTTTTTCTTGATTATGATTATTAACATTATTGATATTAGTAAGATTACATGAGGCCGAAACTGAACTTCAGGTGAAAAGTTCTGTCGGGTGATGCTGATACAAATCCGGTTAAAAATTTCACCATCTGGAAAGCTTGTTTAGTTTGTGTAATGTAACTTTTGTAATCGCGTTCTTCATTGTGGGGTGTTGTAGGATTGTGACATTCACATGTGCCGCTCATAGGCTGGTAGACAGCCCTCATTTGTATAATTTCCCATGATGCATTGCTGAGAGTTTAAGTTTGCTATTTTCTCTCTAAAAAATGCAAGTGTTTGGAAGGCGTTTGTCATGTGTTTGCTCAGACCATGGTAATTTATGTTTGCTTATGTTGCTAATTGTCATTTTTGTGATGGTTTATTGTTACACGATGAGTGATGTAGCTAGTACAATACAATTAATGCAGAGTAGAGTTGAAAAGTGCCATGGAACATGCAGCGTTGTAGAAGCTAGGTGGGAATGTTGACATTTGGTGACATGCGGTGAGTTTTATACTTAAATGACTTACATGGCATTGGCATTATCGGTCCCCAGTACTGATATTGGATTGGTCCCATCTCTACTTTTAGACTGTTTCTTTGAGTAAAGCTGGGACAGTCCATTTTAGGCCAGGCAAGCAGCAGCCCCATATGTTATCGTTGACCATTTATCACCGGCGCCCCCCTTGTCATGTCCCTTTCACTCCTTCTCCTGTTTAGCTTCCCCTCTTCCTCTTTCCTTGAGGTCAGAGCGTGGCCCCTGGCCCCCCCTCCAGGAGCCCAGCCTTGGATCGGAGACATCCTCATCTATCAGTCCAACAAGAAAACCTCCCTGTAGTCAGGGCCGTCCTGACCCTCTGTATCAGCCCTGCCTCAGATAAGAGGCTAATGAGCTGACATGCTCACAAAATAGACCCGAGTTCCAAGGACCATGCTGGTGGTTTTTCATTGTTAAGCCTCTTAACCATAAATGGTTTATACTTGACATTACTGCAGACTGTTTTCTCCTACATGCTTTGAATATTAGAAAGATTTCATACCTTCCAGGCAGCCGTTGGTTTCAGTTCGTGTCAGTATTTTATGAAAATAGACTTGCAGAGACTTCCTTATGATAGGTGATTACTCAGCCTGGTTTATATGTCATCAAAGTTATGTTATCATTGGAAAGTCGGAGCCTGTTTTGAGAACTCTTCCTTGGTAGTGTATTTCAAGACACTCAAGTCAGCCAGTATTTGTGATTAAGCTGCCAAAAGCTTTGCATTCTTGAGCTATGCTGTCTGGAAATCAAGCCCAGACAACAAACAACAAATAGATCCGGATGGTTTGAAAAGGATGGTGTAGATGGCAACACAAGTCGACAAATCTTAAGCAAAATTAATCAAATTTTAACATTCTTAAAACTTAAGGTTGTAAGGTTAGCTGGCACCGTTGGCTGTAAGTGTCAGAAGACATTAAGTCTGCAGCTGTGCGGCAACAGTCCCTTTTCCTTTGCCTTTGGTGTTTACCTCAGTGGGATTTATCCTTGTCAGTAAATATGAAGTTTATCTTGTACATGTGTTGTATCCATTTCAAGGTGTCCGGGCCCTTGAGGTTTACATGTCAGTTCTTGCATGCTGGTATGCACAAGCATTTATTTCCAAAAGAGCGTCTGACTGTTTCCATAGGCGTATGTGCGCATGGGAGTGTTTATTTCCAAATGTGCGTGTGTGTGTATAAGAAGGAGAGCTGTGTGTATAGAGAGAGAGAAGCTCTCTGCAGCATATGTTTAGTGGCATGAAGGAAGGCATTCTCCCAGCACTTCAACAACAGCTAGAAACAGTGCCGTCACAACTGGCAAGGGTTCTCAAAAGTTGCCTCTTGATGTTTATCTGGGGAAAAAAAAAGAAAGTTCGACACTGGCAGGGCCAAAAGATATTTCATTCAAGGTCATGAAGTTGTTATAGACCAGAACTATATTGCGTACGAGTGACAGCAAAATTCAGCTAAGAAGCTATAAGAGCTTTTAATTTATATGACTCCAATTTCAAAAAGATATACACACTTAACAGATACACTTACCCAAGTTGACATAATTAACAAGTAAAGAGTAAAAAACAATCAATTCAAAACAAACAAACAAAAACTTTCTCAGGCATTAGTTTATGAGGTGTTTTACAGGGCCTTCGGCTGCTTGGGTCCTAAGGCAATTTACAACCTGGTAAATAAACCCTGGCCACGGCTGATTGGTACTATTTTCATGAGACTAAGCATTATCAAACCATTCAAGTTTCTGAAATGTAAATGTCCATCAACTCTCAAGGAGTTTATTTTAGTTGGACTCTTAGCGCCTGTTTAACTCAAGTATTTGAAGTGTATGTCTCCTAATTAACGGCTGTGATTTGCTATGACTTGTGTAAGGTTATTGTTGGCACGTTTATTGAGTTGCACATATTCTTTTTGTTAACTATTTTTGTTAAAAAAAAAACCTGTCTACAGTCTGTCAGCTTGGCTGTTAAGTCTTTGTCAGGGTTATATTCACACACACACACACACACACACACACACACACACACACACACACACACACACACACACACAGTTTTGTAACGTAATTGACTTGGTTGGAACATGACCAAGCGTTCTTGCAGCAGTGATCCCAGCTACTCTTTTCCCCCTGCAGGCCTGAACACTGTCCTCCATGCTCCACCTCCACCTCTGCTGCTGCAGCCAGATACACACAGCACCTCCTCAGCTGTGTTTACTGTCCTCTCCCCTAAATGATTTCTGACTGACCCATATACTAACTGGTATCTTATCTTCACGCCTCTATTGAACTTTGTGTCATGGCCAAGCTCATTAGTCTGGGATATTCCTGCGTTGGGTGTCATTGCTTTGTCTGGTTCCTCGCCCTGCTGTAAATGCTGTAAACAGCTCTGCAGAGCCCCACACTTACTGTAATAAGAGGCAGTCACTCCAAGTAGCTCAAAGGCACATGAGTGTTGAATAATCCTGCCAGCTTTACAGTCTCGTTCTTATGTGTGTGCATGTTTTGGTGCATTGCAGTTCCTCACTTTAAAGTGCTTTAAAAAAAAAAAAACAACAACTGTAAAATGCAAAACCTTATTTATTTATTTTTTCTAAATTGTAGATGTAGCGCATCAGAGAATTTTGTTTAGCCAAATTAGGGATTTCAAAAATTAAAATGAAATTATTGTACTTGAAAATATTAAACTGTTAACCAGCATTCACTTTCACTGCCATGAATTTACTCAAACAAAAGTCTGAAATACAAATTTATTTTGTTTTGTTTAACTCAGTGATTCAAATTTATCTAAAAAAAAAAAAGAAAAGTAAATTATCTCAACAAGTCATTGCTTGTTGGTAAAACTTTAATGAACTTAAGCTGGGATCAAAACTCAAAAATATTGAAGTAAGTTGACTTAAAATTTTAAGTGTTCTCAGCTTTTTTGTTTTTACAGCGTTGATATGACAAAAAATATTAAGTTCACAATATAAAACTGGCTAAAAACAACTTGCTTTTTTCCAAGATATAGATTTTATTCACCCGGACTGAATATTGATGAACACTGTAAATTTACAGTAAGATATCACCCTGAAATATATGGTCTTTTGAGGGAAAAAATCTAATGTAATATTGACTATTTACTTAAAATGTCATGGATTTAGTTTACAGCACATACAGTGTATTGACAGTTGCACTCAGTTAATGAATTTCATAGTTTTTTTTCTCCACATAATTATTTATTACTTCATCAGTCATGCTGATGAAGGGAAAAAGACGGAGGAGTGATTAATAGTCTTCTTCCTCTACCTGTGGAGGGTTTCTGCGATAGTTCTTGTTCCTGACACTGATGGTAAGAAAAGAACAGAGCAGGGCTACTCTTTGCATCTGCTGCCATCTCATGGCTGCTCGCTGCACAGAACAGAGTAAATCTTCGCTCCTTCATTCTACTGCTACCTCACCTGTAACTATCATATTTGTATTTCCAGAATCAGAATAAAAGATAAATGCAGGGAAATAAGAGCAAGTTGTTTCACGTTGTCCTGCTTGTTGTTGACTCTGACTTTGTCCTTTAGATATTCTAAAGTGAGTTTGCAGTGTTTGTGCTTTTTTTTTGCTCTATGTCTCACCAGCAGGATGTAGGTAGTTAGATTCAGCTATTCGTTATTGCTTTTGTCAGCCTAAAGTCACAACTAAATTGCAAGCGTCCAGTTCTCTCTCCACACTAGAACCACGTTTATTGTTTGTTGTCCCGGGCGTCGGAAAAACATCTGTTCTTGTCTGAAGGCTGCCGATTAATGAAACACAATTGAGCATGAAGAAGGACATGAAAATGGAAACAAATAACACTCTTTGGGTTTTAGACTGGTAGTTGGACAAAATAAGTGAGTTGAAGGCTGCACTTTGGGCTCTGGGAAATTGTGATGAGAGTCTTAATAGGTTTTTGGCATTTTATAGACTAAATGATTAAACGGCAGATTAGGTCTAATCAATAATGAAAGTGACTGTTAGTTGCAGCCCTGGTTAGGAGCACTATGTGGCTTTGATGCTGCATTTCTCTGTCTTTTCTTTCTCAATGTTCTATTTTAATCTTCATTCTGCCCCCCCCCCGAGTATCAGTGTGTCCATCATCTCTCTTTCTGCAGAGATGCAATAAGAATTCAGGCTACTGAACACATCTCATGATATGACAACCCAAGTTCAAGATGATACAAGCCCTGAATCTTCACTAGTGCTTCACTATAGTTAATCTTCATTTACTATCATAAATGATGAATAAAAGCAGCAAACTGTTTAATTAAAGAAGCTCAAACCAGTTGGAAACTAATTTTCTTTTGATCAAATAATTTTAATCAACTAACTGCTGACACTGACCTCCATGTTCCCTTACGTGGCTCAATAAGGGATCACATATTTACTTAACTGCAATCAAGCATGGAGAAATAGTTCATTCCTCCTTCTTTCTGACTGAAATTAACAGATGAAACACGGATTTCAAGAGGTTTGTTCTCGTGTTACATCTTTGTTTGTTCAGGTGTTTTCTGAATTCTGTGGGAAAAAGGAGAGGAAGATGCATGCTGGTGTCTTTATAAACGTGCAGCGTCACGTCGGTACACTAGGGGGTGCACATGCTCCAACACTGAATATAGGGAGGTGGCTCCACCAGCTGATCACTTCCTCCTCAATCCATGGATCTGGAGAATCCAAACTCAGCCTTCAAGCTGCCGTTCTCCTCCTCCTCCTCCTCCTCCTCCTCCTCTCATGGGGTCACACTCATCACATAATAGAATCACAGCATACTGAGGACATTATCATTCAGATAAACACTTTTTTACATGAAAAACAACCGCAACTCAGGCAAAATGTGCTGTCACAGAGGTATTTTAGTTTAATGATGTTTTTTATGGTGCATCTGCTCTTTAGAAAGAAAAACAGAGCTGAGAGTGACGGGAATGAGGAATGAGAGTGGGGGGAGGCTGCAAGATGGATTTGAACCAGACATATTATGAGCGCATCATGTACACCCCAGTCATTAAACGGAAGAAAACGGGGCGGGAATGAAAGGAGGGCGGTGGCTCTTACACATTCATATTTAATTTGTCATTTGAGCTGCTGTTGCATCAGCGCTTGTCATTGTAGTGACTGAGTAGCCAGAGCAAAGTCTGCTGCGATGTTGTGGTGCGCTGCTGGGGTTATTGTGTTGCCAAGGGCGCCTCCATCATAACCCAGTAGGTCACAGGGGGTTAGAATATCTAGGTTATGGTAATATAAGCTCTTTCACCCATGATCGCACCTACTGTATATGCAGAGGGCTGCAGTGAAGGGATAAGGGTGTGTGTGTGTGTGCACGTGCCCACAGGCCTGTTAAGTAGGCAAATGCTGATGGGGGGGTATCCCATCTGGTGTGTGTGTGTGTGTGTGTGTAGCCTCCCCTCACCCCACCCTGTACCTCTCCAGATTAAGAGGCCAGCACTGAGTCACTGACCCAGAATTCTTACCCTGTCCCGTCCCACTGTAACACACATATACAGGCCCTTCTCCCAAGCCCCCCCTTCCCTGTCACCCCCATTTCCTCCTCAGGACAGACGGCCTCATGGGAGAGACAAGGGGTGAGGTCTCCATTAGCAGGCCAGCCCCTGTTGTGTGGCTGTTGTGTTGCATTCATGGACCTGCGCTGAAGAAAAGTGGGAGTTAAAAGCGATGGTGTCAGCTGTGGATTTGGATAGGGGGGGCTAAATGTGCAACAAGGGCACAGGGTTACTGTGAGCCTGCATAGGGTAAAGATGTGTTTCCACATGGAAAAGGCTTTTAGTCTTAATCTTACTGTATGTTAGTGATGAGTGAGTAGTAGTAGTGAGTGAGTAGGGATGTTCCTGGCAACTAATTTTCCTGTCAGTTAAACAGAAATTTTAATTTAGGCTAGTTGACTTGTCTAAAAGTAAGAAAACACTCAGACAACTGTCAAAAACACCAACTGTAACTCTGTCTGGAAAATATTGTTTGTATTAAAAGCCGTTTGAAGCTGTTCATTAGCTGCCACACAGTGTAGCTAAAATTACCCGTGCTGGCTGGTTAATGTCCACATGACTCTGCTGAATGTGGTTACACATTGCTCCGATCGACTGGTTTTACAGCAGTTCATTCTGACACTGCTTACACACAACCTTATTTTCATTTTATAGATCAAAAGATGGCCAAACAGCACTGGTTTTACAAGATGTCACCTGTATCATTTTGCTAATTAAAACAACTAGGCGCTGTGGCGTGGGGACACTGAGGCCAGGGCTCCCTGCAGGCAGCTGCTCAACATCTTACAGGTAACCGTTAACTCCCGTTGTACAGTCATAAAATATTTGGTTTTTCAACAGACCTGTGTTTCTGGTGCCGACAAATGACTGTAGCAATGTTTAATTAGTAGTAGCACATTTTCCCTGAGTGAATTACACCCTGACTGATCCTGGATTTTTGAGTATAAAAAAAATGATTATGATATACAATAAATGTCAATACCAATCAGCTGATGACACAGTGATATAAGTTGTACATGATTTGTTTGGCCTCATTTTGGCTTCATGTCACTGTTGGCATATTCTGAAATAGATTGTGAGATTTCTTTTGATTCAGTAACACAGATCCTTCATATTTAAGTGTCCGTCCTTCCTCCATATATCCATCTGCTTTATCTCTGTCACTCCTCCAGCTCCCCTGCTGCCCCTGCCTCACCCTGCTGTCCCCAATATACCCGTCCAACCAACCCATCCATCCATCCATCCATACACAGACTCCCTCCTTAGGCGCTGACCCAGTGGGGTCTTTGTGTGAATCCAGGCCACACCCAGTGTAGAGGACCCAGTTTTGTCCTGTTTGTCACAGCAAGCAGTGCTGGAGGCTCTGCCAGGCTGCTAAACCTCCACAAACACCATTCAACACCAACACAAGGTCCAACGCATTGTGCAGGCTGCATGTTAACAGCGGATGTAATGGATCTCCTTTGACATCTGAACAATAAGATATGGCCACATGTTAAAGAAAAGAATCTGCCCCAAGTAACAGACTGTGTATGCTCGAGTGTGAGATGTCTTTAATCACCCCAGAAGCACAGACTGTGCCTCTCTTCCCTTTTTCAGCACCAATTACCATCATTGACAGTGATGAATTTTGATTTTGACACGTTGGCTTTCACGCAGCGTTGTCACCCCACGCTGTAACGGCGAGGAGGCTTGTTTGTGACAGAGCTGGGGAAATAACAGCGCAACATATGGGGCTTTATGATGGAACTGTAAGCATCCAAAATACTCTCACTTTAATGGAAAGCATGCCCCATCAAGTAGGGTGTGGGAGGCAGCATCTAAAAGCCATTAACGGCCAGGCTTCCACTGAATCCTTAATGACTACGTGTTGAAAATAATACGCCCAGAACTGCACCAGTGTTTGAAATGATTGTTGATCAAACGGGAAAAAAATGGCGAACGGTGCCCTTTGGCTTTCATTCTATTTGCACTATTTGTCTGAGAGACAACTGCATGTTATTTGAATAATTCCACCACCTGATTCCTCCACCATCCTTGGGGGTAATTTGGAAATGACTCATGAAATTTCAAGTTCTCCATTTTTAATTTCCTCAAGTGTCTACTCCCATTATCGCTGAAATTAAGCTATAATCCATTGTATGGTAAATTGAATAAATTGGTTTAGGGATTTAGGACGTACCTTATTTATGAGGTGATTGTACCCTGTGGCAAGCCACATTTCTCATTTCAAAAAAGATTATGGTTCCCTAATTGATAAGATAAACAAGCCATTATGGGGCTTCTTTGGTAAACCTTGCAAACTGAATTGAGTTTTTTCCTGCCTGTCGTGTAACACTAATCCATCTCCCAGTTTCTTAATGTAGTGCGTGTTATGAGGCAACATCGTTATCAGACCCTTTCAATTATTATGTGTACTCCGGGCTAAATAATTATGTGTGCTCAAAGCAGAAACATCTACCCGTGCTTTTGGACTGAATGTTAAAGTGGGCCTATTAAAGTTACATTATTTGGACTCACTTTCATGATGTAACTCAGGAAAATGGGAGTGCTGGAAGAGAGACGGTGGCATGGGAATCCATTAATGGCCAGTGGGGAGAGGAAGGTGGGAGCTGCTGCTGGGAAGACGATAGGGGAGGAGGGTACGAGGGGGACATGTAGCAGAGGTAGATTGGCCTAATTGGCACTTTTGGCCGTCTTGTCACATACCTGCTTAATTGGCGTGCCGAGAGGTCGGGGAGGAATATAAGCAGGGGCTCAGGAGCAGGGTGGCTTATGCCTGCAAATGTGTGAGAATCGTGTTTGTGTGAGCGGCGGCGGGGATTGATGGAGCTCAGAGTGCATCTTTTCGAGAGACAGATAGAGCGTCAGCTCATCAACATAGAGCATTAAACATTTACGCTGACCTACAAAGGCTGACAGCCCCCCCTCTCCTTCAGTCACACCCATCACCTCTCCTCCCTCTGCTTCATATCTTTCCATCTAGCAGCTCCCCTCTCCACACACACACTCTCAGGCACATCAGCTCTGTTTTCTTTGCCTGATAATGAGGACTCGGCAGGGAAAACTAGAGAAATTGCTGGTCTAGATGGAGAATAAGGGATGGTGGGCTGTGCTCTTGTTAAAATAAGAGGAGCTTTTTAGGTTTTAGACAAGTGGCAAATCTGATACTCTTTGTAGCCCCCCCCCCCTCAATCAGGCACACCACTTCTGCTTAATAAGGGGGGATAGCTTTTATTACTGGCTTTTATTTTGGAGAAAAAGAAAATAGCATCGTCCACTTCTGGTATTAGCTGTCTTGTCTTTGCCAACAGCTAGAATTTAATAGTGCAGAAGTTCTTTGAATCTCATTAGTTTGGGTTTCAGAGGAGAATTTTATTGTTAATGAAGGTCTAAATGCTCTATGCAAGGCTTTTGCCTCAAAACAACACCAATTTCAGGGAAGTGTTGGTATGAAGATGGGATTTTCATCGCCAGTGGCAGACTTAGGCTGTGTGAAGGGCAGGGACAAAAAAAAGTAAAAAGGGCACCAGCTGTATGCGATGGGCAGCAGCAAACCAAAAGTTGTGATGTACTTTATCATGTTTTGTCCAATAGAAGGCCACTCTAGAAGACACTTTATCATGTTTTGTCCATCTGAAGGGCTCCCAGAGAGCACTTTATCACGTTGTGTTGGACACTGGACTACTCCAGAGGGCATTTTATTTTCTTGACTGAAAGAGTACCCTAGAGGGAACTTTGTCTTTGACATTGTGCCATTTTAGGGGGTATTTATCATATTTTATCTACCTTTCTTCAAACATGTGAGCTCTTTTGCAATTTGTCTAACAAAGTGGGTACATTTTAAATCAAAACCTTACTCTGTCTTTAAATGCGTTGGCATGAATGGCATGCCACAAAAATGTCATCACCAATGTTTGCCTTCACAAGTTTTAAGTCCTTGCGTCATGATTTAATGCAGAAAGCATCCCATGATGATGCGGCAGCTGTAGCTTTTACTCATGCAGCTCCGTGGTTTTTTAGGGAAACAAATGGGAGAGATGCGGACTGTTTATCATGATCGACTGCAGATGTCTTTTTGTGGCCAGTGCACTCTGCTGTGGAAATGGTTTGGGCAGTGAAAGAGGGAAGAAAAATACAACAAGGATAAAAAGGGGAAATGAGAGTCTCTCTTGGTCTGTCTCTCCCGCTCTCTTTCTTTCTCGGTCCATCGGTGGTCTGTAATAGACGTGATGGAAATTGATTTCCAGGTGAATTATTTCGTGTGCCTCTCAGTCTCGGGGAGACAATAATCTTTCCCCGTCCACCCCTCCCAGACAGGCCTGTGTGACTCGCAGGCTGTGTCTTCCAAGAAGGACTGCTTTAATTGTCCATTTCAATATTCTGGACGGTTCCTGTGACTCGTTCACCTCGAGCCTTCCCGCTCAGCGTTGAGCACTAGCTGTCTATTAGGCGGCTGATTTGCTGATCGATAAGATGGAGAGCGATGTTAGGAAAGAGCAAAGCTAGAATCACTAGAGAAAAAGAACGATTTTAAAGGGCAGGAGCGCCCAAATCATTTCTCTTTCTTTACCCCGGCAGCAGCCTCGCTTCCACCACCTACAAATCATCGCCTTGTTAATCCCCCTTCAAATCTTATCCGTCTGGGTAAATGCCAATGCAATTTTTGTGAGTTTCAGAAGGGAAATGGCCACAAGAAAATACACAGTGTTCAGCCCTGTGAATGGATCATCTGCATCTGCCTCAGTTTTCCTGGTTCTTTCCTGATCAGTCCGTGGAGGTCATTTGCTTTGCTTCTTCTTACCGGAGCCAAAGCAGAAGCTAAAAGGCTACAGTGTGCTTTATCGACAACAGAGGAAGGGGTGGTCGATGAGTCAACATTATTGACCTGGGGATATGGGACTGAGCAAAGATAAACTCTGCTGAAGGGATGATCAAGCTTACTCTAAGTTATGTCTTGCATCATCAGCTATTTGGGCTTTGAAGCCAAATCCTGCTTTGAGCCAAGGTCAGACATCTGGGCTTTACAGGCTGTGTTATACTGGAGTTACATAGCTCACTATATTCTATTGTGTAATACACATATACAGTGATACATTAAACATAGTGTTTGTTATTATTTAAAGCCTTCAAACTTCAATTTTCAATCTTTTTTCAATTAATAATTAGCACAAAAACTATTGTCAGCCCATTCTCTTCAGTCTGCGCACAAAAAAACAGGAAATTGCATGCAGGTGATAAATCAGTCCTTCCCATAATTCAGTATTTATTATATATATATATATACAGACTGAGATGGAAGAGGTGGGGTAGTTGAACAGGTCAAACAAACATGAGATTTTCACCCATGAGCCATGAAAACCAAAACTCAATGCTATCTGAGGTTTTTAAAGTAACTTTATGTGCAACACAAACCATGATCTTTTGATTTAGTTTTGTTGCCTTAACCAAATAAATTGCAACTGTTTCATAGCATTAACCACATGTTTTTCCTTAAACTCCAAGTTAAGGTTTCCTTAACACAAAATCAGTAGTTCAAAACACTTTTAGTCTCCTCCCTGTCTTGGTTTCATAGTACCTACCTGCTGGACTACCTCAAAGACAAAGGTAAGAGTGCAAGAGCAAGCAAACAAATGGTCTCCTGGTGGAAGCTGTAGGATTTTACTGCTGTAAAAATGTCTTTCAATGTAGTAAATGCCTTAAGGTAAGGACAATAAAAAGAAGGAAGGGACATAATATTACTAACATTTTCTGCTCTGCTTGTGATCAGAGTTCTGTTCAATCTTACTGGAGATTCACTAGAAACACTAAAACATATCTACACCATATGACCTTTGATGAAGACATGCCTCTAAAAAAATGAAAGACCATACTTCAGAGAATAGCATAGTGGCTGATTTTTCCAAATGTGTGCATTTGTTTATTTGCTGTTGGTCTCCAAATATCATGATTGATGTTGCATCTCCTGTTAGTCAATAGAAGTGGCACCAAAGTCTGGAGCATTGACTGTTCTATAGTGGAAGAATGATCCTACACCCTTAAGTAAATACCTCAGCTAAGGAGAAACTCAGACTTAATGTCACACTTACAAAAAAAAACTTAAGGTATTTTCTGCAACCGGCCCCTGCGCTCCACAGGAGCTTATGGGAAGGATTGGTGAATCACCTGCACTCAAAATTGGACTTAAGGTCCGAGAAGTGTATACAGTATGAAAGTGTAAAGTGTGTTACGTATACACAGAATAAAGGGACTGAAATGATCATCATACAGCTAACATCTAGACAATCCCAGTCTGGACTGCTTGTACGTCCTGCAAAAACTGAATGGCAATCCTCGAGGGACACTCAGTCCACGGTGTCTTAAAAAGCAGTGATTCTGCAGGCACATTCACCTTAATCCACTCTGCTGTAGGTGAGCAATTTTTGGCCACAGTTTCTTCTGCATTTCTGGCACCTCAGCCACGGATCATTGTTAATGCCCCAGCCTTGACAACACACATTTGTTGGAAGAAAAGGGGAAGTAATGCAGGAAAAAAAGGTCAGGACAATGCCAGGCAATTATGTTTTAGGCTGGATAACTGGACTTGGCTTCAGGTCTTGTGATAGCATTCTGGTTTGAGTTTAATTTTAATGTGCTGCATGATAATTGTTAAAATGAAGAGAAGGTTTTTAAAATGTGAATATCAACAATAATTACAATGTTAATTCTTAGACATGGGCTCCATTAGTGCACGGCTTCAGCTAATGAATATTTTCATTAAGTGTTAATCTGTCAGTTTTTAGTTTTGATTAATTCATTAATCATTTGCTTAGAAAATGTCAGAGAACAGCGAAAAATGCCCATCAAAATTATCTAGAGCTTTAAGTGCTGTAGAGCTATAGAGATGTTGAAGAAAGGAGCTATTTTGCACTTAAAGGGATGTTAAATCAGTGTTGGTGGTAAATGTACTCATTAAATTAAGAGAATGCTAAATTGACCACTGTTGGTCATCCTGCACCAGCGATGTCACAGTGATGTCGTTGTGTTCGGAAAGAGCAACTGGCTATTTCAGCTTGGATTTCTAGTCTGTCAAGTGGTCTGAAAAGTGAATCAAATGGGGAAGTGCTTTAAACCAGCGTTCTTTCTAGTGGCCAGCAGGGTGCCACTCCACTGATGGCAAAAGGAAGTCAGATTTTTTTGGAGTCTTATGGCAAAACAACCTAACTTCTCACTTGATCATTTAACAGTTTCCTAACAGGATTATGGTCTCAACTGCTATTTCCAAGTCTTCTTTGCAGCTTGTTCATTTTGTAAATTATGGTCCCATTTAGATAAAATAGAAGATAAACATGCATGCTTTAGGGTGGGGCTACCGTGTGATTCACAAAACTATTTATTATTAGAAAAAGATGGCGACCCCCTTAATGCCAAACTTGAGGCATCAAAACGGTAGTCCATAAACCAGTGGGTGACATTACGATTGGTTCACACTTGCACCTAATGCTGTTATTTTAGCCGACAAAATTAAAGCTATAGGCTACAATGGTGATTCATGGCAATGTGGGAATGGGGCTCAGACGGTTGCGTACAATGCATCCTGGTATATGTAGGCACTCATTTGCAGAAACTCATCTTTCTTGGTCAGTTTAGCACACACTGAGGAATTTATTGCTCCGAGTGACTGCATTTAGCATCAACTCTGACTGAATATCCACAGAAGAAGTGCAGAATTTTTCCTTTAATGCATAATTTCGTCATACTTCCACTTGCATGCTAGCATAACACCTCAGGATACAATGGCTGGTGATGGTACTCAGACTTGCAGCCAGAGCTCATCCAGCTGCGTCTCACTGCCTGGGCCTCATCCAGAGGTTGGAGCCGGCAGCACAGGCAGGCAGGCTGTCTTACCCCAGCAAGAAGAGCTCCCGTGGGGGCTATCGCAGCAGAAATCCCTCCCCCCCAATCTGAACCGCGCAGAACCCGATGAGCCTGACATCAACTCTCAGACCTGCCAGTGCAGCCGGCGTGCACCATACGACGGCGCAGACACACACACATGCACACATCAACCTCCACACGCACCACTCTCTCCTCTGCCGACAGCAGGGTCTTGAGGGTTACGCTGCTCAATTTCTCTCCCTCTTTTCCCTCACTGGTTCTTCCTCTATCTTGGCAGGAGCTGCTTGCACCTCTCCCACCAGCCATTACCCTCTTGCCGTCTCTCCGTTACTCTCACCCTTTCAACTCCTCGCTGTCATTCCAGCTCCCCCGTGTTTTCTTCTCTCTCTCTCTGTTCATTCAGCCTTGTCAAGCTCTTAACATCTAATCCCTCTCTTTTTTCTTTCTTACCGCACTTGAATCGTTTTAGTATCTCTCTTCTCACACCTCTCCCCCTTCAAAACTCACGTCTTCTCTCCCCCGTGTTGAAGCGGTCGGTCTGCTCCACCACCAGCCAGGACGACTCAAACCCCTCCTCCCCCAATCCAACACCCCCCCAACCCCCGTCTACCACTCCGCTCTTTCAACTCTCCACTAATTTGCCTCCTCCTCCTCTGAGCTCGGCCATGGCTCCACAGCTCCTTTTCCCTGGAGAGGTGATTGCCTGCAGAGTGAGTGTAAGATAGTGTGTGTGTGTGGAGAAGTTTGATTGTGTGTGCCTGTCTGTGACAGAAAGTGCGCATAGTTGAGCTCAACAGTTCAGTCTTGCGCGTGTGTGTGTGCATGTGTGTGTGTGGATATGTATTACTCAGGTTGTGGGGACACAAACCTGATTACACACTCACATTATGAGGACTGCCTTCCTTATGGGGACAAAATGCAAGTCCTTAAAACATAAATCATGAATTTCAGGGTGAAGACTTGGTTTATGGTTAGGTTAACGTCAGGATAATGGTTAAGATTAGGCAAATAGTGGTAATGTCTCCAGGAAATGTACTGTGAAGTGAAGGAAACACTGCAGTGTGTGTGTGTGTGTGTGTGTGTGTGTGTGTGTGTGTGTGTGTGTGTGTGTGTGTGTGTGTGTGTGGCTTTACCTTCAACCCCCCTATAATGAAGCAGATTGCATTAGCAGGATGTGGGTGTCCTGGGATCTTGATAGAAGTAAGCCACAGGTTTAACCCCCCTATACCCACACACACACACACACACACACACACACACACACACACACACACACACACACACACACACATACACTCTCCCTGCCCCACCGTCTCCCTCAGGGCACCTCACCAGCTAGCAAATCATTTATCACGCAGTAATGGCTCTGATGATCTCTCTCCCTCTCCCCATCTCTCCACTTAAGGGGTTTGCCCTAGATTCTCAATCACAGGACAGCTACAGCCCCACAGCTTCCTCACACACAGGGCTCCCAGGGTGTGTGCACATTAAAAACATCTTAAAGCTGCTCAAAAGCATGACTCTTAGCCAAAAAATATACCTGTCTAATCAGTCGAAATCAGGAAGTTGGGCCATAATGCAGAAGGCTGTTCTAAATGTGCACTATTTGCTAGAGGTGGGGATCTCTGGGTACCTCACCATTCGATTTGATTATGATTCAGAGGGCTACGATGCAATGATAAAACTATGCTTGATGCATCTCAGTGCATCAAAATTTTAAACTTTTAAGCCATGGGGTTGGATTGTATTTATCTGCAGCTGCTGGCGTTCAGCCATTCTCACTAAAACTCAAGAAGTAGCCTAGTTTAGAAGTAAACATGATGCATATGTTACATTTAGGGGGGATTTTTGTCTGATTTGATTCAGAATCTGTTTTTGACTGAATTAATATAAAAGGTGGGCACAGTTTTAAGTCTCTTGCTCCAGTTTCCCTTAAATACAACATGAAGCATAACTGGCAATTAAATGGTCTGCATTTACTGCTTTAATTAATTAACTGCATTAATAAATGAATTAATCAATTTGAAAGAATCCTACAGTCCCCTGCTGGTATGACAATAAAAAAACATGAGGGGGAGGTGGAGATTTTCGCTGTGTGTGGTGGTATTCATGTTGTGTTTCCAGCAGTGGAGAGCAGCCTCTCTGCTGCACCATGAGCTCTGAGGAAAGAGCTCACTGTCCAACATACACAGCAGGTTCACAGTTTTTGAGGTGAAACAGACGGAGCAGAGAATGACTTTCTTCGCAGAGTTGGTTGAAGTTGTTTAATGCTGCGGTGTGCGTCACTCAGCCTCTCTGGTTTGTTACAGCTGATTGCCGCCCCGCTCCATGAACTGCTTGACTTCTCCGGTTGATGGTAAAAAGTATTCACATTCATCCAGCAAATGGCATTATTCAGACACTAAATTAAAACATGATTGCAACCTCCGTCTTTTGAGGGGATGAAGTACATCTCCCAGTTAACTTTGGAGACCTGTGCCAATGGAAGGTTTTGGAATGATAGTTGTTTTGAGTAGCGACAAAGATTCTGATAATCATTTAAAGTTGAGATGAAATGAAAAATGCCTCTTAAACACTTTTAGCACATCGCTCTCACATTTGTGGTCATATTGGGTGTCTTTTAAACAAAATATGCCAAAAAATAATGCAAAAAATATCTGTAAAAAAAAATTACATGTTTTAAGCAACTAATTTCACCCAAAAAATGTCATGACAACCACCGATAAGTCAATCTTCAACTTTTAGCAGCACAGAGCTAAAATTCATTAGATAACTTGCCAGCAACAGCATGGATCACATGCCCACTATTCAATGTTAAAATCACATTCCTCCTAACAAAATGTGCTGCCCACCTGTCTTGTTTTGCTTGGAAAAGGCATCACACTATGGAATCTTGATAATGTCCAAATCCCATTTTATCTGGACAGGGCCAACTCACCAGCTTTTTTCAAACTTGACAACTACATCTCTCATTCTGACATAATCAGATGATGAAAACTGTGAGATGCACTTAAAGCTCAAAAAAGTAAGTGGACTTTGAGTTAAATTAATGAAGGTGCTGATAAAACAGTTATGCCATGTACTTGCTGGTTTATGAGAATAGTCTGGCATTTGGGAAATACGATCAGTAATACGCTTACTGTAAACAAGCGCTGAACGCTAAATTATATTTTGATTGTCATCGCAGTATGTACATGAACGATTAACGATGAACCAGTATTTGTTTATTTATCACAAGTCATATCATCATTGCAATATTGAAGGATGTATTGCACATCACAGATTTTCCTCATATCTTTCAGGCCTACAGTGACATGCAGCTGCAGCCAGCAGCTGGCTTGCTTAGCATAAAGACTGGTAGCATGGAGAAACAGCTAACCAAGGTCTGTAAAAGGGTTGCAAAATTCACCTGTCGGCACCTCTACTTAGCTGACTAATTAACATGTTGTATCTCATTTATTTAAGCCATACAAAGCAAATAAAGTGTAAAGATATTGTGTTTTCAGGTGTTGGTGCTGTTTTTGACAGAGTAGTGATTCCCTAAAAAGGCTTTTACGTTCACTATTTTAAATACTTTGAGTTTAGAAAATCTTTCAGGGGATGAATCAGATGCCCGTGAGCTTGAGTAATGCTTTTGGTTTGTGTCGTAAGAACAGAAGTCGTGTGCGGTGTGCATTAATAGTAATAGCACCCAAGGCTGAACAGACAAAGAAAAGAATGTCATCAAAACAGACAATCCAGGGAAAAGGGCACCACAGCAATAAGTGCAATCTTCAAAATGGAAAGATAAAAGAAAGAAAAAGAAATTCAAGGATTACCACTGGAGTGAAATCCTGTCTCGTAAACAGCAGTGGGCAAGTGCTCCATCTTAAGAACGCAGGACTCGCTGGTGTTAGATCCTTATTTTCTCTCTTATCCCTTTGGTGCCCTTTGGTGGAAAGCTTCACAGACAGGCGGCCTGATCGGTAAACATGAAGCGCTGCATACAGGTTCCCTTAATCCTTAAAATTCAAAAAACAGTTTCATCTCTCTGACATTTTGGGGCTAGCAGTATGTAATAATTGCATAGTGCTGCTTAAAAAGTCTCATGAATATGGATGTATTGTGAATATCTCAATTCATAGCTTTAAAAGGTTGCAAGTCTAAAATTCTCTTTTTAAGCTCTTCACACTGTTTTTCTTACCGTGTTGTATTTCTCATGAGGGATCAGCCCAGACAAGCAGAGCTGTGCTCTCTTACACTACAGTTGTTTTCATTTTCACATTCATTCCTACCGGCGAAATTGGGTCTATATTTCTTTCTAACCGAATTTGAAAAAAATGTTAGATTTAGACTTGGATGTGCACAGCTGCCTGCTTTGCCCTGGTATAATGTGGCAGTAATGCCTCTGTAAGAAAGTGATGTGGCTCCATGGTGCTATCAAGAGTGATGGCATAGATGTCATGGCAGCCAATCAGGCAAGCTATCGAACGTTTTGTTCATTTGTTGCTGTGGAGAGCTGAGACATGCGATCTGGCCTCGGGTCCCAAGGGAGTCACTGGGCCCTGCAAGAGCTCATAAGGGTCAGATAGCAAAGATCTGGATTTGATCAGGAGTTTGGAGGAGGGGGTTGTCGGTTGAAACCTGAGAGGAGGACTGGGACTGAGGGTGGAGGGATGAAGAAAGAGAAAAAAAGACAGGACTGGAAAAAAAAAGACTCTTTTTCCCCTGCTTTGGATGCAGGTGGTGTTGTGTCCTGGCCCATGCTATGCCAGTGTAGAAATTGCCAGTATGTTATCATTCAGGAAATGTAGTGGCATGCCGAGAAATGAAAGGGAGAGGTAAAACTGACAGAATGCAAATAGCTCGCAGGTGTCGGAATGGAAATGAAATGAATGGCAGATGAGGTGTTTCTGCTCGCCTTATAGAAATACAGTGACAGAAGTGACCCAAATTGTCTAAAGCACTGCACTGCAAATTGCTGCGAGTGAAGCACTTGCCTCGTTTCTCTCCTTTTTCCTCACGCTTTTTCCCCCCTCACTGCATCTCTTTTCTTTCTCTCCCTTTTTAACTGTCAGTCTCTTTTTTTTCTCTCTTTCAGTCCTCCCTCCCTCCAGCTCGTCACTGGATTGGTTTTGAAATTAAATCTCACAAATCACCATTTTTCAAACCACGGCATGGTGTTTTCTGCATACGAGGTGTTACCGTAGCAACAGGGCAATAATTCATCCCCCTGCTGTCTTGTACAGATCCTGTTGCATGAATTTGGCATGACATGTGAGACCTGGGATATCATTCCTGCTCTCTGTACCTGTACCAAAACACTAATGCAACTGTTGGGGACTGACTTGTACTGCAAAGGGATGGGTCTGATGGGGCTCTGATATAGAGGGTGCGCATGGGTTTGATCTGTAGTTGGGTGATTGACGATGTGAGAACCAGCCACTATATATGTGTTCAGTCCTTTCTACACCTGTATGTATTTGCTGGTGTGATTGAGCGCATTTTCGTGGGGAAAAAAAATCCCATTTTCCGAAGGTACGGAGTTGCTCCACATTACTCTTCCCAAGGATGAGAGCCGCAAAGCTGCTTTGCTTTGACCCTGTGTCCAGACCCTGTTGTTTACCTCGCAGATTAATATGCGCCTCAGGATGCCGCTGGTGCCGCCAGCTTCTAAATGTCTCTTTCGGTCCATCGGCATGATTTTCGCTGCCGTTGTTCCTCTTCATTTACCTCGTTTATCAGTTTGTTACACAGATGAATAATGGATGAGGCCGCTCGTTGCCTCGGCGACATGCCAAGCTCATCATTGTCATGCGTTCGCTCGCAAAAACCAGGTCCACTGCCCTCCCCCGCCTCCCCTGACTCCACCCCCGCCACTTCTGGATGACAGACGAGTTGATACATGGACACACGCCGCTCCCACCGTGATTGAGTCTTGGCTGTTGTGCACAAGCTGATGAAGATGAAGCGAGAGGGCCTTGAAGAAGGACATGTAGAAATCTATACACGCACGCATACAGGTCTCATCAGGGGTCCAAACAACTGCATATTTGCCCCCTTTTATTGATTCACACTAGATTGTTTTGGCCCTATGTACCTATATGAATGGATGTTTATCACTAAGCAAGTCTTGTTGTCTACTGCAAGATCCACCACTCCATTTTCTTTACCTGCTAATTCATACTCAAGGGCCTACTGTTGCTTCGAACCATCTCAGCATGTTTTGGGTAAAAGGCAAGAAAACACTTGCTGGCAACTCTCCCATTGATGAGGTCAGACTCTCTCAGACAAACATGTTTTATACCTATGGCCATCTATGACTTTCCAGCAAACCTGAGCTTTGCACTGTGCCAGGATACTGGAGCATTGTGTTGGAATGCGACAGGAAAACACAAGTATCAAGGTCATTTATTATCATTACACAACACAAGGCTGCACAGCAAAAAGAGTTTAAGTTTCTTTATGCTACACACACGTATACAACATACAGATAATTTACTGGATTCACAATAGAATAGGGTAAAATCTAAGACGAAATACTGAATATTACTACTTGAGTAATACTTGAATTTGTGTCAGGTTGAATCTAAACAGCAGCAACAAGATGGTGATCATAATGTGGTCGACATCTTCACCTAAAAAGTTTGCCATATGGAAATATTGTTGATCAACTGTTGCTGTGTTTGAGCACGAAGCATCACGATGTAAGTCCTCCTCCCCTCGTCCTGCT
The DNA here is from genome assembly GCF_056507025.1 of Lutjanus erythropterus. Classification (NCBI taxonomy): domain Eukaryota; kingdom Metazoa; phylum Chordata; class Actinopteri; order Lutjaniformes; family Lutjanidae; genus Lutjanus; species Lutjanus erythropterus. The sequence continues at coordinate 32,882,804 of NC_139322.1, forward strand.
GGAGCCTTGCACGTTGTGTCCAGTCAAATGAGAACTGGGCCACTCATCAACTCCTTGATCCAAGATGTTGTGGAGGAGGGTACAGCAATCTCTGATTTGCTGCTGCTCGGCCAGCCTGCATGCCATTTTGTCTGTTTCATTTTTCTGACTGGACGTTTGCCATTAGCAGCCTCAAGTTCAAGCTGCGGTTGCATGACTCTTATCTCTGCTCACCTCCACTCCTTCTGAAGTGGTCTGCGGCAGTTTGTCGTTGGCATTGTTGATTGTCTCAAAGTTTGCTGCTCTTTAATCCAAATCTCACACTTCCTCTTCCAGTATCTATGAATGTATTTCATAGATCACGTGTTTCAGCAATAAAGATGCAAAAGTAATAGATTAGAAGAGAAAAGTATAGTAAAGTTGTCATGAACTACACATAGAGAGGTTCAAATCATGCATCTTCTTGATTTGAAGAATCAGTGTTGACCAAAACTCAAACTTTACTTTGTTTAGAAATGTATAGATATCTTTGATCGATGTACACATGATAAAGAACATCTATTTTCAGTCCCTCTCACCAAGACCTAGACCACAGAGCCTTGACCAACACAGGACAAATGCTGTACCTTCACCTTTGTGGACATTAGTTAGAAGCTAAAATTGAGGCCAATCACCGGGGAAGATTGAGGGTTTTCTGCTGTGACCCGACATCAGAAAGAAAGATACTTTATTGATCCCTGTGGAGAAATTCTCTTTTCTCCTGTCTCCTTAAAGATGGAGGTCAGAGGTCAGGCCTAGCCACAGGACAGCCCTTGGGGAATGGATGCGATTTAGAGTCTTGCTCAAGGACACTTTAGCAGGTGGGACGTTTGTCAAAACAGGAGTTTGAAAACTGTTTTTTCCGAGCCAGTCTTAGCAAGTGAGGTAAATGACTGCTCAGCTGTGAGCAGTTAAGAGGGAGGTCATGAAACATCAGTAAGTCCTTTAAACTGGCTCTTGCTCTTGAAATCTCTCTGCATCTATTTGTCAGGGCTTTTTTTCTGGTCATAAACTGTTTTTGAAGAGGGAATTATGAAACATCCATTGAACCATCCTGTTTCTCTTGTCCTTTATTCTTACAATTTTTTCGTAGACCATTTATTTTAACCCTGCAGCACCTTGTGGCATTTGAAGGAAGGAATGTGTCTGTCTCTTATTTTTTCTATCTTGTGTGGCACTGCCGAGTCATTGTGCTTATCTTGTATGAATGTGTGTGTGTGTGTGTGTCTTAGAGTCTCAGAGCATTGTGCGCCTGGAAACGAAGAGGCAGCTAAAGCCCTGTGGTTGGCAGGGAGTTGGTCTAAGGGTTGTAGGAGGGTTTATTGTTGTCTGTCAGCCGACTGGAGAGTTTGACCATGGTTCTTTAGCGGGGCACTCTCTTCTCTCTACGGCCGGTAATGGCCCTCTTTCCTGGCTTTGTTAACTGCAAAACAACTATGACAGCACTGACCTTGCTAAAGCCTGAGTTCAGGAAGAGCAGGAGAACCAGCAGAATGCTGACGATGGTTTTGGTGGTCTTAATGGCTGACATCCATCTTGTGTCCAGACTGCGTCTTTCTCTGATGTTTAAATTAGCACTGTAACTTGTCATGGCACTGGGTATTATTTTATGATATTAGCGCTTGACTTTTGGAAGTGATACCAAACTGAGTCTTTCTTTTTGATATGTGACTTTGAGAATTTTCTTTCATTCATAAAAAGATGACACAATTTGAAATTCCATACAACTTTCCTTAAATGCAAGTAGACATGTTCCAATCTCTGTAACACTATTAAGAATGCCTCTGATACAGCCTAAAGTGCGAGACAGGGTATTGACGAGTATGCAAGCTCATCCACCAATCTGATACCATGTAATTTATAAGCCCTGAAACTCACACAAGTTTAGGTATTGGAATGGGGAAGGAAAAAAATGTGTCAGAACATATCTAAACACAAAACAATCTAAAATTGGGTAGCAGTGGCAACAAAGAATTCAGGCAACAAAGTGACAAGACCTCTTGTGGCTGCAGTAAATATGATGGGAGCAAAAGGTGATGTTGTTATCGAGCGACAAAATCCTCACAGGGAGGAGGTCAGGGTGGATTGATGGGTCGACAAAACTTCAGACTGACATGGGGGGCTGCTGTTTGTATAGATAACTCTTCATTTCAACTTCAGGAATCAACCAGTTTGCAATTTCAGTGCAAGCAACAGGAATAAATAGGATCAGGACATCCAACAAAAGTTGATCTCACCCCCTGTAGAAAACAATTCAGTGGAACTGATTCCCACGGGTGTTGCATTCAGATAGGACACCTAAATCTAACCAAACCTCAACCTGGTTCACACCATCAAACAGATTTATTTTGAATCTGTGGTTTGTAACAGGAAGTTTGTTGTTTTGGAAGGCACAGTTGAATGTTGCCCGTCACTTAGGGGTGTCAGATCTGAAAATGCTTTTATGTGCTCTCCTAGAGGTTCATTATATATTTTGTGGTTTAGTTTGGGGGACTTCTTGTTAATTGATTAGCAAAATTGTTGTTTCTGTTAATTGACTTATGGTTCAGCACTCACAGAAATGCTTTGATGGCGTACGCAATAAGATCTAGTTTGTTTCGTCTAGAGCTTCTACTTGAATCTGTCTGCACATGTTTTTTGTTTCCTGTTATATAATCCCTGCATCCATTCTTCGTGGATCAGACTCATTTCATTCACACCTGGTTGCTAATAGTCATTGTCCCTTGCGTGCATTTACACCTGAACTTTATCTGCTTTCGGTCTATCAGAATAAAACCCTCCAAAGCACAGGGTGTATTTTAATACCTGGTGCTAAGCGGGTCATTCATTTTCCTGACTGTGATTGCAGCCAGAAAACAGCTATTTCGTCATTGTGGCACCATATTTTCATTAGGCATCTACTTCTACCACACAGGCTTATCTGACTGCACTCTTACCAAAAGCAACTAGAATTATTTACGAGGAGGGGAAGAAAAGGAATGGCACAGAAGCTGTCATGTTTGAGAGAATAACTTGAGCACATGCCGTCTGATTAGGCATATAAATAATTTATAGCCGTTTCATTTATGGGCAACGTCTCAACAAGGGGGTATTGCTCGCCAATTAATATTCCCTCTCTGCCCTCTATCTGTGAAGATCCAGCTCGATGTGCAGCCAGCAGCCAGCGACGGGCCGAGAGGAAAGGAAAAGGAAAGAGAAAAGGAGGATAGCGAGTTCATTACTGTAAATGCAAATGAAAAGGTCCCTGTGTATAATAGCTTGTCACTGTCAGCTTTGATGCCAGAAAGCCGATCAGGTAAATCTGCTGGTATACAGTATGTGCATGTCACAGCGTTGTCTGTTGAGCTGACATGCTATAGATAGAGATGGGTAAAGGCAACAGTAATTGTATGTTCAGAGAAAAGCTGGATTGTTGATGTACAACATGAGGTATTTGCTGAACAGTAGAACATGTGGCCTTTGATGTAGCTGGAATCAAAAATAGAATGTTTCTAGTTCGAGTCGACGTGCATAATGACAATGTTCCGCTTCAGACACGCTGTTCATTAAATAACTGAAACCTTTTATGTGCAAGAAATGTTAAAGAATTTTTTCACTTCCTGTCTTGGCATTGTTCCTGGTCTGTGGGCAGCAACAGCATATCCACGTCTTAGCATTGTTAGCCTTTGAAATTACACTTCCCTGTATCTCTGACTTTTTAACAGCAGTGTTAACTTGCTGAATGGTGATAATCAGGACTCCCACACAGCTCCATTATTTCACTACCTCCTCCTCTATGTTACCTCACATTTGCGTAGGACTGGGTATCATTTGAACATTTTTTTTATCGGTTCTAATTGAGATTCTTTAAGATTCCTTAATGCCCTGAGGTGTGTTCGGACTGAACACAAAGTTGCAACGTCAAAATAAATTGACACAAATTCGCTCCGTGCAAATTGAGGTGAGGGCCTGTCTGTGCAAGTTGAAAGTATTTGAACTTTGAGCAAAATATTTGTGTATATCCTGAGGCTTTATAGCTCCAGTTAATAAATGTACAGACTACAGACACAAGAGGGAAAAAACCAGACAAGTCCCAGTGGAAAAAGTGAAAGAACTGGAATTGTGAGACACAAACACATAACAGCACCTGTTCAGACCTGGTATTAACATGCGTCCTGGGTGATCTGATCACTAGTGGACAGTGGACGAGAGCCTCTCTCCTGTGTGCTTTTAACAGCAACACAATGTTTTTCACAAGAAGAGAAACAACTTCATATATCGCATTAAATACCAAATTTACAAGAAGGCACCACTGATTGAGAAGTCCCCTTAGCCATTTCACTCCCCCGCTCTGTATGCAAATAAACACATCTGCAAAAATTCATTTTTAACCGCAGCCTGCTGGGACAAATGGACACAATATTTTTCTACCATGAAAGAAATAACTTAATGTAATATTTGCAGAATTGACAAGAAGGTCCTAATAATTAAGAATTTATCATAGTCAGCTTTTCACAAGGTTTCTAAAGTCCCCCCCCCCACTCATCAACTCCTAAAATAGTCTGATTCTTTAGGGGAGTCTGGGGTTACTAGTGCTTTCACAAACATCCGCTGCAGGTAAGAGGGCCCAAACACGTAATTAAAAGCATTAAAATGAAACAAATCATGGACTTAACAGGTTGTCACTTAAGGCTGTCGCACAGCTAAAAGAATGTGGTGATTTGCAGCACAGATGGTCGGATCTCAAATACAGTACATCCTGAATGGGTTCACACCTGTGCTTAGAGCTGTTCACGTGTGATCAGATCACCCAGGATGCATGTTATCAGCAGGTCTGAAAAGGGTCACAGACACACAAATGTGCTTGTTGCAAGACACAGCTAACATCTGTACATTGGCTGCATGGGTTGAGAACACTGAGGGTTTATTTGTAAAAACAGATACAACAGATTATCAATCAAACTGGTTGGCTTCTATCTATTTGCTTCACATTTTGTGTGAACACAAAATTTTATTTATAAAAAGGCAGAGCAGAGCTTGTTTTTGTCTTTAGGAAGCTGAGACATTGTATTGTTGACAAATCTCTGTTTAAAGTGTTCTACACTTCTTTCACTGAGTCACATTTAAAGTTTCTCTGGTTTGGTTATCACAGAGTGAAAAACTAAAACTTGTTGGGAAAAGTTGTTGATTTACTTTGCTGCTTGTAATAAATCAGAGCCAAACAGAAAGCTCAGGTCATCTTATTGTACTCCCAGCACCCTTTATATCAGGGGTGGGCAATTATTTTTCACGGGAGGACACATGAGGAATGGACCAGGCTGCTGTGGGCCAGATACAATTTTGATATAAGGTTCTAATAATGGCCAGATCTCTAATAATGCAACATAGATTTCCATGGGCTGGCTAACACAATAATGCACTTCTGCTTTTGGTCACCCTCTCTGAATTACCATGTGGTGAATTCTGGGCTACTTATTTTGGTGGCACGATACAAACTTGAAGTTTACAGAGGTTTTGCCTTCCTATAGGTGCAACAAACAGATATACCAGAATTAATTTACTCAGTCAAGATCAAGAAATATCTAATCAGAGAATAAGTAAACAAACCTAAAAATATGAGTAAGCAATGGCAACTTTCCACATTTGACACTGTTCTGTCTGCACTGCCTGAAAGTATTGATGTTATATACCTAGCTCTACTTGTCTGTCTGTCTGTCCTCTGTCCACACCAATGCAAGGTTAGCTGCTGTTGGTAATTGGCCATGTTGAAAGGACAGCTCCCAGCTCATAATGACTGGTCATCACAAGTCTCCCGCCGCTTTTTCGCCACATGACGGGGCCAGTGTGACTTGGCCAGCTCCCCGTGACAGATGGCTGACTTGGCCAGAGACTGACATCTGTATCATTCTTCAGCTCTATCAGCCTTGCCTTTCCTGTGTAAAGTCTGTCAGAGCCAGCCACTCCTCCTCTGATTCCCTGCTCCCAGCCTTCGTGTGCTGCTGCCACAATTGGCTCCATATGCCAGCCACATGGAGAAGTGTCACTCTCCACTAGCTCTGCACACAGCCGCCAAGCTCCCAGGTTGCTCTCTTTCTCCTCTTCCCACCTTTTCTTTCTCTGTCACTCTCCTTTTTTTGCCATTTCTTTCTGTCATTATTTCCCTGTCTGTTCCCGTCCATTGGAATAATTTCCTACACGGCTATTAAGGGAAAATGTTGGTGCTGAAGACCTGAATAAACAGGGCGAGCCAGCGGAGCGGGGAGGATATTACATCCTGTAATCATTATTGTTGTGGGTGTTGATGTGCAGGAGGGGCTGGCTAGAAAATCAGAGCTGGCTAATAATGAGTTACTCCTTCCTGAATGAGCTCCTCTTCATTTAGAAGACCGGTGGAAGGGGAAGGAGGGTCAATGGGCAGCAGGCCTGAGAACATCAGCCCTCAGGCTAGGATTGCCGTCTTTTGGCTCCAGATGAGCCCCGCGGCGAGGAATATCATCCTCACCATATGAGCGGGAGCTGAATGTCCAGCAGTGGACAGGTCCTGGATGAGGCCCCGGGCTAAGAGCTGGCTTAGAGTAGGCTGAAAAAGCAGGTCATGGCAGCGTGGGATGGAGTGGGTGGAAGAGGCTAATGTAGCCAGAAGTGTTGAGTGTGGACAGGTGGATCGTATTGACTGGAGACTCCTCTGCGGACGGCTAAACAGCATCAGCTGGGCTCTAAACAAAGTCAGCATACACAGATCAGGCTTGCGGCCAATATCTAATGCCCACATGGTACCTAAATGCCAGATGACCAGAGTGTACATTCATGTTCAGCTGTGGGCTGTGTTTTGCTGCTTACAGCGTCACTGTGTACCAAAGCTGACACCAGATACTGGGCGATGTGTCACATTGTGAGTCACATCGTGTGGAGCCCACCCAGAGTGGGAACTCTCTCATTCACACTTACATCAACGCTGCACAATAGTACCATCACCCACTGAGTCAGAAATAGTGTTGTCATGAGGGCAGACTTTTTACTTGGTCACTTTTAACCCCAACTTTATTAACTAAATGTGCAAACTAAAATATGATAGGAGGAGTCATTAAGTACAGAAATTTGTAACAGATTTAGCAGACGTGTTTGCATGCAGTTTGTGTCTTTTACTATCAAAAAGTGCAATAATCGACCGCTGGCATCATTTACATCTTTTTAACTTCTGTAGTCTGTGCATTAGAGCTACAGACTTTACACATATGAAGTCTACATCTTTGACTGCCTTTGCACGTGCACTAGTATGTTTATTATAATTGGGTTTTTGGAGTATCCTGGTCTTTGATATCTGGAGACCCCTCAGTCGACTGAGATTCTTCAAATTGAGCTTCATTTTTTCCTCTGTCAGTCAGCGTGCATCACAATAACGGCATAAAACAGACAAAAGCTAATGAAAATGCATAAGGATAACATTTCAATGAGGAATCATAAACTATCAAAGGCTGTCAAAAAATGTAATAGTTGACTGCTGGCATCAGTTTTCACAACCAGTTTAGGTGACTTGTGATTTCAATGAAGACCGTTGTTGTCAAGAATGAGATCACATCCACGTCTGTTCAAGTCCTCCAGTTAACTGTTATGATCTGCTTACACAAACTAATGGTAAAGTAAAGGAATCCCCCAAATAAATGTGTGGAGAAACATAACGAATGCAGATACTTCCATACAGAACACAAGAGCTCTCTGAATGCTTGGATGTGTATGAAAACAGTGTGATTCATGTGCTATTGCCTTCTCTGTCACCAGAACTCAGCACTTACTGGCGATTTTGGAATGATGTGTTAGGCGGTGTGTTCAGACAGACGGTCCAGACAGATCCTCAATCACTTCGATGACTTGTGCTCAAGCAGAAACTCAAGAGCATCTGGCAACAAAGTTTGAACTGGCCTCAGCTTTTGCTGCAATGCAATGCAACATCATGCGGCAAAACGCTGTGATGTGATAACTTTCCAGAGTTGGAAAATCCTTACCCATAATCATAGATCTCTTACCCAAGTGTTTAGTTTGAAAGCCTGGTTAGACAGTGGTCTTCACCTTCATCATCAAAACACAAGGATAGATGAGATGAGAACAACCCAGCAGGGTACCCTGCGTCATGCCGACACCCCTTTTTGAGTGAAAACAGATGCTGCCCCTTATTTGACTGGTGGTCAATAGAAATTCTGAGCACAAAATAAGAAAACTGCATGCCTGGTTAGCTATTAGGAGCCCAAATCCTCTGGTGAGTCATGTGAGTCTTTGCTGATCAACAATCGTTACATTGAAAAAAAATTAAAGAAATATTCGTCCTTTCAGTCTGCCTTCATCAAAGTGGATGAACTTGAAATATACAACTACCTTATTGTATCTTCAGGCAATGTATTTCAGACATCTGTCCCTTTTTATCTTGTTAAGACACTTTACTTTGCTGTTTTAGTATTCTTGAACCAGACTCCATTCTAAAAACAAGTGTGCTGTGGTATAGTCATATTTCTTCACAGTAAAAACTTAAGCTACACCATCACTAAGAGCCTTGTCATTTACTAAGAAACCTCTTTAACTAACCTGTGATTAAGTGTTTGACACAGACACACACCGAGTGTATGCTTTTATAGTGCTTGTTTCACTCAAAGAGGGGTGTGGCACAGGCACTTGACATATGGCTCATGCTATTATCCATGGTTTTCATCCATTCAGTGGAGTTTTTTGGAGAATCAATGTTTTGGAGGCTTGTGGTGGCCTTTCTAAGACATTAATGATTTTTTTTTTCTGTTAATCTGTCTTTCAGTTATAGCTTCTGTCTGGAGTTGAGATGTAATTTTAGCTTTCAGATTGTGAAACAGATGTTGAACATTTCCAAAATTAAATATTTTTTTCCATCTTTTTGTTGTGGTGTTGATGCATGGTTGTCATGATAACACTAGTCAGAGCAGCATCTTGTATTCGTCCCTCATCATCATCCATCCTTGTACCTCCCACTCTTTTTTCTCGAGTCCCAGTTCAGAGGAGGTTAATGCCTTTAGCCGTGCACAGCTGCGAGGGGCCGCGGTCCCGTCGCTGCTAGATGAGTGCTGCTCGGTCCTGATGACTGGGAAGTCTGGGAATCTGTTGGATGCTGCAGCGAAGTCTGACTTATGATGATTGGAGTTAATACCGTAGCAAGACAATTGGCCCACCTGCTAGCATCTCACCGCCGTAGCCCACTGGGTGAGGAGTCTGGGCTCCCCTCCACCAGCCCGCTGCACGGCTCGATGCACATGAAGAATTCAACATGGCCTTCTGATGTCGACCTAATGTCCCTGAAAGTGGAATTTGTGGACTTGAATACATAGTTCGCTGTGGAATTAGATAGATTTATAAGAAGTGTTGCTCCACTGCCAGCAGTGCTGTGCAAATACATACTAGGAAATAACAATAGCTGCTGATTGAGCCTCAAGACGCCATTGGCTGAAAAAAAAATGCTGCAGATTTCTCATTATCTATACGTACACAGGCACCAAAATAAAATAAAACACAACATGACAAATATTGCAGTGAATTATCTTGGAAATGAAGCGCACATGAATAGTTGAGTGGGCCAGTAGACGGGCTTTAGTGCAGGCAATTACCAAATCCGTTCTAAATTTTAACAGACTTTATTCTTTTCATCAACATCATTAAAACCCTCATTTACAATGGACAGCAGGAAAGGATGATCTCTAATGCCATTAGTGAAGGCAACAGCTTCGCTTTTGATAGCTCCTGCTTTGAAAAATGGACAGAGTCCCACTCTAATGGGGTGTTGGTGTATTCATCAACAGATTTTTTTTCACACACTCTAATGTACAAAGCTGTTGTTGTTGCATTTAGCGATAGATCTTTACACATAGTTTTTCCCCAAACAGATTACTTGATGAAAGATTCAACAGGGGAACTAGTTTTGTATTAGTGAGCATGAACAAGCACTATATTCAAAGTCAAACTAAGCATTAAAGGTCATCAAAACAGCTTGAATGACTTTTCTAGCTTCTAGTGTTTGGGACTTTTCTTATTTTATCAGTTCTGAGCCAGAAAAAAGGCAGTTTTCTGAGAAATTCATCCCTTGGGGGCTTCATCACCTTTACCATCTCTGACAAGTTATTCTCAGTGAATCAGCACCGCACTTAAAATGTTGTTAATGCAAATTTGGTATTTAGTCCTTTGATTGCTGCCTGTAGGAGAAGCTTCTGCAGATGTTGACTGGGTTTTGCTTGGCCAGACACTGTATTTTCTGTTTAAAATCACCTAAACTGGGTTGCACCAAGAAAAAATAATGTAATCTAAGATTAGCTCTAATCAGAGTTTAGAAAAACTAGGTTTAAAATCACCAAATACAGATCTTGTGATTGATGTGAACCAAAATTTAACGATTTAATCAATATGGAGATGCCTGCTTACCCAAATTAAAATAGATAAATAAATAAATAAATAAGTAATTTGAGTGCTGTTGATACCTAGTAAGTATTAGAGAGGGGAAAAACTGTTAACTTCCAGCTGCTTTATATTCCTTAACATTTTTTGCTAGCTAGCTAATTAAAAAAACAACTTAATTTTGTTTTGTTTTTATTGTTCACTAGCTCATTAAAAAAGAAAATTCTATGTTTGCTAACTAGCCAGAAAATGAAACAAAAAAAGTTATATTATTTGCTAGCTAGCTATAATGTAAAGGAGCAGATTATATTGTTTATTAGCTGGCTAAAAAGTAAGAAAAAGCTTATATTGGTTGCTAGCTAAACAGCTAGCAAACCTAGTTAGCCTAGTCATGATAGCTCAGCAAAGAATTGTTTTGCTTAATCCATCTAAAAAAAATACAACTATTTTAAAGTTAAACCTCCTCAAGTGTTAGTTATTACTGAGGCAGAGTTTTCGTGCAAGATAATTAGACTTAAAGTTAAACTATCTTTTAATTGAGTTTGGAAATGAATCCTAGTTAGTGCAGCCCAGCCTTAATAAATCAGTTAGTTTGTACATTTTTGAGTCTAAATCTTTAGAAAACTCGTACATTTAGCTGGTTAGCTGGTAGAAAATACACAGACACATCTCCTTCACATCTCCTGCTCTTTATGTCAGACCTCTGACCCCACATCGACAAAGTGCTTTTAGATATAAAACAGTTCTGTCTGGATACCATGTATCATTGTATAACTGTGAAAATAATAACCATATATCTGACTCAGCCTTGACCCTGGGTCAGTGCAGCTGGAATGTAGCTTGTACGTGAAATATATAAAGATGATAAAGAGAAGACAAGAACATAAAGAATGATGCAAAGAAGGAAAATTTGTCCGTCTTTCCTTGATGTCGGCTGTGCTTTTTAAAGTAAATCTGTCTCATTTTTACATGGTAATCCTTCTGGCCTTTTGGAGGAGAAATTGTCATTCAACAAAGGCAACAACTATTTTCTCTTAGATCAATTAGATCAGCGCCGACCGGCCAGAAGACCGGGATGTACGCTGGGCTGTGCACACACACACACACACACACACACACACACACACACACTCATATGCACCTTGATTGAAGCATCACTGTCGATCAGGCATTGAACTTGACAAATTTTCTCACCCTCTGCATAAGGAATAACACACACATGTGCATATGCACACACACATTCCAAGTTTTCCTCCTGCTAGACCATTAAACAAGAGAGCAGCCCTTTTGGCTCCTTAATGGAAATTGCCATTTCAAAGCCTTCAGAGGGAGATGTTAACCTTGTGCGATACTTGTGGCATTAAAAATGGATCAAAAGCAGCTGAGCTTTGATGTCGACGGAAGATCTTATTTGGGTCGTGGCAGCAGAGCAGAGTGCCGGCCTGACTCCACAGCACCCTCTGCTGGGAGAATTGAGCACTTCAGTCATGGTCGCAAGTTGTGATGTGGCTGTGTTATGCACTTCTGTGTGGTTTAATTGTTTTAACCCCTTGTTGCACCTCACATTCCCTCTTGTCAAGACAATAACATGACGATAAAGACACAGTTATGTATAAAAGTCAAAAGGGAGACAAATGAGACAGCAGCTGTTTCCTTTTTCTTTTCAGTCAGTCCATCAATCGGGTTTTGTTATGCAATGTGAGAGCCGATGTGGACTGTCTGGGTCTGGAAAGAGCAGAGGGGAGAGGCACCTCTGGGTCGGTGGTGTTGCTGCTGATGAGGGGGGTTGAACTCTTGACCCTCAGCAGGCAGTCTAAAAAACCTGGCACCCCTTGTATTAGAGTCTCCCCCACAGAGCTCAGCTTTGGCTTGGGAATGAACACCCTGTCCAAAGAGATAAATGACTTTTGAGGCGGGAAGCAGGATCACCACCTACCTGTGTGTGTGTGTGTGTGTGTGTGTGTGTGTGAGTGTACTGTAGTATGAGTGTGTGTCCAAGTTGTAGGCTGAAAACTGATAGAGACAAAAAAAAAAAAGACAGAAGGAGCCATTTTGCTGTGTGTGTGTGCTCGTTTCTGTCAGACAGAAAAGGCAATTGTGTGTGCATTCATGCAATTCCTCTGTGGATGCATCAGTGCCAGTGTGTGTGTGCTTGTGCACACCCTTGTGTAAAGCACAGATAGAGTGGGGGGTTTGAACGGCAGAGATGGAGATGGAGACACAGATAGAGAGAGTGAAAAAAAAACATAAATAATTGATGATAGATACCGCCTTGCATCTGCTGCCTGCTGCCATCGAGTTTGTTCAAAGTAGATATTGATGCGGGGTCTTGCTAAAACAAAGCGTAACCGCCCCTCCGTTCCGACCTCATTATCGCATTAGAAGGGCAATAATGCGTAGCTTTTAAAAAGGGCATTAAATGACATGCTATGAAGTAGATGGAAACGATTCCGCGTCAGATCATTTGCCAGAGTTGCTGAATATTCATATTTCGCCATATTATTTAACACACGGGAAAAGGAAACCTACTCCTAGTTGTCATGAAAGTGAGTCAGAAATAAAAGCTCCAAATGGGAATGTTAATTAATTGAATATTGGCTTGTTAGTGTGGAACGCATGTGAAGTTTCTCAGGCTTGTTTCCGGACTGCATATCGGTCAAAAACAAGTGGGTTATACTGTTTGGAGAGACTCAATATCTGATTGACTTTAATGTGTTTAAGTTTTCCTCCCTCCCTCCCTCCCTCCCTCCGCAGGCCTATTTTCTCTCAGTTTGCCTCATTAAATCTTTGTGGAAATTCTCCAGCTCTTGTGGAAGAGACTTTCTTTTGATTAGGCTATAAACAAATGGAGGAGTTGGTTGACATCTCCCAAGACCGTGGCCCTCTTTTGTTTTGTTGCTGCACTGTTGCTGCTGCCCCCCCGCCACCCCCCCCCCACACACACACACACTCTGACAGGACTCGAGTACTATTCCCCAAAGCCTTTATTCTTGCTCGTTTTCTTTTTTTTTCCCAACTCCAACCCCTCCTCCCCTCTGCCTTTGTTAAAGACGGCCCCTCAACCACTCCCCCCACCCCTCTCCCGTCTCTCTCGCGCACTATCTCGCTGGGTCTCTCATTATGCGCTCATCCGTTCCGCTGGCTGAGGGCTGAGAGAGGAGCGCTCAGGAGGAGAGTGTTTGGGAAACCAGCGACACGCCGCTGCTGTTTTCTCCAAAAGAGAGAAAAAAAAGAGAAATGTCAGGAGCTGCTTTTCCTTTGGCCAGCGCTCCTGCTCATTCCCGTTCACTTCCCCCCTCTCTCTTCTGTATTACTGTGTCTGTCCGGTGACTTCTCTCATTGACTCACTCCAACCCTGCTTCAGCTGGCTGAGTGCGCTGACACTGGGACCACTACCTGCTGCCTGGGGATTAAGCGCGCTATGAATACCCGGAGCCTAATTTGTTGTTTTGGCTGCCAGTGAATGTTGGATCCCCACAGAGGAGACGCTGGTGCGTAAATCCTCGCCGGCCAGGACACCGGGAGCGCCTCTGGACTAAGACAACCCAGTGAAAAAGGGGACTGGATGCTTGAGGAAGCGTGCAAAAGAGAGACAAGAAAGAAAAGACTGGACAAGTTCTTTGCTGAAAAGAAAAAATAGAAGAAGCTAAATCAACCTCAGTCTTACAAGGATCAGGACGCAATGAAAACCTTTTCCTCTCATTATTTGGTTGGGATTCTCTGTCGGGGTGCTGACACGAGGGAAGAAAGCTCAACAAATCTTCACCCTGAGCTTCTTGCTTGATTTCTGATCACATGCAGGTTTTTCTCCTCTTCTTTCGATGAGTGCATTCATTTAGAGTGTCTCTGTGTTTTGCTGCTCATCTGTAGCCTCTCGGGGTAGAAGACAGCTCGGCACTGACAGGTTGAGAAGGGATTGTGATCGTCCTCCTCTACAACTTTTCCCCCCTTTCCGCCACTTCTTCTTCTGACCCGCTTTTAGCCCGAGCGGCGCACCAATTGGGGTGGGGGCCAGCTGCTTTACCCACTCCATGAGACTGGACGGGGCATAAAGGTTATTGAACCGAAGAGGAGTGGCAGGCACGCAGGAGGGATGAGCAGGAACAACAAACCTTCTCCGTGAACCCAGGAGCATATGGTTTAGCAAGGGACGGCCAGCTGCTTTCGAGCCATCCCGCTAATCACGCCACGGCAGATACAAGTTGCTCCGGTGACGGTGTCAGGTTTGGACGGATCTTACACGCTGTGGTCATATATCTCTTCGCTGTGACACAAGCTCCAGCCAAAGGAGACAGTCCAGTGGATACAAAGAAGCAGTTGTGTTGAGTTAGAGGCACGCCGGGTAAATCATTGCTCAGGAGAGCAGCGATCCCTCGGTGCCCCAACAGGGAGGCTAAAAAAGATGCTCGGCTGTCACCTCATAGGAGAATACTTGTGACACATGTTGTTGGAGAGCAGCAGACCTTGGCTTGGTTTTTAAAGGCTTTTGACAAGGAAGAGCCCTTTCATGGCCATCTAATTACCAGTCGGGGTCACCGGGAAGAAAGGAGAGGATTCCTTTTGTGGATTTACTGTCGGCTGGGAAGTTTTCCGTGTGGATATTTGACAATCCAACACATCCCGACACTCATATTTCTGGATTAGGTGTATTTCACACACATTCATTCTAAAAGCGCATCGACACACATTTGCAAACACATTATCACCACCCACTTAAATCCACACACATGTTTGCACTGTAAGTATAAACCACTTCACAACACACACACACACATACTTGCACATTGAAAGCCCATTAGTTTGTCTTTTTCCTAGCGGGTGCAGCAGAATGGAGGTCGTGTGGACAGGTGGGGGGCAGTAGGAGTCCAGCATCTCTGTCCCCTGTGTCCGTCCTCTTTCTCCAAATGGATGTTATTATCTCTAAAAATGTGTTGCTTGGAAACCACTGAAAGCTTGCTGCCGCGATTCTCTGACAGAAACAGTCACCGGGTCCCCGCCACGGTGCACAGCTGGAACCACAGCTGAAACACCAACCATTACGCATCCTTTCTCGCTTTTTGTTTTATCTTCATCTCCATCCTCTGCCCTCACCCCACCGCCATCATTTTTTCCAACGGGTCCTTGGGCACCCCTCGTCGCCCTCCGCGTCCCATCATCTCCTCCACTCTGGAGGGGAGGGGGTCGTTGGAGTGGAGCATGAGCGGGTGCCACTATCCTTCGCCGCCGCCACAGGAGCAGGACCGCAGATACCAGCATAAGGTGTCCCTGGTCGTGCGCTACTTCATGATCCCATGCAACATCTGTCTGATCCTGCTGGCCACGTCTACGCTGGGCTTCGCCGTGCTCCTGTTCCTCAACAACTGTACGTTGGTTCAACAAAAAACATACAACTTTACTTCTTTACTTTCATAGCACCTAAATGTATGGGTCACTGTTTGGCAAGAGAATGTGTACTATAAAACCTGATTCAAAATATTGGCGTGGATTTTGAGACAGAATTTAGTTGGAAAGAAATTATTTTGCATTGCACATTCTACAGCTTTTGCATACCCTTTTAAAAACAAATACCCCCCAAAACCAGGCTCGTTTTACATCTCGTGACAGCCTTATCTGCACTTGAAGTAGGGACATCAGGACAGCTAAAGTCACAGACCCCCTTTTCCTGATTCTGTGTCTGCAGGCTTGCAAAATTGCTTCATATCTTCCCTCCAAAGACTTGGCATTTACTTTGAACTGCGGTATGAAGTATTAAATGGCGATTAAATGCCTTCAGAGGATGAAAATTTGTCTTTTGGCCTGGAAAGCCCCAGCCCCTCCTCCCGTCATCAGCTGCCACTGCATCGTACTTTTCTCACTGTATGTGGAAAGCACATTTGCTCATTAAGAGGCAGAGACATTATGTTTGTGCGCCTTAGTTACTGGAGGCAGTTTTGATGGTGGGCATCACAGTAGATTGTAGTTTTCTGAGAACAGCTCTGACAAGAATGGTAATTGCTTGAGTTTGTCTTCTGTTAACAGAAATTTGCTAATACAGGTGCTAATGCAGTGAGTTTCTGTACAAAAACACTTTCATTTCAAATGGTGCTCCAATTCAGCAGAGTTTTTTGTGCTCTTGGGTCAGAAATCTACTTGCCTTAAGTCAATTTTACTTGCATCTGTACAAACTGTTGAATTAGTCATTATTAAATAAAAGACTAAAGTTAATTGTCATGTTTAATCTAGGGCTGCAGTGTCTAAGAATGTCAGAAAGCAGTGAAACATGTCCATTCTACTTTTAAGTCCAACGTGATGTCTTTAAATGTCTAACCCCAAAGATATTTAGTTTAATATGATAACAAGCAAAGAAAAGCAGACAATCTCCACATTTGAGAGACTGAAAGTCTGTTTTACTACTTGCAAGTGAGTTGCCAGATTTACTTGTCCAACATGGCATTTTACTTGCCCCAGGCAAGGGGGCAATCCTTATTGAGCCCGTTAATGGCGGAGGCATAATGTTTGTGTGTCTTTGTTATTTGTGGCAGTTTTGATGGTGGACATCACAGTAGATTCTTGGGTCTAAGAATTTTCTGAGAGCACTTTTGACAAGAGAGGTAACTGCTTTGAACATTTGTATTATAAGCACCAATGCATTGACTTTCTTCACAAAAACATTCTCATTTCAAATGGTGCCTTTTCTCAGTATTGAGATACTTAGCCCCTACCCATGACAGGTTTTGCCTTAAAGGGCCAATAGACATTCACCAGTCACTTGAGCACAACGTGCTACCTTTTCTTTTTTCACCGACAGCTCACCTCCAGCTGTTCCCCTTTACCATTTGCCTTTCTGTGTTAACACTGACTTATTCATTCTCCTCACTCTCTCACAACTCTATTTCTGTGCGCTTTGCCAGTTTAGTCTGTTAAAGGTGAGATTTCTCTCTACAGACTCGTGTCACATAATCACTAAGACAGAGGGATTAGTTGTCAATGTTCCGAAAACATGCCTGAATTCAGCTCAACCTTAAATGTGAACATATTCTAGTTTCTTTAGTCCACAATGACTGTAAACTGAAAATATTTGGATTGTGGACAAAGTATTTGATATTTGAGGACATCATCTTGGGCTTTGGAAAACAGTGATCAACACTTTTCACTGTTTACTGACATTTTATGGCCCAAAGAACTAACTGATTAAAATGATCAACAGATTAATCAATTATTAAAATAGTTAGTTAGTTGCTGCCCCACATGTAGAACCATATAATAACTAAGTAAACAAGTTGCAAACAAAAGCTATCTTAGCAGTCATTTTCATGCTGTCAAATTCAGATTTAAGTGGTGTTTGAGAGAGACGGTCTCTGTTAATAAACTTTGACCAGGGTTGTTGTCCCATGTCAACACTTTTGCTCCAACTTTTGCTTATCAGTCTGTTGACCTATCAGCCATGTACAAGGCAAAGTCCCTACAGCCTGAAGGGCGCTGTCACATCAGTTTCACCTCTCCCTCAAACGCTGTCTGTGTTTTTCTGTCATCTTTGTCAGGCTCTCCTCCTCATTGTAATTGGTGAATGTGGGTGACCAGGAGGAGGGCGCTTCATTTGTAACCTCGCCGTGTTGCTGAATCAATTTCAGCCCGGCAGATTCTATTAGATTTAATACAAACCCAGTTAAAGCGGGCCAATCTTCGCCCCTCAGATGACTGAGTGAAAAGAAAAAATGTGCGCTGGAGAAATTGATGAAGTGAAAGGGGGCTCTATTATGCTGCCAAGAGCCCTCGCCATGTGGCCACAAGGACAGCTGGATGGGATAGT
Source organism: Lutjanus erythropterus (assembly GCF_056507025.1). Lineage (NCBI taxonomy): Eukaryota > Metazoa > Chordata > Actinopteri > Lutjaniformes > Lutjanidae > Lutjanus > Lutjanus erythropterus. The sequence continues at coordinate 32,900,991 of NC_139322.1, forward strand.
GATAGTGCTGGTAGTAGTGATGCGTGTGTGTGTGAGATGGGAGGGGGGGGGGTGTTAGAGGAGTCATGCAACCTCGGATTCACAATTTCTATTGTCAACATATGGGGTGAACACACAGTGTGCAACCCCTCCCAAAAAAAAAAAAAAAACCTACTGCCTGCCAGCAGAGCCCACACACATTCACTTTATCATTCTGCACGACGATACATCAGCAACATCAGAGGGGAAGGTGACACACACACAGAGATACATACACACACTCATCTTCCTGCACATGGCTAAATGTCACAGTGAGACACTTATTGATTTGCTAGAGATATAGGGTGAATGATGGCCATGTTGTGACATTCACACAAGCACGTGAATCCACGCAGACCTCGCCAGCTGCACAGGGAGATGTGGATGCTTGATATGCTTATGGAAAGACCTTATCTTGTCCTTTCATTATGGAAATGTGAAGAAGTCGTTTAGCTGCTGCTGGCATCTCAGCTCACTTTGCACGCCACCTTCTCTGTCTGGCTCTTTCTGATTCTCCTTGTGCGATAATACACCTATATCTGTGCATGTGAGTTTGTTTGTGTGTGCTCAGACATGCTTATGAATGTGGGGAGTGTACCCCGTGTGTCTGATTGTATGTTCTCCTTTATGCTCTTAGCAGAACTTCTGTATTTTCCTCATGCCAATTTCTGTTCCCCTCGTTTTATATGTTTTCTTGAAATCCCCCCCAGATGGAAATCAGTTACCGTCATGACTGACTGGGAAACAGCTTCAGCAGACACTTCATTATTCACCTCTAGCACCAGCCTCGCCTCTCCCCTCTCCTCATTTTTTTTCTCTCTCTCACACACTCACACACACTCTCTCTCTCGAAGCCTCGGCTGTTGACAAGCAATTTTAAGTGAGCCCAAATTTAAAACTCAGCTGTGTCTTGGGACGCCGACGGGTATCGCACAAGTCCTGAGAAAGGCTTCTGCGCGGTGGTTGACGGGGCCCCGGAAAAATGTGTTAGCGGGGTAATTGATGTGATGTGTTTTATCTTCCTCATTATCCCTCACAGTGCCGAGACATCGGAGAGATGGCTGGGTGGCTGCACAGCCTTTCTGAATGTGTGTGTTGCTGTGTTTGTTCAGCACAGGCAGCTCTGACAACTCACCGGGGCTCTGCTTAGTGAGTCAGACAGCTGACTTGACTGCCAGAGTGGAGATGGTGGTTTTGTTGTTGGTTGTGCTTGGTACTCCACAGCCCTGGTACACTGTGACCAGTTTATCAAGCAGCATGTCTTTACATCTAAAGGACAGAGTAGGTTGATTGCCGGTGACTCCTAGAATGACTTCTAAAAGCTCATTAATATCCCTTTTACGAAAGAAAATGGATAAATGATGTAACTATTACTGCCCACATACTTCCATGCATCCTTGACATTAGCATGTTAAGCAACATATCCACTAGAGGGCGCTGCTCAGAGTCAAACATTACCTCAGAAAGAAGGAAAGAGTCAAAAATTTGACACCAACAAACACGGTGACTCTGGTGCAGGTTGTAATAATCTACAACTTGAGAAAGAGACGAAACTAGAGGCAGTGTAAACAGCGTTGGTCTGTGCGGCCATTGAATACATCTCCACATTTTTTCCATCGTGTACTGTGGTCATCTCTTACCTGAAGTGTTGGCAACTCTGCTACACTTACCTCTGATGGTACTGCTCCATTTTGTCCACCTCTGTAAGAGTTCAGAAAACGTGCAAAAATACAAACGCAATGCTCTGTCCATATTTGTACATGTATCTAACGTTAAGCGTACGTGTATCATAAGCCTGTTGGAGCCTACTGTATCTTCAGTCACGTGATGATACATACATGGTTAATGCTGTGAAACAGTTGGACTGCTTGGTTAGGATTAGGAAAAGATCATGATTAGGGTTAAAAGAAATGTTATGTTATGTAAGTCTTGTGCGTAGTCTGCTTGCATGATGACCTATATGTCTATTTTTCTTGTGAGGACGGGCTGGTATCATGATGGCTTTAGAAAAACACTGTGTTTTGAAGAGGCAGTCCATTTGGTTCCCTGGCAATCAATGAGAGTCCACAGACACCAAAACAATCCCTGTAATTCAGTACTAATGCTTACTAGGGATTCAGCAATTGACTGGCAACAGACCGGAACCGGCCAGTTTTCAGCATGACCGGGCCTGACCGGTGACCGGCGTCACACATCTGATTCTGCATGTTAAAATTCACACACGTGCTCCGCATGTTGGTCATGTTATGCACGCAATGACTCAGATAGTACTGTTACAGCCATACACACTCATACATTGCATGAAGTCAGCATTAGCAATAGATTACATGAACAGGATAAAGAGGAGACAGACAGTCTACAAGGAGACAGAGCAGATGATGGTGTTGACGAACAGCAGTAAAGTTTCTTGCTCTTCAGGCTAACGTTAGTCAGTAGCAGACTACTGTTCACAGACTGACAGTTAAATTCTTACCTCCAGTTCTGACTGAAGAATAAACAACCGAAAAGTAGACTGAAAGACAGACTGATAAGTTTTACTCCAGTGAACTGTTGCATCGTGCCATTCTCGTGAAATCACGTCCTGCGAGATCACGTGGGATCACGCTTCCTCTAGGTCATAATGTATATATGATAAGGCTTGAAAGTACCTGGAGCACTTTTGGAGAAAATGTAAACGTTATTTAATGGTCAGTGTTTTATTATGAACATCCAATTAAATTTGAAAAGAAAATTTGCAAAAATGTTTGTGAATGGTGTCAATTTAAGTTAGAAAGACTAAAAATCGGAATTGGCCATGATCGGCATCAGCAGGTCAGACTAATGAAAAATAGGACTCTGGCATGATGATGATGATGGTGGGTTTTTTTTTAGGAAGAAAAAGGTGCAATTAATACAAAATTCAATTCTGTAAGACTTTTGTTTTCTTACCTGATTTGTATACTGGCTTGTGTACTCATTGCCAAGCTGACTAAGAGGCAGATGATGTTTTGTATTCAGGGCTGAAAGTCAATCAACAGAAAATGAATTTACCACAATTTGAAAGGGCAATCAATTGTTTGTCAAACAAAACCCAAACCCCAAATGTGAAAATTTTCTTTTCTCCTCTTTATATTGTAAATTAAATATTCTTTGTTTTCAGTCTGTTTGTTTGACAGTATAAGAAATTTTGAAACTTCCCCTAAGGGTCTGGAAAATTGCAAAAAGCAATCAGTCATGTAACTGAAAAATAATCATCAGATTCAGCAACATTAAAAAAGAAAAAGATATCCTCTATTTCCCAGCTAAAGAATGTAAAAACAAAGCACATGTCCTTTATGCACCTCTTACATAAACTGTTATTGATTCATTTACATAGCTTGGCCAAGAGAACCATTTTCTACATGAAGGACTCAGGTTTCATGAGATTTTTCCCCTGAGTATCACTCCACACTCAGTCATTTGACACCACAGGTTTTGTTTTATGGTTCCCACAAACTGACAAGCCTTATGTCACCGTCTGCTGGGTGTTGACCTGGCAAGTAGCATGATGTCATTTGATTTATTAAGGGAAAACAATCTGATGTATTCTGCAGGTGGTTGCTGAGGGATGAGGGCTGAGTAAGTTCTCACTGTTGTACTGTATGTCATCACTGTTGATGTGAAATTTCAAATCTAATCTCGCACCTTTCAACCCAAAACAAAGACAGATCCTCTGTGCTCTCAATTCTCATGTGCTCTTATAATATCAAAAGTCATGCAGTGTGGTTTGGGATGAGAAGACCACAGAAACAATGAATGACAAAACAATGATGGTATCACTGAAATGTACTCCTGTCGATTAGCTCAGCTGGGTTCCTGCAGGGGCCCTGTCGCTGCATTAGAATGTGTTAGAGAGGCCAAGCCTGTAGTCAGAATGTCTCTTTTTTTTGTAGCAACTCAATTACTTGGCCTTTACCCCTGGGAAGTCTGTGAATCTCCCCAAAACTAAAAACCTATTTCTCTCTCTTTCTCTTTTATCTCTTTCAGACAAACCTCCTCACTTCACACCGGCTCAGCCTCCTGATGGTAAGTCCTCTGTGGTTTCTCTCCGCTTGCCTTCGTTGACCACTGCTGTTTTGGGGGGTGTACCTGCAAATAATGACCTTGGACGGCGGATCCCTGCCTTTGAAGTGGGCAGCCGTCTGTGCACTGTGTCAGATTTGGCTGCTCTGCTTTTTTGTCTCACCACTGTTGGTATGGCAGGCACGTGGCCAGGTCTGCTCAGAGCTTTGATGTGAGAAGGATCTTTTGATGACTTGATTTGATCTGCTCCGCACGGCTAGTTGGGCTGATGTTCAATATCGGTTACCACAGCAGCATTCACATCCTTATGATAGGGCCTAATAGGATAATAACCACCCTTTCCCTGGGTATTCTACATTATTTGAGGCTGCTAGGTGAGCTTGGATGGTATAAAGGTATTACAGTATACCAGGGTAGTAAGAAATCCCAACAGTATGATTTTCAACGTTGTTAAAAATACAGATGCTTGTCTTTCTTTTAGACTGGTACAGAGATGTTGTATTGAGGTGATGTATTGTTGTGCACTGCACATGCCACCAGAGGTCAGTGTCTCTTGGTGGACAATGATGGCTTGGGTATAAAAGTACTGGACTAATTATTAAAAAGAAAAATGCATAGTCACAATGATCAGAGTAGTGTAGCATAGTAAGTGCGTAACTTCAGTTGAGCGAGTGAGTGAGTGGCAGCGGCTCAGCAGAGGAAAAGGTGAGCAGTGAAGTTGTCACTCTGGCAATAAATGTACAGTTTAGGTTTCAATTTGTCAGAAAATAAACCCTGCAGCTTCTCAAGACTAAAGAAAAACTTTGAAATTGTTGTTACCGAATTGTGGAATTAGTGTCACTATTCACCATATTCACACGGCAGCCATTTTCCTCTGATATCACAGTGAGGGTGGGTGGCTCAAATGTCATACTGCTGTGTTTCAGGTTAGAAATTGCATAAAGGTAGGGATTCTGACAAAATGTTATCATTTCTTTGCTTCCAAAATGACAATCAACTGACAGACAGTGATAGTGGAAAACCTGGTGGGGCCATATGTCAAGATAAAATAACATATTTCATAACCCATTAGCTACCGTAGCTAATGTTAGCATTCAGTCATTTCTTAGTATGTTACTGTTACAGTAAATAAGGTGCTGATTAATTCTGAAATACGAACACACATCTTGGACACATTTATTTATAACGCCAAGTAAAACACACTGGTTATGATCAAGCTTGTAATGTATGCAAACATTAATGTTAACTCTTTTGCTGTCTCTTGACCTGACCTCAGAAATGTTCTGGTTCAGTCACTCACTGGAAAATTCAGCAGTGTGTGTTTGTGTAACCGAAATGATGCCAGTAACGTTAGCTGGGAGATGTTTGCGCACTAACATTAGCTGTTGTGTTATAGTAGCTAATGCATTATCAAATGTTGTTGTCGCTTAAATATGGCTGGATTTTCACTAGCCATTGTCTTTTCAGTTGATGATCAATCAGGAAGCATTGGCATTATAACGATTTGTCAGATTCTCTACCGTTAAATGACTTACAACCGAAACACAGGAGAACGACATTTGAGCTTCCCACCCTGAACGTGATGTCAAAGGAAAATGGTGATTAATAATGATCAGCTTTGCCTACATTAGTTTAAACAAGAGTTGAGTTTAGCCGATTTACACAAGTTTCACACAAATACTGTCATAATATTATTTACCCTGGTAAAATGTCAGGAACTTATGAGGGCATGAAAAGACAGATAACTGCCCAGGCCTACTGCTGGTTGTTTGTAGTCACACTCGCCTTGTTATCCACATGTTCTCATGCCATCCCACTCATATAAATCTTTGCTACGGGCTCTGCATTGTTTCAGTTGTTTCCTGGCCCAGCAACATGAGCTGTTAATTAAAAAAGCAACAATTTATTTCGAAAATGGTGGATCTCGGCAAGCTTTAATTGGAGGAAAACAGCTGGTTTTCAAGCTGCTATCATGAATATTTATCAGAAGCAGCACAGTGAGACAGTGTTTGATAGACTTTGGTGTTGTATGTGTTTTTTTACTGCGCTGACAGACAGCCAGGGATGGACTCCTACTAGTTCTGAAGGTGTTGTATCTTCCCGCTTGTGTGCATGCTACAAAGCCAGAGGTTCGGATGAAGAGAAAGACGGGGAGAAAATGTTTCTAATGATCCCAGCCGGCCAGCTGATGCCAGGGACAAAAGGCCACAGTGGGGGCTTGCTGAATCTGTTTCTGATAATTGCTCATTCACTCGCCCCGTAGTCAAGCCTGTGTGGAAAAGCAGTTTGTGAAAGATGTCAGCTTAAAAAATGTATCAAATTAGAGGTGGTTTATGATGAATGCGATTGTCTGGCAGAGTCGGGACAATAGACTGCTCACTGTCAATGTGAAACAGCTGTGGCGTTTGGCTTCAACAAATAATTGTGCCTGATTGGAGTGTTTCGCAACTCGGCCTCACCTCAACACCTGAGGAGTGTGCGAGATGTCTATTGTCCCTTTGTGCCTTATATCACAAAACACTGGAGATTCAATTGCAGCCGGCGCAGTTTACAGCAAGCTATTTGTTTTTATTTTAATGAAAGATGAAATTGACTTGACAAATGATTATATCGCACAAAGAGGTCTCTATTTGTCTGTTTTTGAAGCAAATATTGCCATAAAATTTGGCTCTCCGCTGGGAAAATGAGAAACAGTATGCAGGCAGTGAAGCAGCCCATTTCTGTCTTCCATTGAATTTTCCCCTACAAAAGACGCCCTGCTTATCGATTGAGCCACTCATTTCCCATGTATTAAAGTTTGTGCTGTCTGAGGGGCACAGTTTGTTTCTGCACTAGTCAACCGTTTAAAAGCTGCTGCTAGCCCTTAATTACATTTCCAATAGTTCTGTAGGCTTTCCATCAGCGGCCTATGCTGTTTTAATATGCCAAGCAAAACAAAAGGCAAAGTCTCCAATCAGCGGGGTAAGCCTGCCCGTTGGGACGCAGTTTCTCCGGGTCATTTAATGCTGGAGAGATTAGTGAGACAATTAGAGTTGGCCCAAATAAGACAGTAGGCCACTTTTTTGGAGACGCATGGTTTTAGTATAGTAGTGGAGGGGCAATTTAGTAGATGCTCTAAACCAGCGGAAGGCTAATATAGCTCTGCTATTAGTCAAATCTGCTCCAAAGAGTGCAGGGCTTGTTCTACTGAACTTGTCCTCAGTGCCAAGGACGCTCTGCTCCACGGTACTTCATTACAGGAAATCACAGACAAGATACCAAGGAGTCTGCATTTTTAAACAGCCTAATTTGTCTCTGAACTGCTGTTGATGAGACGTCCTTATTAGCACGAGGAGATTCTGCACAACGTAAAGGAATTTGTTCTGCAAATTAGAGTGAGAGGATCTTGGGACTCGCTGGGGGAAAATGCAGGTTCGGCACAACATAAGCAAAGCCCTTAGATGATATTTATGGTGTGCGCCACCCGCAAATAGCTGACGAACACTCCCCAATGAATAGCCTATAATCACCAGTCAAAAAATGTGACAAAAGTCACAAAGCAGCCTTTAATTAGGCTCTTTCTTTGAAAGCTCAAAGCAGCAGTTGCTCGGCTCAGGCCACACTCATTATTGCCTGTCGTCTCCTGATAATAAGACAGTTGTTGCGTGTTTGGTCAAAGCTAGAAGGCTCAGAGAATTTGCAGCTTCGGGGATTAGTATTGGACTTTGCCAAGGGGGTTGACTCCCAGAAATGCTTTATGAATGAGGCTCTTGGCCCCCAGTTGTCACAGTTTGTCCACTGGTGAGGGACAGAGGAAGGAGGCAATAGTAATATTAGACACTTCTCTGTAAGTGACTTTTGGGAAATTTAATTAAATTTAATAAAGCTGAATTTTATAAAGGTTACTTTGGTATTTTTCAACCTGGACCCTATTTTACCATGTTTTTTTTGTGTAAGTGACTAATTGGGACAACAATTTTTTAAATTGGTGCAGTACTGAGGGAGAGCGCTGCACACAACAGAAGCAAAACTGAGCTACAACATAATCCCTCTGGTCAGCTGTCAAAGTAGGTCCACTAAAAGTGCTTGTTGTTGCCACAGATTTTTATATGGTAGTGTCTGACAACATTTTTTGAAAGGATCATTGCAGTGGTAGGCCTTTTTTCTCAAAATAAAAATATATGTTTTGTTTAACCAGAAACAGCTGTTACTGCTCTCGCCACTCTAACCAGACTCCTTTTGTCATTTCGACACCGTCATCGTCATTATCGTTCAAACTTGAAAGAAACAACTGTTCCAATTATCATCTCTGGTTTATTGCTCGAAATAAACCCTTTATTCACCGCATTAGTTGTGAAATATTCCATTTCTCCCTGCTGCTTCTCTGACCTCCCTCTCGCTCCCCTCCTGATACTTTTCCCATCTAACACTGAATTAAGAGTTCATTTTGACCAAACCAGAGCGATTATTGTTGGAGCAGTGGGAGGACAAGCCAAGATGTTTTTGGTGAGTTGTATTTTAAATGAAGATGATGATAACAGTGTTTTGTAAAGGGAATCTGGTTAGTTTGGTGAGAGCAATAAATCGCTGTTTTGGGTCAAACTCTTTAAATAAAGATCTGTCTCTACAGTAAGTTGGAAAATACGAAAGTAAACCTTTAATTACTTAACCAGGTATTTATGTCACGAGATGTATGCCAAATGTAGTTGTAACTGAACAATGGCAAAGAATAGATTCCCTTCTCAGATTCTGTCTCAAGGTCTTCAGGCTGAGAGGAAAATCAGATGTACATGACTCCCTGGAGGTATCCTTCATTTCATCCTGTTACAGCCTTATGTGACTAAACACTGTCCAAACAAGATCTAAAATAGGGCAGAGACTCTAGAGAAAGCAAGTATAATGGAGAAGCAGGCCTGTAGACAGTTCAGAGGTCTTCTGTGACTGTAGCCGTCTCCAGCACAACCTGCCTGGCAGGGGCTCATTCGCTGCGATTCCTTCAATTTCGCATCTGTCACTGACAGCGCTCCCCAGAGGATGCTCCTCACTGACAGACAAAATAAACTCCTGGACTGAAATGTGATTTGATCTAAGACGGTGGGATGCCTGAAAAAAAAGTGCCAGCGGGCTCACTTACACTTTGAGAACACTACCTCTTCCTAAAGAATTGACACAACTCTCTGTCAGCTCTGGGAAAATACAGTAACTAAGCGCTCCACACCCATTAGCCCTTCAGATAAAGGGGGGAAACACACGCACACAAACACGCACACAGTTCTCCTGTAATTTATTCTGCCTGAGCCTTTCCCTGTGTTCTTGACAGTAAGCCTGACTTGGAGAGAGGCAGAATTAATTATGACTCCTCGGCCTATCTTAATTAAATCATTTCACATCATAGATTTCACACAACAGAGGCAAAATATCTACCTCATCTTTTAGCCGGGTGGGGCGGGGGGACTGGCTGAGAATGTCTCGCATCAAGATATCAAAGGTACACTGTAAAGTTGCCTCTCCAGGATTAGGATTTCACAGAAGAGTTGTCATGTCCAGCTTTTAACAGAGAGCAGCTTGTTAGCCCGCTATTTGTGGAGGTTGGCGGGGGGAAAACGAGGAGGGTGCAGAGGGCAGCCTTGACTTTATCAACAGAAAAGTTTGTTGCCCTTTGAAAGTACACAGAGCTTTTAAATTGCACAGCTGAACCCTGCATCCTCACCCCAGTCAGGGTAGCCTGTCTCGTTTCGTGTCTGCGGACTCAGCAGATGCTTACGTGAGCGTCTGAGGAGCTCAGTGAGTAGTGTTTTTTTCATAAACAGAGGTGAAAGGCAAAGGAATTAGCCAAGTGCCGTCAACCCCCACATCTAACCACTCGTCTTTGACAGCGTTCCCACTCAAACTCGCCTCGCCTCACCTCAGCTTACCCAGTATTGATCTACCAAGATAGGTTAGAGGCAGTAAGTCCAAAGAGAGAAAAACAAAAATATTAGCCAGAAAAGTAGAGAACTGAGTGGGCCAGAGCTGTAAAGTGCAGCACTATTTGCTTTTTATTCCCTATGACACGGAGTAATTATTGACACAGTTAGCAATGCGGGTTTGCTTTGATATGTCCCCCGGCTGCGGAGCAACCCCACTGATTGTTGATGCAGGTTATTCCAGGACCTCAGACCTTGTAAGGATCAGCAGTTCTTTGATGTGGATGGACAGCATGCTGAGCTATCTGTGGCTGTGATCTGGACATTGTCAGCCAGTATCTCTCATAGCCACGTCCGATTTGTTTGCATTAGGCCTCTCTGTTATATAGGAGCCACAACTGTGGCTCCTATATAACAGACAAACTCATTTTAGTTCATGGGCCACATAGATTTGAATTTGACCTCAAGTAAAACCATTGCATGATAACTGACAAATAACAAGACCTCCAAATTTTTCCTTTTCTTTTAGAGGAGCAAGTTTATTCTGAAAACATTCACATTCACAGTGAACCATCCATTTACAAAACAGACGATGAACAGCCGGAGAAAAATAAGCACAATTTCAACAATCTGTCTCAATTTTTCCACACTCAGTCAGTCTACTGTCAGTACACTGGAAGAAGTCATTTTTCTCGGAAAAGCTGACACACTGCACATGGGATCGACAATAGTGAATCCAGTATAGGGTTTAGGCTGTGGCGGTGAGGGCCACAGGGATGCCGAAAAAAAAAAAAAAAGCAGTGGTTGAAACAGAGTCAAGGATTGGAAAATGCAACCTTGATGTCATTCTGCCATGACCAGAGTTCATGGACCAAACAATGATCTGTATTCCTCCTACCATTGTTTGCCTGCCCCTCTAATGGGGCACACAAATAACATTTTATTTGAATTATTTTATGTATTCCTTCCAGCAAGACATTTATGTTCAGAGACTTTTATTTTGAAATTTTATTTTGGTGTTACACGTTTGTTGTTATGCTTGTAGCTTTTGCCTGGTGAGATAGAGACTGCCTGGGGAGAGGTAGCGCTGCTAGCATGAAAGCTGGAGAATCAGAGAAATAAAACCTTATTTCATGATTTTATTTTCACAGTGGATAAGTTCTGAGTCCAAAGAGACGACCCCCACACTGCCACACAACCCTGCAGTTAATTGCGTTAATGCCTGATTCTGTGTGAATGTGCCCTCAATGTGACCCTCAGTGGACAAATCAGGAATGGTAGTACATTTTATTGAAAAATTAGTATTAATGACTTCTTTGTAAATTTCGCACTTTGCAAAGTCCTCAACTGGATGTTTGATACCCTTTAGCTGTGTAGAGGTGTGACCTCTGATCTGGAGTTTATTTGCAATCCACATATCGGCTTTCAATTCAGCTTTTTAAAAGCCGTCTTGTTGCTAGATAAATGTTTAAAAGCCAGCCACAAATTGCATGCAAATCAATTTTCAGTATGTGCTTTTTAGTGCAGCGTTCAGTACATATTTCACTCATGAATATATCCTCAACACTGATGAAAGCTTCCGCGATGGCTTTTTATTTGTGCCTTGTTAATCAGACAGTAGCCTAAATTCATCTAAACTTTTTAGGAGTGATTTCCTTCTTTGTCATGGCAGAGCAAGACATTGAAAAGAAAACAACAGAATAGAAAATAAAACAAACTTCCATTATGCAGACTCTCTGTGATGAAATAGAAAGAATGACATGAGCGGGATAAACAAAACCCCATGGACAGTATGAATCCATGCGAGCTAATTAATAGTTTCTAGCTGCTTATCGAGGCCCTTATCGCTCAGCATGGCGATGCAGAGGGGTGGTTGAAAGCCCACCCTCACTCTCTCAGGTCTTTGTCATATATTGGAAGTAATTAGCGTGCAGAATGGCCTGATGCTGCTCTAAATGAGCTCTCTATGTTCTTAGCATGTTGGCGGTGACAGCGGCCATTCAGCCTGCGTCGCTCATTCTTTCTCATTAAGTCTACAGCAAGTTATTTTAAATAGGGACTCAGTTGTCGTTCCACTTTTGGCTGTGATGGGCAGGCGCTAATTTAATTGTTGGGTGGTAATGTCAGAAAATAGCCACACTGAGAAGTGTAACCAGTGCGACGAATTTCATTGTCAGGTTGTTAATTAGAGGAAAATAAGTGGCTTGCCGTGTCGACGTGTTGCTGAACAATATTACGCTGTGATATCCCGCTATTAGCCGAGTCCTGCATCACAGTCAGTGTTTTCCTTATTAAGAAGTGGAAGTTAGTGGAGCGTTTTGCTCTGTGCCGACAATATCCACACTGTTGTTCACACAGATACTGTATATGTCTTAGTTTTCTGCAGAAGCAGCCGTTGTAGTGAAAGGCATCTGCAGTTCAGTGCTCTCTTGCTCACTTGTTCTGTCAGACACACACACACACAAACACACACACATACTCTTACTCTCTCTTGAACATTTCACCCCTTGCTTCTTGTTTTTCTTCACTCAGCCAGAAACACTGTTTACAGATTGCAGTTGAACCTCAGGATGTGTGAACGAACTCACAGACACTCCCAGCGCACACACATTACAGAACCCCCGAACATCCGATTTTACAGTTTGCATCAACTTTTATCCATGTCTGTGTGTGTGCAGTGGGAATGTCGGTGTGTGTGTGCTTTGTGTTCTGGTGTGTGTGTGTGTGTGTGTGTGTGTGTGTTCGTGTTCCTGTTAACATGGACATTAATCTGCAAGCAGAGCAGGCTGCTGCTGCTGCTAGCACTGCTAACGTTAGCCACACTGTGTAGCATCGGCTCTGAGTGAACAATGTCATTTACCTCCAGATACTGTGATCCTTTTTGGAAGGTGAAGCATTTAAGTGAGTTCTTGTCATGTTTTGTAGGTTAATGTGTAATGTTCATATTGCATAGTGCAAGTGCCACACATTTCAGTGGTATTTAAAATACATGTTGGCAATTTCAGACTGTGATTAATGGCTTCCAAGGGGTCTTAATAAACACGTTATTATTTTTCAATTAATAAATTGTGCTCAACTGCTTTCCGAGTGTTTTCTCATTGTTAGACTAGTCGATCAGTTTCCATCACATCAGGACATGACATTGATTTACATTTATTTACTGGTAACTTATCTTAGCCATGACTTGCCCAACCCCAAACCTAACTCTAATCCTTACCCTAATCTTTAGCCCAACTATAAACCAATTGTTTGCCTTATGGGGACTGTGGACTGTCCCCATAAGGACAGTAAGTCCCCTCAATGTTAGTGTGTAAACAGGTGTCCCCACAACACGAGTAATGCAAGTCTTCATGCACACACACACACACACACACACACACACACACACACACACACACACACACACACACAGGGAATGAACCGATCACACCTCTCCAAATTCTCAAATTAGAAGTCGAGATACTTATTTGTTTGTTTGTCTTCTGAACCAGTAAATTTATTGACCGTTGTCATGGCAACCAGATGTGCAACTAGCTGTGGCAGACCAGTCTATGCAGCCACAACAGAGCGCCTTACTTCCATCCCAGTAAACAGTCCCTTCATAATTTGCTGCTCATATGGTTGCTCCATCTGCACTAAGTAGGAAACCTCACCCACCCTGTTAACACACAGACACACACACGCACACACACACACAGTGGGGTAGCTCTTTGCCTACATGTGTTGTCGTCATTCCCTCTCGGCCCTGGGAGCCATGACGTCAACCCAAATCTGTGTTTGTGTGTGCATGTGTGTGTTGAATATATGTATTCCGCTTCACTGCACACAATTACAACACAGTGACACATGGCCCAGCAGCATGTCAGCGACACCATTTACACCTGGCTAGCTTTCTTCACCATAGACACACACACACACACACGCACACAGACACAAGCACACACACATATAGCATGCTGATTGTTTCCCTCTCACTGAGCTTTAATAAGATTTATGGTAGCAGAGAGTGATACAGAGGGCAGAAGATATTCAGACAAAGAGAGAAACAAAGAGAAAAAGACTGAAAATCCCTATTTGAATGTTTCTGTCATTTTCCCTCAGTGTAAAGAAACACACAGAAGCACAGACAATATGCAGTGTATATTGTAGCTGGGGGAGTAAATGGAGACAACATATTAAAATACAATGTGACAGAGAGTCAGCCAGGGGCATACTGGAGGATAAAGAGACATTAAAGTGTTTATCCATCTGTCAAAGAAAAATAGTTTATGCATGACCATGTTTACGCAGTTATTATATGAAGATTATATGCAGGTTTATATGTACACGCAACAAAAATATAAATGCAGCACTTTTGATTTTGCTCCCATTTTTCATGAGTTGAAGATCTAAGACTTCTTCTCTGCACAAAAATTGTTTATTTCTCTTGAATTTTGTTAATAAATTTGTTCAAATCTGTGCGAGGGAACACTTCTCCTTTGCAAAGATAATCCATCCATCTGACTGGTGTGGCGTAAAGAGCTGCTGATTAAACAGCACAGTGTGCTTTGAACTGGTCACAGTAAAAGACCACTCTAAAATGTGCAGTTTGATCTTGAAAAGGAGATATTTTAGGCACTTGACTGTGGCTGTTTACCAAGTTCTTGTTTCCCCCCCAAGGACCGCAAAGTCATGTATCACCCTGCTCTGCCTCAGACTGGCTTATTTTGTTATTTTTACCCTAACCTCAACCAATCATCACTCTTCATGCTTAAACTTAACAAACCCAACCAACAAAGGCAACAAGAACTTTTGTGAACAAAATGTCTTAATCTTAGATTTTTACATCCATTCATGAAAAATGGGAGCAAAAACAAATGTGTTTATATTTTTATTGAGTATACGTTCTGGACTGATGGTTTTGTCCTCCACTGGACCATCATGTGAGTGTATAGCAGCCTCAGTGCCATGACACTCCACAATAAGGAAAAAAATAGAGACTCTTGAGCGTCATTGACTTTTGACTGCTCCACTGGACAGACAAAACACTTTTGTCACTTTACCCAGTACATTTTATCATCAGGTTGATTTTTGAATTAGACCCGGAGTCATTTTTCTACAATAATTTTCCATATTAATTCATCTCAGGTATCAGAGCCGAATAAAAACATATATGGTAATGTCCATGTGAATATACACATATTACATACACACACTGTATCAGCTTCTCATGCTAACATCTCAAGGTAGCATTGTGATTAATTTCCTATTTAATGCTTGTGTCTTGGGTGTTTGTGTTTGAGTTTCCCAGGCAGAGCGGTGTGGGTTGCGATCACCAACTTGGGGGTCGTGACTCAAAAAGGTTTAGAACCACAGCTCTTGATCTCCTATCAGCTGAATATATTTTCAAAAGGTTTTCCTTGAGGGTTTTCTTCCCTTACACTCCAAAAGAAAAATACATCGCTCTAAAAATGCATTTACATGCACAAACAAGAAAATTAAATTCATCAGACTATGAGCCAAACTGCCTTAAATTTTTACTGCAGTGGCTTCTGCGCTCTGTACAGAAGAGTTCAATCGTCAAGGATGAAACTAATGAGAAATTTTACTGAAGGAGCTGTAGGGTGCTTATACACGACTCTCACACACTCCACCAACACTGGCCCCGATATAGAGACATGCTTGTGATCTTTGCGCACTACATTGGGTGTTTGCGTATGTGGATGCTTTCCACACACGTGCGTCTGCTGTGCATGTACAATCCACCAAGTCGTGATACATGAGGCTTGCAGGCCACAGCAGATGAAGTATCATCTACGTCACATGGACCACCATGACTACTGGGATGTGGAAAATATCATTTGGGCCTAAGTGGTCAGCATTCAAGCAGCGGAGATAACCAGCCATTCAATTTAAAAATAAAATTCATCACTGTGGGAGTCAGAGTGAGAACTCTTCTTCCCTTATGTCATTTTATTTTCCAACCAATCACTTTGCTCCAGCTGTGTTGTGGTGAGGACGAAAACAACTGCTATATTCAGAAGGAACATGATCTATATATTTATGCATGTCTGTCTGAAGTAGCTGATATGAGAAAATACAATGTTTTGTGCACTGTGGGTGAAATGAGGGGAATTCATTTCTTCCGAGCCTCGCTGTATGTGTATATTGTTTTGTTCACTTCCCATGCATTTAACTCATCATTACATTACATCGCCCTCAGTTTTTTTAACGCTGCACCTCGAAGTGTGTACGAGAGACAACAAATACATACTGTGCTTAGTATTCCAGCAACCTCGCACATCTGCCTGCATGCTCATTTCCATAATGAAAGAGAGAAATAGAGGAGGTGAGAAATAGAAACAGAATGAAGAATTGACAACAATTTGAACAATTTAGCTGTTGTGTTTATTTTTTGAGAGATGGGATTTATTGTGCATTTCCTGTCTGTGCACAGCATATGAACCTGTGTGCCTGTGCAGCTCCGTAATTTGGTTATTTGAACAGGTCTTATTTTGTGTGAATGGTAAGTTTCCACATTCACACAATGTGAAGAGCATAAAAACAGAAAGTCCTGTGAAACATGTCAAAGGTTTCCCATAATAAGCCGACAGGCAGGCAGGCTGGTGTGTGTGTCTATCAGCTCAGTGTTCATTCAGTTGAGCTTGTTTTTCCACTGGAGTCTCATGCACCCCTAGTACACTCTGTAACTCCGTAATTAGGGGTTGGTGTCATTGAAGGCAAACTGTGTATGTGTGTGTGTGTGTGTGTGTGTGTGTGTGTGTGTGTGTGTGTGTGTGTGTGTGTGTGTGGTCATAAATTGAGGAAACTGCTGCTTTTAGTCTAAATGAATATTTGGTCCAACCCTTAGATATAGTGAGGGTTAAGGGTTGCACTGCAAAAAATGCATATCATGAACAAGTTATTTTAGTCTTAACACAGGAGAGACATTCAGGATAGATAATTTGGTACTTTATTACATTTGTGTATGTAAAGATTCTAACAACCAGAATAATAAGGAAGATTAGTTTACAACAGTAACAAAAAATTATAAAATTAACGTGTTAACATGTTAAGGAAATTATCTGTTATCCACAGATTTTGATCATTTTTAAGGGGGCATTTTGCCAGTTTTACACATCAAGGTCAGTTTACCTGTCATGAGGAGTACATTATGGAAATGGAGTAATATATTTAATATCTGCAATAACTAGAAGAATGGACTCCACAGAGTGCAGATCCCCACCAGGCAACAGACGGTGAAGCACCTACTGCCAGATGCAACCAGCAGAGATTTGCAAAGTTTTGAAAAAAGTTTTTATACAGTGTAAATGTTTTAGATCTAGATGTATACAAAATTTAAACAAAGTGTTTTGTGTAGTATAGTCTCAGTTTTCTGTTACATGCATATAATAATAATAACCGAGCGTCCTTAATATGATTTACTGAGTTGAACTATATTAACTTAATTAGGACTAGGAGTCCAAACCAAATTCAGACATTGTCAATTTGGTTGCAACAGGGGGCTTTACAGCAATAAAACAGATATAGAAATCTACATTTTTGAAGAAACTTGGGCTGAAATTCTAAATTAAAACTCTAAATCTAAAAATTTTCACGTAATGTTGCCTTTTTGTAGGTTTTGTCAACTTTTGATCTTGAATGCTTCAATATGGCAAATGTAACAGGAATTTATTCATTTTGTGTCGTGCCTGACTTTAGTCGATCATAATATATTGACTATCTGCAGATGCTCCAGTTCAATATGAACCGAAACTGTTCTATGGATGACAGTTTTTGAGCCCAGACAAAGGCTAAAGTGTGTCTTGTAACACACTAGGTAAGCCTTGTTTTTAGCCAAGCAGTTGATGACTTGTGGCCCTGAAGAGGAGTTTTGAGTCAGCAGTCGATAGAAAACAGTGTTGACAATAAAAAAGGTTTTTCAAGGTTTTTCAAAAAGTCTTGATGGGATAGTTCACCCAGAAATAATAATTCAATCGTTATCTACTCTCCCTCATGCCGATTGAAGGTCAGGTTTATTTGTTTGTCCACAAAACCCTGCTGGAGTTTCACATGAAAACAGTGTTTCAGAATCTCCCATACAATGTAAGTGAATGGTGACCAGTTTTCAAACGTAAAAAAAACAATAAATGCCTCTGTACTGCTCGTCTGCCAAAATCCAAGTCTCCTAAAGTCCCAACATGCTGATTGCACATCGTCAAAACATACACACTCATATGAGAGCATGTGCATGTGAACATGGCTCCAAGCTACGGATCTACAGTGAAGATTCAGGCTAAAAACATGATGTAAATAATATTTTTTAGTCAACTTAGCGTGTCAGGGCTGGAGACCTGGATTACACTGGGAAAGCAGTATGGAGGCATTTTATGTTTTTATTCTGTCGTGTCTTTACATTTGAAAACTGGTCACCATTCACTTCCATTGTTTGAGAGATTCTGTAACACTGTTTTCCTGTCAGACTCCAGCAGAGTTTTGTGGACTAAAAAAAAAACAAACAAACCCGACCTTCAATCGGCATGAGGGTGGATAGATAATGACTGAATTTTTCATTTCTGGGTGGACTATCCCTTTAATCACTGCAACCGAGAGAGGTAAAATATGTTCAGCTGTTGTGTCCAGTAGTATGAGACAGTTGATCCAGCTTTATTGGTCCCTCACACAGACAATCCATTGCAAATTCAGCGTAGCAGCCCTTTAAAGCACAGAAACAGTTTCAGATGCTTATGTGTTGCACTCTAGCGTGATGATTTTGTCTTCCCTTCATGAATAATAGAGTTTTTTTTTTCATGTGAGTGTTTTTAACTTCCTCGACAATCAGTAAACCTGTAAGCTCACACACATATATCTAAATGCAGCAGCACAGCTCAGACTGAAGTGTTTTATCTTTGTGTCTGGGTTGATGTATGGCTGAATGGGTTGTGTATCAAATAACAGCAAAGCACTCAAATTCAGTCAGTCGTATACCCACACATGCACTCAACATGTGCTTCACACATGTGGAATTTCATTGACAAGTGAGCTCACGTCTCTCTCTCTGTCTCTTTCTTTCTCTCTCTCTCTCACTCACACACAGACACACACACACACACAGATCTTGTAGGAAACAAGGCTTGCAGTGTGAACCCCTCCACATGTGATGCGTATTAGCTGTGACATTTCCCACTGGTGTCAGACAGCTCTCATCTCCCACAGCTGTCTCCTGTCACTACAGCACAAAACTTCATTTTACAGTAACCAGTTGGTTATTACCAAGCCTCATAATAAGTGTAAAAGTTCACCAGAAGGTTGACATTAATCTGAGTGCAATTTTTGGCATATTTTTTCTAATTCTCACACATCGAGTGATAGATCACTCGATGTGTGAAAATCCACCTTTGCTTCATCAAGATGATACAGTTTGATTCAAGGACACAGTTGTAGCAGGATTGTTGCTTTTTAGATATCCCCTGATAGGTTGAATCAGTGTTTAATCAGCTGTGATAGTGGCAAGATTAAAAATGGTTTTCCACACACACAATGGACTCCACACTTGAAGTGGATGTTTTTGTTTTCTTTTTGCAATGTGCATTCCTTTTTCTTAATCATTTTGCTCCCTATCTCCTCTATTTACTCTGCTCCCTCTAAAATTAACAAAAACACATTCCACACAAACAGGCACTGCTACAGACTAAACGACAGTCTCAAGATACACACAAACACACACACTCAAAATAGCACAAAGACCCCCAACTGGGGCCACAACCTACCAGGTGTGTTTATGTCTGCAGGAAGTGTTCTAGTGAATAATGAGTGTGTGTGTGTGTGTGTGTGTGTGTGTGTGTGTGTGTGTGTGTGTGTGTGTGTGTGTGTGTGTGTGTATGAGTGTGTGTGTGTGTGTGTGTAAT
Organism: Lutjanus erythropterus; assembly: GCF_056507025.1. NCBI lineage: Eukaryota > Metazoa > Chordata > Actinopteri > Lutjaniformes > Lutjanidae > Lutjanus > Lutjanus erythropterus. Next base: position 32,920,822 of record NC_139322.1, read on the forward strand.
TCAATCCATTAGTCATGGATGTAGCTCATGCATGGTAGGAAAGGGAGGAAATGGGGACACAAAACGGCACCACTGTGGCTGTGGAGGAAGTTAATGTAACTCTGGCTCTCTGGAAGTTTGTGGAAGGCTCACTGCTGAGATAGTGAACAATGAACTGTAAGGCTGTGTGTTCCCACCTGTGGCCCAGGACCCCCAAAAAGGGACAGGAGATTATTACCAGGGTCGAAAACAGAAAAACAAAACAGGCACCACAAAATTCTGTTTCATTTTCTGACTTTCTGGAACTTTTTCTTTCTTTTTTTTGTTGTTGTTCTTTGGAAAAGTTTGACGTCTTGTAATGAGTAGTTGCAAGTACCCATAGCTTAATGTTAAAGGGATAGTTCAGAATATTTTTTGGGAAGGTTGTGAGGTATGTATTCATAGTCAGTGTATTACCTACAGTAGATGGTAGTCGGCAGTTCACCAGTTTGGAGAAGCAGCAGGAGTCCAAGGAGGCCTCGTGAAGGAGGCTAAGCAATGTACTGCTGTTGGCAGAGTCAGCAGCAAACATATTTTAGCCACTTAAAAAAGGCCCACTTAAAGAAAAGTAACATCAGCTCAAGTGTATGCTATGTTTAGAATTTTTTCACCACGTTATCTTACTATCAAACAGCCTTTTCTGATGATAAATTGTTTTTTTTATAAGCCAAATACCACTCTCTCCACACCAACCAAACTTCATAGGTGAAATCATTCATTTTATCCTGCAGAACACAGAAGTTGCTGGTCTACCGCTGCCTCGATTGGTTAGTTTGTTTGTGATATTGTGTGAGTTTGGTGTTATAAAAGGTTAGTTTGGGTTCACCAGGAGATCACACAATAACACAAACAAGCTAACCAACTGAAGCAATGGTAGACCAGCATCCCATTACCTGGGAGGTAAAATTACTGATATTGCCAAAGGAGCCTGGTTGCTCTGAAGAGCACAATGTTTTGCTTATGTAATGGTAGTTTTCTTTTGAAAAAGGCTGTCTGATGGCAAAGTAAAGCTGTGAAAATCTTATAAATATTGCACACACTTTTTTTAGGTGCTAAAATATGTTTTGCTGCTGATCCTGTCCACAGCGGTGCATTGCTTAGCTTTCTACACTGGTACTCCTGCTGCTTCCTCAAACAAAGAGCATGCCGACTGCCATCTACACTAGGTAATAGAGTGACTATAGGTTAATACCCCATACAAACTCACTTCAGAATAATCTAAACTACGCTCTAAGGGTTCACAAGCAAAAAAATGTTGCTAACAATTTTTGTACCCTGAAAAGTATCACTTATCAGTACACTGGAAAGAAGTAGGAAGAGAAGAAACAATAAGGTGGAAGGAAACAGGGAAGGAAAGAACAACAGGGGGAGAAAAGAAAACAAGAGTAAGAAAGGTGAGAAACTGATGGAAGAAAATAAATGTAAGAGGGAAGATGTAAGGGAGGGGGAACTAGAAAAAAAGAAGTAGAAGGGAAAGACAGAAATTCAGCAGGCTGGGCAACAACTCAGACATAAGCACTTCCACCATCCACCTTCCTGAGAATATTAAGTTATCATCATTCAGAAATTGACCTGAACTGAAATTCACCTTTGATTTATCTCCCTCTCCCTTCTCCTCCGTCTCCTCTTCCTCCCTCTCCCAGAAATCCCTTCCACTTTACCCCGACGCTGAGGGCTTGTCAGCCTGGGGGGAGGACTTAGCACCTTTGTGCACATGTGAGCGTGTGAGTGTGTGTGTTTATCGGAAGCAGATAGTGAAATTTAATTAAAACAGTTTGGCCCAATTGTAGCCTCTCATAGACTACACACTCACACAGAGAACACTTTCAGGTGGTCCCAGAATGCATTTCACTGTCAGTACCTCAGCTGTCCCCTTCTCTGTCACATCAAAGGCCAACTTCATTGAATGACATTCAATAAAACATCAAAATCTCCCAGATCAAACAAATAAATCATTGCCAAAAGAATGGTCATAGGTGTATTTTCCCAGTCGGGCTTGAACGCAGCATGTGGTCAATGCATTTACGCCCACGAGGGGTTTAATACAGAGACTCAAAGCCATGTAACACCCATCAATCCCCTGAGAGGCAATACATTTTCTCTTGTTCAAAATGAGACTTTTATGTGCGAGCAGAAGCACCAAAGAAGAAAAAAAAGAAAAGAATGTGCAATTACCTCAGCGCCATGCTGAGTTCATCTGATGCCACGCTACGATTCAATCACTTCCCCCACCCCCCGACCAGTTCCATTATAGCTGAGAGGAACAGGGATTGGTTTGGGTGATGATGTGAAGCTTCCTACTTTTGTCTTTCAATCAGATAACCGAGTTTTTCTGGCTTTTTTTTTTTCCTTCTTCTCCCCGTCTGAAGAGGGTCTGAACCCGGTGTGTTAGAGATGGCAGCCAGGTTCAGCGCTCCTGTTAGACGGCCGCACAGGTCAGTGGCTGCTGCAGAGCGACAGGGCGGCGGCAGGGGCAGATGGCAGCCAATACACACACGTGTACGCACACACACACTTTCTATTCCTGGGGCAGTGTTAGATTGGTCACAGTAGTCCTCCTGCAAAAGATGAGATATGGCGTTGGAGATAGGAGGTGGATAGCTTCAGGCACCGGATCCACACATGCACACACACAGACATGCTCACATATGAACACATATACACACTGTCATTATTATGCATCGGCACGCCCTCCAGCCAAAGCAGGTAAACAAACAGGGACTGGTGTTTGTCAAAGGATGCACCATAAAGCCAACTTAAGTATGAGATGATATCTGGTCTATCCCTGCTGCTCGCTGACCAAATACATTTCCTATGCAAACTCAAACCAGCTCAGATTTGGCTTTTTGCTGTATACACGAGCGCATATGGAGTAAACAGCGATACATGGTGAATTATGTTTCAATCCGAGGCCTGTTCAGTGAAAGGTCCAGGGATCTGTGGTTTGTCTTTGAAGGGATCTCGCCGAGTCCCAACGAAGTTAAATTTTGCAAATGGCCATGCATATTTAACCATCTCAGATGCAGCTTTGAGAAACTGCTTAAATTTTTAAATGTCGCAATATGCAACATTACATATAAATTCATCTCTTGTTTTGCTGCTCCCGTCTGTGGACCATTTGATTTACTGCAGCGAGTTATTCAGCATCCAGTCATCAAAGGTATTAGATCTGCTGTTTTAAACACTGGGGAGACATTCACTTGTCACGCAGGAGATAATGTTCGTTACGCACAGCAGAAAGAGGAAGAGCTGGGTATTTAGTATCGGATGAGGACAGTAGGTTCTAGAATAAGTAAAGGAAAAGAGCGCTGGGTGACTTCTGGTAATTACAGTGCCTATACTGAGCAGTTACTCAAGCAAACAAAACATCAACTGATATGTATTTTTCATGGTGTATTTGTTGAAATGCCTTTAGACATATGTTTAATTAAAATCCAACTTTTCAACATTCATCCAGTCAGGTAGTGTTGTGAGAGGCAAAAGTTTTTAAATCAAGTTATCTTATCTGCAGTTGGATAAAAAACACCCACAAATTCCGATAATCATAAAAATGCTGAATATCGTTCATCATGTATCCTTTACTATCATATTGTAATCCTTTTGTTATGTAGAAGCCCATTTTTGATAATACGGCATTCATAGTCATAGCACTCTCCTCAGAAATAGCCATTCTGTGTATTTGCATTTTGCTCTATATATTGTATTATTTCCAGCAGAGTTTCTGGCGCTGGATTTTGATCTGCATATGCACACACTTGCAGGATGAACAGAACACATTGTGTGATGCCAACTGACTATCTTTAGGTTTTTTTTGTTTTTTTTTATTAAGAAGCAATTAATCTTTTCAGCTATTGGTTTGTTAGCTTCTTTTTCTGTTTCATTTATGACAAATGAACCAGGACTGAAACATGCACGCTCTGCCTTTTGATGCAGGTGGTGCACAGTAGGATTATCAGTTTCTGATGAGCCAAAAGTTGCTCAGTGAAGTTGTAAACTGCTAAAACCAAAACAGTGACATAAAGATCCTAAAACCCTCCGTGCAGCTGAGGGGAACTGGGTGATTCTTTGGGTTTGGCACTACGAGCGGCACCTTTCACAATACACTTAGTAATTTAATCAGTGCAGCTTTTATGATTAAATCTTTAAAAATAGTAGGAAATAAAATAAATGGAAAGAATAAATGGAAAAGTTTTGCAGAAACAGTTTGAGAATTATATAAAGTTTCTGGTATAAAGATTTTTCAGAAAGCCCAACTTCCTTAAAATCCTGTCTCCTTCATGATCTTGGCCATTTCTATCACTGAACACATTATGCTAATGGGCAGAGTCAAGGCCCGCTTTGTCAAAGAGCCGCTGCTGCTTTTAGAGGGAGTGTTCAGGTTCATCAAGTTTTAATGAGCAAGAAGAGAAATCAGCAGAGACATCGCACACTTCACTTTATCCTGCCGCACTCCTCTGAACTATATGTAGCACACAGGTACACCTCAGCTATCAGCTGTTTGAATTTGTAGCCGCTTTCTTTATTTTTAGGAAAAGGCTTTCAATCAAGATTAAACATAGCTAATATTGCACATAATGAAAAGCAGGATTATCACGGTGATGCTTTTTGCCTTCCTAAAAAAGCGCTGTGCAGACAGGATGTAAAAGCTCAACCAAAGCTTGTGCTGTCTCTTCCTCACTTTTGCTTTTCTAATTGGATTTTTGCTTTTCCTCAGGAGACTGTGGGAAGATGTAGCTGCATTGTTTAAGAACGATATATGCTTGCAGATTTATTCACATGTCCTTGTTTAAATATTTTAAATGTTTTTGTTCGTATTTGCAAGCCATGGTTAAGTTGTGGGTGTGCTTTACTTATTTATTTTCTTGGGCCGAGGTTGTTGTCTCCTTGGATGAGCCAGACATGATTGACAGGGATTGGATGCCACGAGGAGATCACAATGCATCAAAAACATTTGAGATCAGATAGGATGAATTTGGGTCATTGCAGCAGCAGAGAAGACAATGTAGATAAGACCAAAGCAAATACAGGCTGTTGAAGATAAAACTGATTTTTTGGAAAGATTAGCAGATGAGAATGTCATCATACACACAGCTCACTGTTTTATTTGATGCACAGTTAGGGGTTTATAGTTTGATGAACAAATTCCTGTTAATATTAATTAAAAGCTGAAAATCTTTTTAATGTTGAGTCAAATAAAAACTAAGACCAAAGTTTAATGCATAAATAAAGCTGAAGCTTTTGCTCCTGGATGATTTCTCACTGGACAAGTGGAGAGAACAATGCTGTGCAACCATGTAGTTGTGATTTGCATTTTACATCACAAAACAAAACTAACTGTCCACTTACTGTTTTTTTTTTTCTGGAGCTTTCAAATGCATCTTATAGCCTTCATCGTCCATCCATCCAGCCATCCATCCATTTCCTTCTGCTTATTCACAGAGTATTCCATCCATCCTCTCCCTAGCAATGTTTTCCATCTCTTCCTAGGGGGTCCTGAGGGATTCCCTGGCCAGCCAGCAAGTTCTGGATCTACTCATTCGGCTGCTTGTACCCGTCATCTCATTCTTTCAGTCAGTCAGTTAATACCCAAAGCTCATGTCCACAGATGATGGTTGGAACATAGATTGATCCTGTAGAAATGCATGCATTACTGCTGACACCATACCAATCTGTCTATCAATCTCACGCTCTATTTTACCATCACACATGAGCAAGACCCTGAGATGCTTGAATTCCTTTGCTCAGAGCAGCAACTCACTCCTTATCCAGAGGAAGCAATCCATGGTTTTCCGACAGAGAACCATGGCCTCAGACTCAGAAGTCTCAGTTGCAAACACGCGATGAAGGTCATGGTCTGATGAAACTATTAGAACCACATCATCTGCAAAAAGACAAACCTCTGAGGATCCCAAACCAGACACTTTCTGGAGCCCTGACACCAACACCCAATGAAAATGTGGTGGCAAAAATACCTTAATTCGTTCTTCCACACTTGGAAGTAGGTTTCACACTTGCAATAAAAACTAAGCAAACTTCATCCCCTAATAAAGAGATACAGAGATGCAGTTGAAAATGAATTAAATTGACTTTAAGTTACAAATATTCATGCCTAAGTCTTTCCCGTCTTGGTTGCTTTGTTGTGCTGCTCCTTACATGAAAATCCAAAATGGCTGCTTGTTGGAGCGTCCATTCATAAATGTCATTTCACAGCAGAGCTGAAATTTCTTTAACTCCATGATGCATATCATCAAATATTTATATTGTGACATTTGTCAGACAGACTGCTTTTACTGTACATCCCTGTCAGGCGCTGATGTGCAAAGATTCCATCTTCAAGCTTCCACATTAATATTAATAACTGTACTGATGGAAGAAGATACATACAAATGTGTGAGTAGAGGGTTCTTTAATGTGTCCAGATTGTTAAATATCACAGATGGAGGTGACATATGCAGCATACGTCCATACATGAAGATGAGTCATTATGCTTGCAGTGTTGAAATGTTTTACTGTAGGAAATTTCCCTTTGAAAAGTGCAGTTGCATCCTAATTAAGCTGAGAAAGACCCCAGAGTTCATGTCAGTGGGTGATTCTGTATCTTCCAGCTCTGTAAGTGCAGCAGCTTGGTGCTCTGCTGCTATTTAGTGCAGCTTTTATCCAGCTTTATTTACTGTGAATGCAAACATATGTAGGCCCAGGTGGGAAGTGAAGCCATAACTCAGGCTTTTGTCATCTCACTGAGCTACAGGACCACATGCGCCTCAATCTTGGAAACCCACATTATAGAGATGTATTACACTACAATGAGCACATAGAGTATGAACTGTGCTGGGATGGTACGGCCAGAGGCTCTATCAGTGAGCAGAATCAAAAGTAAGGATCAGGATTTCTCTCCTCCCTGCCTTGAGTAACACACACGTACACAAACCGAGCCACGCTCACCATCTGCATTCACAGTTTGAGCTTCTGCCATGTGGTAGAAGGTGCAGAGATTCACAAGACTCTGTAGAAGAGGAAAAAAAAAAATCAACACTTCGTAGTGTATTCCACATAGATATGCAACTTTGAACCATTGGGGAAAGATAAAGCACTAATTGGAGCTCTCTGTAATGTAATTACACCTTCACTCTTTGTGATAAAAAATTAATTCTCTTGGTGCTATTTACCATCTCATTTACACTACTGGATATCTTGTACTGTTAAAACTCGGTGTAATTGGGTGGAGACGGAGGGAACGTAGCACCGCTGTGGACGTTAAACCTCATCTAAAACATGAAACATAAATAAACATAGTGCACGTATTCTTCTTTTCCTTGTTTCTTCTTCTTTTTCTGGTTCTCTCCCAGCAGCACCTCCATGCTGAAGTGGGAGGGCACGGTGTTCATAGTGAAAGAAATCAAAGCCTCCTCCGAAAGAAGCACAAATAGTCTGGGATTTTGGAAAAGGAAGTGTGTGCTCTCAAACTTCCTCACAGGCTTTTCATCATTTCCCTGCTTAATTTAATTTTTGTTTCCAAGAAATTGATTGAAATATGCGCCTTGTCTCTGCCATTTTCGTTTTAGGCATTCGACACAGCAAATATACTCTGCTGGCGGCGTCTGAGGCCCGGTGTTGTGCACCTGAGCTTTTTGTAGCTTTTAAACCTCTGGTCGGATCGTCCATGGCGGGATAAGGACTCAAGGATAGTCAAGGATTATGCAGGATTGCTCCGGCATTGCATAAGCTAATATCGTGTCTCGTTGGCTTTTTATGTGTATGGGTGTTGCTGGGGCCATATGCTGCTGCCTTAGGGCCCAACAGGGGATCAGTGCTGAGCAGGAAGCGTTGTGTTATTAATACCCCAGGTGCAACATTGTACATCTTCCTCAGGCCCTCATTTTTATCATTCTCACCTCCATGGAATCGAGGATTAATGTGTGTGTTTGTGTGTGTCAGATGTGAGCTCCTTTTTCGTTTTTTGTGTCCAAAGTTTTCAGTCCGTCCTTGACTCTGTATCCCGTATTTAGGGTGGAAAAAAGGCAGCGAGAATAAGGCAATGTTGATCACACTATTTTTAGACAGAGTGCTGGGAAATGTATCAATTATTGAAGCCTGTGTGTGTGTGTGCGTGTGTGTGTGTGTGTGTGTGTGTGTGTTCTGAGGGAAGAGAGAAATGGTGTAAATATTAATAATGAAGGACTGAAGTGTCAAAGATAGAGAGTGAAGGGAGAAGAAGGAGACGGGCTGGATGAGAGTACAGGTGGAGTTTTTGTGGAGCGGGGGTTGGCACTGGCTGTTCTTGTACCTGGGGTGATAATAACTCAGTCCAACACATTTTCTGACACGTTTCTCAGCACTGACACTTCACTGGGCCGGAATATTAGAAAAGGCCTCTCGAGGATGAACACTTTGAGCCTGTTTGGTTTCAGATCAGTGGTACTCTCCGAGCCATTATCTCCACATTTCAAGTTTGAGTGTTAAAGTGAGTTAATCTGCTTTTGTTTCCCATTCACCCCTCAGACAACGTGCTAAAATTCCTTCAACATTCATGAGAGGTCTTGAATGTTTCACCATGTTTCGCATCAGACTTGCTTTTGATGCCACCGCTGCTGTTTAGAGATGTTTTTTTTTTTCAGTCAGACATGTGCAGTCAGACAGTTTTTAAACGATGCAAATATGAATTTACAGGGAGGTCGACAGATTCTTTGTATCTGCTGATAAGTGGATGCAGAGAGAAGTGAATTGCGCCTCCTTCACATAGAAGGATTCAAAGTGGCAGGCGCTCTCGTGCCTCTTGTGACCGACAAGCTTGCAAATGTGTTTGTGTTGAATATGAACAGAATTTACATACTCAGTTCTGATTGGCCGCTTATTTTCTCACAATGCCACTTCACTAGGTTCCAGAGCGATGTATTTTTCTTCATTGTTTTTCTCATTCATGTTACCAAATTTGTTTAAATGCAGCCCTATCCCCTGGAAACAACATTTTGATTTGAAATTCATTTTCTGTTAACACATCGAGCAAATGTTGTTTAGAAACGCTTGTGGCAAGTTGCAAAGATGTTGATCGCGGATGAGATCTGTTGATTAATATTTATTTGAAATGATGATCTCTCCCTACCCTTAACCAAAGAGCCTTTATCAGCTAAACCTACCCAATATCGTGATATTTCCTAACCTTAACCAAAAAACTTTTGTTGTAGGAGTCTGGAATTTTATATGCTGCCGTCCACCCCAGCCTGCTCCTTGGAAATGTAATGAAAAACTCCTCCAAAAAACCCTGTTAAGAGGAAAAAAGGAGGGACACGTCTTCCCAGGAATGACAGACGCGTGATAACTTTGTGTTTTTGTTTCACTGGGTTGTCACCAGGTTGTTGCTCTCTCAAGTGTGACAGTGCATTACCATAAAATTAAACCTTTCTCAGTTTACCCTGGTTATTTCACAATAAATGGCATCAAATTTCAAGTAACTCTGTGCACATGTGAGCGAAGCATTATTGTAAGAACACTTAATATTGAAATGCAGACTTCCTATTGAAAATGATCAAAGCCCAACATCATCAGGGTTAATTTTTCAGACTTCACAAGATTTAATACGGGTGTTTTCATACACCACTGTAGTACTGTAGTACTACCCGTGACTAATAACTCAAGTTGGCATGTGAAAACAGTGGAGTGGCCCTTTAACTACACAAATTACAGCTACATTGTGATGAAATACCATAATTTGTGGCTATTAGTCACGCTGATGTGACAGCCGCAGTACTTGAATGTCCTTATTTATCACTTTCTTATTGTTATGCTCACTCTCAGGGAGTCAATTAAAATTAGACCCCAATCATATTCACTCTCGTATTCAGAATGGTTTGCCAAAAATGTGCCAAAAAGAGTTAAACATGAAAATTGTATTTCTTAGCCATTTACTTCTAATTGATGTTTATGTTTATGAGCAATTTTCAGTTGAAAATAGTCTGGCTTTGCCAGCTGGTATTCTGCTCTCCTATCTGATTACAGAAAGCATAAAACAATAAAACAAAATGAATTTGGCTCATTGGAAACTGCTCATGCCCTGCATATGGATGAAAACTTTTGTAGAAAACAAAGCAAAACCTCTTGAGGATTCAGATATATTTTAGTCTTTGGTGTAATTTCTTTCACATTTTTGCGATTGCAGACTCAGGTGTCAGCCCTGCCCTGCTACTGATTGGTCTCATTTTAGTAAAGGAGCGGATGGTTGAAGATTTGTACCTGACTGCCTTGTTATTAATCCTATTCAGTGCAGGGCAGATGGATATTAAAAGATATATCAGAGCGACTAAACCATGTGAGATGTGTCTGTCCTTCTATTCAGCGAGACGCTGTCTGTGTATGTTGACTGATGAAGTTGGATTGAAATGTAATCGACAGGGCAGCTTTGAGAATTACTTTTTTATTGAAGCCATCTCTGTTGTGGCCCAGCAAATGTTTTTGCAAGCAAGGCATCAATTCACACTATTTACACCAATCAAAGCTCTTTATTTGAACACCTCCTCCATGCGTGCACACACAAGCCTGGGTCAAAGGTCACACTCCCACCCCCATGTCTTCTCCCATTATTTCCAGCCCGATTTCCAGGATGTAAATGGTCTCATGTAGAGTTGAATGCATATGGGTAAGGTTGAAGCATGAATATGGAAGAGATGCACACACACACTCGCACTCTGGCTGGTCACAAACCCCCACCCAAACCAGCTGGACATCATCTGCAGGGAGGGGATGGACATTGAACAACCCAACCCCACCCACCCTCATGCACTATTCATGATGACCTTTCCACCGCCCGTTTCTCCATCTCCAACACACACACACACACACACGCCTTAACCACCATTGACTGGTCCAACCTGTGGCCCTTGGGAAATTCATGCAGGTGCATTCAATGCCGCTGCTGTTAACATTTTAGTCCAGCCAACGGTAGGTGTTGCACATCAGGATGGCGGTAGGGTCAGCATCCATGGGGGGATGGATGGATGGATGGATGGTTGGTTAGGAATGGGAAGAGCAAACTTGTGGTTGTGTAAGTACTCCACCTCCACCTCCACCACACATGATAGAGGAGTGTACGTGTATAACAACATTTTTTCTTCCTTCAGTAATACAAGTTGAGGTGCCCTTGAACAAGGCGGCGTACAGTCAGCTGCTGCAGTGGAGCAGCTCAGCAGCATGTGTTGAACGCATAGAAATTTATTGTATGAGTTGCTGAAGAGTCTGGAGGTCAATCAACTGAGTGTAGGTGAAAATAAAGCAAAGGATAAATGAAGGTCAAAAATAATTCCCAGTGATTGAATGAATGATACGTTAGTAGAGCCAGACCTTTATGTTGCATTTATACCAGGTTCATAGTTTTTCCCACTATGCACTATGCAACTTACACCCTCCCAGCTTTAATTGCACAGCAGGCTCGTATTGATCAGAGAAGACACCGAGATGACTGAGTTAGATTGCTTTACCTTCTCACCATCAGTATGAATGGAAATTCCTTTCAGAGAGTTATTTAGAAGCTGTGCAATGTATCATTTTCTTGTTTGAGAGCAACAAAGCTTCAATTTATTTGGCCCTAGAGGCTGTATAAATGTGATTATTACACCTGAAATATACAAAGAATCACATATATTTTTGAAATAAATACTATAAGACCTGTTCCCATATGGCAAGAGATATAGAAGTATCCATTGTCTTACCACCAGACGTCAGAACAGCATCTTGTCCTCACACTGTGAGAGCCAGTCCTCACCATTCCACCATGTATGTTTTTTTTGTTTTTTTTCTTTGCATTTTTAGAGATAATTGACCCTTTCTATGTCCCGCCCTTTTTTGCTCTGCATTCCAATAACAGTTGAGCAAACTTGCTACCTTAATCAAACTGTCTCCTTTTCCTGTAAAAGCAACATGTAGAGTTAAAGTTAGTTAGTCTTAGCAAAATGCTACCTACTTAGCTATCTTGCATTTTCCAAACATTAGCTTATTTAAGATCCAACTATGTCTTTTGTACTGGTGCCCCAGCAACATGTTTTAACAATCTTCAAAGTACAAAAAACAGGAAAGCAAGTTGACCGATGTACCAAGTTTGCTGAACTGTTATTCAAGCACAAAGCAAAATGGGGCGGTCCATTGTTGTTTTTGTGAGTAAATGGAACTACAGCTAGCATCTCAAGTGTCATAAATTATCAATAAATTACCCTTGTACCTTGAAGTAAGTGATATATTGGCTAAAAATGACTGTAATGTGAAAGGCTTACTACCAAAGTCAGAGGAATGAAGACTGCTGGTAAAGAAATTCTAAACTAGCATGCTAAAGGTAGCTATAGCTACATCAGCTCAACATAATTTTCTTAGGAGTTTGTGGACATTGAACCAGAGTTAGAATTCAGTGAGATGCTAATGTTTCTCTGTATCTCCAGAATGCTTAACTAGGCAGCTGTTTGCTAACCTCTTAATCTTGATAACTGTTTATGGGTGCTGTTTCCGTTAACTAGTTTAGTCTTTCTTTCCTGAATAAATAATTTAAAAACACAATAGGCTTTTCTTGGGCATATTTAATGTTCTGGTCCTTTGTTACTCCTCTTTTTTTTATTATTATCAGAGACTACCATGTGTATTAACAGATTTAAACCCCTGAGAATCTTGAAGAATAAGAGGCATTAATATGGATCTGTTTTGGTGCTGCCTATTATAAATCACATTTTATATGTTGCAGCTTAAGCATTGTTCTATGGGGAAATTCTTCTTATGAAATGACTAGGATATTGTTACAATAGAAATTGTCAGAGGACGTGAACAGAATGAAATGCTCTCAATTTGGTCATGCTGTAATGCACTTAACAATTTAATCATTTTCTGTGTTAATTGTTCAGTGAGACTTGGTATCCGCTGTAGCCTGCACACAGTCTTGGATGCTCCAACCAAAGGTGACACACACACTAACACTCCAGCTGACTTCTTTGTATCTCCTGCTGTCGTGTATGAAAATGAAAATGCTGAATGCATAATAGGCAACAAGGCCCTTGGGTTCGTCTCTCACTGTTCGCATGCTATTTTACCTAACGAAAACAGTTGTTACTTTTCATATCTTTACTACACAGATACCCATAAATTCACGCTGGAAAAATACATACCCAGCACCACTTACCATATGAATAGCCCTGCATTTAGCATAAGTGATTCAAGTTAATGCAGTCTGGCACTCCATTAAATGGAAAGAGAATCTGATGCAATCTAAATTTCAAGGCTGCTCGCCTCAAATGTTCTGGCTTCCTCTCCAGTGACGAACTCTCTGCACATTTTGCCTTGTTTAGCAGCAGCAAACCCACGTACTGCTGTCACCTTATTCTGTCTTCAAGTGCTTTTGGAGATATCATAATTACACGTTGAGCAGAAACTAACAAGTCAACAAAGTGGTTAATATGAGTCATACGGTTGGAATTGGTGCTGCTAAGATATGATCTCACTGGTGACGAAAGCATTTCACAAATGTATGTTTATCAGTTATGTATTTTAAGATATGTTGTGGTTTTATTATGTATACTAAAATATATAAATGCAACACAGTAAGATTTCTTCTATGCATGGAAAAAGTTAATTTCCTACAAATTTTGTTCAAACTTTTGTTAAAATATGTGTTAGTGAGCACTTCTGCTTTTCCAAGAAAATCCATTCACCTGACAGGTGGTCTTTGACTTGTCACCATAAAGGTGCATTTTATCTTGAAAAAAGACATCTATTTGGCACTTAACTATAGCTATTTCACACAGGGCAGCAATACCAATTTTTTTCCCAGGAGGGCAAAGTCATGACCCACTGTGCTCTGCCTCTGATTGGCTAGTACTCATTGCCTTCGTTGGTTGGGTTGGTTAGGTTTATGCATGATGAGTGACTTGTTAGGGTGAAGGTAATAATATCAGGGTAAGCCAATGACAGTGTAGAGGAGGTCATGAGAAACGGGGTTCTCCATGCATCTTTCATTTTATTAGGCACTGAAGTATAGGTATTTCATACAGGGCTATAGATACAGGTACAGTTTTTTTTCCTAGGAGGGCAAAGTCATGACAAGCTCTGCTCTGCTTCTGATCAGTTAATGCAGATATTCTTACCCTAACCCTAACCAATCGCTCTTCAGGCCTTAACCTAAATATAGGCAATGAGTACTAACCAATCAGAGGGAGAGTAGGGCAGGTATGACTTTGCCCTCTCGGGAGAAAAAAACGTTATCTTTAGCCCTGTGTGAAATAGTCATAGTTCACTGCTTAATAAATGTCTTTTTAAATATAAAACTGCTATTTTATACAGGGCTGCAGATACTACTTTTTTCCTAGGAGGGAATACCACAAGTACTAACCCATCAGAGGCAGCTAATGACTTGGCATTGACCTCATGACTTGGTATCTGTAGCCCTATGTAAAATAGCTATAGCTCAGTGCCTAATAAATTTATTTTTTCAAGGTAAATATGCACATTTGTGAAGAGAAGTCTTAGATCTTTTACTTCAACTTATGAAAAACAGGGGAAAAAATGAAAGTGTTTCAGTGATATTTTTATTGAGTATAGAGGAGTCAGTGTAATGATTCTCCTATTGTTCATCCTTGGACATCAATGCAGCTGTAGAAAATGAACTGAAGAAAACATTATATGCTCCATGCACATTATTCTTTTTCTGCTGCAGCTCGGAGCAAGCTTTGTCCTGCTTTCTTTCCAAAATAAAACCATAGCCATTAAATCACAGCCACAGTGTCCATTTGGCTGCAGAAGAACTTGAACGGGTGACAAGTCATATTTACAGTTTGTGAACTTGGAAGAAGCGGCTTATGAAGAGAGTCTGAAGGCAGTGTGAAACACCAGCAGTCAAATCATTTCAGAGAAGCACTCGAGATGAAAAGAAAACAAAAGGCTGGCGCTGAGGAACGCATGCTTTAAAGTTTTCCCGAGCCAAGGACGACTCGTATCAAAACCAAAATGAAGCTTTTCGAGACAGGATATTGCTCAGTGAGGTTCACCTGCAGCCCCAAATGCCTGGCATAGTTCTGCAGCTCTGAAATCAAACAGGATCCAAGAAACTCTATTTGTTCCAGGCTTCATTTTGCATTTTATCACACATGAAGTCATGCTCGCGATGTAATTCCACCTGTCTCACTTCCCAAACTTGTCTGCAGCCCACCTAACTGGAGCTGAACTAATTCAGCCTGACATGATCCCTGTTGATACGATGTCAGGATGCGCCGTCCTAATCGGCCTCAGACATATGTCATTCGGGCTAGGGATCATTAGCGTGCCCTCCGGGGGGAAACATATCATGCAGTTGAGTCGATGATGATTCAGAAATGAATACCTTCCCTGCGTTCTCTCTCTTCCCACTCTGTTCCCAAAGGTAGCGAGGGGGGAAAAAAAGGCTGCAGAAACAAGCGTGGAGAGCTAGCGCGAGACTGTGGAGACAAAGAGGAGCATTTATCTGTGTCTCCATATGTGTTTAACATTGGAAGATGCTGAATCACTCAGCCAAAAAACCTTTAATATATGAAACAGGCGTGCCATATGTTTTAAAAGACTGTCTCATTTGCAGGCGATGCGTTTGTCGCCGCGCATTAAAAATGTTTTCCATATAAATTGGTTGGTGTACGGCGTGATAGATAAGCGCCAAAGTGAAAAGGGACAGAATGGTGGAGGGAGAGAAGACAGTGTGTGTGAGTGAGCCGTGGTTTGTTGTCATTACTGTTGCATTTACATTTTCATTTTGACACACTCGTTGACAAAGAGGGAGAGGTGTTGCACGTTAATGGAATAAAATTAAAAGCCATTTTTTATTTTGATTGTTTTGCTCCTTTATAGCTGATCTGATCTCTTCTTTGGCAAGATTAGACCTCAAACACACACGCACGTACACGCGCACGCACACACACACACACACACACACTCGGAGGTCCCAGATGAAATATACACACCATTGAACTTCACCCCAAGAACAGGTAGCACACACCTGCAGGCGCTCACTTGTTGTTGGACACACACACACACACTTGTTTGTGTATCCTAGAGAGGATGGATCAGTGGTAGGTTTTCACTCTGTTCCATTGGCTGCACAGACCATTAACACCCTCTGTCTCTCTCTCACACACACTCACACACACACACACACACACACACACACACAGAGGAGCCTTGTAATGCATTGTCTCAGTGCAGAATGGGATCTCACGCGCCCTTGTACACACAGACACACATTCACTCACATAAAAAAAACACTCACACAGCAGTCAAAGCTCCACTGGACATGGAAGCAAACATCGCCTTCCTGCTTTCCATCTCGCCACAGGGCGAAGAAGTGAGGTGCTGCACAAGTTTGCTTGACATTCAGTAAGTGTGTATGTGTGTATTGCATGAGAGTCTCCTGTGCTTTTTAAAGAGTTAAAGGGATAGTTCAGATTATTTGAAGTGGGGTTGTATGAGGTCAGTGTATTACCTACCGTACATGGCCGTCGGCACACCCCCAGTTTGGAGAAGCAGCGGTATTATGGGTGTGGGAAGCTCAGCAATGTACTGCTGTGACCAGGCTCAGCAGCAAAATGTATTTTGGTCACCTAAAAAAATAATATCAGTTCAAGCATATGCCATATTTAGCATATTTTCACTGCTTTACCTTGCCACTAGAAAGGCTTTTCCAACAGGAAATTGCCGTTACATAAGTCTAATATCCCCCTCTCCAAACTAACCAGACTCCTTTGGCAAAATTAGTAATTTCACCTCATGGGAATAACAGTACAAAGCAGTATTTAGCCTACATAACAGCAATTTTCTGTTTGAAAAGGCTGTTTGACAGCAAGGTGAAGCAGCATACTCTGAAACTGAAACTTTTTTTTTTATGTGGACCTTTTTAAAGTGTCTAAGGTACATTTTACCGCTGACCCTGTTGATAATCCTCTCTGCTTGTCCAAACTGTGAGTGTGTCGACCGCCATCTACTGTAGGTAAACACTGATTATGGATGCCTCATACAACCCCAGTTAAAACTACCCCTCTAAGGGTAAACTGACTGTCCTGATTATGCTTTTATGTTGAAATCATACCTGTATCCAGACAGTAAAGTTGAACCAGGTATTATGATTTCCATCTGTGTCCACGAATTAACTTTGCCTCTTTGCAACTAATGCTTGAAGCTTATAGGTGGTGCTGGTAGCTAATTTTGGAGGGTACCTGTATGACTCACACACTTTCCAAACAAAGCGTAGACTCGCGAGTTGGAGTGACCTCAATTTACCTGACATCTTAGCTCCACTGCAAACTCATTCCAGCACTTTGTTTAGCCTCCACTCCTTCTGTTCAGTCAGAATCTGGGTCCAGTCTGGTGCTTCTCTGTTCTGTTCTGTTCGGGCGGTTCACTGGATTGTACGTTTTGTTGGATGAATACAGCGGTCGTAAAAGTCACCCACAGTGGCTGACTTAATTTCGTCCAGCTCTGCTTTTAAGCCTAATTTAAACTTTACTGCAAACCCAGTAAAGTTGGCTCTCCTAAAGTTTGAATCGCTTTCCTAAATAAGTATTTTTCATGGTGAATTTAAAGCAGTCAGAAGAATTTGTGAACCAGACCACTGTGTGTGTATAGATAGAGGAAAATCAGTAAAATGACCTCTCTCCCATAACAGATGAATGTACAGATTGTCACTGATGTGTATGAAAGTTAGACAGCAGCTGAAACCCATGTGTTTCAGTTTTTTTTCCTTAGATATTTCTGTTTTTATTTAACAGAAACTTTCGTGAAGTTTTTCTCTTTGACTTCCCACTCATAATGCTGCCAACTATTCAGGCTTCATAGCTTTTTTTCATCGATTTCCAATTAAGATGATCTTGAAATAATTTTGTCAGCTCTATGTTGTTCAGTCACTCTCATTTTTTGATATGATTTTTCTTGACTGTGCACTGTGAGTCCCTCCTGCTCAAATGGTCCGTTTTCAACATTTAGATTTACGATTCATCTTATCTTAATTACATTTTAGTCATTTCGCTGACAACAATCGAATAGAAAGTATGTGGTTATACTGTTGTCAAGGACACAGTGGTTGGCAACTAATGATTATTTTGATCACTGATTAGATTTCTGATTGCTTTTTTCAAGTGAAAAATTAATTGTTTGAAATGTCAGAAAATGGAAAAATTACCATTGCAAGTTCCCAGTGCTTACAGTGATGTAATATTCAGATGATAATAATACTTTAATAAAACAGAAAAACAGCAA
Organism: Lutjanus erythropterus; assembly: GCF_056507025.1. Lineage (NCBI taxonomy): Eukaryota > Metazoa > Chordata > Actinopteri > Lutjaniformes > Lutjanidae > Lutjanus > Lutjanus erythropterus. Next base: position 32,939,077 of record NC_139322.1, read on the forward strand.
ATCCTCACAAATAAAAGCTGAGCGCTGTGCTTTTGCATTTCTTCTTGATAAACAAGAAATTAATCACCACAATTGATGGATTCCTTTTATGTTGATTATAGTACTGTAATTCAATCAGTGAAATCAAATCATGATGATATGATGTTATGTTCACATTACTGGTTCTGAGTGGTGATAGGCTGATTAATTGGTCGTCTTTTCTCAATGTTAACACATTTCTCTCAGCCTAAATGACAGCAAATCTACTCCAAGGCCATTACTAGTTAGCATTTGTATAAATTATGTTATTATGTATAGAATAATGCAGTTGAATTATGTTGCTTCTGTTATACTGTACTTCTACCAGTCACGCTCTGAACTGTACAGCAGCTGTAATATTAATCTAAAACAGGCCTGGGCGATATGGACAATCTCTATGTAGATATGTTGGGTTTTCAGTGTGCTTCTCTGTGCATCTCTGTGCAGGTTTCAGTAGAACTGGCACCAAGCAGTGCATAGAATGGTCTTACTGATGTATTGACCCCAAAGACTGGGTCGGGACCCACTGGTGGGTCACAGGGGAATTTATGTGGGTCCCCAAATGATAACAGACTATGGGCAAAATTCTGGAAATTCAAATTTTATATCCACAGTAAACTTTTATAAAGCATAAATACATATAAAGTGATCCAGAAATGGCAGTAAAAATGGTCACCTCTTCTTGATAAGGTTTATTGCAAATAGGGTCGTGACGGTTTGTCATTTTTAAGACAGTGGGTCCCCAGGAAAGAAGTTTGAGAAACACTGCCCTACAGAAAAACCAAATCCAGCATGAGATTGAGTAGATAATGACTAACTTTTCATTTTCGGCTGAACTATCCCTTTAAAACCAGGAAAAGAACACCTGTGTAATATCAAAATATAACGATCCACAGTCTAAGGTAATATCTAGTCTCATATCACAATATCAATATAATATGGATATATTGCCAAACCCTACTATCAGTCTCAGAAAGTACCATGACAATAAAACCACAGTCAGTTGATAAATTGAGTAATCGATTCAGGCCTGCAGCAGCTCACTCTATAACTGTTCTGACTCAGGATATGTGGACATGTAAATGAAGTTGTGTAAATTGGTGTCTGTGGTCACTTAAATTGATTTAACAACACTTCACCACCCCGAGTCTCACAGTTCAATTCCCAACATGTGCACTGACTTCAATACAGTTAGTCCATACAGCCTGAAGTAAGGTCAATGTAACAGCAGCAGCTCCACAAACCGAATCACAACACACACACACACACACACACACACACACACACACACACACACACACACACACACACACACACACACACACACACACACACACACCGACTTGCCCTTCATCAGTGTTAATTTACAGGGCCCACACCATTAACACAGCACCACCGTGCTGCAGCACCCATCAGCTCCGTCTCTCTCGCTCTCTCGCTGTCACTTGGAACTATTGGCTCGGAAATGGGGAACACGGTGGCAGCTATTAATTATGTTGGGTGCTAACTGCCAAGTCACATTGTGTATGTATGTGTGCGTACGCCCGTGTATTTACCTGTCGTGAGCTTTTGCAGAAGTGTCTCAAACACTCACACGCGCAAACAGTCAAATGAACCGGCTATTGGTCAGTCGGAGAGGCAGTCATCATGTATTTGCTGCACACACACACAAACACACATACACACACACACACACACACACACACCAAACTAATACTCAGACCGGCCAGCTCATGCCGATACTGGGTCAGAGAAAGAAAGAAAGAAAGGGAGAATGCAGGAAAGGTGGGGGGTGAATAAAACAATAGGGTGTGGGTTGGAGAGAAAAGTGGTGGAATGTGTGTTTGTTTACAGAATAATAATTCAGACCTGTAATGACAATGAAACTGTGCACAAATGCATAATCATACAGACACATAGATCCCTGTGCATGAATGATTGTTTATATTTGCTCCAATCCCGTCCATGTAACTTCATGTCAATGCTGGTACCAGTTAATCTTGCAACAATGGGCAGATTTTCTCACGGGTGTTGGATTCTCCCTAAACACCACCAATTATTGGTGTTAGTGATTTGTAAGGCTCCCCTCAGGCTGAACAAATGCTATGAGACAAAAAAAAGGCACAGGTTTACATTTTTTGTATTTTATGCAGACACACATTTTGCATGCAGAAAACCGCCGGGTGAAAAAGAGTCTCCACAGATTTAACAGTGTTGTTGAACTTCTGAGTCATGATTTAATAAGAATAAAATAAAAGATTCACAAAAAACTAAAAATGTACACTTGCCTACGGTGTATAGGTACAGTAAGCAGACACAATGCCGAGCACAAACTGCTGCAGTTGCATTTCCTTTGACAACTGAATTCTCTGCAGCTGCTTAAATTAGGGCGGCATAAGGTTTCTTTTCATTATCATTCAGTGTGAATGTCAAAAATGTAAGAGAGAGCTGTTAGTGTCCTTCTACCAGTACAAAATCCAGAAATATTACTTTTCCAGTGATGTAAAACAGAACAGCAGGAAATCTTTACATTGGAGAAGCTGGAACCACTGAATGTTTGATGAATTCCAATTGTTTGATTAGCAAAATTATTCAGTCAAATGATTAATTAATCGTTTCAACACTAACTGAAATCACAATATTTCTCATTCCACAAATCTAAAGACTGGGGCTGCAACTAGCAATTATTTTCATTATCAATTAATCTCCCTCTCTTTTTTTATCAACATCCAAGTTCCCAGAGTCCAAGAGGACTTCAGAGATCTTATTTGGTTTTCATAACTCAAAACTATTAGTAAGGCAAGTTTTACTCAAATAACAACTTAAACAATTAATTATTTATCAAAATAGTTGGCGATGAATTTTCTGACAGTTGATTAATCTATTGATTAATTATTTCAGCTGTTTAACAGACATTAACCTTCAACACTGTTCATTATGCCTCTCATAGCATTTTTATACCAAAACTAGTGTGTACATGCAGAATTTGACTGACCTTTTTCCCACTGCCAGGAGACAAGTTTGCTTTTTTTTTTGCTTTTTTTTGTGTGTGCTCTGAAAAGCCGTGACCCAGTTCATATCTGTGCAGGAGAGCAGAGAGAAAAACGTTTCTAAAAGTCTCTGTGTGTTCAGACCTTGGTACTTTTGTACCTTCTGACTGAATCTCTGCAGTTTGAAGTTTAGTTTTTCTCTCCGCCGCCAGACGCTCAATTAAGCACAAGGACAACATAACTACACACGTAGTTACACGAGTCAAACTGAGTCAAGTCAAGCAGCACCTGTGCTTGAAAAAAGAGCAAAAGACTCACAAAAGTTCCTGATGGAGGTGACCCAAGAATAAAAGCGGATTGTAACCTTTCTCACTGCAGTGTATGCCACCATGGCAATGCTGCCAACTAGGGCTGCAACTAACAATTATTTTTTTTTATTTTCTCTATTAATTGATTGGTTCTTTGGTCTCTAAAATGTCAGAAAATGGTGAAATGTTTCACAAAAACCCCAAGTCCAACCCTCAAATGTCTTGTTTGGCCCACAACCCAAAGATATTAGGTTTATTGTCATAAAGGGTTAAAGAAAGGAGAGAAAGAAAATCTCAAACCCGTTAATTGATTATCAAAATAGTTGGCGAGTAATTTAATAATCAATTCATAATGAATAAATTTGTTAGTCATCGCATCTCTACTGCCAAACACAGCAAGCCATGTTGTAGTAAGTCTTCCTTTTTTTCATGTCCTATCATGTATGATATACTGAAAATGGGAACGCTCCTCCCTTTAACCAGGTGACACAGGTGGCGTCTGGCCTGCTGAAGTGTCTTTGAGTAACACTGCTGAACCCCTGTCATCTCCAGGCTGTGGTTTGAGCAGGAAGTTTCCCAACAGGGAGAGGTAAACTCTCACATAGTTATCAAATTACTGAGGTTTTGATTCAGAGTTAACCTTGTACAGTGCAGATTTAACAGCATGACTGCAGATCAGCTCTCAGACCCGTCAGATTTGTCTCCTAGATTATATTAGATCCACTTATATTCAATAAATGTGTTTGTACAAATGCATGCACCAATGATTTATGAGGCCGACGGGGGCTTTCTTACACCACCGTCATCAGTCCCAACATCTCCGCAAACATCTGCTCTCCTGAAATGTCCTTGAACCAGACACCGAATCCCTACCAGCTGCAGGGCTGCCGTCCAATCGCTCAGCTCGGCTCGGCCCCCGACGTCCCCGAGGAGGGACGAGCTAAAACAGAAAGCATCAATCAACATAAAGGTACACAGACCTCACCGGTCTGTTTAACAGCAGACAGTGGAACTTATTGCATTACCACAGGCAGCAGTGAACCAGACAGCCACCACACACACACACACACACACACACACACACACACACATTCATGTCCAGTACTGCGACGTCTTTAATGATATCATTAGGCAAAGTCTCTTCCACTATCCGGTGTTACGACACCTCAGAGAGAGCTTCATTAAAGAGCAGCACTGCACAGTCTCTGCTCTCTTTGTCTGTTCATACACTACATGAATGGAAATGTGAATTATCATAATGAAGCTTTTGTGTTGTTTCTGATGTGTGTACATATACGTGTGCATGTTTAGATCTTAGATAAGAGGTCTGCATTGGACCATGTGGTGAGGGTCTAAACTGTCAGATTGGTGTCATGGAGACCATGAGCCGTGCACAGACTGGAAATTCCTCCAGTTCTCACCTTTTTTTCCCCCTGAATCCTTCCTTGTCATTTTCCTTCTTTTCCACTCTCTATCTCACACACATCCCCACCCCCACTTTAATAGCAAAAGCTAATTTATAATTGCCATATATGCCATGAGACCATGAGCTCCCCTCCTCCAGAGAAACAAACATGTCTTCTTGAATCAGCCTCAGTGTATACAAGTGTCCAGCCCTCCCAGTTGTCTGCAGTCACTGAATGGATATTTATGTGTGTGCAGGTTGGGGCGTGGTGTTTGAACACATGTCTTATTATGGAGGAAATGTGCAGCATATTGGGACTGGAATGTGGTGTAATTTGATAAGCGCATCCAGAGGCATGCCAAGCCACATTCAAAGACATCGGGGAGCACAGGGAAGGAACGATATGAATGTGCAAAAGGGTAACAGTTGCCCAGTTGCCCCGGGCAACCAAATTGCAATGCTGTCAACCATCTTGTTTGGCCCGGTTGGCACCGTTGACAACCACTTTTCCATTTTACAGGAAAAAAAAAATGTATCCTTTGGCTTTGTTGTAGGGTCTGGGTGAATGTGGAGCAGGGTTAATAAACTACTGAAGAAGCCTGTGAAGTCTCAAGGGGTGAGCACTTTTCATAGGTGCACCCTAAGGACACCAAGCTTTAAAAGCAAGTTCCACTAGCTTCTGTAATGAGCATCTAAAGCAGGACTTGCAGTGAGAATGTGCACTCAAGAGCTGAGAATTATCGTGTCTGATGATTGATGGGCTGAGGCGCTGGTTCATTTTGTGCAAAATTTCAACACACACAATTCAGAAAAGTCTATAGGCTACACTAAAGTAACTCTAGACTCTGAGATATACCTGAAAATCATTGACAGTTGTAACATTAGACTCCAGGCTTCTTGTAATCTCATCCATATTTTTTTGGTGACTGGGGGACTCCTGGAAGCCTTATTTCAGGATCATTTCAGTAATATTAGAACAGGTAATAGAACCATTACCACTATATTTGCTATACATGAAGCTGGCAAAGATACAGTGTATCTGTAGAGGAAGAAAATGTAATCCCATTTACCTCTCTAATAACCTGCTGGAGAATACTTTATCACTATAGGAACAATTCAATAATCTATGCCACGGTATTGTTTTGTGGTTCCTAAAATGCCAATGAAATATGTTTATATAGCAACCAAATACTCAAATTAGCTGCTTAAATCTCTGCTGTATATAAACATCTACACCTCCCTTCCAGTTTATTCTTACAGCACTTTGTCAAGTCACTGACAGTGTTCTAGAGTTGAGGAAAATTGTGTTTGGTAAAGGCAGCTAAAAACAGAAATATTAAATTAACAATAATATAGCTTTTTTTTTTTGTCAAGTAAGTCAAGTGAGTTTTATGTATACAGTACCAAAGTTATCTCTGGGAATGTTGAGCAGGTCTAGACTGTACTAAAATTATTTACAGAGACCCCACAGCTCCCACCATGAGCAAGCACTGAGGCAACAATGGAGAGGAAAAACTTCCTTTAAACAGGCAGAAACCTATAGTGGGCAGCCGTCTGCTGCAACCACTCATCTGCTGAACAAGGTTCTGTTGCTTGTCACGTTGTAATTCATGTCAACTGGATTTTGAAGTTTTCTTACATCTGCACCAGAACATAGTAGTTACAGTAAGTGTACTGTAGCTCTCTATTTAAATACTATAAATCAGGCTGCTTGCAAAACCTCTAAACCTCTATTATGGGATACTGAATAACTCAAATCTCTTTCAAACTCCAAACGATCTGCTGAATCTCTACATTAGAGAGACGCTCTTATCTGACACAAGTGAGAAATGACAGAGCAGATCTTGTTCCTAAATACAGTATAATACCCTGAAAATACTGAATCTAAATATAGTCAGCTAAAATTATTTCATTTTAGTGAAAAGTTGGTATGTGTGACATACTATTCAATTAAATTTCAAATAATTTCTTATTTTTTGTGTTTTTCTCATATACAGATATGCAATGATGGGGCATCAGCACAGTGAAAATTGTATTTAAGTTGAAACTGTTCTAATTCTGTTGTTCTAATTTAACTACTTTGAGGCACATAGAGACCAAATATTTTTTGAGTATGTAGTGCAGCTTATGCATTGCATTTTCTTCACTGGAAGGACATCTTTGAGGGCACTTCATCAATTTTTGTCCACTGGGAGGGAAGTTTAGAGGGCACTTTATCACATTTCACTTAACATAGGGGCATCAAAGAAGGGACTTTTTCATCATTTTTTCAAACATGGGGGCACCGGGGGGCATGATCGCTCCCCTTGCCCGTGAATGCCTCATAACAAGTGATTAGCCTGCACTGGGGCCCTTCACAACCACCTTACACCAGTGATGATATCACTTTCTTCTGGCTAAAATATGGGGCATAATCACACAGAACCATCATCATTCCATTATAAACAAATAAAATATGGTGACCATTCTGTCAAATTTTGGAACCAAAAACATGTTTGCCAGCCTGCCAACTGTTTTATAAACTTCTTGCCGAGTTCGGGTGCATCTCTCATGTGTGGCTGCATGTGTGTGTGTTGCTTCACACTTCATTTTGCTGGCATACATCATAAACGGGCATACTGTATACTGGATCACACAGTATGATGATGCTGCCTGGCTCTGATTGTGAGTGTTAATGCGTATGCACAAATCTGCATATACTGTAAGTGCTTGCGCGTGTGTGTAGGTGCAGGCACTTGTGTGTTCACGCGCACAGCTGTTATATAGTGGAGCCACAGCGGCGTGGGTCAGGACGGGCTAAGCGTTCCAAAGAGAGGAAATGAAGACAAATGAACAGAGAGGAGCTAAACACTCTTCCAGTCAGCTCCATATTACTTATCCTCCACACACTCCTCCTCCTCCTCCTCCTCCTCCTCCTCCTCCTCCTCCTCCTCCTCCTATTTTTTTCCTTTCTCTCCCTCCCTCCCTCCCTCTCCCTGAAAAAATATTACAAAGCCACACAGAAAGACTCCCGACACGGTAATGAAAAGCGCAAAAGCGTGGCACTTTTTTGTGCTACTTTCACGTCACCGGCAATTAATTCCACAGTGGCGGCTGGCGGGGGCCCATGGTGCCATAATACTAACGCTAAAACCTGCAGTGCATGGACGCTGCCTATAAATTTGAATCTTCGTCAGGCACTTTTTCCCACCCTATCATTTACTCATCCACTCCCGGTGCGTGTGTGTGTACATTATGTGAGCTTATGGCCTCCGAGGCACCTCAGAGAAAAAGTTCAGGTTGATGGATAGGCAGCTGAGGCCGCGCTTTGATTTTCTGAAAATAACACAATCATATGCTACATTCACCTTTCAGGGCTATTAACAGAGAGAGGCTGTGATAAAAGTGTGTATTGGTGTGTGTGTATGTGGGACAGTGATGGTGACAGTGTTTAAAATGAGCTTTTTTCACTTTCACTTGGAGTCAACTTTTACTTGCCTTTGTACAAATTGTTTCATTTATGGGGCATTTTGTAATAACATCCAAGGCTGAAGTTAATTGTCATATTTAATCTAGGACTGCAACATCTATGAAATGTCAGAAAATACTGAAAAATGTTCTTCCCAGTCCAGGTGATGTCTTTATTGTCTCATTTTGTCAGTCTAAAATGCAAATATATGTAGTTTAACATGATAATAAACAAGGATAAAATAGCAAAATTTAACTCTCTGCAGTGCATCATGGGAATTATGCAAATGAAGGCTATCTCTTAGCCTATCAGCTACATATGTAAATGTCATAAGCCAGAATCCTACAGTATCTCACAATGGTTGAAGGACACCATTACACAAGTTACATTACACACACTACAGAAGCTTTCCAGTCTGAATATTCATAAACATGAAAAAAAAAAAAAAAGACTTTCAGATATTGGATTGGAACAGAAAAAAGTGCATCATTACACCTCTATCTGTTTTCCTCATGCCTTGTTGGGCAAGTGGCAAGAGTTGCCAAATTTACTTGCCCAACATGGCATTTTCTTGCCCCGGTCAAGAGGGCAACCCTTGTTGCTGAGCCCTGCAATGACATGGCTCTTCCTCCTCTTTTTCTTTTCCATCTCGTTGGCTGGGAGGGGCAAAGGTGAAAGAGGGAGCACAAAGAAAAAGAGAATGAAGTGATATGTGGCTGTATCGATCGGTAGGTCGGAGCTATTGATCAGAGAGCAGAGAGAGGTGGAGAAATGGGAGGAGCAGGAGATGGAAAAGGAGAAGGGGAGGGGAATGATGTAGTGTTTTATCTGGGCAGGAGAGCAACTAGAGGGGGGTGGCTCCATCAACAGCTATGGGAGACCCATGGGGTTCAGTATGGATGGGTGCAAAAGTAGGGCACCCACGGCTCAGCTGGCCCAGACGGCTCCCTTCAGGAGCCGCTTTCATCAACTCCTCATGATGGGTAGAAGCCGTGCGCTCGATATTTCCTGCAGGAGCTTTTCAGCCAGGCACATCAATATTAATCTATAGGCTTTAAGGGAAGATAATGCCCCTCACCTCATGGATCTCAAATTCACTTCTAAATGGAGACATCAAGAAGGATGCCTCGTCCTATTTTCACTTTTCCCATATGGTGGCACCAATACCAACTGGCAGGAGGTTTGTTGGCTCCGTTTCCCACTTTTAACACAATTCAACCCGCTTTTGCCTGCAGAATGGGTCACTTCTTCTCCAACTATCGCAAATTCCCTTCGGTGACAATGGCAATGAGTCTATGGGCACCTCGTTGTGATTAGGCATAGTGATGAGGAGCATATGGAGGAGGCCGTCTCCCTTTTATCCAGCGCAGACCAGCTCAGCACTTGAGAGCTGCCGCTTCCTGGCTCGCCTTCCAAGCACTCCCCAGGTTGTCTCTGAGTCTCATCCTGCTGCCATCTGCCACTGACTTGGGTTCCCTCCAGAAATCATGGAGAAAAAAAAAAACGGAGCACCCTCTCCTCTCCATAGTGGGAGCCAGCATGGAGGCCCAGTATCCTCTCCAGTTCTTTACTTTAAAGGAAACCGCCGATGGCGTGAGCCCCCTCCGGCAAGAGTAACACTGGATTCTGGTCATATGGGAATAACTGGCAGAACAATTCTACAATTCAAAGAAGTGACTTGAAGTGGTCACATTTTCAAAACCATCAAACGGCAAACCCTTCAGCAGGCACTCAGTGAGTAATTTGAGCTCATATTTGCAGCAGAAAGAACATTGCAGTCTCTGGTTCGAAAGAAAAATCCTGCAGTTGTGTTCAGTATATTTGCCGCATTTCATGGTACGTGATCACAAAATATCTTTGTGCTAAAAATGGTTCAATTTAGTTAATTTGTCATGAAAAACATAATTTCGTACTTATTACCAGTGCAGGTGTCAGGGAAATTTAGGGAAATGAAGTAATCAGGCCTGCAAGTAGTTACCATCTGAACACTTACATGAATACCATTTTCAAATACCACCAATCCCCAGAACACATGGATGCAGAAAAAGACTATAACAGCTCGGTCTCGTTTCAGGCTTGGGGACATTTAAGGAGAACTACACCAATTTTATACATTAGAGTCTCTTTACAAGTCTTGGGCAGTACTAAAAAAGTTATAAAGGCTTTTTGAGGAAGTCACACAAACTTGAGAAATTTGGAACATCTGGGGGTGTAGAGTTAGAGGTGGCTACTAACATAATACATCAGAATCTTTGACTGACTTTTTTGTGGTTGTTCAAGGTGTATTGTGGGTAATGCAGGCACCAGGTTTTGATAATGAAGAAGAATTTGTGGAATGAAATGATTTTGCAATATCCAACAGTTTGAGATTATTTCAGCAGTGTGATGCATGGTCATTGTTTATTATTGAAAACAGATCAAATTATGTAGCATTGTTTGCACATTGTTCACCTTCATGTCTCCATCATGTTTGCATGAAATATGTTCTGAAAGCCATTGGGTTCTAGTTAGACAAAAAATAATGCAGAAAATCTAAGACAGTCTTAACTGCTTCCAATCTGCCAGAGAGATGCTTGCTGGGTATCAGCAACTAACCCAATATGGTGCTATTGCTAAGTAGAAGACATGATAAAATAAATGCAGGTTAAAAAGGAGAGAATTATTACTAAAAACCCCAAAGTTGGCTCAGTATTATTGATAACCCAAGTGTTTTCAGTGTGGTACTCCCCGGCAAAAGGAGTAATATAAATTTAAACTTGTAACCTATAATTATCCTAATACTTTTAGTCATAACTGTTTGGACTTTATAGCTCACTCAAAGGACTTTTAGCAATAGTTATGACTATGACTTATTTCTAATCTTCGCACCTAAAAATATTACTCAGAGAGTTCCTTAAGACAAAATCCTCTGAAGTTGGTGGTCCATGGTCTAATATACATCTATTGTGGGGATCTTTGACATGAAACTGATTTTTGATGGGAAGAAAACGTTGGTCTGTTCTGTCGAATGTCTACACTCATAAAGCGCACACTACTTTCTATGCTGGTGTTGAACATTTGCACTGGACATAAATCTTAGGCTGCAGAATTGTCCACTGCAAACGGAAATCCTTAAGGTACTGGGCTGCGCCTTATGGCGCAGTATTGATTTGTGGTTCAAGTATAATTTCCTAATGTTATTTTAAAATACAGACTTCTTGATTAAATTGTGGAGAACAAACTTAGCTTATGTGTTTACATCAGTTTTACTTGATCAGCTTTGTTCACAGCCACTTCCTCACTACACACTATAGATGCAGCTCTGATGGTTATGATGGCCCAAATAACACTGACAGTCTGCACAAAGATAAAGCTGAAGAATTCTACTTTTATCTACAACTCAGTCAGACCTGTTATGAAGTGTCTGCTGTGAGGAAGTAGGTCTCACAGTTTGTCTGAGGTAACCTCACATAATTATACATGGCATGAAGCCAGGAACAGGACTCTTCTACAGTATGAGACTCCGTCTTGGCAGTTGAAGGCATGTCCTCGGTGAGAACAAGTTTTAGGCAATCTGATCTTCTAAATCGTTAAAAAGTGGCTCACTCTAACCTAATTTTAGCTGACGACCTCTTTGACAGGCTGCTATCTTGCTCATAATCGGGTACAGGGTTTTGGATATGAGGTGACACAGGCTGGTTCTTTGCAAAGTTGGCGTTGCTTCCCATCATTCTCTTCTGTTTTCTCGAGGAAACTGGAGTGGTGTGTAGTGGAAATGAAGCAGAGCAAATGTGTCTGAAACCCCATGCTGTGGTAACAGTAACACAGAGGCAAGTTTTCTCCACCACTCCTCCTACTCACACAAACGACGCTCGTTTTTAATGTATGAAGTTGGAGAAAATGCAACGCTGATGAAACATTCGATGATGGTGGTGAGAGATGGAGTGAAAGAGTGCAACGCGTGAACAAGACAGCAGACGACAGGCATGGAGAAGATGAGATGACGTCAGCTTTCGGGGCAGCTCGGTGTTTGTGTGTATTTGCGTGTATGGTTATATGCGTCAGTATGTGCGTGTCTTTGCATCCATTTTCTGGCCGCTGTTCTTTGTGAGAAGGTGAATCGTCCCTCACACTCCCACACAATGCCTACTTGCAATTAGCAAGCATATATACCACTGTGTGTGTGTGTGTGTATGTGTGTGCGTAATATGAAAACCAAGTCTATATAAAAAGTCCATCACAGGTCACGGGAAGCTCAGACGACGAGCTCTGAGACGTGAACAAAAGACAGCTCCTCTCCTCATAATAGTGGCTTAGCTGAATAATTGAATTCAGGAGCGCGCTGGCAGCCATGCTGCTTTTTCTTCATGTATATTGCAGACCAGCAGTAATCTGTTCTCGAGGAGCATCTCTGGCTGTCTGCCGCTGAGTTTGTGGAGGAGATGTGAGGTGACAGAATAGGGCTCTGTCACCAATGCCTCCATTATTGATAAGATTGGGTGGAGGGAAGCTTGGGAGAGAGAACTGGAAGGAGAGGAACAGTGTGATGCTGAAAAGTTTGCTCATGCCAACGCAGAGCTTGGTTGTGTTCCCCATGTGATTCTTCAAGAAGAGCAAGGCGCTACAGCTGATAGGGTCCGGGGTGTGATTTCCTGTAAAACACTTTGGTGTTGATCAAAGCCAGCAGGGGTAGGGTTGCTGTTGAGTGGAGCACTAAAGCCAAGGTTGGGGGCTCAGTGCCCTCTGTATCTCCGCTAATGGAGGGAGGCATGATTATTTCAGTTCATGAGGAGGAGCTCTTCTCTGTGAACACTTCTAAAGTTAATGTCAGCTTGTTGAATGAATGATTTACCAGCACCGAAAAAGGGCAAGGTCACTTTTGCAGTTTGGTCCAGAAAACAAGCAAGTATCTTGACAAATACTGGCGACGTTGCCATGGAATTCAGTTCGGCTCTTAATCATTTTGATTGCATTAGTTTGAAAGTTTCTCATGACCTCCTGAGTTTTCATCTGCCACCACTGTCTGCGGAACTTTTGACAAGGCCTCTTGAAAATTAATAGCTTTTTAAAAATTGAAGTTATTGTGAATATTCATTGTTATTCTCAGAGGATGAGTCATGACTTTACTTTTACTTTCTACTCTTTTTTATGATTATTACAACACATATCAAAGCATACAGTAATGCCAGAGATGGGGACCAAGTCATTGTTTTGCAAGTCACAAGTCTTGGCATTCAAGTCCTAAGTCAAGACTAACAAGTGAAAAGTCAACTCCCAAATCCTAAACTTTGAGTTTTGAGTCCTAAACAGTTCATACTGTAAAAGTGAGTTTCCAGCCTCGTTGATTTATGAACTGACTTAGCTATTTGCTAATGTTAGCTAAGCATTAGCTTGGTAACTATGTTCATGTTAGCCTCAACTTAGTGTTCCATGTGTGTAATCAGACTTGTTGCATCTCCGTCTGGAATTATCAACCTGCACATTGTGCATACTGTGGTTAGTGTGTTGTTGACCAAGTAATTTTTGTGTGCTAACAAAATTATCTGTAGCATCATTTTGTTCAGCTGGCACTTGGTAACACGTTCTTCATGGTTCTCCCCTGTGGCTTGATTGGATGCTGTTGGATTGGTTCAAACAAAGTGGATCCGGGAAAGTGACAATTTGTTGAAAATTAATAGTGTTAAAACACTAGTTGATTCAGCAAATGAAGAGAAATGGCTTGATTTGTAGATTCACACTATTTTTAAATAAAATACCTTTTTAATCTTTGTGCTTGGGAAAAGGGATTAAATATTTTCAAGTCAAAAGGCTCAAGTGCAAGAGAAGTCACAAGTTATTGGTGTTACATTTCAAGCTGAGTTGCCAGTCTTTCTTGATTTTGTCGAGTCTAAAGTAATCAAATTTGGGACTTGAGTCTGATTCATGCTCAAATCATGTGACTCGAGTCTACACCTTAGGCTTATGCTAAAATTGTTAGACATTTTATCAAGCATATTCATGCTCCGAAGAGGATCAAACATTTCTCATTTTGGACACTTTCTCTGGCATCATCCTGTTGTGGGATTCTCTGCAAGATATTTCACAGTGTTATTAGCGGATATCATATGTTTTGGAGCAAAGCACTAACACGTCAGAGGTTCAACTCCCAATTTAGCTCTCCCGGTGAGTATGACTCAACTGATGACAATTCCACGTGTCGGTCCACAACGTCTTTCTCTCTACTTCCCTCCCTGTTTTCTTCCTCCTTTCTTGTCCCTGCCTGATCAAGACAAATAACCGACTGTTTTTCCTCATATGCCCTTCATGTATTTTTCTCCCATAACAAGCGTGATTAGGCAGATGTTCTAAGCTGTCAGGAGCTGTCATATTTTGTGCCTGATTTATGAAGACGCAGCACCTGCTATATTCTGAGACCTAAAAGATAGCGTGAGTAAAAGAGAAAAGGGTGGAAAAGACCGATCATTTTGGAAGATGTGGCTGTGGGCAGTGTGGGTATGTAGATGGTGATAAATGTCAGGATATTTCAATACCCACATAGTGTTTGCTGTGGTCTGCATGAGAAGATAAGTACTTAGGTGTTGGTTTATTGCGCTGCAGAAATTTAAGTGAACCATAACTAATAATCATAACCCAACTGAGGCCTTTATTGATCCCACACTAGGTGTAGGAGAACAACGTTTTCCAGGCTAAATTAACAGGGGTCAACAGATTGCCAATAAATCAGAGTGCATATCCTGTTATGAACAACCTCTGTATTAGGGTTGGATCGCAGACTGATCACGCTTCCACACCGTACACAGCTCTGGGGTTGGTTTTGAAACATATTTTGAAAGCTCTCTCAACAAGGTTTCAGTCTAATTGCTTTGGCAATCACTGTGTTCTCATATGGCCAAACAAAGTGAACAAAAGGGAGAACCGCTCCAGGGTTTGGAATAACTTCTCACACCCAAGTAGGTGTGAAAAATGCATTTGCTCTATGGTTCGAATGCCAAAAATATGAAATAAAAAATAACATGTAGAGGTGGTGCCAAAGCATACAAAGTTGATGGAAGTAAGTGGTGAGAAACAGATACTGCTTTGCTCTGAGGAAGGCTAGTTGATAAGAAAGCATTCGACCTGATTAAACCAAAAGTAA
Organism: Lutjanus erythropterus; assembly: GCF_056507025.1. NCBI lineage: Eukaryota > Metazoa > Chordata > Actinopteri > Lutjaniformes > Lutjanidae > Lutjanus > Lutjanus erythropterus. Next base: position 32,954,360 of record NC_139322.1, read on the forward strand.
ATCAGCTTCCAATTGTTTTACTTTTATTTTTGACCATTGATTTGCAACACTGATTTCCCAAAGAAGACATTTGGATTGACTAGCAAAGAATTAACATTTAAGAATTACAGAATTTTTAGCAGTTTCCCCAGTCTTTCCCTAAATAGAAGTGAAAATTAAGATCGAAAACTAACAAGTTCACAAAATTTTCTAGATGTCACCACCGTGTTAAAAGTGATGTCTGCACCGCTGCTGTTAACTTCCATGAGTCATCTAACCGTGTTATTCGGCTGTTTGTTTGTTTGTTTGTTTGCTTTTGTCTCATTTGTTTCTGTTGTTTGTCTTTGTCTTTCTTACATAAGACCTTTTGACCTTTTATTAATCTATTTCTCTTGTCTTCCCTTGTTTTGTATGCACTTTATTGCCCAATTAAAAAAAAAAAAGTAAAATAAAATGATTATTCTGACCTTCATCGTCATGGTTACAGTAATAAATGTGGTTGAGGAACAATCGTGGTCATGCTTAAAAAAAAAACATTGTTGACTGTTGTTTGCAAACAGGAACAGCAGTCTTCTAGCCATCCAACATCCTCCCTATGCAGACTTAGGGCTGGACATTGCTTAAATATTTGGTGAGGCACCAATAGTCATCCCTATAATATATTCACAAAATCGACAAACATTGATTTGTTAAACAATATTGTGATGCTTGATTTTGTCCACATTGGCCAGCCTTACTTGAACATATGTTGCTTTGGGGCCCACGTGCTGTTGTTCTCCTTAGGTGGACAGTCACATCGTAACAGCTTTAACTTTTTCACCTCGATTCTTGTCTGTGGGTGTAAATCTGCTGGCAAACTCACAACAAACCTAAAAAAAAAAAAAAGAAAAAAAGAACCTACGGAGTACATATTTGTCTGTGCTCACTGTAGCTTTTGTACGATTTTTTTTTTCCATATTTACACTTAATGCCAGTGGGACTTCATTAAAATTAAAAAAGAAACCACAGCCAAGGGAGACTAGAAATAGCAATGGCAAAATCTCAGAGCAGCAACAGCGGTAGTAGCTGAGGTGACTGAGCAACAAAGTCAGCAGGGAGAATATACGAATTCAAAAGCGGATGGATAAAGAAGCTCTAACAAGCTGAGCCGCCATACAGTATATTTAAATTATGACTTATTGATTTTGATACAGGGATGTAAATACGGACAATAAACACAAACTAATTATGGTGTTTTTGAAACCGGTCGGAGACAGACACAGTGGGTGCGCAGCTTTCTTTATTCCTTTTGTTCATAACCTAGAGAAAATTGTTTCTGCATCAATTATGCCACAGCCTTAAGAGCATTTGCAGCTGGTGAGGATTTCTTTGACTTACCGGATTGAACAAGGCACGTGTGTCGAAAACTGCGAGGGATTTGAAACGTGGGTCTTTTCCCTCTGCCTCTCATATTTCGCTTTAACCTCCCCTCACCTTTCCTACTTTCTCTCATACAGTATTTCTTCTAATAAAAGCCCTTCCCGCATCCTCCCTCTGCCCTTCTCTCCATCTCGACTCTCCAACTTTATCTCTCATCCTGCTGGAGAGCCGCAGACTCGTGCAGGTCTGGACTGTGCGCGGCGAGGAGAAAGCTGCCGTTTGGTAAATAAGTTCATCCTGTGTGTTAGCCAGGTCAGGGCCCAGGCGCTCAGCTGTACTAGTGTGTGTGTTACATTCAGCAAGCAACTGCAGAGAGAAATTGATTGCCCCCTTTATGTGAGGGAATGAGAAAATACTGTACCAGCCTACACACATACACAAAGACATACTCACAAGCTCGAAAATCCTCCATCTTCAGGCACAGAACCGCAGCTAGAAAATAAACTAATAGCTCTTTACAGTTTGTTTTCGTCAATTTGTTCATTCTGCTGTTGCCCTGATAAGAACAGCAAGGCAGAAAAAAGCAGGACAAGAGAAAAGTTGTTTTTTTCTCAGACACCTTTGAAATAGTCTCCATTCTTTCCCTCCTTCAACCTCCTTCATTTAACTGGTTTAAAGAAGCGATTTTCTCATATCGAGCTGGTAAAGGTGGGGTGTTCCTTTGTGAGCAGATGTTTGCTTTATTTCACGCTGGCCGTTGTACGATTGCAGCGAGATCAATAATTGACTGCATTGGTCCCCTGAGGACCACTAACCAGAGATCAATAAAAACCTTGTAGGGTTGCTTTTTCCCTTCAGAAATTTTACCAGTTATAACTGCGGCCAACCGTTGAGTTTCTTTCTTAATTCCTGTTTTTTTGTTTTTTTCCTTTTTTTTTTCTTTTTTTGCAGTGGTGTAGTATAACACTTCTGGACTCTGCTGTATATAATCGTATCGATGTGCGAGGAAGGGAACTTCTCTGCAACTGTTAATCAATGCGACACCCATCTATTGCCGCTATCCACACCTACACAGCACACCTATGGCCTCGGTGCCGCCGTAGCGAGAGAATTAGATTTTCAAAATTAGATTCTCACCCCAAAGCGTTTAACGGCAGGAAAAGTGATGGAGAGAACTGCAAAATCACAGCAAATGAAAACTAAACATTAGAGGAGCAATATGTAAGACCCAAGCATTCAAAATTGAGTACTGCAGGCCAAATAGCAAGTTGGAGCCATAGATGGTATATTAAATAGGCTGAAGACCTTTTAACTGATTATGAAGTAGTCTCAATTTAATTTACATCTGTAAATGACCTACATAAGCAAATGAGACCATAAACAAGAAGACTGGCTATTTGTGTATAGTTGTTCTTAATGCCTGCCACTGGGTTGTATTCTCCTTGAAATCAGATGAAATTAGTCTGTGTTAATGTTTTCCCAGGGAAAGTTACAGTGAGTAGTATGTTGTTAAGATGCAGGAGGAGGATTTTATTTAGAAATTTTAATTTTTGATGTCATATTTTGTGGCTGTCACGGTGGAGACACAACTGCTTTTGTCCACAGGGGGCTCCAAAATCAACACAATATGAAAGTTCCTTGTTGTCGCTTTAATATACGATCTGTGGTTGATCTACGGTTGCATCTATGATTGCAACATCATAATATCAAGCAATAATGAGTCGTATAAGGTGATAAGATACAGTATGATACGATTTGATACGATACGATGTGATACAATATGATAGAACTTAATTAATCCATGAGGAAATTTTTGTGCAGATTGTTCCAAACATACAGTAACATAGAATAAAACCAATCAAAATCAATTATTGAATATAAAATAAAATGTAAAATATAAAGAGTTTAAAGAATGAATGTAAAACAACAGTGCCTAAGAGAAGTAAAAGAGAGAGTAAAAAAGTAAGCTAAAATAACATTGAAAGTAATACTGCACCAAACAGTGACTTTAATGTCGCACATGATATCAGAACTAATATTGTACATAATAATAATAATGAAAAGTAACACTGCACATGATAGTGAATGTAATATTGCACAATATTAAAGGGTATTATCCATGATCCATCCAGCTGTTTAGAACTGTCAGTTGTCTGGCAATGTGAGTTTGTGACTGCTTGCCAATCTCCCCTGACATATTGCTCAATTTAACCATTATAAACATCTGTTCCTTCTAAACGATGATTAATGATTTCTTACAACTCATAAACAGACACTAACTGATTCAGCATACATTCGGCATTAATCTGAACTCTAATTAATGTGAAACAGGCAAACAAAATCAGTTTTTATAGCCTGAAATGGAAATTGCAAAAGAGAACATGCTGGCTGTGGAGTTGTTGTTGGAGAAACCAGAATTTCAATTTAGCATGCTTCCTTAAACTCTGATGTCATGTCATGGTCGTTTTATGATTTAATACTGTGAATATGTTACATATCTCCTTTACAGTTAAAAAAATATTGCGAGGAGTTTGATATGGGGAGTCAAAAAGAAGCTGCATGTGTGTGTGCGTGTGTGTCTATATATAAAAACCACCTGTGTGCATGACAGGAAGTTTCCACTCCCAACCTGACGAGGCAAGCCGCTCTGTGCCGATTGCATCACTGGCTGTTGCCATAGCAACCTGTCCCCTCACCACGAAGGTCTTTTGGCACAGCATCGCTGACGGAGAGGCTAAAGCCCTCTTAGGGAGAGGAGGAGGGAGAGACGGAGAGGAGGAGAGGAGGACTGTTAAAAGCCATGCGGCCGAGGAGCACATCTGTATTACTTAGCGTCAGCTGAAAAGAAAGGCACCCTTTATTAGGGAGTAAGTGGAAGATGTCCCCCAGGAGTGCTAGAGCGTAATGAATTTAGACTCATTCAACATTAATGCGATGTCGCTTCGATGCCACCGAGCTGTATCTCCCTTCATCAACTTCCGTTTCCTGATTTCCTGACAGTCTGTAGGTCATCAGTCAATGCAGGAGCCGCCGTTCGCTGATTTAATCTGATCACGGCACAATTGGCTTCACCTGAACGGGTTATTCAGCACGCTTGCCATTTGTGCGTCACCGCCCCGGCTGTCCCGGATAATTCAGCCGTTATTCTTGTCACCCATGTAAAGTTCAGGACTGTTAATTATTCATGTACAACTTTCCTTCTCTTCCTTCCCTTCCCTTCCCTTCCCTTCCCTTCCCTCCTCTTATCTCCTCTCCTCTTCAGCTGAAGCAAACCGGACTGCTGTGAAATAATTCAAAAATGTGACAGGTATCACCCCCCCCCCCCCTTCCTCCCCTACCCCACCCTTCCTCTTCTCCCCTGCAGAGAATAGTGCTCCTTCCCTAAATTAGCCATTTTGAGTTTGTCAAGGCGATTCTGTCAAGCCTTATTGGGTCTGAACGCGTTCATGCTTGCCACGACAGTCCATTTCTCTCCTTTTCACTTTGTTTGAGGTAAATGCAACAAGGCAGGAAAACAATGAAACTGATAGAGCATTTCACCACAAACACAGGCTGTGGGAACATTTTCTCCACAGAGAGGCAACAATCTCAAAGTAATAGGAACCACTACTTTTGGGGCATATTTATTGAATCTGTGTCTGCCTGAATCTGGTTGATTTTATGCAAGCTACCAGCATGAAATGTTGCACACATGATTATATGATGAAATGTGTGCCCTCCATCCACCATGCATGGAATCAAATACTAATTTAAAACTGGGATTGAATTTGAAAGCACGAGGCTCCACCATGCCAGCTGTGTTGTTGTTGTGCAATGGTCAAAAAATAATGTATTCTTCTGCACAATGACATGTGCTTTGATCCGCCAGGGAAATGAACTGAAATGTGTGTCATCTTAGGCCTTCACTGCATCCTGAAGCATCAGAGCTGGCAATAGAATTGGTGGAAAATTGCCACCAGAGAACTATGCCAGACTTTCTTTTCAACTCGTAAACCATGACATTCTTCCACCGTGGCTTTAATCACAACAGCGCGATCCCTCTCCTTTCATAACACCACTGATGCAGGGAGAGCATCCTTTAGGCTCCGACACCGTGTCATATTTAATGGATGAGCCGTCCAAACACGGGATGAAATGTTACCTGGACAAGACGTTTGCTTTGACAAGCGCAAACTGGACATGCTGTCTTGTCTCCCCAATGGGATTTTCCTCCTCAGCCTCCAATAGAAAAAAACAGCATGGAAATGAAGCTTTTAACGCTGCAGGGCTGGAGATTACCTTACACACTTACATGGACTGGCATGCTCACACACATATAGTATATACACACTCATTGATCTAAAAAAAAATAGGCATTTGTACAGAATAAAAGAAGAGATTTGCAAAGCTTGCATTCATCCTGGAAATGACTTTTATTTTTAACATTTATGCATTAAAATGTCAAAAAGCTAGCCCTGTGTTATTTACTTTGTTGTGTACTTACATTTAGGCCTGCCCCCTAATAGCCAGGGAAGCCAACCGAGTTCTCATTTACTCAATAATCACAGAAAAATAAAATCAAATTACTGCTGCTAACTGCGCTCACTGTAGCTGCCATTGGTTAGTTAGCTTAGTCAGCGTTCTTATTAAACAGGACGCAGCCTCAGAGACAGAAAGAGACCAGTTTGACAACCAGGAATATAGTAATTAATGATATATGTTGGGTATAATTACTGAATTCGCTCACTTTGTGTGCCAAAAATATCTATTTAAATAATTAAATTAATCATTAACGTGCGATGACCAGTCAACTATTGGCTTAACTAATGACTACTTGTTGACAGGGAAATTTTAAGTCCCAAATGTTTCAAACAGTGGTCAAACCCAAGGTAAGGGTGTGTTGCCTTACCTTCCTGCTAGCCATTGTGCTAGCAAGTTGCTAGTTACGTTAGCCTCCGAGAAAACATCAGACACATCAGAGAAGGCAGCGAAGAAGACGGTGAATCTGATTACCTTTTCCGTGAGCAAGACTTAGGTCTGAGTCATGTCAGATAGTGGTTGTTTAACAATAAAAATACAGCTCCCATTATCCCACACTACCAAACGATGTCATCCAACTACGTCTTTTGTTATAGTTTTACGAGAGACCCCTAGCGGCTGAAATTACATATTGTGCTTTTAAAAACAGTTGAAGGGTGAGTAACAAATAAAATGTAATATTGACTTTTTTTTTTTATAGACAATTTAAGAAGAACAGAACAGTGCAGTCAACCACTCCATATTGATAAAGGCATTTATTTTTTCCCCGTCATCAGCTCAGCTCAGCTAGAAGCTACTCTCTTGCTTGGACGCAGAGCAGGCTTTGCTACTTACACACACACACACACACACACACACACACACACACATATATACATAATACACATTTAAAATCCACACTACCTTCACTAATCAAGTGAGAGAAAAGAATCTCAAAAGGTCATGCCTATTAGTCCCAGTTGTTCTCATTATAAGCACATCTGTTATCTGAAAACATCTACAGTATATGGACTTTTGGTATTCTGGCATTTGACGAGGCACTTAGGGAATCAATGTAGTCCAGTAAACGCTAATCCCCATGTAAAATCCCTGATCTTTATTGGTTCATTGGAATTGTTAAGAATGTACCAGACTCTAAGACTTACACGCTAGCCCTCGGCCAATGATGATAAAGCAAGCCCTGAGGAACTATAGCAACAGAAACAGTACAGTATACACAAAAATGTTTGCCCATGAAGATTTATTACAGAAGAATGGCTGTAAATGTATTTTCTGGGAATTACATATATTTAAACTTGTACCATTAGGTCTGACATACATTCAGTTGCCATTTTGATTATTAATAACTAATTCATATTGAATACTTATTGTGTTGTTAGTCTATGTGAGCAATTTACTAAGTGATAGTCAGAAACGCACTAATCCTAATGCAGCCAGAAAAGCATCCAAACCTTTTTCATGGCAGCCATATTGATAAGAAATAGAAAACACAGGTGTAAATAATGAAATTAATTAAGGTTTGTTCCATTTATTGTAGCAGGGTCTTTCTGGTGAGCTAGCATGCACAATAGCAGCACCTTGACTCTGTTTGACCTGAATGGAACAAAGCTTTAATTAGTATCATTGATAACACCTGTGTTCACTATTTCTTGTCAAAATAGCTGCTGTGAGAAAGGTCTATTAACCTCTGTGTTAACTCATTTACTGTTTAACACGTCAAAGAGGCAAAGTAATTATCAGGAAAAGGTAAAAAGTTTTTTAGCATTCATGCTAGGAGTTACCAGGCTTGTTTCATTGATCAGCAGCTACGCTAGGTAACTGCTTCCATCCTAAAATCAACTGGCCATCTGTTTTAACGCTAAATCCTTCTAAATTGCAAAGAAGCACTAACTTTGCTCAAACATGTCGACATTACTTACGTCAAATGAAATGCCTAACCTAAAAATAAGACCAAATTTATTTATTTTTTTTATCCTGATTGAAATGTGGATGGGAACATTCTGGTACAAAACACGCAGGTACAGTATTGTAGCTTCAGTGGCTAACATTAGCTTATGAAGAAAGAAAGTTATGATGCCAGTTACGTGACTTTTGGATGTTTTTGGGGTTTTTTTTTATTATTTTGCTATTTTTAAAATACAAGCATAATACATGTAATTCATGGCACAATTCAAATGGGATTAAAAAGAAAAAAAGCAACTCATTATTTAGTAAAGTCCCATGGTGCACCAGAAGCGATGGGACTTCATCTTTCTAGACATGATAAATGGATGACTAGATGTGGAAATGCTTGTCTCTGTTTAGTTTATTTCATGCAATAGTAGGATACCAGCACACCTGTGGGAAAAGCCAGCTTTACATTGGCTCCCTGAAGATTACATTATTTGACCACTGTTGTGTTTGTAAAGTAATACCTATCTATCTCCAGGACATGTCCACAGGATCCTCACTGTTTTTATTATTGTTTCTGCACTCCCAGAGATCATCTGTCAATCAAAACCGAGTCAGAGCCAGCACTGTTTTCAAATTTATTGTTGACAAAGTTTTTTGACTGGGGCGTACTTTTGTTTTCAGCCACGCCAGGTAACGGCGTTCATATTAACTACCGAGGCTTTCTTTCTGCTCTAAAGAAACCGGAAGTGTCAAACGTATATCTTTTCTCAAGTAGCAGGGGGATTTCTTGCAGCAAAGAGCTCCCAGTACATAAGTATGCGGTTTGTACACTCGGTCCAGAGCCTGCACTTGATACCTCCACTTTGACAGAACCCTCAGCTCTGGTGTCAGTCTTTTGTCAGACAGCTAAGCTCGAGGCTAGAGTGAGATTTTCTTATAGGAAAACATCGCAGAAAAGATCTGGTTACAAACCACTGCTGGCATTCTTGATTTTTTTCTCTCTCTAGGTGGTGTGTTCACTGTCAGCGTTTACAATCTGGATTTTTTGTGAGTTATTTTAAGAACAACATTAGTACTTGCTTTAAGACCTTACTGTAATATAGGGCTGAGCCATGTATGATATATCAATATAGTGATAACCGCAGTAAGTGTTTTCTTTTCTGATTTTAAAGGCTGCATTACAGTTAAGTGGTGAAATTTTCCGAACTTACTTACCGGACTGTTCTAGCTCTTTTATTATTTGCTCACTCCTTTACCCACTTATTCATTATGTCCACATCGCTGATGATGTAATATTAAAATATTCAGCATTTATTGAAAACAGTTAATGTTTATTTAGCTATTTATTTTATTTTTTATTTTTGATTATTTTTTTCAATGTTCATTAAAGAATATTTAACTGAAATATTATTAAATATTTAACGGAAATATAGACTTGTTTATACTTTTTATTAGGTTATTGGCAGCCTTTTGAGTACCTTTCTATAAAAGGTTAATTTAATTAATTTTATTTCACTAATATAAATATATAAAAATAAAATTCAATATATCAGCCACCATATTTGTAATCTGTACATTTTTCACCTTTAAAATCAGAATTGGTCTAAAAAATTCTGTAAATTTTTGGTTCTAATTCCTACAATATTGGCCCAATATGGATATTGAGGTATTTGATCAAACATATTTGTGATTTGATTTTGTTCACATTTCTAACAAGTAAAAGTTCTGCATTCTAAACCTTAATAAAAGTGTGTATTATAGAAAATTTTACTTAAAGTAGTCATTCAAAAAGGTCTCTTTAATAATCTCTCTATAATATATAATGTTTTGGATTAATAATACTGCTGCATTTTGCTGCTGTAGACAACTTTTTTTACACTTTAAATACTGTTGGGTAGTTAAATGAACAAAAATGCATAATATTCTATAGGATCATCATATGTTTTCACTGTATATGGATATTGTGGAACAGCTTAAAAATACTGAGATTATTTGAAGCCATACCACCCAGTCCTACTTTAATATTCAGGTAATACCTATATCGATAGAATTGATGGGAATTGTCCGAGCTGTTCGTAAACACGCCGGGATGTGAAATAATGATGGTCTGGGTTCGTAAAGTGTCCTGAACACAGTAAAATAATGAGAAAAAAGTGAAGAAATACAGGCAGGGGGCGGGGCTCTGAAGATTTAGTCACTATCACACACTTCTAATGGGTCGTAAGTGATGATTGAATGGGGTTATGTGTATGTGAGTGTATACAATGTTTTTTTTTTAGGAAAATGTTGCATATTATGCCTTTAAGAAACACAGTTGCTACATTTAAACCATACAGAGATGAGATCATTGTTTGGTCACATGCAACCTCAGTCTCTTGTGGGTTTTTTCCTGTAATGCTATCAGACACCCTCCCTCTCCCTCGTACACATCTGACAGAGTTCGATTGAATTTCACCTCTTGTCACTCTCCTCGCATGGCTTCGCTTCCGAGCCACCCGCTGACGCTCACATGCACCAACACACAGTCACACACAAACGCGCACACACACACAGAGCGTGGTGTGAAGTGATGGCAGACCAGTGGGCCAGTCATGACAAGACCTTCATGCTAGCACCTGGCTCTGTGTGTGTGTGTGTGTGTGTGTGTGTGTGTGTGTGTGTGTGTGTGTGTGTGACACCTAATGCCTACAACTCTCAGACACACACACGCTGTCAGGAATACAGATGCATTCATGGATAGCTTCGCGCATACACACACACACACACTTCTTTCCCCCCCGGTACAAAAGAGAGTGAGCTCAGGTAGCTGTCAGGCGCTCTCCCACAGGGAACAGTGGGCAAGTCAAAAACAGCCTCCTCGCCTGTCACTCCACATACACACACGCACGCACGCATACACACACACACACACACACACACACACACACACACACACACACACACACACACACACACACACACACACAGTGCCTTCGTGTGAGGAGAGAGACAGAATGAGATGCCTTGGGCAGATGCTGGACCAGTTGTCTGCACACAAAGAGTTTGTGTATAGATGTGTGTGTGTGTGTGTGTGTGTGTGTGTGTGTGTGTGTGTGTGTGTGTGTGTGTGTGTGTGAGAGAGAGAGAGAGTGTGTCTATCAGACTTTCTATCCAGTACCGCAAAAGCCATCTGCCAGTGAGTCCAAGTGGACATGCCGACTTGCGTTTAGTCCTGGCCTGGGAGCCAGCGATAAGAAAATAGCAGTGTGTGTGCGTGTGTGTGTGACATGTATATCCTCAGTAGTGACACTGCTTGTTCGCCCCTCCAACCAAGAAGACTTGTTCCCGAGTGGACTTTTATGTGCTTTTCGTCCATTGATTTACGATCAGGTTGGCTACCTGTGAGAACTTGGCGTCTCTTTTAACGCCCCCCTCAGTGCCGAGGCAAGGACGTCACGCCAGCTGGCTGCCAAACAGCCCTCAAAGTGGGCGCAGAGCCACAGCAGCTGGAGCTGCCACAACACGGGTCAATTACTCTCTAAGTTGATGTTGTGTACACACAACACGGCGAGCACATACGCAGGTACTCCCTGTTTGCTTTGCGCATTCAGCAGCCTCAGACGAAGTTTGCAGTTTGCTGTTTCACACTTGATCAAAGCTGAGGAATCAGTGGGAATTTTTGGATCAAAGTCTTAAGAGTTGTTGTTGCCTGACTTGCGTAGCCCTGATGTGTTTGACTAACCTTGGTTTGTCTTCACGATGCTGTCCCTCCATGTTTTCCCAGACGGTGGATCATTGATGTTTCAAAGACCGTAGCCTCTTCAGAGGATGAAAACGAACTGTCCACACATCTGTGTATCAGCCTGCTGCTGGCTGTAGATTGATTTTAATGTTGTTGCTGACTTTTCCAAGTTTTTAACACTGAAGCTTTTTCCAAATTCTGCAATAGGCTCAGCACGCCCAACAACACACTGTGCTTGCTCTGCATGGGTGGACAGATTCTCCCTGAATGAATCGAGAGCATCTGTTTGCTTTACGCCAGGATCACATTTAATCCCTGATGTATTTGTGTTGCTGAACTGTGTAGAATTCTTCACAAAGACCCCAATGGCTGACGCATTTTGAGATGAGTCTGTTCAGACGCGCCTGTCTGCTGTTAAATCATAAACTTTCTTTGCATTCACTCATGAAAACTTCTCTAAGAAGAAGTGAGGAAAAAGCAAACTAGTTTGAGTCTGTGAATGCACAGTCAGTTCATTTACAATAAATGCAACAACAGGATCATGCTCAAGTGTTTCATTCATCTATGCATTGTGCTGCAGTGAGCTGCTGTAACTGACCTTGAAATTGAGCCAGAAAGCAGTACTCTGATTAGATGTTTTTATATCAGTGTTAACACCTTCTTTTTCTTTTCTTCCTGTCTGGCAGGCTGCAGAGGGATGCTGTGTGGCTTCGGCGCTGTATGCGAGCGTGATCCCACCGATCCGGCCAAGGCTGAGTGTGTTTGCAAGAGAGTTGAATGTCCGTCCTTGGTGGCGCCTGTTTGCGGCTCGGACTCATCCACCTATTCCAACGAGTGCGAGCTGGAGAAAGCCCAGTGCAACACACAGCGACGCATCAAGGTGCTGCGCAAGGGACCCTGCTGTAAGTACCAACCAACCATCCCAACACTCTCAGAGATACTGAAAAAGATATCAATTTCAGCAACTCACAATTTCATTTTTAGTCTGAAATTTGTTCTTTTTTCAAACAAGGTGAAAATTAATAATATTGTCCGTTGCTCAATACAGCAGGGTAAAGTTGTTTACCTTGATGGCATGCACTAGTTATAAGCTGCAGTAAGAACCTGTCACCTGCAGCCCTTTTCAGCTCACTGGGGCTATTTCTGTTTGTACTGTTCCTCTCCTCAATATTTCACACTGATGTGCTTTCCAAGTAGCAGAGAATATATCCATATCTGTTTGATTAGATGTGTTTTTGAGGAATAGCACTGCTAATAACGGTCTGATCATTAAACAGTAAAATATGAATGATACCTGAAAGTACACCCAGGAACACAGAAGTTACATTAAACACCACTCACAGAGGGATTCAGAGAGGAGCTGCAAAAGGACTGAGAGCTGAAAACATAGAGACTTATAAAAACAGAGATTTCTCTCTGGACTCCAGCAGAGACACATGTCAGGTCAGCAGAGGACACAGCAAAGAGGAGGAGGCCGTCACAGGTTGAATGTGGTGGCACTGCTGCCAGGCAGGACCACAGCAGCGCAGCTCAGCGGGGCTTTTCACTGCTGTGTGAGGAGGTAGTTGAAACGCATGTCATCAGGGTTTGGTTTGGCACTGTGTAGTTTCAGTGTACCAATGTGGGGACATTAAAAAAACCTCATAGAATTTTTGTAAATCCCCTGGCACTTGTGGAGTATTCTGCCTTTTTCTGCCTCATCTTGTCTAATGTTTTGCAAGAATGAATCTGAGATTCAATTACTTGATAAGATGGGGAGAAAAATAAGTCCATTTAAAGTTTTACTTTAAAATATTTTGTAGGTTCATATAACTGTAGTTAAAAAAAACAAAAGTTGTGCATCTGAAGACAATAGAGGTTGAGCAGCTTTGACTGTTCCTCAGCCACACTTCAAACGAGACAGATTGCTAACATTCTTCAAAGACTTCTTGTATTTCTAGAGCTCTTTTTGTCGGCGCCTGTTTTTTGAAGTGTTACCATAAGTATATACAGAGCCTGAACATTTTGAGAGATCAAATTGGCGCCTTTGATCCAGAAAAGATCGATGCCAGTCCACTGAAGTCCACTGAATCTACAGTAGATCAGAAAGCTATCTGACTCCAGACTGACACCATTAAACCTCTGTGAGAGTTGAATTTAAGTGGTATAGGTGAATAAACTTTGTATTAGAGATATTCCAATGCTATGTTTTCCTTCCCAAAACTCATTGTGTGATATGAATTCTATCATTGTTGTATGGTCTGGCTCAGGTACAAAAAAATTGGTGTAAAGTAGCAGGGCTAATATATTGCAGTGCATAGACACATTGATACCCAGCAAATAGGTTGTATCGGATGCACTTCAGATTTGGGTTGGGTATCATTTGGATTTAAACAATTCTGATTCTGATTGTGCTAATCAATTTAAATTCTTGGCGATTCTCAACATCAATATTCAGTACTTTCAGACTCCTCCCACATTCTTCACTGCAGAGTTGTGTGAAACGCTTATTACAGTGGATAAATGTTACCAGTGGAAACACTGAGCTAGGCTAATGTTAGCTAGATAACTGTAACTATTTTGGTCTGTTTCTGGTTTCTTGAATATTTTGGGGGAATATTTGGGTTTACTATCCTGTCATTGTAAAGCATTCAGTAGCATAGCATTTGATAAACTGAGGTGATTGTTAAAAGATTCGCACAGTTTGTGCTATTTACCTGCCAGTCAAGCAACTCAGCAGCGGCTTTGTAGGTTAACTGAGAATAATGCTAGACCCATGATTCAGTAAGACAAAAGTCTGCAATCAGCTCACATGCTCATGGGTGTGGGCTGGTAATCAGATTGATATAAGGTAGGCATTTGCATCACACACTTTAATTTGAAACTAGTGAAAGTAAAATTATTGTAGGAATCTTTAAGCAGAATTGAAATTAAAATTTCTTTGGGTAAGATTTCTTTGGAATCATAATTTTATAATCGATTCTTAAATGGAATCAGCTCTTGATGGTGAATCTTATTTCCAGTACTGGTATTGGTATTGTAACGACCCTGTAAAGCGTGATAAATTTGAGGTGGTGATGATTCAGTAGACACAGAATATGGGATGTTGGGACAGAATCAGCTGCGAGCTACTGAGTGACTCTGAATTGCTTGCTATTGTCAAGTAAATGGATTTCTATTACACCCTGTCCTAATACAACAGGCTTTGCCTTCCTATCTTTATCCCCCAATACTAAAACACGTCCCCATTATGTCCAATCTATTGTCTTTCCAATATGGCTACACTCCCAGTGCTTAAGCGCCACCTGCACCTTCACAAACAAAAAGTGTGCCACTCACTGTTCCCATTGGTCACCATCCGGTGTGCATTTCATCCCTTAGCCCCTGGATGGTGCCTATATATCTGGTTTACCTCTCAATGCTTCTCTTTAGCAAAGCCCGTCAAGATCCAGGGCTCTTGAGGGGAGCGGCGGATTCCTGCCAAAGCTGCAACATTGCAGCAGCCTCAATAATAACTATAGTGTTTTGTCAGCGTCGTGCCTTCCTGCTTGCCAGTGTAGGCCTGCTGCTAATTCCAGGGGTCTGATTACAGTGCCGGCTTGGACCTGGCACTAATAACAAGCTTGGTGACTGCTCACCACTGGCAGAGAGGAATAAAGAGATATAAAGGACAGAGAGAGGACAGGAGGAACAGAGAGTACAGCCGAGAAGCATCTGGAGAGGGAAGGAGGGAGGGAATAATGTTGAAAGAGGAATGAGCTATGAAACATTTAGAGAATGAGGGGGATGCAAGAGCAAGTGACTGAATGACTGAGTGAATGGATGAATAGAATACAGAAGTAGATTAAATCCAGGGAGAGAAAGTAGTGCGAGCTCTGTAATGATGGTTTATGGAGGGTTAGGCCATCAAAAGCACCGTAATTACAGCTGACTACAACAGCAGGCAGTCACTAGCAAGAAAATACAGTTAAAAATAATAATAATGCTAATGCTAATGATAGTATTGCTGATAATAACTGCATGCTCATCAGCAGAACTTTTGCTCTTATCACATCACATCTGCAGCAAGGAGTCAAAAGCTATTTTTTTCACTCTTCTGTTGCCTGCATTTTAAATGGGCTAATACAACAGATGCTAATGGAAAGGCAATTTTTATGTCAGCTTTTTCATGTAACCAGTGAATTACACGCCTTTTCACAGAACACAGAGCACTTGGGAGTATAAGAAACACAGGATAACTGGATGTTTTAAAAAGTTCCATTTCAAACAAACTCTACAATCAGTGCATGGTGCCCACCACAGCAGTCTTGCTACCTTACATACTTCTGGTGTTGTGTAAGAACAACTTGTCTCCAAAAAATGTGTTTTTTCTTTCCTGTGATTACCTTTGGGCAAAAATGGCAACTGCTCTGATAGAGGTGGAAAGTGTTGTGGCAGAGCACACTTGGCTAGTTTTAGAATTGTATTCGCAAAGGTTACAGACAGTCTTTTGATTGGCGGATCTGCCCAGAGCACACAGACGCAACCACTGACTCTGTATGTTGACTAAGCTGCCTGGCACTGGCACAGTCTGTAGGCCACCAGTGCTTCTATTAAATAGAAATCAAGATATTATGTTTTGAGTGTAAGTATCAAAAGAACATTTAGTAGCATTTTGCATTACAGCTCTGTAATAACGTTGTAATAGGAGGTAATTACAAAGTAATTACAGTGTATTACAAAGAAATTAAATATGTCTGGGTAGGAGTGTCACCTTTCTGCACAGCCAAGATTTGATTTGACTTTCAAGTGTAAGATCACAGTTTTATTCATTTTTTGATTACTATATTTTTTTTTCAGCACAGACTAGATAACTGTTGTAAGGTGGACAGCAAGCGTCAAAGAATTACAATACATCTCTGATTGCAGCACTGCAGATGCACATAAGAAGGTGGGGGTGCAGGGAAAAAAATACAGGGAGAAAGACAATGAGGTTTTTGAGTTTATCTATTGAAATTAAAAGCTCTTTTTGATAGATTTTAGATTTAGAACTAAAACTGTGACACCCGTATATCAGGCAGGCATATCAGGTAATAAGGGGTGGGGAAACACATTTAAAGATAACAAGGCAAAACTATTTAATAGGAATCTAGTGATATTTTGGTAACAGTATGGTAAACTGCTGACAACATATGATGATGTGGTTATATCAGTGCAAGATCCAAATTTAAAAGAGGTAATATGGTGGCATTAATAGGGTAACGACCTGACAACAATAAGGTAACATGAGGTGATGCTTTCACAATATTATAACCTACTATAACACCTAAATCCCATGAAAAATTCCAGGTTAGAATTGGTAATTACATGAAATTTGTTGTCCCTGATTTATCTTACCTTTTTAACCCTGTACAAACTACATCAGTAATGCTATGACTTGTTACCTGGAAATACTTGCCATAGTTGTTGTGTAATAACCCATGAATCAGGGCTGTAAAATGCTGCTACTAAAAGTGTTTTAGTTTGTAAAGTGCTACCAAATGAAAAGTGTCCATAGTTTTCCCTCCAGTTAATTCTGCAAAGCATTTTTTACCTGTGCTATTTATTTTTGTCGTGTTGTCTGAACTCAATGCAATCAGTCATGGTCAAGTATGTGCCAACCACTTAGCTAGCTATAGCTGTGATCTGTAGGTTTGTTTACTGTTGCTTTTAAAGCTCCCACACATGCCGAAATTATGTTTTCAGCAGACAGTATTCAGTCGTAAGCTGTGGTTGAAGATGAATCAAAGGACATTTATGTGTCTGTGTGCAGCTGAATTGAAGAATATTTGGATGGACCAAACTGCAGGATGGTATATTGTATGTGCATGTCTGCCGGGATGTGTGCATGTGAAAGAGAAAGAAGGTGTTAGGAGGTCAGGGTAAGCCGAGTGACAGGTTCTCATTCTCTTTCTGCCTCCAATAAATCCAGCCAGTACAGAGGGTCTGGGCAGGTCAGCCTGGCTTAGATTATGGAGTTGTCAGGGCTGATGGAGGAAGAGAGAGGCAACGATGGGAAGGAGGAATGGCGGGAGTGAGTGCGGAGCGAATGAGAGAGCTTTTAACTTTAAGAATAGTGTGGGCGGTTGGATTGGTGCTTTTGTGCAAAGCCTCGTTTGACTCATTCGATTTGAATGGCGGGTTTTCATTGGGGTAAGTGAATTGGCTACCGTTCTGAGAAGCCGTCATGTCCAATTCAAATCAACTCTGGAGTCTTATCTGGCACTCGGGAGAGCAGCCACAAAAGAAGTTTTTTTCTGACAGATTATCCCCTTTTAAAGGGACTGGAGTTATATGGAGCATGTTGTTAGTGCTAAATACAAGTCTGTGGCTCAGGGTTAGTTCTTGTGAGTGTCAAGGGAGCATCAATCAGCAGGTCCCTGCCATCTGTAAGATGTTGACACCTCTACATTTTCCAGTATGAGCCACGTGGTGATAGACTCTATAACTTTTAAGAGAATAAATAACACGTTCTTCCTCTGACAAATGAAAAGTTGACTTCCTAAATTGCATCCTTGCTCACTTCAACACACTCCAGGGTTTCAAAAGCTGTTAGCACTTCCTTGGCTCTGAACGAGATTGTTTGAGGTGCTCTTGGGATAGGGACACACGGCTCAGTGTAGTTTAAAAAAATAACAATGCTAGTATCAGTACTTTATTAGATATGTATTTTTTCTATTTCATGTAATAGCCATCATGTGAATGGAAGCATCTCTGAAAAAATAATTCTGCATTTTATGTATTTATTTTAATCAGACGGTGCAGTCGTGTATAGCCACAATTTATTTTGAAGGTATTCATGACATTGCAGCACGCTGAACTGGCAACTCTTATCGGATACTCCTGCTCAACTTCACCATACCATAGACTGTATGGGTTGTAGCTGCCGTGGTAATGGGCCAATCACGCGTCTGAAGAATGCTTGCAGTGATTGGCTGCGAGTGAAACCATGCAAATAGTCTGTTTTTTTGTAGAACTGGGTATACAAAGGATTGAATGAGGGTATTGTTTGACTGGAAGAGTTTGCAATACTATTTTGGGGTGTTTTTGATACATTAACAATATGGAGTATTTGTACCCAGCCCTATATGTCACCATGTTCCCGGGCCTCCCCTACTGACAGACGCCCATATATCCACACCCTCCTGACTACACAGTTCAGCTTAGTTCAGTTTGGCATAACAGCGGAAAAATCCCATTTGACCACATTCATTTAGCACCTGACTCATAACACTGAACTGCCTATTACAACAGTTAAGTGCCGAGGTAACAGCGTAAGTCCCCTCGTGGGGGCAGGAAAAAACGACCCACACGTCGTTGCGGCGTGGGCACTTAGTTGCCCCCAGTGCTCTGCTCTAATATTCACACAACCTGGCCCTTAATGGTTCAAACCAGCTCTGTGCCAGCTTCTTCATTATCTTCCTTTTGTTCTAGACGGATGATTTAGGATGGGCGGGGTCACATTTCTGGCGGTCAAGCGGGCAGGCGGCGAGCAGATAATGGCCTCAGATATTATCGAAATTAAAAGGAGAAGCCACGTTTAAATTGGCCCAGCAGGAGCGCCTGATAACAACACAAGGCGAGAAGAAAAAAAAAAAAAAAGCGGTCAGTTAAGAAAAGAAAGAACTCTGAGGCAGAGGGAGAGAAACAGCCAGCAGAAGCATTTTCTGGTTCAGAGAGACAAGAGACATTTGGGCATCTGCGCGTATGTGTGTGTGGAAATTCGTGTGTGTATGGGCATGCACTCGCGACAATCAGCTAGGGAACGTGCACCATGTTGGCTCTCCTAATATTGAACTTGGAGCAGAGTGGTAAATACACTCCCTTTCCCAGAGAGAGCTACAGAAGTGCTGCAGAACTCATCTTGTGTGGCCACTCTAGTGGAACATGGAGTTTTCATTCTTTTTTTTCTTTTTTTTACTTTTTTCTTTTTCGTCTTGAAGGACTGCAACAAGTAATGCAAAAAAGTGAAGTGTGTGTGAGTGAGGTGACTGGAGGTTCGAGAGAGTGATCAATGGAGATTGATTTTGTGTGCGTGCGTGCGTGCGTGCGTGCGTGTGTGTGTTCTTGAGAGTTGGCCATAAGCACGGCCCGCTGCCTCCTACTCTATCAGTCCACTCTGCACTCTCTCTGTGCTTTAGAGAGGGCTTTATCTCTCCAGCACCGACACACTCTTGTGTCCTCACAGTGAAAGGAGAAAGGCATCAGTACTCCACACCTGCTGCTCTGTCTGCTCTAACATACTGCAGGCAGTCAGACCCAATACAGCCAGGATGTGAACCTCTCCATCTTAAACATAAAGTATGAGGTGCAACTGGAGTTTTTCGCGTATAATCTATATTGAACTTTTCAGAGCTTTTCTGCGATTTGATGCAGTTGCAGTCACTTTCTGCATGTAAGACTTGGAAGGATTAACTCTGTCTCATACACAAATAATACGCAGAAGTTTTGTAGCGACCATAATGCTGTCGAGATTACATTTTCTATCACTTTAATGAGCAAATATGTGTAAAGAACATATCTGCAAGATGTTCTGCTTTTTGTTTAACTTTAGTATACGTTTTATGTGGGAGACAATATCCAAACCTCTGGCCTCTAGTGTCAAAGTAAATGTAATCCGGGGCTGATGTTATCACCATATCTATAGAAAATTTAGGCAGTTGATGCATATATACACATTATGGATGGCTAAGAATATACATGATACTTGAATGTGTTGGGAACTTGAGATCAGTTTTTACTCCAGGTCCAGAATATATGCTGCAAACCTTCTTAACCATCCTATTTTTTATTTAGATGTTTTCTTTTTGTCTTTATCTGACTAATATATGTAAAGCTTTTTCCTAAATGCATTCACTGAAGCGTGCTAACCCTTATCTTCACTCTGGTTAGATGTATTAGCTGATGTACAGAACTGAATGATATATCGGTGTATTAGGGTTTGGCAGGCAGATGTGTGTAAGTGCTGAGTTCCACAAGCTCTCTCAGCTTTATAGTCTAATAAATAAACAACATGAACTCATAAAGTGTCAAGAAAGGCAATATTCTTATAGCTATTTTCCGAATAAAACTAAAATGTACAACTGATCACCTTCTCACTTGTAATGAACTGAATGAACTCCGTTTCTTTGTAGACTCATCATACAGTATACTTCATTCAAACTCAACAGAAACAAAATTAAACTCACAAAAACTGTCTTTGTTAGTCTTTCCACTGTTCCAACAATTACCAGCACTGGTTTAGTTAAAATTAATAAAACCCTTAGAGGACCAGTGTGTAGGATTCAGTGGCATTTAGTGGTGAGCTTGCAGATTGCAAACACCTTGTCTCACTCTCCCTTCTAAGCATGTAGGGGAGCACAGTGGCTGCAAAACTCACGCAAAGCGTGAAAGGCCCTGTTTGATTGATCCTGGACTACTGTAGGAAGATTGCAGTGCAACATGGCAGCCTCCAAGGAAGAGGACCCACACCCTCTGTAGATATAAACAGCTCATTCTAAAATAATGAAAACAGAGGGATTCTTATTTTCAGGTGAATATACACTGATTAAAAATACTTATGTGTATTATATTCCATTTCTGCCATATTCTCTGAATAGATCCCCATAAATCTTACACACTGAACCTTTAATTCACTAACTTGGCATCACATCAGTGATTTGCGAGTGAAATGTGAAAATATTCTGGCGGTACACACTGTTTGCCGTTGCTGGCCTGTCTGTGCTACTGGGTTAACTCGCTGAACAAGAGTCTGTCACTGTACAGCAGCTCGCACTCGTTCTTTAGAGGTAGAGCAATAAATTAGCAAAATAAAATGACATACATTTCCCAAAAAACAACCAGTGGTGGACAGATAGCCAATATATTTGTCCAATCGCCCAACCCTACTGTGTATTTTGTATGTGAAAAGTGTGTTTTTTGCAGAGCATACTGTTGTATTGAATGTGTTATTTGCATGTGACTGTTTTAGATTTAGATGATGGCAAATTAAAAGAAAACCTGAATAAATGCATAATGAATTTTGAGACACTCATGCAAGACATGATGGCTCCATGAATAGTTGAAACTAATGAGTGATGAATCATAAGACGGTTTATGTTGGTTTTTCCTTTGATTTGTATCTGATCTGTATGAGGTGTAACATACTGTGTGCTCCCTCTTTTTTTCAGTACAGTTTTTTACAAATGGTTTTGAGTTTTGTGGTAAGACGGCCAAAATATCAGTTTGAGAATAATTTGGTCACCCAATCAAATGTTGAACTTTATCCTGTTGTTCATCTTTTCTGTTTTGAACTATTGTTGAGAAGCTGAAGGCTTCTCCCCAGAGAAGTTAAAACCATCTCTGGCCTCTGAGCTTGTTACCCCAGCTGTACTTTTTGTCTTTTGTCTGGTGCTGGTCTGGCTGGTTGTTAAGGTGTCTGTGCTGGGCAGGGTAAAGCCCTGATTTATCCCCTCGTAGGGCCCAAAGCTGGCTGGGAGGGAAGGCTTCAGGAAAAGCCTCATCCTGGAGCCGAGCCGGAGAGTCGGGAGGGAATGAAAGCCGACCTGCTTTATTTCTCCCTCACATACCCCTTTCCCCTTTCCTCTTCCTCCTTTTCCTCAACTTCTCTTTTCGCTCATGCTCTGACGATCCCTTTTGTTACCCCGGTGACACTCCCGGTTGCCCCCGGTGACAATGGACTGGTGGTAATAGCTGTAGATGGTGGAGATGACTTTTGGCTTTGCCGGAGCAGATAACAGTGTTCTGCACAGTCTAACTGACGATTATTCATCTCTGCCTCTGCACATCCCTTTCTCCTCTTTTCTGCCCTTTTTTTCCCTCTTTCTCCCCTAATTTTTCTCCAATTTTCCCTTTCCTTTTATGTCCCTTCTTGGTTTTATCCCAACCGATTTCTTTCATCCCTTCCCTCCTCAATGATTCCTTTTCTTCTGTTTCACCTCTGTTCTGTTCCTCTCTTCATCTCTTGTTGCATTCTTTATTTCCAGGGTTTGGAGGGTTACTTTAAAAAAGTATTCTGATACAGTTACTGTTAATGTAATCAGTAACATTATCCAAGTAGTAACTTGATTACTTCCTGGTACTTTTAGATTACAGTTATACCAAGTATGGTGAATTTGTTTAGCCTAATATAATGTTTTGTGTTCATGTCAGGTTTATTAATTGTTTGTGCAGCTGTTCTTTCCTTTGTTCTGTGTGAATACACATTTAGATTAAAAGTGGTAATTATATACATCACACATACAACATACTTTGTTTAGTATGTAATTCACACGTTCACATGCAAACTTCAAGTAAACCATCAAGTTAGCAGGTGGTCTGTGTAGCTAATGTGGGCAGTTGTCGCTATGTCACTGTACTGTAATGTTGTTCTTTTATGATTTAGTAAAATAAATAATGCAGAAATATCCACCAAGGGAGAGAATTTGATCGCTATAGAGGTCATGACAATGAATTGAGTAGCTGGTTTCATTCAGTACAGAGTGGTGATGTCAGGCTTGTGAAGTGTTGTAATGTGTTACTGTGCATGTTAGTATATCATTCTTTATCTGAAATATATTTAAAATTATAATCCTATCAATAATCCCCAATAATTTTTTACTAAATGTATCAATACTTTACCAGTAATAGAATGCACCTGTTTTATATATATCCTACTTACATAATCCTGTTTAATGTAATCTGTTATTCCCCAAACCAGCTCATTTTCCTCTTCCTCCCTCTTTTTTTTTAAGTTTATTCTTCTTCATGTGTATCTCATTTCACCTCCTCTTTATTAGCTCACTGTTGGACCAGCCAAAAATAACTCTGTCATGCTCTCACCGCTTCTTAATTCTTTTTCTTTCCTTCACTTTCTCTCTGTTTCTCCATCCCTTCCTTCTCTCCCATTTGCTTCCTTAAGATTTTAAGACTAAATCTCTTTCCATGTCTTTCGGCTACTCTCATCAGTGGTAACACACATGCACACACACACACACACACAAACGCAGAGAGTAATCAAATTTCTCCAGGCTGATTGCTGAACACATTTATGTGCACGCACACACTGGCTCACACGCAGGGCGAGAGGTCATTGTAAATAACTCGGTTTTCGTGCTTTCATTTCCCTGGGGCATTGACTCTTGCTTGGTATTCATAACCATAACATGCAGAACCTGACAGACTGACTGTGTGTGTGTGTGTGTGTGTGCGTACTGATACTGTATTTATGCCCCTATGGTTGTGCACACACAGACATACTTAGGGAAATATTCGCACACACTGCGGGCATTTTGCAAACAGATAGATTGAAAAATATACATTCTTGTTATCGTCCTTCACACACACACATACTCTCACAAAGAGATGATAATGGGCTTTGCTGGAATCCTCTATCCATCTTTACTCGCTGTTCCACTCGTCCGCGACCGCTGATACTTGTAAGACAAATCCCGTCTTCTTCATCTCTCCCTCTCTCTCCAGCGCTCACCTCTCTAAAACCTGCAGGCAAAACACCCATTATCTATACACACGCATACACATACACACACACCTGCTTAATACCAGACAAGGCGTTGTGTTTTGAGACTTTTTAATGTATTTATGCATTTGGCTTCTCCTGAATAATACATCGTTATTTGTTATTTTCCCTGCGTATACTTTAGGAGAGATGGAAAAGAGTGAAAATAAAAGTAAAACGGTGTTGAAAATATGAGGATAACTACCAGCTCAGCTGACAATAGTGGATATTTTATTTTATTTGTGTGGAACAAGAATGGCGACAACTGTCAGGAGGCGGATTTCGAAAGAATATCTGTGTCGGTATTGGCTTCTATTGAAGGTGTCTATATGTGTGTATATACGTGTGTGAAAGTGTGGGTGTCTGTGCAGCTGTCACACAATGCAGACACATGTCATCATGTAAACCAAACTTTTTTTTTCCTAAATTCTATTCCAGTAACTACATTGGCATGGAAAAATAGAAAGAGACAAAGGAGACAGGCCTGTCTATGCACCAAACAAAAACTTATTTGCAACATTCGCTTACAGTAGCAGACGTCTAAAATTGCCTGTTGGTCTGTGAAAGGGCCCAGGCTGATCTCTGCTGGGTTCCTGCTCTGCACTTGGTTAGTACCGTATCCCCCCCCTCGGTGACACTGTGAATGCAGCGCTGCTTATAATGCTCCTCTAAGCACATGTGTGGAAACCAGTTGCAATGCTTTAGCTATCCACCGGGAACAGCAGTGATTGGATCCATATTAGTTTAGTTTAATTTATTAGTTTATTTAACAGGGGCCACGCACAACCCAACCCTTGAGCCAGAGTTAGCCGTATAAATCATTTACATCTGTGGTCCCTGAGCAGGGAGATATTAAAAAACAACACTGCACAATACCAACAATATAGTACAACCATTAACAAGGCCTTCAAATGTCTTAAATACAATTTTGGCAGAACTTAAAAAATTGATTTGATTATGAAGTTAACGTTACTTTTCATAAAGTTGCACCAACTTCAGTCTCACTTTTAAATGTGTTTTTGGGGAAAAAACTGTATTGATCACAGTGTAACAACTACAAAACAAAACCAACATGGGTTCTGATATTTCTTCACATCTTTCTTTTTTTTTTTCCAGTACGGAAAATAGATCTTAAAATGCATTTATAATGGTCTTAATAAGTATAAATTGAACTTGGAACCAGCAGGTGCCATACAAAGGCACCTGTCACACGCAGCCTGAAGCAATGCTTTAAGTGTTGTAAAAAAAATACTGAGGCTTGTGTATTCTCTGATATGGATGAGAATTAAGTTCCATTTACCTTCTGCTCGGACTGAAAATGCTGAAGTAGTTTTTACTTTAGCTGAGAATTCCCCTCTGGTTGATGCACGGATCTCCCCAGCGCTGTCCCTGCAGAATGACACACAATGTTTAAGCGATGTTTATGCATCTGGCACTTACCTGCAATTTATTATACGTTTCTTAAAATTGAGGTTAGGATCCGCTGATTATGCTCAGACAGTTGTCACCAGTTTTCATTACCACTCCTTTAAATAGGATGTCAAGTTGATGTTTCTTGATAATAAAAATTCCTGCCCACAGTTTTGCTCACATTAAGAGTGAGATACTTGATACCTGAGACACTGCAGTATGAATAGATATTAAGAAGCAGTTTGTTCTCTTGTTTTAGCATGGGGTGTAAATAACTGTGCCATCTGCATACCTCTGAATGTGGACCTCTGGACAGATCAAGGGCAGATCATTAGTATCTAAGCTAATTAAAATTGGTCCAGAATTGATAATTATAGTAGTGCCGAGTTTAAATTATGCACAGCAAAACATGATCAGAAGCATCTACAGCAATGTTTAACAGTTCAAAGATATTTTAAAATCTTATGTATCATATCATATATATCTATATTCTTCACAGCACTTTTATACCCAACACCTTCAGGTGCACACACACAACCACCTCTGCCTCATTACTTGTTTAAGGACCGTCCATCGACTGCTTTCACTCCCCAGAGTAATGCTGTGCTCACATTGTGTCAGTAGAGGGCAAATTAGACAGCCCTCGCTTTCAGTGGGAGATTGATTGTAAATTCCACCACTGCTGATTGTAAATAAGCAAACAGATGTTAAACGTTCACACCTTTTGCCTTCCTCTGTGGGAGGGGGATAAATTACAGGTGTTGAGATATCCAGCCACATGGACGTAGTCATGTGTGCTTGTGAATCAACTTGTATTGTCTCGTGTCAAAGCCAAGACGAAGTGGTGCAGCGGTTATTGATCCAGGTCAGCAGGACCCAGAGTCCTGCTGGTGTTCATGTTAGCGATCTAATGAGATACTGTTTACACCTGGGCTGGAATGTGAATGTGGTTAACTGAGTGAGAGGAGGGAAACTCAGCAGCCTTTTGTCTC
Organism: Lutjanus erythropterus; assembly: GCF_056507025.1. Classification (NCBI taxonomy): domain Eukaryota; kingdom Metazoa; phylum Chordata; class Actinopteri; order Lutjaniformes; family Lutjanidae; genus Lutjanus; species Lutjanus erythropterus. The sequence goes on from NC_139322.1 coordinate 32,980,725, forward strand.
CAGGACCAGGACTGAGAAATGCGAAACAGAATCTTTACTGCGCAGGGCACTTTATTTTGTTTACTGCCATTTTATTGGAGTGATTCTGAGTATATAGTGCCCTCCAAAATGCCATAATGAGAAAAAAAATGTCCATGGCACATACACCACTTTCTGCTAACAATCCCACAAGGCATAGCGTTGCATTATTTAGATCCCAAAATGGTGATGATTCATAAGTGTCTAACTTGCTGCGTAATATAGAGTGAACTACTGGGAGTACAGCAGTGAATGAGTGAATGAGAGAGTAATTTTAGGCACAGCATAGAAGAAAACGACCTGTCTCTGCCCATGTTGAACATTTTACCGCAGGAAGCATATACTCATGAATTATTTTTTGTGAATAATAACCTATGGCAGATACAGAATAATGATGCAGTACTTTCCCTTCATTTTCCATGATTTTTTTTAGGTCAGTTGCTTAACTGACAGCAGGGCAGAGTAGCAGGAGCTGGTGACCTTGATGAGGAGCTGGAGGTGTGCAGCCTGTTGCCTGTAATTCTTCCTAACAGTTCACTTTGGCTGCCCTTTCTTGTTCCATTCCTCCCTTGCAGTATTTAAATCTGATCCACTGACAAAAAGCTCTGAAAGTCCCCATTACTTATTACGTAGAAGCATTTGTATGTATGATCGACATCAGCACATAGGGATGGGAATTTATATGATTTTATTGATACCAGTGCCATTATCGATTCTGCTTATCTGCCCGATTCTTCATTGATTCCCGTATTGATTCCTGAGTTGAGCTGACTGTAGCCTGAGAGTGAGCTGTAGCAACAGTCTGTCTGTGAAATGACAGAATATTTGTACAGTATACCTTTTCCATTACATTTTCATAGTCAATGAAAAATCTGCTAAGCCAGCCTGCATGGTACTAATGTTACTATAACATAGTATATTTACCCTTGGTAACGGATGTGCTGCTCCGTTGGGAAGAGTGTCATAACACATGGCATTCCTAGATTCCTCAGCATTCCCATGTTGTATAGAATGATATTTCCAGCATATCATTGCTGGTGTTTCTGCCCTTATTTGAAATTATTGTTTTATAGACATCATAACCAACAGTGTTTTTATGTTTATTTGTGAAATGAAGCCATGCTTAGGCCCGTTTCTTCCTCTCCTTGTTACAAGTTTCCAGCAGTGTAGATGCATGAGTTTGTCGTTTTGTTTTGCCAGGTACAACTATTAGAACAACATGTCAGTATTGGTAAATGGAAATGATAAGCTCAGAGGCATGTGACTCAGATGGAGTAGACAATTTGAAGCCAGTTATTAACTCAAACCGGTCCTCAATTCCTAGCTGGGTATCAGTATTCCACACCTTTAAGGTATTATTTGAAATTACCCAGTACCAAGTGGTATCTAAACTTTTCCAGTCAAACAATTCCTGCATTTAATCCCCTTGATACCGTGATCTAGAAAAAAAGGACTAATTATATGGTTTTGCTTGCAGTCAGTCGCTGCAAGAATTCTTCATAAAGAAGAACTTTTGAAAAAGATATCAAATTAAGTATTTCATTGGTATTGTATCACTTTAAAAGTACTGGCATTGGTAATAATATGGTATTTTTTTTAAAACAATACAGCCTTATTGACATATATGAGATAAAATTCTAAACAGCAATGATGAAGTACATGCATGTCTTATTTATTGTGAATTTTATGTGCATATGTTATTTAAATGCCCTGTGTGGCAATGGCGGACCCTGCCATTAACAATGACAAGTTTGAGTATGAAAACAATTCCAGAATGAAATGCGATGAATAGGTTTTGGTAAAAGTAATGCTAACCATTAATTCATTAAGTGAAAAATTAAGAATTGTACCCTTAAGTTAATCTACTGAAAAATAAAAAAAATCCTCAAATTCTCAAACTCATATTATTATTTAGAATTTAACTAATCTTATTTTTCTCTCATGTTATCCACTTAAAACAAAGGTCTCATTGGCTCTCCCTGAAAACTCTTCCCATCAGCCTCTAAAAACCTGTAACTTCATAGTTGTCTAAGTGGCAGAGTGGCACTGCCTAACTTAATGACTTTATGACTACATCTTGGTAGCTGCAATTCATTCATTTTGAAGAACCCACATTTTTGTACAAAAAACATTTCACAGTGAATTGCTTTTATACCCAGGAGCTAACAGTCTTCCCTGTCTTTTGTTTGTTGCAGTAGAGCATGCCAGTTTGTTGAACACTTCCTCTGTGTGGTGTATCCTGACACAATGTCCTGTTTATGGTGAAATTACACAAGCAGGATGCTATTAAAATGCTGTTTCTCAGAATCGGTCAGTTTCATGGTGTTTTTCAGAATCACTTGACTGGCGATGCTGACCATTTGACTTATTCTCTCCAGCTATAATGTGACTGTGACTTTGTTTACTGTTTAGCCTAATCCCATTAACTTCAGTCTAACTTTGTGAGGATTTTGAGGCCAGGCCAATATACTTTAATTTCTCCCAGAAATGTGTTTATTTTCTTAGTCCTAACAATTTTCTTCACAATTAGAATAATACACACACACACACACACACACACACACACACACACACACACACACACACACACACACACTGCCTGCTGCATTAATAATGCTTGCCAGAAAAGGAAGAGAATCAATCCCAGTTATTTTCATCCACTATTTGCTCTGAATAAATGTCAGTACTCTCTGCTCCTCCTGCAGCTTCATTCTGTCTCTCCCAGAGAGGCTTATCAAAATAGCTTAAATTAAATTGTTGTCATGTTAAACAGGGTCCTATATTGCAAGGCTGATTTGAGGGGTTTATCTGTTTACGAGCGTGTGTGTGCATGAGAGAGAGAGCGAGAGAGAGAAAATTAGAAGTTGATGAACAGCACTTTGTTCTTTTTTTTTAACATGCGTTTTGTATTAGTATCCATTGGATCTTTGTTATTTTTTAAATTAAGTCTCAATCTTTGGTGCCATGCACTTATTACTGTGGTATTTCTGCATTTGCTTACAAGAGATAATTTCTCGTTTTTCCCATTGATGAGGTTTTCATAGCTGTTACTGATGTTGTTTCAGTTTGTACCAAAAAAATAACTTTATGTGTGAAAGGTGTGACCTAAAGCACTGGTTTCTAAACATTTTGGCTTCTGGCCAGTTTTTAGAAGAAGAAGTAAAACTCTCCAGCAGTTCATACAAAACAAGTGACAACTTTGAAAAACACAAAAATTTGTTAATTTTCATTCTTTTTTTGTCTTTTTGCAGCCGAGGGGCCTCATTACAGAAAAATTACTTAAGTTCCAAAGAAAGAAAAAAAATCTATCTTCCTATTACAGAAGTAGTCCCTAAACTCTTGACTGTGCCCATCTCAGACCTCAAACCCTAACTTTAATACAGTTCTTCAATCAGTGCTCATCCTGTCATGCCTGTATTGCCCCCTTTCCATACACATGTGCTGGCTTGTAAAATGGTGAATAAACACTTAATTTCCTACATTTTTTTCACAATAAAAGTGCCCAATTACTTTGTTATTTAAACAGATTTATTTTGAAGCAGCACAATCAGGAAATGTTGGGTTTTCATCAACAGTAAGTCTTTATATAGCATGAAAGCAAATTTGAAACAGTAAAATAAATCTGATACCTGCAAGTACAAACAGCGACACAGGAGATAAAATAAACTTCAAACCAGAGAGATTCAGTTAGAAGCTACAAAAGTAACCACAGTCCACATAGAGGCAGGCCGCACTTCAGAGAAGGTCCGTCAGTCGCGACTCAGCACAGCTCGCCTTGTAAATGGCAGTGATAGACATGCAAATCAGTGTGATATGGTTTTATTTGGCACAGCTAAAAGTGTCAGTGGGACAGCCTCATATCTTTGTTTAGAAACCTCCTGTATCCTTGACAACAGCTGTCAGAAGTTCACACTACAGGAAATTTTTCAGGTAAATAGCTTGATTCTTATCTTGAGATAGGCTAGAATTTTTTCTCAAATGCAGTCAGGAAGGATGCTCCTGTATTTCCTAAATGTCGTCCTAAACTGACCAATGACCCCTAAGTTGGGAACCACTGACTTAACCCTAACCCATTATGAAATGGCTTTAGGTGAAATTGGTCTTACTGCTGACAGAGGACTGATTGAAGAGAGATAATATACAGCACACGTCTTTGACCTCACCATGCATTCATGCATACAGTATCCATACCATTTGTCTCCCTACAGATGTGCCTGTGTTTATGTTGAGGACCAACACGTACTGCAACTGACTTTTCAGCAGCTCTGAGCAGCATATTGCGCCCAGCGGCTATCACTCATTAGCGAGTGTTGATGGCAAAGGCCAAGTATGATTAGCCAATGCTTCGCTGCACATCAGTGCTGATTTTGGCTCCCCACCACCACCACCGGCTCCCGTTAATCAGGAGCTAATGAAAGGAAACTTGCGGCATATGCGCCACTTAGCGCACATGAGTACTCGTACCTCTTTCTGGGGGCCGGGGTGACATTCTGAATGGATCACTCTCAGATGGAAATTCATCTTTTCTGTTTTCATTTTGTCGTCAGTTTGTGGGCATGAGGGTGCTTTGTACGTAGGATTTATTCGGCTTTTAAACTATTATGCAAACTAAAGTAATTTCTCCTGTCTGTTGCTTTTGGTGAGGTTTTAGTGATGAAAACATTTCACCAGTGAACCATAGCTACGGTATAAATGTTTCCCGTAATGCTAAATCTGTGAACTGGGTCTAACGAGTTTCATCTCACTCCATTTGATCCAGGGATGCCTGGCGTAGAGCTCTACAATTTAAAACAACATAAATGCATTATTGATTAAGTGTGATCCTGGCCTTAAAGAGGTAAACAAACGAGCAGTTACTAGCATCTCCGACTGCACAACCCAACTTATTTTGGATCTTTGCTGTTTTCAAAAGGCCTCAGCCTTAATCCAAGAGGCACAACTCTCAGTACGAGCACTGACATTTTTCCAATAGGTAATACTGAGTTATTCCTCAAAGGCCATTAATGTGACAGAGAGGCCCTGAGGTTAAAGAGACTGTCCATCAGCTCGTGTTGGCCGACTTTTCCTCTTATCTTTGATCTCTTTTAGCTTGCTTATATGGATTACACGCTGAAATAAACTGAGTTGTAACACTTTAACTCTGTGGAGGGTTTGACACATGATGTATAACCAGCCAGAGAGTCCTTAAGCAAGACATTCAGGGCACTTTCACCGCTGGCCTAAATACATCAGTCGCAATCCAGGATTATTTCCTCAGTTTGTTGACAGCGTGGACATCATTGTAGCTTTGCAATGATGATCACATACTTTTTGCACACAAGAATCCTTTTAAACCCTGGATTGTAAACAACAAAAATACATTTCCATCATCTGCAGCATTTTCATTAGCATACAGACATTCAGGTCCTCTCTCTTGTTTTGGAGTGGATGTTATAGAAATCTACTAATCAATATTTTTATATTAACAATGGATCAAATGGCTGTATGCAATATTAAAGGGGAAACCTGTAAGATAACTGACTGTACACTATCCAGCATCAAATTCATGGGTGGCCAAAAACATAACTCCAAATGAGTGCTAATGTTGTTCTTTGTCTGCTGGATGTGGAACCCGTTGTTTGCTTAGATAACTTAATTAAGCCTAACATGTCAGTGTTGCATTAACAGTTTGTTCAGCTGCCCCCATGTGGCAATAAAAATAGACTTTTTGCAGCTTTAACAGTTTGTGTTTTCATATTTTTTACAAATATTTCTTAAGTATGTAAGAGGGGACAGGTAGTAGCCTTTTTTTTGCACGTTTTAGAATTTCATTAGAGAATCCTGATGGAAACAATAATTTGAAAAAACTCAATTTCTCAAAAAAAAAAAGTACGTTTGCTTGAGGTGGTGTTTGTCTTGCCTTTTTTCAAAGTAACTTCTGACATAGCAAATATTTAACTCACATGACTGCTGTTTCTGCTGACAATCTCTGAATCTGATGTAACCTTCCTCACATTAATGCATTAACAAACAAAAATGTTTCCTTTGTGGTTTCTACATTGTTTTTCGCCTTTTGTGGTTCGACCGGCACTGGCAAGTTCGTAATCTTGTTGCGCCCTCTTCTTCTGTCGTGGTATACCGGTTGTCAGACTGGAGAACTGGTGCCCCCTACTGCTTATCTCAATAAACCAACTCCCCAAAAAAAACTGTACTACAGTAATACATTTTGATGGTAGCACAGCTGTTGTCACCTGGAGACCACAAAATCCCATTCCCTTACGCTACAATTCATACTGTATGTAATGCAGCTTTTTCAGATCCAGAAAAAAACTCAGTCTGGCCTCAGTCTCACCGGGTGCAGGGTTCCTCCTCTGTAGCTGATATCTGGCCTGTATGGGGGCAGGAAAACTGCTTATTTTCCTTCTGAGGAGTGTGTTTTTATAAGGTGATATTTAGACTGTACAGATTGGCACACAAAAGATCAGATTGCTATGACAATTTTCTTTTCAGTCTACCAGTATATCTGCTCAAGGCTCCATGTAGTTGCCTTTGAAGGACGCGTCTCTGAATGTGAGCTTTAATATTCTCTAATGTTTAACTGAACAATTTAAGTGTTTTTACTTAAATTGTGCACTGTCCTTTCAAAGACCCGTACATCTCTGTCTGTGTTTGTCATAAATGCCACATCCAGACGATTTAATCCTGTCTTGCCTTCTTTCTGTCACTCAGCAGAATAAATGGGCCCGGTGTAGTCATTTCAGCACCCCACCTGTGCTTTACTGCATCTTTCAAGCATGAGATATCTGCCACAGGAAAATGACAACCACGCTACAAAATTGACTATTTTGAAATCATAAGACCTTAAAGAACTGCAGTATTTTAGTATTTCATAATCTGTCATTTCTATTTTTCTTAAATAGTTATCTTTTTTAGGTTAGACAATATTATTATCGCTCAAAATGAAGTGTTGCACCAAAAGTCTCTGTTCACTGTCCCACGAAAGGTTTTTTCAGCCTCAGTTCTGCTTTGCCCAAATCTCTGCTTCAAATCTGTCCAGACAAACACTGTCCAGCATACGGTGCACTCATACACCACTTCTTTGCTGTGAGTGTGTGGCCAGCAAACTGGAGAATGATGAGGGCTTTTTGTGGTTCATTTTCCATTCTCAAGGGTAAAACAGCAAAGCGTGTAAAAGAGAGCAACAGCTGCAGTTCAGTGGAGCTCTTTGAAGAACTACATCAAACACAGAGAATCATCTTCCAGCTATTGGCCTCACAGCAGAGAAAGTGAAGGGATGGTGTGTGTGTGTGTGTGTGTGTGTGTGTGTCTCTGTCTTTATATGTGTGTGTGTGTGTGTGTTGACAGCATGTTGGAGAGGTGTGTAGGACTGTTAATCCTTTGGCCTTCCCTCAGTCCCTGCCTCCTGCTCCCCATCACTTGGTTTGGTTTGGATGTCTGGCCGCATATTCTCATCCATATTTAGTTCTTGGATCTTGGTCTATATTGATCTTGTCTGTTAATCTTGTTTATTTTCTGACCATTCCATACTGCTTTTTTTCTTGCTCCCATTCTGACCCCGTTCCCTTATCTCACTTGCACACACTTCTCTCTCCATACCACCTCTCTGTACTTCCCTACTTTATGCCTTTCCTTGCTCGCGTGTCCCCTCCTTTGTTTAAACCACCCACATATTTATTTTGTCAAGTGCTCAGTGTTGTTGTATTTCCGATGCCCGGCATCATCTGTCAATCAAATAATATTTTCCTTATTTTTTTTTTTTTTTTTTACTGTGCCAGGAGATTTTTTTCCCATTAAAGTCCTGTCATTCACTCCTCCCTACAACTGTAAACACTCAATAGTTTACTGCAGTGAATAAATTGAAATTTCAGACTCTTACAAAAGTATGATTTTGTTAAGCACAAAGAAGTAGTGCAAAATTAAGAGCTGTCATGGTCTAGCTAGGTTGGATTTGCATGGAATCAATGTTAAAGGGACAGTTCACCCCAAAATCAAAAAACCTTATATCCATCTAGACTGTTCTGGTGTGAGTTGTCTAACCTTGTAGATATCAGCCGTAGAGATTTCCACCTTCCCGCCAATATAATAGTAATGTACAGGCCTTGTTATGAGCAGATTCATGTAGGAACACTGTCTTTCTATTAGAAACATCGCTTGCATTATATCTGGTCAGATTTTCGTCTGTGATTGGTCCTGGGCAGCTTGCCATGTGTTTGTCAGAGCTTTTTTTGAGGTTGAGGTTAATAAAAGCACTGAAACTGAACCGTAAAAGCAAAACAGTGAGCTAAATGATGCTAAATTACTCCATAGAACTAAGGGGAGCTGCCAAGGGTGATAATTTTCTGCAGGTTTGTCAGTGTAAGCGACATTAAACATTATTTATGTTTACATCAAACATAGTAATTTGACCCTTTGTTGATGCAGAAATAGTGACTAGTGTGGCAGTATTGAACTGGAGTCCTGATATGTTGAACCTAGCTTAGCATAATAACTGGAAGAGCGGGGGAAACTTGGCTAACTAGCTTGGCTCTGTCCAAATGGCTCACTCTTGGACAGAAAGCAACTAAGCCCACTGGTATTTTCTATTCAAATATCTGAATGTTTTCTGTGTCTTCACTTTTTCTGCTATGCTCTCTTGCTATATTTCCTCAACAACATTTCAACTCAATCCCCTCATGTCTTCCTCTCTCTCTGTCACAGTCTCTCCCTCTTTTTCCCCCCCGCTATCTGTCTCTCTCTTCTTCTCCTTCTCCGTCTTCTCCTGCTGGTGATAGGGGGGGTTCTTGATTAGAACACACACTGCCAAGTCCCCCCACATCGCATCATTGCATTTGATTAGCTCCAACCCCCTGCTCCCTCCCTTATCACCACCAGCACAACAGGAGGCACCACACACACACACACAGACACACATGCATGCATGCACGCACGGATACACTTGCATACATATCACAAACTCACTTCCAGACTTATCTGAACTCCATGGCTGCCTGTAAACGTGCGCTGGCATATATGAACACACATACACACACACAATCTCCACAAACACAGACACACATCTGGGCTGCTGCTGGTGCCGTGGCGGCAGGGCATCAGGTAAAGCCAGCATGGCGCTGACAGCTCCCTGTCCCTAATGAAGCATTAATAAACCACAGCACAAAACAGTGGATCAGAGAGCAGCAGAGCTCCCCACCTGCTTGGCTGTCTGCTGGCTGCCAGGGGGAGAGATGAGAGGGGAGAGGATCACTGTAATCCCCCATCTTCCAAAACCCCTCTGCCCCACTTTTCAGGGAGACATCACCCCTCATCACCTGCTCTCCAGTATCTCGCTGAAGGTTCAGCGCTTTTCGGTTTTCAGGAGTCTGATGTCAAACTAATACTCAATAAAAGAGGCCCTGCATAATTGATCTACCACTAACACTCCAGCAGCTCTGCAGCAAGTGTTGCACCTGCAAGAGTAAATATTATTTTGCTTACAGTTTTTAAATATACTCTCATATGCAGTTTTATTGAAAAGACATGCATTAAAAACACATAAAGATAAATACTGCATATTTATGCATGCAGGAAGAACAGGCCTGGAAAAGGAGCAATTCAGAGTTGTTGGCAGAAAATTAGGATTTTCAGTAGCTTTGGTTTAAAATTTTCTTCATAAGTTCTCCATATGTGTAACTCATATAGAGTCAAGAAAGTTACTCATGTTCACTTCTTTGTGAATGCAGAAGAGTGAGCAAATTTAACGCAAAGTGAATTTGAGCTGTGAATTGTTTCTGCATGTTTTTTCCCTCCTAACAGACAATGTAGCTCTTAAAGGGATAGTTAGGATTTTTTGTAGTGGGGTTGACTGAGATATTTGGTGATAGTCAGTGTATTACTTACAGTAGATGGTGGTCAGCATTCCAGTAGTTTGGAGACGCAGCAGAAGTATGGGTGTAGGGTCAGCAGCAAAACACATTTTAGCCACCTAACAAAATTAATTTCAGATGGGAAACCTCTGTTATATAAGCCAAATATTACTCTCTTCAAAGCAACAAGACTTCACTGAAAAAAGGTAATTTTACCTTTCAGAACATGGGTGTTGCAAGTATACCATTGCCTCAATCTGTTAGTTTGTTCATTGTTTTGTTTGTGTTATTGTGTGACTTTGGCATTTTAAATGATTAATTTGGTTTCACTGAAGTCGATTACACAAACTAACTGATCAAAACTGCAGTGCACCAGCAGCTCCTTTGTTCTGAAATGATTAAAATGAGTGGGCCCTTTTTTAAGTGGCTAAAATACATTCTGCTGCTGACCTTGTCCACAGCAGTACATATCTCAGCTTCCTACACCAGGACACACCACCACCGCTTCAAATAATCCAAACTATCCCTTTAACTGTGAAGGCATTAGCTGTAACCAGCTAGCATGTGTGTGTGGAGTGTGCCTGCCCTGAATTAGTTAGATGGCTCAGCCTCCGACTGATCCCCAAAATCACCAGGGACTCCAATTCTTTTGATTATTTCTTCCTTCATACCCCTCTCCTTTTCTTCTAGTCTCTGTACATTCAGGAACTGAAGTCATAAAGCTTCAGAATAAGCTCAAAGTCTTTGTGGATTTATGGCTGTTCAGTCCACTTCGCAATGACTTTATTTGCGATCGCGCTGCCTAGTTTTGCCTTCACTCTGAACACACCTTAGAGTTGACACTCACGTCTTGCTCTTGATGTGTGTGAAGGTGTGTATCCAGTAATCACAGCACAGGTAGTCCAGTCACAATACATCTCCAACTGGCAGACAATGCCGGCCCTCTGAATCAACTGAAGCAAACCTGCTGAGTGTAGATATTCCAGGAGGAGTGTCCATTCAAATGCTGCATGCCGGTGATTAGGAGAATTGGAGCCATTGTTCAGCACAAAGATGCAATCAAATCCAGGTCCAGCTGCGTTGGACTGACAGGATGGAGGCCAAAGTGCTTTTGAAAGTAGCTCAATTTTAGAAACTCCAACATGTAAATAAACATTTAGTCTTAAAAATGTGGATATATTATGGAATGTTGCTTTAATTGGTCTCCAGAGTGGCGTCCGATCTTTGTGGTGTCCTCTCCTTCCCTCACCATAAGCCTGAGATGTCATCTCTCTGTTTGTGCTTGAACACTGTTGCTGCCGTGTCACTTTGTGTCTTTATCTGGCTGTCTATCTGTATCCTTATCTGCTTTTTTTCTCATTATCTTTTGCAGCCTAAACCTCGCTGAGCTTTACTCCAGCGAGGGAGACTGATCTAATTGGCAGCGAGGATCATTGTAATTTAGCGAAGCCAGCTCCGCTGACTTTTTCAGCTCACCGCCTTCTCCTCTCTTTTTTTTTGCCACCTTTCTCATGATAATAATGAGAAAATATAAGCGAGAACTCCCTGAAGTTTGAGCATTTGTATTTTTTTTCCCTTTCTTCCTTTTTATTTTTTTCATATGGGCTTGTTACACCGATCACATTCGCCCAGGCAATTTGCCTGCTTGTCTGAGTCTGAGAAGGGAGGCTTATCTGCACTAACGCCCCATCGAGGCTGCGCTTCGTATCCAAATCAGCCCCTGTTAGCATTCAAATCAAGAGCCCCCGCCTCCCCTTCCTATTCCACCTAGCTCTCGTGCCCCTTACTGTGGCCCCCACCCCCTCCCTCTTTGCCTGTCAACACGCCAGCTTCGCTCGGGGGGGAAAAGGAGTCTGGGGTAGAGAGGGAGAAAGCCTGGGCTATTTTTTAATGAGATCAAGAAGCGCTGGGATGCTGTTTACTGTCACAAAGCAAACAGGGGCCCCTTTTCTGCAGGTGAAGCTTCTACCTCCTCTTCTTCCTCGGTGGCTGTGACTGCCGCCGCCGCTGCCTTAACAACCACCATTTTCCGGAAACCATAAGCGCTCTGACAAGTCTGTCAGGACACACGCCTCCTCCTCCCATTCCCACCAGCAGGTGCATCAAAACAGTTTGGCTTTGAAGGTTATTTCTACTAGTGCTGCGTGCGACATAACAAGAGCCCAAACTATTTTATAAGTGCAAAGTGTGTAGTAAACGGCTGCCGCTGTGATTTAACATGACCTTTTACCTGCTCTGGCAGATACAACAAGGACATTACTGCAGCGCTGTTTCCCACAGGTCATCAGTGTCTCATTGTTCATAATGATTAGACTGAAATTAGAGGCCAAGTGTCGCAATCGCTATCTGGTCCACATTGGCTGTCATTAAGCTGCCATCGACTCACAATGACTTATGATTTCAGGAAGTCATTTTCCATCGGTCTTGCCTAATTAGAGCTTCATGAAGAAAACTTGTACTCCTGGTCAATCTTCAGTTCGATGAACAAAAGAAAAAAAATAGCGGAACCTCAGTCATTCTTACTGGAATATATGGGTTTAATATAACAGGTCTATAGATAGTACACATGGGCACAGGTCACGCCAAAAGATGAAGCAAGGAATAAAAACACTACACTTTATATAGTATGTCGCATGTGTCATCATGTCATTAGTCAGGAGGGCACTAGATAATAGGAGTGGGTGAGAAAATCACTGCTTTTAAAGGGACAATTTCAAAATCAGAGATGCATATTTTTCCCTGGCCTGCAGTACCATTTATCCATCTAGACTGTTTTGGTGTGAGTTGCAGAGTGTCTCTTTTCAAAAAACATGACCCATTTACCCAAGATTAGGCACAGACTTTGCTATGAGCAGTTTCATGTAGGAACTGCTTTCTTTTTAGTAGAAAGAAAGTAGTTCCGACATATTCTGAAGTAGTTCTGGTGTACAAGCGAGCTGGTTCTTTTGGCTCGGCTCCCTAAAAAGAGCCGGCTCTTTTGGCTCCCAAGTGGCTCCTCAGATTTTTTGTTGCTCAAATTAATTTATTACCAACAATAATGTAAAATGAATTACTAATGTAAAAAATATACATTATATCAAATGTTTATTATTTGTATGGCTTTATTTATATACTCAACATACTCAACATGGAGGAGAGTGCTACAATATTAAGCAGAGTGCTTAATTTTGACAACAAACACTCCATATTATATTAATTACTAATTTTCTGTGTAATCGTAATATTTAACACTGGATATATTAGTCTTCTGTTGTGCAATGAAGTTTTAATCTGTCAACAAGCAGATATTTTGTCTGATAATAATAAAGGTTATACATATGACTTATATATGACTTGCTTTTACAAGGCAGATAAAAGAACAGATGTTACATGTATCAGAAGGGGGATCTCTTCTATTTTAACCTCAATCAGCGATCAAGAACGCACTTTAATTCTTCAGCTATGAACGTGGTCTGCAGACTACAGGTAACCTACAGGTGGTCTCTTCCTCTATTCTCTCTTAAGTCTGTTGAAAACTGTCCAACTTGACTGTGGATTTTCATTTCCACTTCCTGCTGTGGCCGCCTGATCTCGTCTACTTTCCAGGCGAGGCGCAGTTCATCTCAAAGGAGTGCATTTTCTCACCTTTCAAGCGTGTTGTCTCCATCTTTAGCGCATGTTCTCTCTCGTCTCCCTCCCACTTGTTCATGTGCTCACTGTGTTGTGTGTCTATAACCCCCCCCTCCCCCTTCTACTCAGTGTGAACACACGCCACCAATCATGTGCGACTTTAACAGAAAAAAAGAGGAGAAAAAACAAATCGGCTCCCAATCAAGAGCCGGTTTAAGTATTGTGAATCTTTTTTAAAGGTTCCTGAATCAATTCTTTAATTGCTGAATCATTTTTTATTTATATAATTAACTAGCGCTTAGTCTGTTATGTCAATGATAATTAGCACCACAATCGCAGTAATATTTTCTGAAGAAATTGATCTATTTTACTTCAAAAGCTTAACATAAAATTTGAGTTCATAGTTAAATGCATATATTTCCTCTAATCTGTGAAAAACAAACTCAATCTGTTACACTGGCTTCAACACTCCACACTGACCAGCTACAGCAACCTCAAAGGGTCAAAACTCACATTTGTGTGCACTTTTCAGGGGCTCTATTCATTTTGGCATAAAATCTAGTCTATCGTCTTATTTATTGCTTCTGTAGTACTAATTTGCTGAGAAGGAAAAGCTAAATGTAGCAGTTTTCTTCAAAAATTTTATTACCATGTTTAGGCTATATGCAGTGTAGCAGTGATGCTCCTGAACTGAACCTGACTGACATCGGATGTGGATTGTTCTTAAAAATATTACTCATGATATACAGCCTCAAGAAGTATATGATCCAACTTTTTCACATGATCCTGTGTTAAAAATTGGAACATACAATGGTTAAGAATCACAATACATATCTAATCTGCACCCAAGTATCTTGAGAGTATCAAATCGGGAGATAAATGTATCGTCCCGGCCCTACAAGATAAAATGAGCAAAAGTGTGTCTCTCTGCTCATTATCATCACTGGACTGGAGACTCACACTTCTTCTCCTGTCACAAAACATGAAACATTCTAATCTGTAAGGCACCGAAACCTCTCAGGTCAACCAAATGTCAGGCGCAGTATATATCAGGCATGGGTAAAGTTGTCTGTGCTCATACATTTTGCAGAGGAGCTCTAATTTAGTACTTTTATTCTGAAGTTCCTTTTGAGGCATCTTTGTCATAAATTAGGTCTAGTGAGTCAGTTTCCAAGTTGGTGCTGCCATACAGAACAAATATAAAATGGGCGGGAGAAAGTGTTCGTTAACGAGTCTAACGCACCAAACCTCAAAAGGAGCTGACAGGAGAGAGCGGAAAAAGAAAGAGGAGGGGGGGATGTGTCATGAAGAAGAGGAAAGCGAGGTGGAGGGGGGGTATCCTTTGATCAAGAGCACTCCTCGTAGCACTCCTGTCTCCTTACACATCCATAATATATCTCTGCACGCACATTCCAGTCTCTTATTAACAAGGCAGTGCCATTCCATCCTGGAGGAGCGTCTCGCATTGTCAAAAAACCTGAAGACACACTCCTTTATTGTCTTTTCTTCAAAACGACGAGAGGTGAAAGAAGAAACAAAACAAAATACACTGCAAAGAATGTGAGATTCAATATACGCAGGCCGCCTTTAAATTAAATTCATTCATGTTGGTTGTGACAAAAGAGGGGATAATATCAGACATGGGTAAATATTTATTCTAAAAGTGGCGGGCTTAGGAAATGAGAGAGCTGCCGACGCTCGACTCCTCTCTCAAGGGAGAGCATGTTTGTCCATGACAGTCATAAATATGGATCATGCCGTGAGATGACAGCGATTGTAATCTGATGGCCGCCTTTTGTTGAGCATATGAAACCCAAGAAAAGCCCCCATCAGTGGCGAACACAAGCGAAATTAAAAGTTGCAGGCTCTTCCTATCGTTAGAATGAGTCACTCAGCGACAAGTGGCATGCTGTTTAATTAGGGTGGAAACAAAGTCCTCGGGGGGGGAGGGGGACTCTCTGCTTTTTTCCCTCCTCCCTTTCAGTCTCATTTGCGGAAAGGTAAATATTCAGAGGGTCGCTTTCAGCCGTGGCGATTAAAGCATGCTGTAGCATAGCAATAGAGAATGTGTCGTGAATGTAAAGCTCCTGAATCAATTCATGCTGCGCTGCGAAATGAAACGCAACTTGTTTGTACGAGCAGACAGCTATGGCAGCGCGTCCTTACCCAGGGGTGTCAAGTAGTTCTTCAAACCCAGAATAACTGCGCGGAGTTTCCAAAAGTGCACCAGCAGCCACTTAAATAAGGTGGCCTGTCATCCATGATGCTCTCCAGCATACAGTGGCAGCGAGTGTCCTGGAGTGCAGCTGGTTGACAGGTGTATTCTTCAGCTCTCTGCTTTTGACTAAACCCTGTTTTGATGTCTGTCCCTGTCTGCAGCTCTGAAAGACCCCTGCACCGAGGTGACCTGCAGCTACGGCAGCACCTGTGTCCAGTCGTCGGATGGTTTGTCAGCTAAATGCATGTGCCCCCTCGGCTGTGAGGGCAAACCTGAGCAGACAGTGTGTGGCAGTGATGGAAAGGACTACCGCAACGAGTGTGAGCTCCATCAGCAAGCCTGCAAGAACCAGAAGAACGTCCGAGTGCAGTACCAAGGACACTGCGGTGAGCTCTCTCCTCATGTTTTATTTAGGACTATTTTCATCATCGATCAATTAATTCAGTGGATTTAACGTCCAGCATTAGCTAAAAGGGCCAAACGCTTCCCGAATGAGTCAGTGTCTGTTTATGAGTTGTAACAAATCATTAAAAATCCACAAAGGTTTCAAACGCTTAAATTGAGCAGGCAAGCAGAAGCACGTGTCCTGCACTCCTGCAGAGCTTCTGCAACCTGCAGAGGAGTCGGGAGAAAAAACTTCAAACATAGATCATATTTTAAATAGGATTCAACTTATTTAATGTACCATCTATGGCTCCAACTTGCTATTTGAACTGCAGTACTCATTTTTGCTTGCGCAATTGCTACATTTTACTGCTTTAAGATACCATCTTTAAAATGTGTTTGAGATGTTCAGTTTACAGTATTAAAGGCAAGGGAAAGGTCAGCAAAAGTACACAGATTTAAGATGCTGGAACAAACACATCTGAGGAATTTTGGCTTCAGTAAAAGAGTTCTACTTTCTTTCCCCTCTATGTTCTCTGCTTATATACTTTCAACCCTTTTCTTCTCTTCACTCTGTTTACTACCTCCGGCTTTTGTTGTTTTTCCTTCACATACCCCACTTACTTACGGCACGCCTCTGCTAATTCTCATTTTCATTCAGGTTGCTTTGCTTCACGCAGGTACTCCTGCGGTGCGAATTGTTGTTTTCTCTAAGTAGGTCTTCAGAGCTGTCGTTTTCGTTAGACCCAGCTTTTTTTCCTCATCCTTGTTATCATCAGGCGATAGTTGTTTACTCCCAAGGCGCTCAACTTTGAGTACTCTTTTTTTTTTTTCTTTGGTGGAGAACCAGATGGAGGGAAGGAACAGCCGTCACAAACTCCGTCTCTTAGCAGCAGGAGCCTCCAGGAGACAGGGAAGGGTGGTGGGCAACACCAAGAGATGGATGTGCAGGTCTGCCGGCGGAAGGTTGGTCGTATAAATCCAGCCTGTGTCAGCCAGCGTGACCCGAGTTGCCCCGTCCTCCCTTGGGGAGGAGCCGATGCTCAGGGGACCAGTCGGCCCCCGACGGTCCTCTAAATCTTCTCACAGCCATTCATATAAACCCTCAGCTATTTCAAGTTGCTAGCTGTGGCCAGACAAATGCAGTTGATTTATCCACACTGCTAGTTTTTGTAGCAAACAGGCCATTCTTTTTGTAATTACCCTACTTGCTCAGCTAGAGGAAAGCATGGATCCTGGAAGCTGTTCTCCTCAGTTAATGGGAGGTAATGGTCTTTCTCTCAGATAATGGTCTGGCTGGCGGGTGAGGCACTGCGTTATGCAGAGACACTGCATGCATTACGACAAAACCCCTGTTTGCTTGGTTGCTGCTGGTCTCTGCAAGCCTTTGCATTGTGCTGATAGAAAACAATCTGAGGCCAGGCCAGAGCTGGCCGTGGTCACTCCGCCTCCAAGCCCTCTGCAGCCAAAGCGCTCTGTCGCTTTTTATGTCCCCGCATTGTCATGCTTTGTATCCCTGCCAGAGGTCTTTGGAAAGCATTTCCCCTTATTCTCCCTTTCTCATTCCCTTTCTCCTCCTTTCCTGATGATAGGGTGTTTCATCCTTGGTGTGTTTTGAATGACTCGCCGTCAGCTTGGCAGTGATTTGATATGTCACGGCGCTACATTAATCCTTTGTCTTCCCCACATGCTGAAAGCGTGGCGAGCAGGATAAAGCCCGGGCTCCTGTTTCAAGGAGTAACACCCCCGTCCCACACATCCACAAAACCAATTCCATTATGATCTCGGACTGATACGGCTGAGCGTGCCAGACCGACGCTCCCCCTGGAAGAAGGGAGGTGCCAGGGAGCAAATCAAACCAACCGTCTCTTCATCCATTTCCTTGTCTTCCCTTCACATCCAAGGTCCCACTGCTCTCAGCTGCTGGGTCACAGATAATATCTGTGGAGCAGCAATGATGGAGGATGGAGGTCTCTTCTTCCCCTCCTTTCTTACTTTTCTCCTTTCTCTTCTCTTTTCTCTGAATTTAATAGACAAATATTGTCAGACAAACAGAAGTTAATGCATTCAACCTATACTGAGATGATTATTTTGCCTGAAATAATATTACAGGCATATTGTTGTTTACTTCAATTTAAAAACAGGCTTACCGAAGCTCTAACAGGAACTTTACTTTGGAGGGATTGCCAGTTTTGAGGAAATTAAGCCAGCACGCATAATATCCTGTTATGTTTTTAATGCGTTTTTTCCTCTGCCAAGGTATCGCCGTTCAGCTTTTCACAGAGGACTAAAAGACGGACCGAAACGCTTTTTGATTAAAGCTTTTTTGTTAAGTCCCCCAAGGTCTAATTAACATAAAGAGATATTTTAATAATTAGTTATTTCACAAATCAAATTGTGGGACATACTGTTCTGTGCTGCAGTACATATTCATCAATGTCCGTGTCTCCACAGACCCATGTAAAGACAGCGAGAACAGCCTGAACACGCTGTGCCGGGTGGAGGCTCTCACCCGCCAGCCCCTCCTCTTTGGCCTGCCGGAGTCGTGCCCCCCTGGTAACGAGCCTCTGTGCGCGAGCGATGGCCAAACGTACCCCAGCGAGTGCGCCATGACATCAACGGGCATGCAGAAAGGTGTCAAGCTCAGGAAGATCCATGCCGGACGATGTGGAAGACTGGGTAAGGAGCTTTGAGGAAAATATATAGTGCTGCATTCATGTTCGCCTTGGAAGTTGTTCTTCCTACTTGTGTGTTCAGTGAGCTTTTAAGTCAGAATGTGGAAACAACATGCATCAGTACATTCACTTAAACCACTGAAGTATTGATTTGCCTGACTTGTTATCAGGATTAATGCTAATAAAATAAAATAGAATAACTTTTCTAACTAATATAGCTCACTTTATTTTACAGCCTAATACCATATTAGAAATTACCTGCAAGAAAAAAAAGTGATATACATAAATTAATATAAGGTTATCAACTAAACATTTACGCTCATCTGCCACAGTTCTGAAGTTATGACGTCAGCAGACAACTGGGCACCTTGTGTAATAACATATTCCCCAACTTTATGAGCTGTTCTGACTTGAATTTAATTTTCCTAGCCAAGAACACGTTCTGCCAATAATCTTGACACCACATGAATGCAGGATAAGAGAAAGTACCTTTTGCCCCTTTTGTCTTACAGCCCTCCTGTCCTACCCTTAATGATGTCCTCCTATTTTTTTAGACTTTACTTTGTTGTTGTAGCTCTGTCTTTTCTGTGGCCACAACCAACTCAATACTAGCCATAACTTTGCACCTCACTCAGAGCAGATATTCAAAAAACAGTGCAAACCCAGTAACATGACTCAGAAGGCAGAGGTAAAAAGTGTAAGATTCTTAACTTGGAAAAATACAAGGATACAAAAAATCCAGGAAGTCAAACAAAGGGGTCACACTGCTTCTCAAGTGGAGGTGATACAAACGAGTGAGTGGACATCTGATTGTGTCAATTTATTTCAGTGAGGATGTCCTAATCTGCACTGTACGTCAGAGATTAGGCTGAGTGATGTGTCTCTTATTTGAAAAAGTGCTCGTCCTGGCTCTAGTTTTGCGCTCTTGCCTCACCTCCAACATATATCCCTCGGTCAAAATGGATACTGAGATCATTAACATTTTAGTTTCCCCTCATCAAAGCTGTCAGTAGAGAGGAAGCTGAGAAGCAGCACATCTTATATGGTCCACAGCAGACTTTTTATATGAACAGCCTCAAAAAGAACAAGGTTTGGAAGGAAAACGGGGAGCTTATGGGAGTTACAAATAATCTGTCCCCCAACTAGAAGCAAGACAGACTTCAGAAAAGTTTGTCGGTTATAAATACTCATCTAACTATCTGCAGAGTGATAAATCACAGGCGGCCACTGTGAAATCACTTGTGGTATATTTGGACATGTTTTCACCCTCCGTCCGCTCAAGTTGACTTTCTTGCTGTATGTCAGGAAGCATTAGGCAGAGGAAGAATCTGAAATACACAGGATTGGTCAAAAAGGAGATCAGGATCAAAAAAACACAGACAAAAACAGAACATTGGCGAGCTAAGGCACATGGCACAAAGACAACTTGGCAGAGAACTGGTGGAGCTGGACCAGTGTATATTCCGGGGAGCTAATGAGGGAATGGGAAACAGGTGAGTGGGGAGGATGAGCAGGTGAGGTGATTCTATTGGCGGAAGAGCTGGCAGGTGAATTGACAGCAGAGTTACAGAAAAAGACATACAATACGGAGACACTGCATCGATGGATACGACATCATCGCCACCATATTGGTCAGTTCAGTATATGTAAATGCTTTTTTTGTCTGGATAAAAAGCACTAATGTTTATTTCTTAGAGGATTTTCAATGATGGTTCAAGGGTTTACGATCTATATAGAGTAGAAAAACTTTTTTTCCCTCTAACTTACTCCACATCAATCATGAACCATTGAAGATAAACATGACAGTTTGCAAGAAGTTTCAAAATGTAAGCATTGTAGTGCTTTTTATTCAGAAAAAAAATGCAGCTCCCCAGCTTAGATGTATTTGTTCAGTCTTGATTGGACCAATATGGCATTGATTGAAAGGCCATGCACTGTCTATGCCTATGGTTAGAAAATGGATGAACAAACAAACAAACAGAATGATCAGACTGAAAAAGAAAACCATGACAATGTGCCCCACAAACTGCCCTGGATTTACTCTTTTTACCACCCACTGTTCCACCTGCAGGATGCCAGCACTGTAGCAAAGTTCATGGAGCACTACTATGAAAATGGCATGAATATATGTAACGACACGTGAAACTTTTCTGTCATTTTCAAAAAGAATTCCCTTTTGTAGAAATAATCCAGCTACAGGGCTGCAGAGGGTACACAACAGAAACCTTGAATGTCTAGTGTCCTGCTTCCTTCAAAGCAGTTTGACACCCCAACATTGCAAAAAATACCACATGATGGAATTAAGGCAAACCACTTCCAAAAGTTGGAAAGAGTTAAGCTGAAATGACAGTAAGCAACAGACAGTTGTGAAACATCTGCCTCACGTTGTCATACAAGTCGCACATGACTTCTTTGTAAACTTTGAACACATGTAGGTGGTGTAGTATTAAAATCTGTAACTGTGCCCGGCTGCGTAGCTCAGAGATAAATGACTCTGAGGTCTCGGGGTCTGTACTGTATCCATTCTAGCAGTAGCCTCCTCCAGCCTGATAAGAGCCTCCAGGGCTGTTATCTGTGCTATTAGAACAGGGGGTTTAAGCCTAAGTCAACAAAGAGCTGTCAGCTTTTACTGTATGTCTGATAGCCATCGGAGGAAATCCAATTTTCCCGCTGTGTTGTCGGCGGGGCCTCGCAAAGCCGCAGCTGTGTCGGTTTGCGGCAGCGATGTGCGGAGACCCCCACCCATTTACTGAGACCCCCGACCGGGCCGAAGACAGGAATAGATCACTGCAGGACTCCCTTTGGTATAGTCAACAATTGAAGGCTGATACACGCGCGTCTTTGACACACCCTGGTTCACCCGTTTGCGCGGCTTGACAGGCTGATGGAGGAGTGTGAGGGCTTAAAATTGAACAAATCCCAGTCTAAGTAGTGTTGTAAGTTTGTGTTTGCGTGTGTGCCGTTGTGTGCATGTGTGTGTGCAAGTTCTTTTTTTCCCTTGTTCTTCTTTGCCTTTTTCAAATGAAAGAATAATTCAATTTGAAACAGAGATCCATGAAATCATATCCCTAAGCAAATTACAAATTGGTATCTAATGAAAATGGCCATTTCGACTTGTAACCATGACATTGCACATCCTTGTAGCCCTCTCACTCAGATACAGCAGCGATGTAATTAAGTGTGGCATGACAGGCTTTTAAAGAAAAGAGAAGAAGCAATTGAATTGCTGTACAAATTTGATCCACTGATCAGGAATGAAATAAATTTGAAGCCTAGTGAGCGCCTCCAGAACAGAGGCCTGCTTCAAATTGGATTTTCTCACTTCAATGGCAAATTTGCCATTTCACATTACCAGTATTTCTTTCTTTTTTCTTAATTTCCGCTGTCGATTTCTGCTTAGTGAGTCAAAAATGTAATGAATATAACAGTTTAGACTTTAACTTGACCCTAGTATTGAATTCTGGAGTTTGAGTTCCTCAGTTGTATTAAAGTTATTGAGGAACTTTATTATTGAAGTTAGATGGGAGTATGGAAAACCTTGTCATGGTTTGCATCACTAGAACATGTATTATTGCAATAGCCAATTACAATGTTAGTGGCATTTTATAGATTGTGTCACCATGGATGTTATGATAATAAATTAATAAGTTAGAAGAAATCTGACAAAAACGATCCTGAACTGAAGTAGAACTAGATCCTGAACTGAAACCACCACATTTCAATAAAATCTAATATTTTCACTTTTTATGATCCAGTCCCTTGTGTGGTCAGATCGATCATTTCCGTCACAATGGTAAATTACTCTCCCAGCTTTAGAAAATTCACTTGAAATTCAGCTACAAATCATGAATGTTACTTTCCTGAAAATGAACAGATTAATAGTTTTTTAAAGGACCAATGAAAATAAGCAGGAACTATTAAACATATTGAATGACTAGTTCTGTATCTGCAGTCTACTGATATGTTGGCTTGGAAAGGCTTTACATTTTATTAACGTGATCTTACAGTTGTAATTTGGACTCCCTCTTTTTGTTTTGTGAACATGCCTTGGATTCTTCTCAGAAAGACTTTTTATGGAATAATACTCAATTAACCATTTTTTCATCCCTGATGTGTCGTTGAAGCAATTTTTATGTATTTCTGAGAAAAGGCTTAACCTCTTCTGCTGAAAGAAAAGCTTTTCCACGCACTACCAGTGACATCAGTCCACCCTAACAAGTAATTACTGTTTGGATGAAAACTGATTTATTTCCCCATGGTTGGACCAGCAGTGTCACACAGCAGGAAGAACAATCAGTTCAACACTTTGCTAGCTTGAAATGTCGTTTTTTACGCTTGCTGAGTACTTCTGTTGTCCTTTCCTCTACGGTGATCAGTCTGCCACACTGATAGAAAATTGGCAGTTGGAAACGGCTCTAAAAACCCTTATCAGTGTCTATGCAGATGGGTGACAAATTAAAGGAAAGGCCTGAAAAAATGACTGGTGAAATATGATGAGTGCTTCCATACCTTTTACAAGAGGTTACTGGGTTAGGATTACGTTAAAGTGTGACTCAGGTATTTTTAAACCTGGGCCCTGTTTCTACATATTTTGAGGTCTAAATGACTAATATGAACAAAAGGTTTTGGAATTAGTCCGGTAGATCTCCTCAGCTGGCAGCCATGAAGCAGGCTGCAATGGCTGCAGCCATAAGTGTAGTGCTGAATATAATCTCAGTTCACATAATCCGTGTTTTTAAGGGAGAAAATATGCTTGTGTAAGTACATTCACTAAAAGGGAGGCAGAGGGGACATCGCCACCCTCCAAGTTTGCAATAATTCACACAAAAACACAACACTTTTTGAAGATTTTTTATATGTCCCTCCTAACTATCCTGCTAAGTGGTTAGGACCCCTAGAAAAGCTCATTACCATAAATCCCGGACAAGCCCCCAAATTATGTTACGACCTTGAGAAAAGCTCATTACCCAAAAGAGGTCAAACATAATCAGAAAAGTCAAGGACTGATGGGCTGGCAAAAATGAACAAAAGAAGGGAAGCCGCCTCGGACCAGTTCATGAAGGTCACAGGTTAGTGAATGATGTTACTGAGTAAATGGCATGTGTGCTGATTTTGCCTGTTGATTGAAGTGAACTAAAAAAGAGTCATAGTGACGATGTGACTAAATATTTCACAGTGAAAAAGTATGACCCTACCATAAAACACCTGCTTTTACAATGGAGTTTGGTTTAACAGTCTGCCCACTTGAAAGACTGCCAGGAGCAGGGGGTATTTAAAGGAGAATAATTCACATAAATTGAGCTGACTGACCCTCTAATAATGAAGCTTGTAAACAGCAGAAAGTGAGGCTAAAACCAACCTGGTTTCTACTTCTCTTGGCTCGTAGAAAAAGGTCACATAATAAGCACAAACGGTGCCCTTGGTTGCAGCCATTGGAGCACACTTCATGGCTGCCGGCTGAGGCAATCTACTGAACCATTTCCAAAATGTTTTATGCCTCTGTCATTTAGACCTCTAATTATGTAAAAATTGTGTTCTAGTTTGAAAACACTGGAAATACCTTTTACCTCTGAACAGTACTAAATAGAAACCGCCAATCCATAGATCCTAAATTAATTTCTTCGCCTTCTTCCATCTGCCTCTTCCAGAGGACTGTAAGGAGGAGTGTCTCTTCAACGCTGTGTGTCAGGTGGAACAGCAGAACGCCCGCTGCTCCTGCGATCCCATCGAGTGCGACGGCACCTACAAGCCCGTGTGCGGCAAGGATGGCCGCACCTACACCAACGACTGCATGCGACGCAAGGCGGAGTGTCTGAGCAAGACCCTCATCTCCATCAAACACCAAGGGCCCTGTGGTGAGTGGAAAGGGGAAGGAACGGCTCCTTTGGGGTCTTTTCAAGCACTAATGCTGTTTCCTATCAGTCCCTCTCTTCTTCTTCTATGTCGTTCTTTGCTTATTTGAATGTATTTTCAATATATTTGTCCCTCTGTGTCTTTTAGGCTAACTGTATGTACATCTGTGCTTGAAACTTTACTGAAAAGTGTCTGAAATGGTTGGGTGGTGCTCTCTGAAGGGGGGTTGGTTGGGGCAAGTCAAACCGACAGGACGTGTGTGTGCCTTCCTTATAAAAAAACTGTGCCTTCACTCCTCCACCCGTTCACCTCCCATTCATCTCCTCATCCCTGTCACGCTTCATCCCTCCATCTCGAACACACACCCCAAAAATGAAACGCCACCTTCATGTTTCATTCATCCGCCCTCTGTCTTCTACTCCTTCACTAGTGCCAGTCTTCCACTTCGGTGGCTTTTGTCGTTTTTTTTCCCTCTTCTGTCTTTGTCTGTTTGTCTTGTGCGTTGCTTTTTTCTTGTATAAAAAAAAGCTATTCTTTCTTGTTTCAGTGCGTCAGTCAGTCTGTCTGTCTGTCTTTGTCCGTGTGGCCGTCTTCCTGGCTGTCTGGCTGCAGGTGGAAAGTGAGGTCACCCAGTGGGCGACCTCATCAGGCGGAATCCGAGGGGTGAAGCCGTTCCCCTCGCTCCTGAAGGACCTAACAGGAGGGGTCTTGTACTGCTGTCTTTTTTCCACTCGCTCCTTGTGTCTCTGTGTGTCTCTGTGTCATTAATGTCCTTTCCTCCTGTTTACCCTCCTGCAAAGATGTGATCCGTGAGGTTGGAGAAGTCTTCCTCTCTCCCTGCTTTGTGTTTTATTTCCTGTTCGACTAAAAAACACTCCTAACCTGCCTAACCGCTCCTCTTCTTTGACTCCTTTCTTTCTGCATGCAGTCGTGCATGCGGCCTCGTAACCTCACTGTTGCTCAAACAATCCCTATCTCCATCATCAGGACAGTCTCATAAAAGCTTGCGGCTGCCTGTTGAATGCACAGAGCTACGTTTTAGACCATTTCCGAACATAAAAGCTGCACTAGGGTCGTGGGTCGACTGCAGTTTGTTGAATCCTTTGGAATTCTTTGTATCCGATCCTTTTAGCTTATCCTTTCAACAACTGAAAATGACTTGGGTAAAAATAACGTACCTAAAACTTAAAGATTCAGCTGACATCTTCTACTACCATTGTTAGCTGAGAAGGTATAAAGACTAATTAAGTTTTGAAGGTAGCCAAATTTGTGTTTGCTACATGTAGCTGAAACCTGAAGATTAGATGGCAGTAAAGGAGTAGTAGATATGAAATGTTGTGCACAGATTTTTCACCAGCTTCTCCCTGAAGATATTACAGGTCCCAATTCAAAATTAATCAAACTGATAAGCTCAAATGATCGGAAGATCTCAGCTCCTAAAATTGGCATAAACAGATCAGCATTTCACTTGATCTTTGGCTGAGTGACGTTCACTGAGAATAAATAATCTCTTCACAGACCAACAATTAATGTTAACTTTTAATGGTAACCACAATTTTTCCGTAACCTTCGCTGCATTTTTTGGTTGCCTAACATTGGCCATAGTCTACTTGCCATAACTACAATCTTTCCCTGAGCTTAACCAATGGTTTAGTACAGGTTATACGCTTATATACTTACTTTTCAATCTGCATTACATATGGCCACTTCTAAATCCATTCTGATTTGTTTCATTCATTAGACTGCTGCAAGCCATTTTTTCCTAGGATGGCACAAGACTGACTCATCCAACTCTGCCTTTGATTGGCCAAAACTCCTCGTCTTTGTTGGTTGGGTTGGTTAGCTTTAGTCATGAGGAGTGATGCTCCATTTGCCTCATCTTGAATAGATCTTACATTCACGCGTGAGGCCTGTGTAGGACCAGTAATATTTGCCAACTTGCTCTTGATGAATAATGTTTATTCCATAATGGTGGCACACTTTGTCCAACACTCAAAACAGCTGTTCCCGGAGACGGTTGACTAAAGAAACTGCTGACCCACAGATTACCTGCAAGGTGAGAGAATAAAGTTCAATAGTTCAATTCTCATGTGTGGATTGACAAAGGCAAAAGGAATAGTTCACTCAGAATGCATAATTATGTAGTTGTCTCACCATGCAGTCTGTAGGCCAGTATTGATTACAAAATCTGCACTTCTTCTGTGACTAACATTAATTTCATAATGATCCTTATTCCTTGAACTCAAGCAGCATTTATTAAGAGATTACCCACGTATCCAGGCACCACTGCACCACTGAGAGCTAAACCGTCGTATAGTTGCCATGCAGAAATAACGTAAAAATAAATTATTTCTAAAACGTTAGCATTAAAGGTTCTGTGCAACATTTAGGAAGATCCATTGGCTAAAATGGAATAAAATATTCATATAAATGTTTTCATTAGTCTGTAATCACCTAAAAAAAAGAATTGTTGTGTTTTCATTCCCTTAGAATAAGACGTTTTTATCTATGTAGACCACGGTGCTATTTCACTACTGGATGGCACTTACTCCTACACACCAGCCCTTTAAACACTCAAAACATTGTCACTGAATGTTACCTGGGGTTTTGCAGAGCAGCCCAGTATCAACATTCTGTCTGATGAATCTAAGAAGCCTGCAAGCTGAATGTACTATAGATTGCTCTTTGCTAATAAAAGAAGACTGAAGAGAGATAAAAGATTTAATAAGAGAAGCCTTAGCCTCTGAGCTCAGCTCATCTGGGCATTTTATCCAAATTGGAAGCAAATATTGGTGCATATCCATCTGTGAGCTGCACACGCTTGAACAGATGTGTCAATTTAACAGAAATGAAAAAAATGTGAAGATCAGTTGTGAGAATTTTCCAGTGAAATCATAAAATGTCCACTTGGCGCTGATACTCTATTTGGATTATGGTCCAGTTTTAAAAAGATTCATCCAAATTTCAACAAATAATATTTTCCCACTCTCAAGTATATATTGGTTCATCTCCTCACCAATTTCCCATCTAAAGTACAATTTTAATGGATGCCTCTTTAAACTCATGCTCATGCATATTTAAGTGAACAGAAACTTCTTGTCTGGCTCATCCACTGATGCACTAACAACCAATTTTTGACTCTAAATCGGTCTAAATGCCTCTAGGGATTTTTGAAGGACATTTGAACGCTGCATCTTAAGTAAATCTCCTCCTTAATTCGAAGCATTTTGTTGTTTCTCATGTTATCATAACCCTGTAACCTTGCATGCATGATAAAGACAGAGTAAACTGCCCGTGCTGCTGGCTGTCACATTACTTCAGTCAAAGAATCCACACTGTTGTGTAGTTTAGTCCGAAATTGCTGCCCACATTGTCATTGCTGTTGTGACAGAGGGCGATAAAACGACAAAAATCTGTCTATCCTCAAGGCGTCAGGGTGGAGCTGAATACCAAAGTTATCTCTAGTTGTCAGCATCGGGAGGCACCGGCGCTCATTAGCATTATTCGGCCGCATGAGCTGTGCATAAATTAAGTAGTAGAGGAGATGGCAGTGCAAGCTCTTATGTGTTTTGCTCTGTTTCATTATTTCTGGCAAATGGTGTCTTAGTCCGACCCCCCCTCCCTCATTTGTTTAGTTGTTTTACTCTCCTTCTCTCTCTTCATCCTTCCTCCCTTCCCCTGTGCATTGCAGCCGTCAGCCACTGGTAGTATGTTTCTTTAATGCATTTTTATTGACATTTGCATATTTTTCAAAACAGAGCGCTACGAATGAACTACCCCTTCCCCTCCCCTGATTCGGTTTTAATTAAACATCAAAAGAGGCGAGCGTAGGTGCCCACAGAGACTGTTGGTTTAGTCAGACAGATGATATGCACGCACGGAGTGTGTGTTTGTGTGTCTGTCCATGCACGTATTGGAACTGGAACTTTATTTCCCTTTGTTTGTTTCTTTCTTCCTTTCTTTCTTTGAATCCCCATTAGCTAACGCCATGATGTTCAACACAAGTTTACAAAAAATTTATACATTATACTCATTCAGCAACAACTTAATTACTTAAAAAGTCAATTTTCAAATCATTACACACTACAAACAACATAAAACATCTAGTGCTTGTTCATGCAGTTAATTGTGTTAAGTACTCTTTTAATGTTTTCTTAAAAGTGACTCTGATGGGGTTTTTTTTAATGATGGGATTTGGTTCCATGGTTCCATCCTGTAATGGCTCTATAAATTACAATAGATTTGAAGAGATTAGTCGTAGGTCTGGGTGGTATAAAATATCCTAAACCAGCCTGTATGGTCAAATGGTTATGTCTGCTTCTGATGCACACTGCTTAGTTAGAAAAGTACAGTGGTTTAAGATTTAAGACATGCCTGAAGACGGTCAGAAGACTGCATTGTAGTAGAGACAGAGTGTTTGATGTTGCATGCCAAGAACGTTTCCTGGTAACAGCAATGATCTTTTCAACTTTAGCTCCAAAATATACGCTGTAAAAAATATTGAGACGACCTGTTGCAGTAAGTTGCCTTGAAATTTTGAGTTGTCTCAACTTTTTAGTTTTTACGGTTTAGTTTAGTCTTTTCAGCTTGTTCTACTGGCTTTTCACCAACTAGTTAGCTTACTTGAGGATCGCTGCCCAGCATGTTTAGGCCCAAACATTTTGTTGTAGAAATATTTTACTTAACAATTCAGCTGCTGTTATGATACATGACCATTATTGCTTTATGTAATACTAAAGGGAGATCATTTGTAAATATAGAAAAGAGGAGAGGTCCGAACCAACTACCCTGAGGAACCCCACATTGGAACCCTCTTTCTTTTTCTTTCTTTCTTTCTTTTCTTGTCATGTGTTTCACTTGCAGTGCATTAGTCCAGATCAGATGTAAATTCCTCTCTGTAGTAGCAGTGCTCAGAAGACTTTAGATATTCACAACACTGACAGACACCCAAGGGATCCGTGAAGTATGTGTGTGTGTCTGTGTGTGTGTGTGTCTTTATGTCTGATGAAAAGCCTCACTTGTCGATCAATAGCCCATGCCGATCACGCGGCAGGAACACACACACAGACACACACTGTATACAGTGTGAGACACACACTTCCATTGTGTGTGTAATCATTCTATTGTGATCGTGCTCTGACAGTAACTAGCAGTGTCTAAAGACGACTGCACAATGACCGCTGTGTCGTCATAGTACACACACACACTGACTTTGGAGGCTTCAGACAAAGTTTGAGACATTTGAAAAGGAAAGAGTTTGATATATTAAATTATCATTATTTGATAAATAATGATCTCTTTCTGTGTTTCATTGGCTGAGTGGTGCGTGAGGCGGCCTGATCGATCACCCTGCCAGCTGTCAAACGAATGAAATGCTTCAGTTCTGACACCGTCGTAAATCTCTTTTTCACGTGGGTGACAGCGCCTAATGTCAGCGCTCCCCTCAGGATAGAACGGTCATGCAAAGAACCCACATGTCTATAATGTCCTGGCTACTGTCCTGTGCTGAAAACAATTTGATTGATATCTAAAGCTCTTCACTTTGGAGATGCAGACGCCACGTGGCGTTTAGCTGATTAACTCACATCCGGGAGCGGTCACAAATCCTCAAGATGTCCGAGAACACGTGAGGCTGTGAAGGATTTGCGGGAAGTGAATCAGAGCGGGATGCTGGGAAATGGAATAGGTCTGCAGCCTTGGATTCGGAGACAGTATGTGAGAGGCCTGTGGCATTAGAGGAAGAAAAGATGTTTGTCATCACCAGACGAGCAGATGAGATGACACAGCTGCTTACTCTTAAAGAGAATCTGTTTTTTACTTTGGAATTGATTTCTATCATGTTAGCGATCATGATGACTGGGTTGGAATTTTAATCAGTCTGATTAAAACTCATGAAATATCTGCTGTGGTTAATTTATAATTGATTGTAAATCCATACAGATGGTGTCGATTAGACGTTCCGCTGCGTGGAACACATAAAGAATATTTTCAGACTGAAGTTATGAGGTCCTACTTTTCCTCTTTCACCGTATGATGCCAGCGCGGCAGTCTATGACAACAAACTAAACAAGGAAGTGTGTGTGCGGCGTGGCCTATTGTAGCAGAAATGTTGTGATAATTACACAGCTACTGTATATTTAGAGGAACAAGTAATGGTACATTGGCACCCTAATGTTTTCAAAGGCTTTTAGAGTAAAGTAGAATAAAACTTTAACATCCCTAAGGGGACATAGACAGTAGTCCAACACAAATATGTGCAATACATTCATTCTTTTTTTCCTTTTTTCACTCCAGGGTTTGTACAAAGACTTAAATGCATGTTTTCAATTTTAGGAATATACTCTTTAAAAGATAGTTGTCAACACAATCTGGTGTTTGTCTAGACAGTCAGTCAAGTAGACCAAAAATCTTGTAACATTTTAAATGAAGCAGTCCTGTTGTTATATTTGTTTGTTGTTTCCTGGCATCTCATACCAGGCACGGAGCAGAGCTACACTGACTTACATGGCCACTGAAATAAAAAAAAATCCATTTAGATTTAATAGTAAAAGCTTTGAGAGTCTACATGTTTTTGGTTTAGGTACCTTGAAAATGATTGAAAAGTGCTTGAATTTTTCTCTTGCATGTATCTGATAGAACTGACTAGTCTAGTTTTTATGAAAGACATTCAAAAAACATGCAGAAACAAATTTTAGGGTCAGTATCACAAGTCACCTAGCGCTACCATCAGTCAAACATTCAGCCTCAAAAAATGTATGATTTATTTTCACCATATATGAATAGAAGCATATATGACCTTTATAAAGGCTCATGAACAGAATTTCAATACTTGAAAATGTTTAGCTATGCAATGTTGATGAATTTGGCCAGAACGACGCAGACAGTGGGCCACATTCTCTAAAGTGCTTTCACCAGTAATGATCAAAATAGTTTAATGGCTACCTGTGTCTAATGTACTCTGCCTAATGTGCTTTTGCTGGGCCCTTAGATGAACTGCCTGCACATGAATGAAAAGATGTCAGGAGCAGCAGTGTGACTGTGATGCTAAGGTATAGTGCAATACCTATTTAGAGTTGTGTTTGTAATGGACAGTAGTGTTCTCAGTTAACTGAAGCTCCACAGTGAAGTGAGAAGCAAAATGTGAAAGATCAGGAACCCATCTAATTGGAAAAAAACAGCAAAATAAAAGGCATTAAGTGCAGCAACTGGTGCGAGAGATGTGTGTGATGGATCCAATAAATAAACAGGATAAGCTCACAAAATGTCATGAAAGGAAATATTATTATGCCTATTTTTCTTATTAAACAGAAAAATCCAACCGTACACCTTCTGAATCCAAATTTCACTTTTTTACCGAGTGTAGACAAACTCATTTGCCTTGTTAACTCATCGTAAAACACAGTTAAATCATACTTAAGAAAAAAAGTAAAACACTTAAAAACCTTCTTTATTAGTTTTCTCAATGTTCCTACAACCACCAGCTCTGGTTTGCTTCAAATAAAACTCTTAATTCACCGTGTTTGGTGTGAAAATATTCTGGCTGCACAGGCTGTTTTCCTCCTCCTCGTTCTCTGGCTCAGTGGGTTTATATTGTGTCGCTCAATTAGAGTCTGTGCCTGAGCAGTGGCTTTCACTCGTTCTTCAGAGGCAGACCTTTAATTTAGCAAAATAAAATGACAAAAAAAAAATCCCTAAAACACAGCCAGAGATGGACTCGGCCAATCACAGATAGCTGATCCAGACCTAACTGGAATCATGTCAATATGGTGATAACTTAACACCAAAAAACACACTTAATACCTTTCATTAAATTCATTCAGAGTTCTTCACTACACCTGCTTTATATGAGTCTGGTCTATTGTTGTCAAAATTATGGATCTATATCGATAAATATTGATACTGAATATTCAAAATGCTTTCAATAGACATTTTTCACAGTATTGATGATCTGGGACCAACTGCACTTTTTAGCTCTCACTTCTCTTTGACAGTGAGTTGACACATGACGCTGCAGTGCCCACATAGTCCCGCCTCCCCTCATTTACTCACAGTGCTGTCTTCTTCTCATCACTCGTCACTCGTCACATTTGCTATATCCATTGTCATGTAATAGCCTTGTTATATATATATATATCTTTTAATGAAAATCTGAAATGTTACGCCCTCAGTGTTGAGTCAGTTTTTCCTTGTGGTATCAAAAATTGTATCAGATATAAATATTTTTCAAGTTATGGTATCAAAATAAGAAATTACAGCATTGTGACAACACTTGTCTGGACAGACATAGACATAAACTGCAACTTGACTGGCTGGTGGAGGCATACAACTGGTAATTCTCATTCAAAATCATTTCAAAATAAGCCTTTTGGAAAAACGAAACTATTTATTTCAAATTAGAGCGCTTAAAATTAATTACTTTTACAATAAAAATGTTTAATTAAAACTTAGTATTCCTTTTTTTTGTCTTGGCTCAAGTTACATCGCAGCTTACTTCCTGCCCAGAGGGTTTTTTCCTCAGTTCCTGTAAGTGCATATTCAGTAGTACTTTGAATCAGTGGAAGCAGAAGTGTGAGGTGGCTCACCGCGGCTCCCTGGAGCCTGTTGATGTACTGGCCTCCCGTCTGGTATTAGTAGAATGGGAAGTGGAGAGTTTCTAAAGTAGTAGTTAGGCTGTTCATAAAACAGAAATACAAGCAGCGGTATGGCTTTTGAGAGCGTAGAGGAGGATAATTCTGTAAAACAGACTCAGTCTGAGAGGAATGCATTGGCAGCCATACTAGAAGTGAACAAATGAAAAGAGCTACAGTAGTTTTTGTGGACAGAAATTCTTTATTCATGGCTCTTTTGTCATTTTGTGTACACAGCTGACTGTGTATGCGTGTGTGTGTGTATGAGCGTATGATTGCATGCACAGAAAAACTCATGCAAGTGTGAGCGAGTTGCTTGAAATGTGTTGCCTGTCGCCTCCGGAGGTTAACACAAAATCACTCAGCGGCAGACACATTGTCATTGACAAAGAGCTCCGCAAAGCAGGGAAGGAAAATCAGTCACCTTAGGTGTCAAGACTCTGTGCCGAATATTTTATCATTTGCATGTTTATTTGATTAGCATCTCCGCCGGCTGCAGTGATTGGACTCACAAACAGTTGTGGAGCTCGAGTGTGTAAGTCAGCCTGAGATCACCAGCGCTGTTTTTCCTAATCAAGTTAATTAGAGGAAGTACCGTGGGAGCCGGATTGACAGCAGCGAGGGACTGCCGGTCCACTTACTGCAGCCCGCTGGCTGTCATTGTGCTGAAATTGCAGAGAAATGTGGGTCAATAGGGTGTCAGAAGTGACTCAAGGCGTTGTGGGTGTTGCATGCCGCCGGGGTGCGATCAACC
This sequence comes from Lutjanus erythropterus, assembly GCF_056507025.1. Taxonomy (NCBI): domain Eukaryota; kingdom Metazoa; phylum Chordata; class Actinopteri; order Lutjaniformes; family Lutjanidae; genus Lutjanus; species Lutjanus erythropterus. Next base: position 33,014,705 of record NC_139322.1, read on the forward strand.
ACGCACTTCTTCCAATTTCTACATTTTTCATTTAATTTTGTTTCTTCTGAGCACTTCCTCATGCTGTAGCTCCTGACTTCAAGAAATGTTGAGCTGTGTCGTTCCACTTTCACTCCTCTATAGAGCTGCAATGATTAGTTGTCAACTATTATTAATCACCAACTATTTTAGGTTTAGGTTTTTTTGTTTCACACACACATAAATACAAAAAGAAGAATACATGTAGAAAATATACAAGTGCATGTGAGGATGTAGATAGAAACCTGCAATGGTTTATATGAAATCCACACCCAACAGACAAAAAGTTGTAGTACAAACAATATTAAATCATCATTACATGTTGAATGTATTGCAAATTGCACATATAAAATGTGTAGAATTATAATTAAAAATACATTCTAAGTAGTTAGAAATACAAAAAAGCTGAAGTTGTTGTGTTGCAGTATAATATGAGCAATAATTTGTAAGGATGATCATATTTTTCCAAATCAAATGTTTTTAACAGCGTTTCTAAGTCTCTTTTTATACAGAGACAATAAACAGAAGAATAGTCAATTTGACAATCAATGCATGAAAAAAATGGTCAAATTCTCTGATTCCATCCCCTCAAATGTGAATATTTTCTGTTTTCTTTAGTCTTCTGTGACAGTGGTTCTCAACCTGGGGGCCCAGGAAGCAGCTCACAGTGACAATAAACCCATAAAGACATTCAACAGAAAAGAAAAGCACGCAAATACAGCTGACATGCAACAGCCACCTCACTGACGGTTAAAACTCTAAATCAGCACAAAAATGACAGTTAACAGAATAAAGTGCCATGTTCTGAACAGACACTAACAAAGAGTGATGGTTTTATTTTGTAATGTAAAAATAGCAGACTTCAAGGAGTTGTCAGGTTAGCACAAGGCATGATGGGAAATGAGGCTGTATTTTTTTTTTTTTACAGTACTTTGCATGTGCTAGTGATACAGTTTACCTTAGAATAGATGTTGCAGTGTTTGTGAGAATCAAAGCAATGGTCTTTGTGTTTGAGATCCTCGGGCATCTCGATCACCAACATCATTCAGTGGGGGGTCACGGTTTGAAAAGGTTGAGAACAACTGCTCTATGACAGTAAACTTGGGCTGTGGACAAAACAAGACATTTGAGGACGTCATTGTGGACATTTTTCACCATTTTCTGACATTTTATGGACCAAGCAACAAATTGATTAATGAAGAAAACAATCAAGAGATGAATCAGTAACAAAAATAATTGTTAGTTGCAGCCCTGCTTCTTTTTCTACGTCAGTCTGAGAAATTTTCCTGAGGCGTACACACCCTGATGCTAAAATCACTTGTTTTCATTAGACAAACAGTGTTTAGTTGTCATCTCACCTCTGATAGATGGATGTCAGTAGATCAGTGGTCTCAGCTCGTCTTTCTTCTCTCCCCACGCTGTTTTTGCTCGTCTCCATTTTGAAGAGCAGCATGTTCTTAGTTGTAAATGCACAAAGAGGCTTCGATTCACCTTCCGCCTGTGATAAGTATTCAGTGGTAGACAGACACAGCCCGCGGGTATGCCTTTTGCTGTATGCTAATATAGCCTTTTCTCTGCACCTCCCTTTCCCTCGACTAATATGATACATAAATGTTTTTAATGCGAGGGAGGCAAAGGGAGTCAGATCAAAGTCCCCGCAGGTGAAGAAACACAGAAGGCGGGGCTTGCTGCAGATTGGCTGCGCCCCATTGGAGTCCTGTGTTGTAATGGTTTGCTGTTGTAGGTGATTCTCTCTGCCAGTTGGCTACTGCAAGCATCACCTGGATTACACTGATTCACTGCCCTGCATAATACAGGGAACGATTTGGAATTGCACATGGACCCGAGGGGGAAAAGTCCAATTAACATATGTATGAGCTGAGCGGAGATGGGAGGAAGCTCTCGCCAAAATAATCTCCCAGCATTTCAGCGACATGTTACGGGGGGTTAACAGTGTACGCCTGCTCTGCTGACTGCGGCAACCAGCAGCCGAGCAGAGTCCTCCCGGAGCCCGCTGTGGCACCATAACGAGGGGTTGTTAAGCTTGAGAACTTACACTGTGGCATTCTCGCTACTTTAGCCGTCAGATAACACCGCTAAGTGGGCAGTAATGATACTTCAGGTGGACAGGTAAGCCGATATCAGGACATCAGAGGAACGTGTCCTCTCAATTTTTCGACGAGGCCAGCCGGTGCCTCTGCCAGGGTGAGTTGACACAGATCGGCCTAACCTGAAGTAATCCCCTCCGAGCCCTGAAGCTGGGCTGCGCCATTAAAATACCACACTAATTAAAATAGAAAAGTTACACGGCGGCTGGCAGGAGAGGATACAGACTGAGGTGACACCCAGAATGTAAAGTCCTCTCAAGCGGCGTGGCGGTACAGAAACAGAGCTGAGTGCACACTGGCAGAGCAGAATCCCTGATTAGAAAGAATTATTCATGTTTTTGGTTCTTTTATTCCACTTTTTCTCTTGAAAGAACAGTTCTGAGTCTTCAAATGTTCATTTATTTTCTCTGGTAAAGGACATCAAAACCTTCACATATAAACCTTTTATAGAGCAGTCTGCTTTAGAATTAGAGGCAGACAAATATATCGTTCAGCTGATATTCTCGATCGGCCCATGTTATTGGCCCAATATTGATCTAGCACAGCTGATATCAGTCTGTCGATATCTGCATACAAGTTGTCTGATATTATTATTTATATACAGCACTTTTTCTGAATTCAGATTGTTCTATTTGTGTTTTTTTTTTTTTCTATTTATTTCTAAGTCTTAGAAATACGAGTGAAAGTTGATGTCATTTCTCCTCATATCAGTCTTGGTATCTTCCCTGAAAATACAGTATGGGTCAGTTTCACCTGACAGGACAGTTCTGACTCTTCATATTTTTTCTCTAGTGAAGGACAGCAGAAACTTCACATACACACTTTGGCTTATATTGCTCATTTTGTCTAAGAATTAGAGCCAGACAGATATATTGGTAATATGAATTATCATCATTATCAGTCTATATCTGTATTGTATTGTATATGTTTTTTTAAACAAAACATAGTGCAGATTGTTTTTATTTTATTTCGTTTTTTTTGTAGTTTTATAGGCATCATTTTATGCATATTTGATCCCTTTCCTTAAATCCTTACATTTTAATTTCCTTAAAATTTTTATATAGTTATCAGAACAGATGTATTGAATATTGCAATATTGCAATAAAATATGGTCAATTATATTATTATATTATAATAATAATAATTTATTTCAGTGATACATCATTTGATTTTGGATTTTATACATCTATATAAATAAAGAATATCAGCTGATATATCAAGCCCCAAAATTTCAATATCATTTTCTCAAAGATAACATACTGTAAATTCTCAAATAGTGCAAACATATAATGATTTCATAGAAAATGATGCATTGCCGTAGATTATCAGGTAATATTATTGACTAAATGCCTTGATATTGTGATGATAATGTAGGAATAACAATTGGTGCTTTCACAAAATATTACATAAATAAATATTCACCAGTAATGTGGATATAATGACTAAGTGGGTAAGGGAAATGTACAAATAAACAGCTAGAACAATCTGGTAAGTTGAGAAAATTGCATCACTTAACTGTAATGCAGCTTTTAAAGCAGTCACGATACGACGGTATCCAAAATCTAAGATGACATCTTGTCTCTTATCACAATAGTGTACCATTAAAAGATCACACTAATTAAAAAAGAAAAGTTACACGGTGGCTGGCAGTACAGAATACAGACTGAGGTGACACCCAAAGTCCTTTCTGTAAAGTCCTCTCAAGCAGTGTGGCGGTACAGAAACAGAGCTGAGTGCACACTAACAGAGCAGAATCCCTGATTAGAAAGAATTATTCATGTTTTTGGATTATTTTTTCCCTTTTTTTTCTCCTGACTTTTCCCCCACTGCCACAGCACACCACTCACTGCACCTGCTCAGCCACTAAAACAATGCCTTGGCTACTTCGCTTATGTGCTTGGCACTCCAGATGTTCCTATTCAACTGTCAAGCTAATTTTCACGTATAAATAGCTCGGCTTAAACCTGGCAACTTTGGTTTATTCTGGACCTGCCGCCTGACAGAAACACTGATACATGCATGAAGGAGATGTATTTAAGTGTCTTGGAGGCGACCAGGGAGAGAAAGCGAGCTGGAACAGGCTTGTGAACACCATCCCACAAGTCTTAGTTGTGACAGGCTGCCATTTCAAAGCTCCTGCCTGCATCCAAGAGAGAGAAAGAGACAGCTTCAGTTTTTAACTGTGTCATAAGATTTTTACACTTGGGGAGTTTTGTCTTGTGTTTTTTTTTTTCCTCCTTACACCGTCTCTAGTTAATAAATCAGGCAGAAATTTTGCCCCCCAGAGGTGGAGGATGATAAAAAATTAGTTTTGGAGGGGAATTCTTTCATCTTTTTTATGTGTGTGAAACAAAGGGAATGGCAGACTAAGGCGTTATCGGAGGCTGCAGTTGTGTTTTAGGAGCCTGTCCTTGGGAAGTGGGCTGGTGAACTTTTATGGAGGCCAAGGTTGTACAGTTAAGCTCGGATCACAAGCTTACAACCGTTACACACACACACACACACACGCACACGTGCGAGCAAGGCATTGAAAAGAGATCACGGGGAATCAATTGTTTTTGAAGCCGTACCAAATTAAGCAGCATTGAACAGCTTACATATTTATGTAGCACCTCCAAGCGCTTTTGAAACGGCAGCTTGGCATCAAAACACAGAAATCAATAGCTGTGTTCCACCTTCTAAATTGAAACATTCGCTTTCCAAAGTGGGCGAGCCGATGTCCTTGCTCGAGATCCGGAAAGATTGGTTCAATTACAGCCACAACTTGGTAGGAAAAACAGTGGGAGGTACAGTGAACTACCTGCACTCCCCCTTCTAGGGCTGCTTGATATGACTTATAAATAATACCTCTATATTTTTAATAATGAATGATATAGATTTTTTCAGTCAACACCAGTAACTGATAATTACTTGCTACTCATGGCCAATACAGACCAGATAAACTGTCTTAAACACATATTTGACAGGTCTTAAAAATTGACTTCAGTCTCGCTTTTAAATGTGTTTTGGGGAAAATTTGTATTGATCAGACTGTGATAACTACAAACAAAAACATTATTGATCCGATAACGACCAATGCAAACTGTTCTTGTACTTTTTGCCAGTATGGATGTGAAGTAGATCTTAAATTGCATTCAGAAACCCTGTTATCAGCCCACCACTAAAAATTCAAAGTAAACATACTATATGTAAGTTCTGCCGCTATGTATCTCTAGTTTGATGATGTCGTGAAGAAGCATGGGATCATGGGAGTTGTTACCTTCCTTGATAAACAACCACCATAGCTGATGAGATGGCTATCTGACGTAACTCGGGCAGAGATAATGTTCATGGACGAGGTACACCGCACCCCCCCCCCCCCCCCAATATAATATTAATATATTAATATAGGTACACAACTCAACAAAATATATAACACATGTTAAGCATTTTTATACATTTTAATAAGGAAATATGTTCCAATTTTCAATGATATGTGCTGATATTTGTTGTGCATCGTTATTCACTTTTACTTTTTGCTATTTTAATAACGGTAACTCTATCATGTTGTGAAAAAACTGTCCACAGGATTGGTCTTAAGATGTTCAGGTGACATTTTCTCTCATACCCCTCCCTAGCGATTTAATCAGGGTAGAAGAAACTAATTGCCTCCCTCTGTCTTATCAGTTGATAATTTACCCCATTAGCGCTGCGAGTAGAGGAACTACCGAACACTTCTGAGCTGATAAATGAATCGTGTGGCTCCAAAGCAAGCTGAGTTTGCCCCCCTGTGATGCCATCTAATCCCATAATGGTCACAATAATGATGGAGCCATGGGTGGTGTCATTACAAGGGGCAGTTTCCATGACAGCAGCCCCGCCCGGCTAACCAAAACCTAAAACAAAAGGTAGACTAGAGGAAGGGAGAAGTTTTTGTCTGACTTCTTTGGGTGTAAAATGAACCTCTTTCAATTTTCAGCGGCACTTCTCATCAAAAATTATTTGATGCCTCCGTCTGCTTTTTCCTCTAATCTGCAGACACACCACATTTAGCTGAGTGATCCGTCCCTCATGCGTGAAGCCTTCCAAATGAAAATCGCGACGGAGCCAGGCTGCCGTCTCTTGCTTACTCTCGATACCGGGGTGCATTCCATCCTACCTTAAGGCTCCCACAGCCAAGCCCTGAACACTGGCACCCTGTCTCCGTACACACAATGCCATGTAACACTTCCATTGACACATAAAGCTATAAAGAATTGATTGAGTCAGGATGGGAGGCTGTGATCAAAGGCTTGTTCAGACCGTTTTTCAGGTTTCCTCTTTCTACTCCTGATCAAGTTGGTTTGCATCTGCCCGGCCTCCGCCCATCTGACGCTAGCAGGAATCATAGGTGCAAAAATCCAGTCCTCGTTTTAATGAAGTCATGCTGGAGTGCGTGAGAGGCAGAGACTGAAGCAGACACCTCTCTGTGATGTTCACATTTCATATCTGCCTCTGCCCAGGAGCTTGCCTTTTTTGAATTATTAAGCAGAGGGCTCTTTCTTCTCCTCGCCTGTTTCTTTTTTTTCCCCCCTCTTTTTCCAGTCACTACATATTCTCTCCCTCTTCCTTTTCTCACTCCTCCATGTCAGTTCAACCAGCTTTGGCTGAAGCGGTGGCTCTCACTGAGATGCAAATGGCAGCCTTTGAAGGGGCACATTGGGAACGTCAATTAATCCAGGCGTTTACTCGCCTGAAAGAAAAAAGGGCTCTGCGACCATTGTTCGTCGGCTGTTTCATCTCCGTCGTGCTCCAGGGCCATGTTTTTATCCGCTGTCCTCATGCCACCGGATTCGGCGGACTCTTCAAAGATTCAGGATACATCAGGATAGGCACAAAGGCGAGGAAATGACATAGGAAGGCAAGGAAGCAGAGGTGTCACAGGAACAGGGCTGTATTGCGTATTCCATCATATCTCCTTTCGTCCCCAAACCTTTTTCTAACACAAACCCTGCAGTTCCCTGTGTAGCTATGCTCTAACCTTCCTCCCCGTCACCTACACCCTCTCCAGCCCCAGACCTTTCTCCAACCTCTACTTTATATTCCTCACGCTTCCCATCCACCTTGTTCAGCATCCCTCATCTAACTTCTCTCTCTATCTCTTGGGTGGTGGGCCCTTCAGATCTCAACATACCGAGCCCCTGCTCAAATAAGATGTGCGATCACGGGGCGGTGTGTGTGGTCAAGAACAACGAGCCGGTGTGCGAGTGCCCGGAGGCCTGCCCGCAAACGTCCGACCCGGTGTGCGGCTCTGATGGCCACAGCTATGGCAGCCCCTGCGAGATGCGAGCGATGGGTTGTGCCCTGCAGAGGACCATTCAAATCCTGCACAAAGGACCCTGCGGTGAGTCACTGCACAACAAAACACTGCAGAACTACAAAACAAACAAAACACTGAGATGCTGGCACCTCATTTGTGAATGCCACACAAAAAAAATTACACATTATAAAAGAAATGTCTTAGTTATTATACAACACAGGGTTGCACAACAAAGTGAAAGTTGTGGTTCAGGCCTATTCAAGTACTTTTTTAGAAGGGCTTTTTGAAAGAAGTGAAGTGCTGAGGGGCCAGATGTTTACATTTACTGTTTGACCTACAAAGTTGAGAATTTTAACATTTAAAACAAAGTGCCTTTGTAATCCAGCTTGCTGTTTTCTTCAGTTTGACTCTTTTTAATTTCCTCTGCTTAAACAGCCTGGAAAAAAAGACTTTTTAAAGTAAGTGCCTTTGTGCTTAACACCAGACATAACCATAAACTTACAATGTTAGTTATTTAAATAAAATCACAATGATATACTTTTTTTCATATTTATAAATGATCAAAGGGCCAAATCACACAACTCACAGCTGGTGCATGATGCGGCTAACTAACAGCTAATTATTATTTCCACTGTCGATTATTTGAACTGATTAGCTGTTGGGTCTATGAAAAGCCTAAGATGATGTGCTCAAATGTCTAGTTTTGACCACAACTCAAGGATCTTTAGTTTATTGTTATAAAGGAGTAAAGAAACCCGATAAATAGTATTATTATACATTTTCTTGTTTAGAATTTTGCCTTATTTTAATAAATTGACTCAAACTGATTAATTGATTATCAAAATAGTTGGCAATTAGTTTACAACTAATCAACTATTCTATTAAATGTTGCAGCTTTAGTCTTAAGGCCCACAGCTACTCAATACAAACCCCAGACTTCCTTTTCCAGTGTCTATAAGCCCATAAGTCATGGGTGATAAGTGCCTCAGCGATAGAGCTGAACAAATAACTGATTAAAACAAAAATGTTTGATGGCGCTACCAACCACAGCACATGTATGTGCTAATGCGCCATGGAACATAATGCAGACAGATTCAACCTTGCAGTCATGAAATCACTATGACATGATGTGAATCCTGGCTCACAGGTAGGGAAAGATCTCTTCTCGTGGAATATAATTAAGATCAAATTAATTAATAGTGCAACATTACCCAGAGGCCAAATTATAATCCATAGACGTTAACAATTAACGCATATATGGAGTTGTATTCATAGTGCCCCCTGGGGGCTTCCCATTTTAAAACAAAGAAAGTTAAAACAATACTTCATACATCTTCAGGTCTCTTAAAGAATTTCCTGATCTCTTGTCCATTGTTCCTCATCTCTCCCCTCCTGCTCTTCATCAGCTCTTCTAAACAGACATCACATTGCCTTTTTTGACCTTTAAGTAAAGATGCACTTTGTTCCACATGAAAGAGAATGCAGAGCACATTTGTCTCTAATTGGCTTCATGAGTCACTTGGCTTTGTCTTGCAGCGTCCGAGTATCAGCGAGTCATAAGTACACCAGTGGCAGCAGAGTTTCAAGTGGTAAAAATATCTTCAGATCCACTGTGCAGGCACACAGCCACATGGACAGATTTTTACAGCTTGGTAAACCCACTTAGTGAATACTCTTGATGGCTCAATGCCATCTTGGAAGGCCAATTTTCCCATGGACTCTAATTGGTGATTGAGTAGTCTTGCTTTTCTACGATCAAGCCCATTCGCTTTTCACACACACTGCTGGGCAGAAGTACAGCGGTTATTAGCCCCTTGGCCTGACTCCCTCAGTAACCTCATTTTTACTACAATAGATTTTTTCTGCATATTTTGAAGACCATAACAATGAAAATGAGTTGGCCTCCGCGGTGCTGTATTTGTGGATGGACTGAGCAGTTAGCTGAACGATCAATACGACTGAATTAGTCTCACTTTGCTGTACTCTACTGTTTTGTCCTAAAATGTGAAACCAGTTTATGGGTCGAGTTTGTTTATACAAGCTCATCGTAGTTTGAACTTCTTTTTGTATTGACTCTTTGGGGTTCCTGGCACAACCATTTAGAAGGGTTTCCACTTGGAGTACTTTCAGGGTGTTCTATCTAAAACTCAATAGAAAGGTTTGCTAGAACCATATATGAAAGGTTTCACCCAGAACCCCCTATAAGAGGTTCAAAAGGCCCTTTTCCACTAACAAGGAACTGGCACTTTGCCAGTTCAAGCACCACTTTGAGCATTTCCACCAAAAATAATTTTTTTTGGAACCTGAAAATTAGGTTCCCTGTTAGAACCACAAAAATCCTTAGGAGCTAAAGCGAGTTGTTTAATGCACCAAGGTTCCAAGTTTAAGAACCAGAGCTAATTTGGTGGAAAAGGGCCCCCAGAGAACCTTTCTATGGTGTAATGGAACAGAAACCAGCCCGGACCCAGCTCCCTCATCTAAATTTGAACCATTGAACCTGAGCATCTTCATCAAAAACAGCAGGATTCCTTTGGGAACCAAGGTGGGCGTGTCATATTCTGCAGGTCGTTTTGCATGGCGCAGCACCCTCTGTTGATGGCATCCTTGATTACAGTGGTTTTTCTCAAACTGGTGGAAACACAGGCTGGTTTGCTAGATAGTGTTAAGGTTCCAAGAATTCCAAGAACCAGAGCCAGTTTGGTGGAAAAGGACCCAGATCTTAGGTTTCTACCCAGAACCTTACCAGGGGATAACAAGAACCCACCCAGGGGGTCCCAAAAACCTTTTTATGTTCTAAGGGTTTTATCTAAAACTCATCCAGGCATTCTGCCAAGAACCTTTTCATGTTAAAAAGAATCCTTAACAAAACCTTGTAGCACTTCCAAAAAGGATATTTTGGTTGAAAAGGGCACTTAATGGAACCCTTGACAAACCCTTTCTTCAAAAAGGGGTTCTCGAGAAGCATATGGTTGTGGTTAGAACTTCAGTCTTACAGGAAGAACTCTTTTGGAAGCCTTATTTCTAAGAGTGTAAATGACAGGGCTGGTTGTTGGAGAGGTCTCCCTCTCTGCTTGCCTGTATATTGCATCTGTCATCTTCCCTTCCCAGCCTTCTCTAAGTTGACATCCAGCACATAAGGATGTATGCCAACAGGAAATGGAGCGAGAGCAGTGTTTGGTCTGTGGGCAGGCGGGCTGACTCAATTTCGTGCTCCGCTCCGCAGGTAGACGGCAGGTCTGTCGGCCCGCGGTCCCTGTGCAGTAATGAATAGTCTTTATTTTAAAAAGCGAGAGGCAGAGCGAGCTGGCGGAGTGGAGGGCCCTGTCTGTAATCCAGCACTATGGATGGTTCTTGGCTCCCAGAGGAACAGGCCTGCGTCAGCGCAATGGTGCCATAAAAATGCTGAGGCATTGGCTTGCCAGGCGCGAGCCAGCCGAGGAATGATGGCGATGATAATGTGGGTTATTTCTGGGCTGTTTGCACAGCTTTACTGGGCTTTATTCAGCACCATAACAACTGACTGACTTAAGCTATTATCTCACCTAATTATCACAGGCTATTCCCACCACTAATATGCTATACATGTTTATGGAGCAGAAACGGAGAGAGGGTGGAAGAACATATGCTGCCTTCAGGTGCTGTTGAAGGAATCGAAAATTAAAAGTTGAGGGCAATATAGTAACCCTAACTCTTACATTGCAGAATAGGACTGCGACTAACAATTATTTTAATTATCCATTAGTCTGCAGATTATTTTCACGACAAACTGATTAATTATGTAGTCTATGAAATGTCAAAAAAATTGGGGAAAATGTTAAACACAATTTCCCAGAGCACAAAGTGACTTCTTTAATTTATGGGTGAACGACTAATCATAAAGAAATCATGATCGCAGGTCATATAGGTATTTGCAATCTCATTTTTAAATGACGATGATTCGCTCACTCCTGAGGGACAGACAAAACACATCACAAAATCACAACCTTATACACTGCATCACTAGTTTATTTTTTTATGTTCAGCAGCATTTAAGTTAATCACTTTTATTCAGTGTTCTAAAGAAAGAGAGGAATAAAAGAGACTTGAGGAATTTTTAGTTTCAAGAGTCTTTTAAGTCTAGCACTTTGATATAGGTTATGTTATCTGTTTAAAACCCCGTCTAGACAGCAAGACTCAAGTCTCTCCTTTTGTACTTCAGTGTCTCAGATTGAAATAAAGGATACTGTTAAAAATAAAGAGTCATGTGAGAATAAGAATCGTGATCTCAGTTCGAAGGGAGTGATTGCATTTCAGCAAGAGTCATGCAGCCCTTCTTTAAAAGGCTTCTTTTGTCCAACTAACAGTCCAAAATCCAAAGACTCATTTACTATCAGAAAAGACAAAGAAAAGCAGTAAATCCTGAAGAAGCTGAAGCCAGCAAATGTTTGACATTTTTGCTTGAAAAATGACTGAATCAATTACTCGTTTATCAAAATAGGTGGCAACTAATCATCGAAACTCTGTTGCATAAGACCATAATAAGTGATACATTTTATTATATATTAGTTTTTCTTTCTGTGCTGATAATTTGAATCATGCATCTAGATTTATGACTCTAGTTTTCTTTTTTCATTGAAGCATTAATTATAAACCAAATTTCCATGTATTCATTCTGCAACATTCAGCTGCATATGCCTTTCATATACATCTACACTGATTATTAGTAATCAAAAGAATCCGATATCCAAAATTTGGAATGAATATACATATGCAGTAAAAATGAAAACCTTAGTTGTCAAAATTCAAACACAAAATCCAACACAAAACTTTTTGCACATTTCATTAGGCCATTACTTGTGACATCTTATCAATCAGATAGTGTTGTGTAGGGCCAATGCGGATAATGACATAAGGAAGTAACAAAAAATGTTGATGTTGATAAATCAGCTGATATTGCAATGATCCCTCAAATGTGATCATCAAACACTTGTGACAAAGATATGTAATGGAGGCAGGGCTTTTATAGTTCAGCTAAGGATCAAATATACGTAAAATGCTACATGTAAAACTAAAAATCTAAGAAAAAAAGGTTTTCATATAGGAGCATAATGCACAGCCGATACAGAGTTATATAGCTGTGATAGACCAGTATCGCCTACTATCATCAGCTGATTGATATGTCTGGCTCTTGTGTCATGGGTGACACACTGAGTCAGACCAAAGAATGATGACTATTGGACAACAACAACAAAAAAAAAAAACACATATTGCAATAATCATAAAAATGATGACTATCAGAGCCTATAATCTGTTGGCCTCTACTCTATATGTATGATTTCCGGAACAGCCATCAAAAAGTTATTTTTGTTACTGCCTCTGTTCTGATATTTCCATCCAAATGCACTATAATGTGTAAGCTTCCAGCCTGGAAAGTAGGAGCTTAAGAGCGGCAGGTGAGGGCAGCGAGAGTTGAAGAGGTGAGAGAGGTGCCACAATAGGGAAAATAACTGTGCATGTGTGCTTAACTGTGTGTGTGGCTTGCTACAGCCTCTCATAGGCCCAGACATAATTTCATTTCCTTCCCTCCGGGCTGTAAAAATAGCAGTTATCTATATGGCTCAGGTGCAACCTGATAGCAATATGAGTGACATTTGTTATTATTCTGAGATTCTTTCCTCCTGCTGCGTTTGAGTAGCAGGCGACCTTGTAAGGTGGGTTGGGAGAAGTGTGCTTGGTTAATAGACCCCCCAGCTGGATATCAGTATCCTCGGAAAAAGGGTCATTCATACGGCTTCAACCAAACAGATGAGAGCAGAGGCGCCACAATCATTTGAGAAAAGGAAATAACAAATTCCCCCTTTCTTCTCCCACAGGTGTTTGAAATGATATACACAGTTGAGTAAGAAATATAGGTCAAGGCAGCAGCATGAGAGTGGACAGAGGAAAGAGGGAGGGGGAAAGCAATAAACGCAGTGCATGAAGGAGATGGAGGTAAATAAGATGAGGAGGAGCAGAGAAAGTGAGGGGGGGCAGAGTTAATAGTGTACCGGCCAGGCGGGCGTCGACGGGGGAGTTGTTATCACCCAGGCATGTTCACAAGCCTTCAAAACACAAACCAGCCTACTTCTTTCTGCTTAATCCTGGGGTAATACTCTGCCCAGACCCCCTCAGCTGCAATTCAGCTTTTTTTTTTTTTTTTTTCTGGTGACGATATCAACAAAACGCCGTAAAAGCTGGAGGGTCTCTGGCTTTTCTTTTTTTTTTTTGTCCTCAATGACTCAATCCTTCATGCTTTCAAGGCCACTTTTTATTCCAACCTGCCCCTATTTCTCACTCTGACTTCCAAAACCACAAACACTGCCAACAAACACAACAAGAGAAGCTGTCACAGTGCAAGAATCAACATCAGTAGTTCCAAACTTCAGGTGCAGGGGATTTCAAGGCAACCTTGACTAAACTCTAGCAGGTCGGCAGCAAAAGAGAAAAGTTTGGTTTGATAGTTGGAGGAGTGACACGGCAGGAAATATAAAAATAAGGGGAAGGCTGGCATTAATATACAACGTTTTTTTTTTATTATCTAGTGGGACTGTAAAAAAATATTACTTCACTTGAGTCACAGTATTATGTTTTGTGATACTGTTGTGCTGCTGTGGCAGTGGTTCATTTTGTGTTGTGTTAAAACCCTCGACTGCTACATAGTAGTGTTGTTATCAATTTTCTCTGGTCTAATTGCATAGACTGTAACTAATACAGTCGGGCCCAGTCGGGCAAGTGAGTCAGAAATCTACTTCTTGTACTTATTTACTTTTCATGTTTAATCTAGCGTTGCAATGTCTATAAAATGTCGGAAAATAATGAAAAATGCCCAACCTGGATTTTCAAAGTCCAAGTAAGGCTGTGTGTCGAGTTTTAATACTTTCATGGCACCACTTTACCCCCGGTCAGGTAAGTGAGTTGACAGATTTGCTTTTCTGACATGGCATTTTACTTACCCCTGGCTAATTGCCAGTCCATATTGCTAAACCCTGGTAATATGGTATTTTTCTTATATACTATCACAGTTTTCCTGAAATTCTATCACTTTTCTTACAGTATTGCAATATTCTGACACGTAACCTCTGTCTCGTGATGTGAATCAGATCACCAGATTCTTATCAATGTGCAGTGCTAATATCCAGTCATATAGATCATCCATAATACATCAAGCAGTGACCTACAACATTGTGGCTAATGGCCACTCAAAGCTGCTCATGTGACACAAACAAAATAGATGTATGTAAATTCAAGACACCAATATGTCTTAAACTATGCTCATCTCCTGTTTCATTCTTGAAGTACAGCCTCACAAGATTTAGAAATAAAGATTTCCCAGGTACCAAAACGGCAGCCTAAATTCATCACGCCATGTTGCCAAACTCATGTCAGGATTGTGATGCGAGGCATACAAATATCATCCTAACTCCACTGATGTGGGTGCCAGTGCTGGCTCAAGGCTTGCCCAAGTATCGCTCAGTGTGGCTAAAACATCCATATCTGGCAGCTATTTATGGACCAGAGTCAGGTCACATTTGGAGTCGACTTTGAGTCGCAATCAGCCTAAATCAGGTGGTTACCTGGGTGGTCTTGCCGCAGTGTTTTTACAATTTTTAGTTTACCCTTCAGGGTATTTTATGGGATAGTGTCAGTATTAGATTTTATTAGACCTGGCATGAGAAGGCCTTAAAATATCTTACTTTGATCTTGGACACACTCTGTTAGACTGTATATTTTCCTCGGCTGGAGAGGTTCTTGCATTGGTGGACATGAAAGGTGTTTGAATGAGATGAAAGATCCCAAGTTCTAATGTTAGCACACTGGCTCTCACTTTTTACTGTCATGAGCATGTGTCATAACGCCTAGGCTGCCAGACGTCTTCCCTTACAGTCTGAACTTTTAATGGTTGTAAAGTTGTCTGCCTTCAGAAAGGGAAATAGACTGTTTTTCACTGAATCTCAAAATTAGTAATGACAGCCTCGGAGATGACTCAATTGGAGATGACTGACATTACCAGTAATGGCGACAATTCTGCCTCTCCCTTCTGGCTTTGAAGCTCCCCTCCTTACTCTGTCTGTTCGCGACGCATGTTGTCTGGAGGATCAGGCAGTGTGGAGAGCCAGGTGCGAGGGGCAGGAGCTGATAAAGAAGCGAGGCTGCTATCAGGACAAAGGGCCTGATAAAGGACAACACTCACCACTGCTGCTTCCTGATTTATAGCTGCCGCAACCAGAGAGGAGCCACGACCACAACAACCCCTATTTCACAGACACTAATATTTTATGATTATTTATTTTTGTTACAGAAAACTCTAGCTATTATAAACCCTATTCTTCTTCTACTATCTTCCTCAGCCAAACTTCAAAAAAGAAATAACCT
This sequence comes from Lutjanus erythropterus, assembly GCF_056507025.1. NCBI lineage: Eukaryota > Metazoa > Chordata > Actinopteri > Lutjaniformes > Lutjanidae > Lutjanus > Lutjanus erythropterus. The sequence goes on from NC_139322.1 coordinate 33,030,500, forward strand.
CTGATCACTGAAAATAGATTATTATTTCATCTGAGTCATACATTATTAGACTACATGGCCAAAAGTATACGAGTACCCCAACATTTCACTTACATGTGATTTTGTAACCTCATTCCAAAACCAGGGGCATTAATATGCAGCCATAACAACCCAGCACTCTTCTGGGATGCTTTCCACAAGATTTTGGAACCTGGTTGCAGGGATTTGCTCCCAACCAGCAAACAAGAGCATTAGTGAGGTCTGCCACTGATGCCGAGGCCTGGCTCACACTCGGCGTTCCAATTAATCCCAAAAGTGTTGGATGGCTCAACGCAGTTCTTCCACACCAAACTCAGAAAATCTTTTTTTTTTTTTTCATAGCCTTGGCTTACTGCACAGAGGCATTGTTGGAAGAGAAACTGTTGCCACAAAGTTGGAAACACATTATTGTTGTCTAAAATATCATTGGATGCTGTAGCATTAATAGTTCCCTCAACTGACCATCCTACGTGCCACCCCCTTTTTTTCCTCTGCTGCTTCAATAGCAGTTGAACAAGCTTGGTGCCTGGCAGAGGACTTTCTCCTCTCCTGTTTCTGTACTTAGATATGCTATGTGCTAGGCTCATCTATATTGAAAAGAAAAACAAAGTCTGAAGACGATTAAAACATGTCAGTAGGGAACCTGTTAAAGCAACATATGCTGTATCTAGTCACATGTTAAGTTAGCTAATATTAGCTAACTATGTCTGATAAAACCATCAAAACTAAATAGTTTGGCAAAATGCAACCCAACTAGCTGTCTACATCAGTCAGTAGCTAGCTAGTAATGGTGTTTTCCATTTGAACCAGAAAGTCAGAATTTCTAAGCTCCCAGTTGGAAATTCCAACTGGAGCGCCCCTTGAATTCGGATTTCCAACCTTCAGCGTCAGAGGAGCCACCTCAAAGTCCAATATGGCTGCTCACTACATCGACAGTAGTTGTATACACAATACTGTCAGTGGGAATCCTCCTACATTGTTTGTATACACAAAACACCGCAGAATGTGTTGTTATCAAGCACAAAAAAAGTTTGTTTGTGATGTCATTCCCAGCTCCAACTTCCAACCTCTGAGGTAAATGGAACACATCATACCATCCGATAGCTAATGTTAGCAAAATGCTAGCTTATTAGCTAGCTAATCTACATCAGTTGTTAGCTGTTTAGTAAGCTAGTGCTTGCTAACATTAGCTAACTTAAGATATCACTAAATGTGTCACTTTAACAAGTCCCCAAGCAACAACTTTTAACCGTCTTAAAAAAATGTTTCTTTTCAACATAGATGAGTTTAACACATAGCAAATCTAAGTACAGGAAGGAGAAAGCTGACTGAGGTTTTACAGTTACCAAGCTTGCTCGACTGTTATCAGAGCACAGAGCAAAAAGGGGCAGGACTTACGGAAGGTTAATTTTAATTAAAGGACCTAGCTCAAACCATGAATAACAGCCTCAAACCAAAAAGTACACATCGGCTCAGGAAGAACCTTGCTCCTGCATTCCTCCACACATGCAATTTTTTATGCATGACTTAAAGGAAATTTGTCATTCTACAAATAAATAAAATATTGCTCCTACAGGCAGTATATCGTATGTGAAGTGCTATGCATTGCCATATCTAGTTCACAGTCAAGGCTGTTCATCCAAGAAGGCAGTGGATGCCAGCATTAGATAGAGGTATGAAGAAAATGAAAGACCCTAAAAGAGTAATAAACAGATTAATAATGTGGAAGGTTCCAGCGGCCAGCCTCGCCTCTCTCAATTAGTGCTAAATCAGCAGCGGTTATTAGCCTGCCCCTAATTGAATGTGATAGCGAGCTGTGCTAATGCAATCCTCCAGGTGTAATTGGTGTCAGAGGGAGAGCTTCATCTACTGCTAGCCCTGTCTGTCTGTGAGGCCTGGCGTCTGGCTTCTCATTCGTTTCCTGCTCCCTCTTCCCATGTGACATCAGTCAGAATGGTGAGCATGTCTGATCCTGCCTCGCTCCTTCGTTTCTTCTGGGAGAAACTTTGCCTCCAGAAGCAGGCAGTTCCTCAAGAGAGTGAATCCTCCAACTAATAAGGAGTCTCAAAAGCTCTCTAAGCCTCTCAGATATCTCAATGCTGTCTTTTGGAGAGAAAATACAGATATCATCTGCCTGATTCAGCCTTGAAGTGCAGTGGAACACAGCATATTTATAAGCAGTTATGAACAACCTTACAAAGTGATTAATAAAGTGTGACTTTTCTCACTCAGTTCTTCAGTTTTATAGTACCTGCTGCTCAGAAGCAGGATCCCAAAAAGATGTGAAACGAAGTGCTGGCAGCGATGGTGATGAGCAGTATCTGGCTTTCACTAGATATAGCAATTTGAATCCAGGCCAAAGAGTGCAATTCTTGTCTCATCAAACCAGGGAATCTTTCCTTCATGCTTTTACAGCCATTTAAGTGCTGTTTGGCAAACTGCAGCCAGGCTGTCGTGTGGCTTTTTCTCTGGAGTCGCTTTAGTTTCGACCACTCTGCCACAAAGTCCCAGTGACGGAGTGCTGTGGAGATGGTTGTCCTTCTGGCAGCCTCTTCTATTTTTGCAAGGAATTTCTGAAGCTCTTTGTTCATTTTATTTAGTTTCAGGTCTAGAAAGAGTGGTTTAGGGTGGTTCCAAATTTTTTCAGTGATGGAGCCCACTGTGTTCCTGGGAACTTTCAGGTTTTTTTTATCCTCCTCCTCAGATCTGTGCCTCAGTAGAATTCTATCTGTGGAGAGTTTTTTTGAATTTCATGGCTTGGTTTTTAGCTCTCACATGCATGTGAACCGTGACACTTTTTAATAGACGGGTGTGAGCCTTTTGAAAGTATTTCAAATCAATTGTATCTGCCTCAGGTGGACTCCAATAAAGTTTTACACCCGTTCTACACTCAATATGGAAACTTTGCATCTCTGCACTGCTAGTATCTGTGTTGCTGCATTGCATCATTAAGCACCACACCAGCTGTCAGACACACCGCTTGTCAAGAGTGAGATAATGAAAAGACATCAACTAATCCATACTGCTTAATTAAGTTATGGCTGTTGTTCACATTATGAATCCTAAAAAAATAAATGTATATTTGTTGAATGCATATGAAACTAGCTTGTTAGCACTGACTAGATGCCACAATAACATTATTTTGACAAACCTTGCTTTAATATTGACTACAAAAGTGCATGAAAATTAATGGTGTGCATATAATGAAAGTACTGTTTTGTGAATATCTACAGTAAAAATATTACTTGCGCATGTGGAGTCATAAGAGTGCCATAAAAAGAATAAATCTGTAAAAGAATTTTCTTTTTTTTTCACATTATTTTCACTGTTTTGTTTTTTTTTCTTGTTTTTTTTATGTAGGTATTCTGTATATATTTTAAAAAATATGTTTACTTTTTGCCTATAAATTGCTTTATTTGCTTTGCCTCATATTTCTTCATATTATTAATTGCTTCATACTTAATTTATTTATTTTATATAATGCAATTTATCTTTAGCCCTTTATTTATAATTTACTTATTTAGTCTTTTATATATTATATTATATATATTTTTCTTTTTATATATTTCTCTTCTTTCCTTTATATTTTCTCATGCTTTTCAGTTTTGTTATGTTTTATAGCACTCCTATGTCTCTATATATGCAGAGATAAAGATGTGTAGTCAGGCAAGAACTGATTCCTTATCACTTTATATGCATGTGAGAGATATTTCATGGATCATCAAACTGTAAGTAAGATCACTTTGAAAGGTGATGAAATACGTTTACAGATTAATGACATACAATAAACTTGATCTATTTTAACTCCAACATGCACCAGAATGAGAAAAGAGTAAAAGGGACTTCATATCATCCAAACACACTCTGAGCCTTTGCTCCCTTCCTTATCTCCATCTAGATGAGGCTTGTGCCAACTGCTCTTTCGGGGCAATCTGCGATGCCCAGAGCGGGCAGTGTGTGTGTGCGTCCGAGTGTGTGGAGTCCCACCAGCCCGTGTGCGGCAGCGATGGCACCACCTACAACAGCGAGTGTGAGCTGCACGTGCGGGCCTGCAAAGAACAGATGGACCTCCGAGTGGTCAGCCAGGGCGAGTGCAGTAAGTACTGCATGTATTTATGCAGCATGTGTCTGATGCTTCCAGTGTGTCATGATTATTGTTTCTGTATCCCAACAACAGATGAAGAATAGAAATGTTTCTTGGCATGTGCATGAATCCTGGGTGAAAAAAGAGTGGATGTATATGGATATAAAAAATACATGTAGAGCCCAACAGGAATATCATAGCTGCAGGCAGACAGTTCATTATCAAACAAACGTGGAATGGAATTGCATGATGCTCCGATGGGGAATTACTAAGGGAACATGTATATGTCAGTTTTAAGAGAGGGATGTATTACAAGAGGACGTGGGTTGCATAGCAATTTGGAAAGGACTAGAGAAATCTCATTTAAATATCTATTCCACCGATGCGTTTTTAAGCTCTGGTGTGAATTAAATCCATCAAAACAACTCCATGAATATTTCCTTTTTTTTGAGTTGACCCGTGATGCTCTGACTGGTCCCTCTGCTGTATGTGTAATTCAGAAACATGCGGCAGCACTGTTTGTGCCTGGGGTGCCCGGTGCGTCCAGAATAAGTGTGAGTGCCCGCAGTGCTCAGGCGAGGCCTTCTCTGCGGTGTGTGGAAGCGATGGCACCACCTACAACAACGAGTGTGAACTCCGCCTGTCCTCCTGCATGCAGAAGAGGAGAATTGATGTGGCGAAGCCCGGCAGCTGTGATGAAGGTAGGAAATGGACTTTGAAATGGTGTAATTATGCTAACCAATCGGCCATTGAAATGGTGTAATTATCTTTATCAACTGACCTGTGGTACAGCATTCAGTCATCTGTGGACTTTCATAATGGTTGCATATGCCACCAGCAGCATGCCAACAGGCTAACACAGCAAAAGATGAGTGAAAGTCACACTGCGTGTCCATCAACAAAACCTGTTACATGAACACAAATGACTTCTGGGTGATTAAGTTCAGGTCAGCTGTACATTTTAGAAACAATATCGTCATGCTTTGGCTGCCTTGCTTGTTTGTTTGTTTATCGGCCCATCTGTTACACTCCATTTCTTACGCTTACTGTGAATTGTCAAATAATTGCAAAGGTCTTTATTTACCTCCATCTGCAGATAGACCCAGACTTGTGTTACAGACAACCCATTATTTCTAATTTACCATATTTTATTTTATGTTATCATATCTTTGTAAGAAGCCGCCCTGTTTACTGATCTGCTTTTTTTTCTTATTGGCAGATGCTGTTAGTACGCAGGAGTCAATAGCCAATGTGGCTAAACCTAAACCATGATATTTTCCAAAACCTAACCAAGTAATTTGGTTGCTGAAACCTAACCAAGCAGTTTTAGTCTCTAAAGTTAACCAAGTAGTTCAGGTGCCTGAACTTAACCATTTAGTTTTGGCGTCAGAGGTTAACCAAGTATTTTAGGTGCCTAAATGTAACCCTGGTCCTACTTTGCTGTTCTTTCTAATTTGGTGTTGAGCCTCTGTCAGTTGAACTTTACACAAAGCTGTCCAGCAGCATATGTGGCATAAAACCTCTAATTTTCCTAGCAGGCGTATAATGTGAAATATGTGGAGGTAGTGTTACTTTTCATTGATATTAACCTAATGTTGGATGACAAAATAGCAAAGTATAAGTGAGTGAATTAGTGAATAAGAACAGCATTTTTGTCTGAAAGAGAATCCCAGCAGACTGGTGGGTATCACATCATCGTTCGTTATATTAGAATCCGCGGTATTACTTGTTTGTGTTGTCACAGCAATCAAATACTGGCTTTTATTTGAGAATTCACGGTATACATCTATCAAGCTCTTCCATCCAATTACACTGTTAAGTGTGTGACCGATGGCACTTAATATGAGTGTCCCTGATTTCTACGCCTGTAGCTCCATCGTTCCTCTACATTCTGAATAAATGAGATCTAATTCAGCGTGCAAATCATATCTTGATCAGCGCTGACAGACCGAGGCAGGATATCACAGTCCCTCCCTCGGCCTGTCTTGGGGACAACTCTGGAGGGAGCAACATGCCAACCTCTGGTTGTCATGCAGGCGATGCCGTTCCCCCTCGGCTGCTGGGTCGTCACAGGGAACATAGTCATCCTCTGACAAGGTGTGAAGGGGAGCAGATTACACCTGCCAGCAGGAGGGATGGCTGGAGAGGAGAAAAGAGGGGGTAGATGGAGGACAGAGCAAATAGAGATGAGAGGAATCCTCTTCCATTTTGATTGCTAGCCAGGGGTGATTCTTTCTTTTCTTTTTTTTTTTTTTCGTTCTTTTTTTTCACTCTACCATTGTCTACCATACTGGCCCAGAGCCTGTGAGGCAAATCGTGCCTCCCAAGCTTCTTGTGGTCGATTTAACATCATTTCATTGACTGAGACGAGTGACCTTTTTTGTATGTGGAGCATGAAGAAATGTGAAACTCTGTCACCACACACACACACACACACACACACACACACACACACACACACACACACACATCCAGACACTCTGTTCTCTGTCTGTTGGGTGTGTGGCACACAAGGATTCCAATACGGTTCTTCCTGAAGGCCTTAGGTTCTACCCAGAACCATTCAGTTCTGAAGAATCCTTTTCTGAAAAAAGGGTTTTTTAAGGGTTCTTTGTAAAACTAAGGGTTCCATTAAGAACCCTTTTCACCCTAGTCGAAAGAGTTCTCAAGGATTTTAACAATCCTTGGTGGGTTCTTGATGAAACCCTTGGATTATAACCTGGGTGGGGCTTTGTTAGCACCCTTGCCACACTTTGAAGGTGTAAAGATTCTGGATAGAACCCCCAGAGAAGGTTTTGGATGGAACTATTACACCTCAGATGGGTTCTCTTTTGTAACCTGTCATAGAGGGCACTAGTTAAAGCCTTTCACAAATGGTTCCAGGTGGAACCCTTCATGTTTAGTCCATGGAGGAACTCTCTTAAAGGGTTCCAAGTGTTCTAGCAGGAAACAAAAAGAATTTTCCTGTAAGGACAAGCTGAAGAACCCTTTATGGTTCTAGTAAGCACCTTTATTTCTAAGAGTGTATCAGTCAAACCTGCTCCCCTCAACCTTCCCAAGGGGACTGCTTTGCTTATGGTGCCTCATGGCTTAGATTGTCTATTTTATTCTCTTCTCTCTCATACTGTGTCTGAACATCCTTTTTTTCATCAGTTGCTCATTTTGATTCAGAGAAAACCATCAGGCTTACACAATAGAATCTTCTTTTTTTTTATTTTCGCTCCCCGTCGCTCTCTCTGCCATCCCACCCACTCATGTCTCTCTCCATTTTGCACTCTTCTCCATCAAAATTGTGCCTCTTGACAAAAGGGGCACCGATGCTTTCACAGATAGGGGTGGAGATGGGATCGTCTGCAATCGATAAATGTCACCCCAGGGGTGACCAATAGTCCTGTCTTTTTCTTCAGGCTATGTCCCCCGGTCCTTTCAGCCCCCTCAAATCTGACCCAGACCCTCCACAGGAAGTCTGGTGTCATTGTAAAACGATCAAAACCAAGTTGGTGTTTTTCCCTTTGAAATATCTGTGTTTGGCTGTGGGATCTTTGGCTGCAGAAAGGACTTGTTGTTGATGTACTCACCTCCACCCACAATAGATGTATGGGTGTTAGGTTTTGGCAAAATTAGGAGAGTATATTGTGCAATACAGCACCCTGTCATAAATATATAAGGACAAAGACTGTATTTTCTTGCTTTATTGTAGACAGCAGCAGAGCTCTACATCACCGGTGTGCACCATCCCCCACTCCATACTTCACATCTTAAGATAAGCCTGGAGAGGAAGTGAACATGTGATTAATTCGCTTACATAGACCCGACTTAAAAACCGTCCTCATTAGTCTTGTTGGGGGGGAGGGGGCACAGAGCATAAAAATGGAAGTTGTTTTCTTCCGCCTTTTGTTTAACAGTAATGAAAAATGACAGTGTTCCCACTGTTGGCCATACAGGGAAATTTATCACCTGTTTAATTTCACACTCGGGTAGGCCTGGCCTCAGCTCCTTTTCTTGACACTGACAAAGTGGCAACTGAGAGCAGTGCATCACCTACAGGGGGCCAGGCCCTTTTTAATTGAATAGACAGTTAATAAACAAGATTATGAGCACAGAATCACACACGATCCACACCCTGCTCCTCATGTCTCACAGATTGGATCAAGAAAACGCCAAAAACACGAAAGGGCATGGGGGAAGAAAAGCAAAGTGGGTGGCTGAATGGGAAAAGAGCTCATGTGAGAGATCAGCGTATTTTTCCTTCATGGTCCATCCATCACAGGGGCTTGTAACCTTCTGTTGAGGCAACAAAACTTCCTTTCTCCCTCTGCCATCTCCAAACACCCCAACCCTTCTCTCCTACTGGGCGTGACGCACCATCCCTCTCCATCTAACCGAACTTTATTTGGACTAACACACTGTCACATCCATCAAGAGCAGGCCCTACGAGGGACTGATAGATGGAGCGAAAACAAATGCAAATCGCGCCACGCCGCATCCTTCGGCAAAGGCCATTGTCATTTTGGATCTGTGCCGCGACACACACGCCACAACGAGGGAGTGTTTGTTGTCGAGTGATAGATGTCCAAGTTGACATTCACGCAGGTCATGATGGCAGAGGTATCGTAATAATACCGGACGGTGTTGACATGAATAATCTGGTTGACTAAACATCTCAGTCCATCACGCACATTTTCTCCTCTCTACCCTCTATTATTCACCCTCACCCTCCTCTCTTCTTCTTCTCTCACACACTTCTAGACAGCTTTGACAATAGCATCTCCTCCATCACTTCCTCTATTGTCAAAACCCTGTCCTGTCAAATCCTTGTAATGTTTTTTTTTTCCCTTCTCTCTGTCTTTCTTGGACATTATTCGTATGCTATTCATTTCTTTTCTTCTCTCCGCTGCTGAATTCTGTCTTCTTAATGGAGCTCCCTTGGCTAAATAGACTCCGGCTTCTAACATGATTGAGTAAAAAGGAACGGATGGGCAGTGCAGAGAGAATAGCTGATGCAGCCATCTTAGCTGGGGATGTATTAATTGAAAGGTTCATAGGCAGCGCGGGTGGCGGGCACATCAAAGAGCAACAGCTAATTAGGACCCCCCTTCGCCCTTCACTTTTATTTATTCCATTCTAATGTCTTACCTCTTTTATTTATTTATCTTGTCTCTGCGTGGGGGCCTGAGAGGAATATGAATTGGCTTCTCCTGCATTTCTCTTTTATTGTGTCTTGCTGAGCTGGCGTACAGTACAAAGATACAGGTGGCAAACCGCCAGTGCCGCAGCTCTTATTATTTCTCATTCTGATCTCTTTCGGAGTCAGCTGACTTCTTGTTTTCAGATGACATCTGAAGCCAAGTACCTACAATAATGTCACCGGCAGTTGAAAGCCATTAGCCAGCACATTAGCCCCCGTCACAAAATGTTATGTTTAACTCGGACTGTGGTTCGCAATCGATAAGCAGCTACAACAGCAAATTCAAGCAAAAGGATTAGGGTCTAAGGTTCCGCTGCTTTAAAATGGAGACAGAGCGAGTCCTTAACAAGTCCTGATGTTTGTGGGGGATGTGGCCTCTGAAACTCTGAACAAAGCTCCGGCTCTACTGTTGTATTCACTGCTAATGAAGTGAAGGCCCCTCCACTGTATCGACCACTCAAAGCTGTCACAGCCCATTGCTGATGACCCATATCAAAGAACAGCCTGGGCTTCATCTGCCCCCGCCCCTCCCCTGCACCGTGACCCACTCCATAATCTACTTTAGAAGATGGGTTATGCTAAGTGGCACTTCCATCACTACGACATCGATTTCACCATTAGAGGTGGCGCATCAATACCGAGAGTTGAATGAGCCCTAAAAGTAGACAGGAAGAGGAAGAAACACCTTGATTATGTGATGTTTTTTGAGCCTTTCAGCCGCGCTGGGAGCTTTTAGTTGGACTGCATTCCTTTTCTGAATAACAAATTTGTTTCAAATGAACTTTCTGCCAGCCCACAGGGTGCCTCTCTCTCTCCGTCTGACATTCTCTCCATCTTTTCGTGCTGACTGCTTTCATTCCCTGCCTTCACACACACGTTCACCTAATCTCCCTCAGGACTTCCACTGTAGGTGAAATTTGCAACTTCAAAAGCAGGATCCTCCCCCTTTCTTCGCCTGCACTCTGCAACAACCCCCGATTTGTTTTTCATAAATGAATCTCCAAATTGTGCTGCTGGATACATTTTTTTCCCCCCTTCAAGTATCCCTTTAAAGGGACAGTTCATCCCCACATAAAAAATACATATTTTTCCTCTTACCTGTAGTGCTATTGTGGTATGAGTGAAAGAGTTTTGAGATACTGGCCGAGAAAAAGTGTCTGCTTTCTCTCAGATAAAATGGAACTAAATGACACTTGGCTCGTGATGCTCAGAGTCAAAAAAATACATTTGAAAAACTCAGTAGCAGTGTTTCTTTCCAGAAATAATGACACAGTTACTCAGACCTTTTTGTGAGCAGTTTCACATAGGAACTATTTATTTCTGCCGACAACGCCAACCGTATCACTACACAGAAGGAAGCATTCATCCACTCGAGAGGCTCGTGCTCATGACTGTGGGGGATATGAACATTAATGGCGTCCTCCTCGCCTGAGCTGTAACCTCTCGTTCATGTTTAGGTGCACAGTTCCTTCTGCACAGTATTATGGTTGGCATTGTCAGTAAAAAAAAATAGTTCTTAAATCAAACTGCTCACAACAAGGCCTGTGGATTTTTTTGAGCAACGGGGTCATGATTTTTTGAGAGGGACATTGCTGAGTGATTGAGTGTTTTTGGTGCATTGAGCACCACAAGCTGAGTGATATCTAATGCCCTTACATCTGAGAGAACGCAGACATTTTTCCAATCGTATCACCATGCAGAAGGAAGTGTACATCTACTTATGGATGAGAGGTTACAGCTCAACATAGAAGGACTCCCTTTATTTTTTACATCCCATGCTGTCATGAGCGAGAGCCTCTCCTCCATGAGTAGATGTGCACTTTGTGCACCAAAAGCCTAGTGCCGTCTAATTCTATTGTATTCAAGAGAAGGCAGACATCTCTGTGGCTGATATCTCCAAAACTCAGCAACTAACACTAAAACTATCTAGAGAGATGAATAGCGCTGCAGGTAAGTGAAAAAAAAAAACATTAAAACCTTGGATTCCACGCTTCTAAAGTTTTCACAGCAGTTCAACAATGTCAACAGTTTTGTGAGCACACTACCCCTGTCTGGACAGTAATTATGGGACTTTGTTTGGCCTTGCTACCTCTTTTACCGGGAACATAAGGTCAGCTTGAGCAGCCCTTTTACTTTCGATCCGGAGAAGTGCACTTTAAAAACAAATAAAAAGCCTTCCAGGGTCACGGTTAAAGAGTTGCTGGGACAACTTTCTTTAAAGTCTCGGGCAATAATTAGATTTTACAGAACACTTTGCAATTAGTTGTATTCTCATATCAGGAAGCAGGCACCCATAAAGCAGGCCTTGCCACCAATTCTCTCTGCGCACTTGGAGGCCAGAGTTAATAATTTCCTCCTCTTTTTGTCTCTGATTTAATTGAAACGAAAAGGATGCCTCGCTGGTGGTGCAGAGATGTTGTGTCTAATTTATTTAGTCAATCTCTCGCCCTCACTCCAGTTGGTCATTATCTTGTACGACCAGCAGAGCCTTTGGTGTCCTCTCCCCACCAGCAGCATCAGAGAAATGTAAATTATCCTAATTTTGTGCCTTAACTTAAAGAGAAATTACAGTAAGAGACTATTTCCACCTGATTCACTGATAAAGGCCACCTCCCACTTGTGTTTACTTGTTTTATTAATGATATTGTGTGTTTATGGTGTGTTTCTAATGCAGACTGTGGCTCAGGAGGATCAGGCTCAGGCGTGGAGAGCTGTGAACAGGACCGCTGCCGTATGTTTGGAGGCTCGTGGGATGAGGATACGGAGGACGATCGTTGTGTCTGTGACTTCAACTGCGAGAGCGTACCCCACAACCTGGTATGCCTACTGTCAAAACCACTACACGAAAAACACAACTGATGTAATTTGTGTCAAAAACCTCATAACTCAGACGGACTGGAACATCAGACTTTTACTGATGGTGACTTATTCTTGCATCTTGTATCTCTACGGTCATCAAGAATAAACACAACTAACTACTTTAAAAGCATAATATGCAGTATTTTCCTACAAAACAATATATAGACTCCTATAAATACATTCCATCATCACTTATAACCCATTAGAAGTGTGTGGTAGTGTCTATAGCTGCAGAGACCCTGCCCTTTGCCCGTATTTTCTTTCTTTCTTAAAAAACAAATTTCTAAATGAGTGTTCACCAACTCCATGATAAGATTATACTCCTCACTTAAATCACACAAATCATAGTGGGGACCCTGGTGGAAAAACAACATGAGTGATTTTAAAAAATATGTAACATGGCATTTTTGACTCATAAGACTCATAATGTCTTGCCAGTGGTCATAAGTGGCCTGTGTCATTTATATGCAGATATATTTCAGGTGTTGTTTTTTCTGTTTTTTTGTAGGTTTGTGGCTCAGACGGCAAAAACTACAGCAACGAGTGCGAGCTGAAGAAGGCCAGATGTGAGAAAAGAGAGCACTTGTTGATTCAGAATCAGGGACCCTGTACAGGTCGGTATATTACACCACTCAGAGTTAATGTCATTACAGAGCACAGAAGCACCCTTACCAAGACTCATAGTCATTGACATCCCATTTCTCCACTCATTTCATCCATTGATGGGGCAGTAATAGTCTGTAGCTGGAGTATAATTCTGACGGCACTGCAATTGTGTCTCTGCAGTGTGACCGCTGTAGCTATAAGCAAATGAAGTGAAGAGGGTAAAGGTTAAATATGATGTGTGTCATTTGCTCAGGGAAGGTTGACTCAACACTGTTGCAGCTTTTTCATATCTGGAAACTGACCGGTCCTCTGAGGCTGCAGAGTTAAAAATCTTTCTCACAGGCATATCTATGGACTGAGCTGATAGTAATTATGATTCACTTTTCGTGCACAGACATTCTGACAATTTAAATCATTACACTTTAGGTCACAAGCTTGTTTTTTAACCCCCCGGATTCCACTTTACCCTGCTTACATGTATAAAGTATAAAAACCCTCACTTTGTATGTAAATGAATGGCATTTATCAGCCAAAATAGAAGTCAGATCAGTGGCTGAGTAGCAAAGGTTAGCCGCCTTCCCCTCCATGGCTATGTTAAATGAAGAGCTTAAATAGCTCTGATGCTAGCACAGGCCGGGGAGCAGACCAAAAGGCACTTAAGGGATTTTGTGTGATCATTTCAGCCTGTTTGATTCCCCGTGGGTCTAAAATAGAGGAGGATGGAGAGTTGAAGAGAGAGTGAGAAAAGCGGGAGCTGGCAGTGTTTTCACACACACACACACACACACACACACACACACACACACACACACACACACACACACACACACACACATCCCTGTAGATTCTTCTCCTTCCTAAGCTGGCCTCCTTGGGCACTGACTGTCACGCTTCTCTACCATCCATGGATAATCAATCCTTTTTTGAAGAGCCCTCTATGGGTACGAGAGCTCTGGGCTCTCCTCTCCTATTGGCGAGTGGGAAAACTCAGATCTTGGGGAATTTCACTGCCCTCCACATTAGCTATGTAAGGAGAAACTTCATTTGACCTCAACTCCAGAAAACTTATCAAAAACATGCCAGCTCGCACTAGCGGAGCATGAAAGCAACCTTGTTTTTGAGAGGTTCTGAGTTTTAAAAAACTCTTTAAAAAACTACCTCTTTTGCATATGCTGTCAACAGTGTCATCTGCTGCATGCACATGGAAAGTCTGCCTCTCATAGCACTTCCAGCCATCCTTTATACACTCTTAGAATAAAGATGCTAACTAGAACCATAGAGGATTCTTCAGCTTGTCCCCATAGTAAAACAATTTTGGTTCCTAGTAGAACCTTTTCAGAGAGTTCTACCAGGAACACAACATAAAGGGTTATACCTAAAATCATCTGTGAAAGGTTTCACCCAGAACCCTTTAACCTTTTAATGGTGCTAATAAGAACCCTGGAGGTTCTACTGAGAACTTTTTTATATTCCAAGAGTATTATCTAGAACACACCCAGGGGTTTCCACTGTGAACATTTTTGTATTCCAAGGATTTTATCTAAAACCTACCCAGGGCGCAACCTTTGAACGCTTCATTAATTATTTCTTCAAAAAAAGGTTCTTCAGAAGCAAATAGTTCTGGGTAGAACCTCTGCCCTTCAGGAGGAACCTTCATTTCTAAGAGCGTAACTGCCTTTAAAATCTAATCAGGGTCAGGGATTTCAGTGAAATCCAAAGACATACTTACTGGTTTACAAGACAAGTAAACATGTGCAGATGTGCCCTTGCAGGAATATAAGAGAGTAGCTCCAATCGCTGCACAGCAGCAGACCTTGGAAATGTAAGGGTAATATTGCACGTCACAGTGAGCTGCATTGTGCCGGACAATGGCTACTGAAGAGGAAAAACCCTTGAAGGGTGGAAGAACATATGAAATTAAAAGTTCTCCTTGTCCTAATAGGCTCAGTGCAGATAGCTGAATGGAGCGCTGGAAAGTGGCAAGTTAAATGAACTGTGTCCAAAGCCCATCTCTGGAGTGGGAAAGCACTGGAAAAAGAGCGAGCCGAGTCATCACCATTAGGCTGAGGCTCATATCCACACCAGTAACAGTGTGATTTATGGCCCCTGTATCTCCAGCCTCCAAACTCCAAATGAGCAACGCAAGAAAAAGAGATCGCAAAGAGAATAGAGAGAGACAGAGACAAAAAGAGCGAGAGGCAAAGAGTCCTGCTTTCTACACTCTTAGAAACAAAGGTGCTGAATAGAACCATAGGTAAACCCATTTTGGTTCTTGGTAGAATCTTTTATTTAGGTTTCACAGGTTATACTCTAGAACCATCTCTTTAAGGTTTCACCCAGGACTCTCTCTCTTGGGATTCCATCCAGAACCTTTCCACCTTCTAAGGGTGCTAAGGAGAACCCACATGGAGGCTTCCAAGGGTTTTATCTAGGACCCACCAATGGGGTTCTTCCATGAGAACTTTTATACTCCCAAGAGTTTTATCTAGAATCCACCAAGGCTCTACCAAGAACACTTTTATATTTCAATAATTCTTTTCTAGTACCCACCGAGCGAATCCTATGGAGAACATTTTTATATTCCGAAGGTTTTATCTAGCACTCTCTTGGGATTCTCCAAGGGTTTTATCTAGAACCCACCTGGTGGGAACTACCAAGAAACCTTTTATATTCCAAAGATTTTATCTTGAACCCACCCAGGGGGTTCTGCCAAGAGCCCTATTGTATTCCAAAGGTTTTATTTAGAACCCACCCAGGGGTTCTAAATAAAACCCTAATATATTCCAAGAATTTTATCTAGAACCCAACCAGAGAACATTATGTTAAAAAGAATCCTTAACAAACTCTGGACAAAAGAGTTCTTCATGGATTTCAACAATCCTTGAAACACTCTTCCCTCCAAACAGGGTTCTTTGGATGAAAAACATTCTTAATGGAACCCTTTGTCTTATAAAGTACCCCTGACAAGCCCTTCCTTCAAAAACGGGTTCTTCAGTAGCAAATGGATATGGGTAGAGCGTCAGCCTTTCATGAAGAATCCTTTTGGAACCATTATTTCTATGAGTAGATCTCTACAACTTTTCTTTTCACTCTTAAAGCCTAGAGAGAATTTAAACAATGATATTTCTTGCCTCGGCCATTAAACAAAGCCACTTTTTTGCCTCCCACTATTTGTTCTGTTGTTCTCTTCCACTTTCTGGAGACGCGCCAGTTTTTCCGGAACACATTTGTTTGTATTTTGTCGAATGTAGTTCTTTATTCCGAGCTGTCACACTAGTTTGAACGCTGGTGCATCCTCAGACAAAGGAGCTCTCCACACACTGTGCGCAGGCACAAACTGCTTGGCACATTCCTTCACATTATGCAGCACGCTTCTTCTTCTTCTTCTTCTGTTTTTTTTTTTTTTTGGGAAGGTTGTAGGGCAGCAGCGCAATTCCGTAATATTAGACAAGAACAAATGAAGAGAACATGCCTCCTAGTAGGTGGTAAATGTCAGCCGCTGCACATTCACCAGCGACGCCATTGTTTGTTTTCACTGGAGGTAATAGCATCATTTTCCCCCTGATTTTGAGCCATTGTGGGGAAAGTAGCAAATAGAATTGTTATCTTGAAGCCGGCTGCCAGCCTCTCCACCTCTGCCCCTCGAGCCAATCTCATTGTTGGCAAAAAGTTACATGTTGCTTGGAGATTGTGTTGTCTAATTTACCCCCCACACACACACTAAACCCCACGCCGCCGACGTAATCACTCAAATGTTGGTTGTTCTTCTCTCTCTTCCTTGTGCCATCTCCCATCTCCCCCTCCCCTTTTCTTCCTCCCTCATCAGCGATTTCAGCCACATCTCTGCCTGAGCTGACAGCACCCCAGCACTGCAGTCTGTCTGTGTACGGCTGCTGCCACGACAACATCACCGCCGCCCTGGGAGTCGGACTGGCTGGATGTCCCAGTAAGTCCCCCCTCCCACGCCCTTCACCTTCGATGTGTCCTGAGTTTGTTGTGCGCGAGACAAAAAAAAGCTGTAGATACTATCAGGCTATTTCAGCATACGGGGCTTATTGTCCTTGACTGCAATTACAGCACCAAAGTTGCAGAGCTGAAAACATTTCATCTTAATCCAAGGAATAATTATGATAATGTTGCACCGTATCAACAGAAAAATCTCTTCATCTGATGATCTTGACGAATGATAGCACAGAGATGGGGGAGAAAATGCTGCATCAAGCCGTTAGCCAGGGGATACAGTATGGATGGAGAAAATGCAGTCTTAGAAATAGGGATATACAGAGATTTAGCAGAGGGGAAACTCACCTAAGCACACTTTATCCACCTTTTTATTTGTGGAATGGGGCTTACCCAACATTTGAGCCAAGCATAAATCTTTAATACAGAGTATCCATCATAGTAAGCAGTATTCGACTGTTGTAAGTTATGTGATGATAGGGTTTTTCAAAGTTAGAGAAGCGTGAACCGGTGATGTATTGCAGAGGACTTTGATTTCGTGTGTAGCAGCAGAAGTTAAAGGGATAGTTCAGATCATTTGAAGTGGGGTTGTATAAGGTACTTATTGATAGTCAGTGCATCAGTAGCTGCAGCAAAATGTATTTTTGCCACCTAAAAAAGCGGTCCAACTAAAAAAAGCTGACATTATTTTAAGGATATACTATATTTAGAATATTTTTGCCACTTCACTTTGCCATCAGACATCCCTGCCGTTATATAAGCCAAATATCACACCCTCCAAGCTAACCAAACTCCATTGGCAAAATCAGTAATTTTACATTTGCACAAAACAAGTTGCTCATCTCTGCTATGTAGATTTGGTTTTTTGGGGGGTTTTTTGTATTATTATGTGACTTCATTTAGGATAGTTCATGTTCAACAAAGTCACACAATAACACAAACAGACTAATCAGTCAAGGCGGTGGTAGACCAGCAACTCCTGAGTTCTAAGAGCTAAAATGACTGATTTCACCAATAGAGTTTGGTTGGTTTGGAGAGAGTGACAAAAACTAACCCGACCCATCTCTTTAAAAGTAACATCCGTGTTGCTCTGTTCTTCTCAGGTACCTGTCAGTGTAACGTTTACGGCTCCTACAAAGGAACCTGTGATCCAGCCACAGGCCAGTGCTCCTGTAAGCCCGGCGTCGGGGGACAGAAGTGTGACCGGTGCGAGCCGGGCTTCTGGAACTTCCGTGGAATTGTGACTGAGAACATGAGCGGCTGCACACGTGAGGAATAGGTTCTTTGTATCTGCACTAACAGAGCAAACATACTGTACATGCGCTGAACTGTTACATGTGATTTCAACAGCAGGAGCTGTAATCTGTATGCATGCTGCGTTTAGTTCATAAAGGGTCAGCTCACCCAGTTTCTAAAAAAAAACAATTTTCTCACTTACCTCAAACAGTAGCTAGCAACGCAGGGAGTATTTGGTTTTGAGATATCCGTCTCTGAGATTTCTGCTGTGACCTCCATAGTCAGGTGAATTTTATTCATACACTGTGGCCACTAAAGCCCAGAATCACAAAATACACATTTGCTTCAAAGAGCTTTACAGTCCACACACAGAGAAAAAGAAAAGAACAGCAGAGGATACATCCCTCTTCCTGGACAAAGATACATACAATCGATGTACATACTATACAGAGCAGTTGCTATGGTATAACTTTGGTAGAATTAAATCATTTTGACCAATATATAATCAAACAATCAATCAGAGTACGCTAGTACATATCTAGCCAATCACAGTGACTCTGTGCAAACAAAGTTGTACATGTCTTGGTGTCTTTCTTACTTTCTTCTTTACCCACAGACATAACTAGTCTAGTAGAAGATGTTAGTTAACTAGTTAGACAACAACAATTGACAACCTTGACATTCTGCTTTGAGCACAGCAAAATGCACAGGCATTTTTGGTGCACCATTTTTGATATGTCATGTTTAGCCCCTCCCACCAGTTTTCATTGGAACTACTTTTTATCAAAGACAGAAATAGTCCCTTTTCAATAGATTCTGGAGAGACATAGTTGATTGTTGAGTCTCATTTACAGGTTTTCAAATACTTGCGTGTTTGGCAATGAGTCTCAACAATCAATTTACTTACCTGTGATTGGCCAAAGTCTCAAGAAGAGAAGCAGAATTTTAGTTTTTTCTCAGACCACTTGAATTACCTTATGTTGAAAAATTATTGTGGAACGTTTGCCCAGTGACACCAAAAATGAAATGCCTGCCCCAGCTTTAAATAGCGTAAATTTAACAAAGCAAAGAGTTTCAAGCCGAATGTAAAAGTATTTAGACTGTCAAATGTGGTTACAATGGAGGTGAATTGAGTCAAGTACACTCAGTTTAATTTTGTTAGTTATTTTTCATTGGACCTACTTTCTAACAAAGGAAGAAATAGTCCCATTGAAAACTAGTGTGTGTCCAGGTTAACAGAGAAACTGGCTCTGGAAAAAAGATGTTGTAGTTAATATTATTAAACCAAATATTTTATTAAAACAAAATTCCATTCCCACCTCATTGCATTGGAATTAAGCCGAAAACTTTTTGAGACAGATATCTGAAAACCTGGACAAACACAACCACATCTACGTGGCTAAATTCCACTGCAGGTACGAGAGAAAACATCTTTCACAAGAAAACAGCCAGAGTGGGAAAATTAATTTCTCACTGAATTGATAACAACACCTCTGAGCCAACTCTTTAAAAGTATTAACTTGTGAGGTTAATATCCCTGAAGTCAGTGTAGAAAAGTAAAAAGTAAATTATTTATTAGCTACAACAGTCTACCTATGTTTAATATACAGCTCAACTATTTGATGGCAGCTTTTGCAGAAATAAACCCTATGGTGTCATGTCAGTCCTGTCAAAGCTGTACTGAATGAGCTGTTTTCATTTGTATTCAAGTTACCAGCGGGGTCAGGACCCCTTGTTTGTCTCGGTGTAATGCAATATGGTGACCAGCTCGTATCCTGCCGCTGAGGTATCACAGGACATGCACTCCCGACGCCACGGAGCATTTTCAGTCAACAGCGGGAAGCCTGCAGGTGCCTCACCCATGGCCTGACCTTAACAAGGTTTACCCACAGCAAGCAGACAACACACTGCACAGCAATACTAGGTTCAGCAGGAGAGGAGAGGGAAAAAAAAAACACATCATTGATTCGAGGAACACGATGGGGTTGATGTCCGTCCCCAGGGTTGTTTATGTTATGTACTCATCCTCCTCCTCCTTGTCCTCCCTCTATGGCCCCTAAGGCGGTTGAACTATTCCCAACCCTTGACTGTAAGACATGGATATATCTGAAGCCAAGTTCAGAGGCTAAGGGTGCCTCAAATACGCTTTTTACACCAAGCTACTCTGATCCCTGTCCCTGCCATCGTCCCTAATTGATACTTTTTTTCTCATCAGTCTTACTTTTTTTGCTCTCTCTCTCCACAACAGCGTGTAACTGCGACCCCACGGGCTCAGTACGGGACGACTGTGAGCAGATGTCAGGTCTGTGTTCCTGCAAGACAGGAGTGAAGGGCATGAAGTGCAACGTGTGTCCAGATGGAAGCAAGATGGGCATGAATGGCTGCGACAAAGGTAATAAGAGAGAGTACCAAGGCAACCAGTGGAGCATTAATAAACCACATAAACACACACACAGACACATTTTTATCTTTTATCCCAGCTTCTCTCTCTCTCTTTCTGGATTGTTTTTCTGTAACTTGTCTGATCCGTGGATCAGCCTCCTAGCAGCCACTTCTTCCTCTGTTTGCTCCTCACATCCATCTGGTTTTTTGGCAAAGGGAAGGAAGCGGCTGCAGGGCAGTTAATCGATAGTGATTAGGAAAATACTGGAGTGTACAAATGACACAGGCTTGATACATCACCCATTGATATTCAATTTTCTCTACATCATACTCCATTTTGGTGGATTCAGAGCACTAAGACTGGCACCAACAGAGATTAATTTAATCTAAGATTACTTCTAATCAGTGTTTAGCAAAACTAGGTTTAAAATGAGTAAATCTAAATTCACGATTAAGTTTAAGCAGAGCTCTGTTGCACAATTAAAAAACAATCTCATTGATAGTCTTATTAGTTAAACCGGTCATGGTGATTCTTGCTTGCTCATATTAAAATATAATTTATTTTAATATGGGCAAGCAAGCATCTCCATCATTGTAAATAAAAATAAATTTGAGTACTGTAATGACATACAGTATTAAGTATGAAAGAGGGGTAAATGTTAACTTTCAGCTGCTCTCTATTGCTAAACAAAATGTTGTGTTTGCTAGTTAAAAAGTTAACAAAACGATGCATTTTTTACTAGCTAGATTAAAAATTAACAAAATGTTGCATGGTTTGCTAGATAGCTAAAGAGTTAGCAAAACAGTACATCATTTGCTAACTAGCTAAAAGTTAGTTAGACTAGTTAGCCTACTTGTGATGACTCAGCAAACAAACTACAACAACTACAACACATCATAAAATTCAGTTGGGTTGAATCTGTCCTTTAACTTTTTTTGAGGAACTTGATTATTTTGCTAAATCCATCTAAAAAGGCAGACATTTTAAAAGTTACATCTCTTCAAGTGTAAGTTTAAAGTTGATAGGGGACCACATTTTAAATTGGAGTTTAAACTTTTGGTGCAACACCATTACATTTAATCCAGGTTTAGAGTAAAATCTAAACTGAGGTTTAAAGAGAGGTTTCAATTATTTATTTAGTTTCTTAATTTTAAGATGGTTTAAAAGTGTGTGGCAACAAAATTTAAAGTAAAACCATGACTTAACCTGGTAATCCTTGCTGGTGTACCCCAGCCTATGTGTATGATAATGTTCATGAGAACTATTGATGAGTTGGATTGATAAAGAAAACAGCCACAGTGATTACACAAGCTATAAAAGTTAGTTGAAGGAAAGGTTAGTTCCTGCTGTGGGGGCCTGCAGCTCCTTGATTAAGATGCACCATCAGATATCGACTGGAAGTCAAATGCTTAATGAAGCCAGCAGTCCCGGCACAGTGGTGGGGCACTCCGCCACACAACTTGCCAGATGAAAAGACAAGGTACTGAGGAGTGGTAGCACATGAAAGTGGGAGCCAAGGGGTGGGGGGTACTCTAAGCCTCTGTGATGTTGCAACAATGCAAAGACCCCACACTCGCAGCCCGACAGGTGGGTGCTGGGCTCCCCGACTGCAGCTCCTGCTGCTGCAACTTCAAGGCTTCAAACACTCCTTTGGAGAGCTTCAGGAGAGATCTGTTGGAGAAAAAAAATGCAGAGCCAAAATATCCTGAGTGTACACCTTTACAAAACTCTCTTTTTCCTGCAGTAAGGCAGTTTAGGGATATTGCTGTGGTCTGTGAAACTATGAATAATTCACACCGTGTTATGCACAGGTAACTAGACAATTTTATGATTATATTACCGCTGTGGATGTGTGGTTGTAAAGAGACTAAAACAGGTCGCTCCCATAGAGGAGAAAGAGCTAGAGAGTAATATCTGTCTCCAACTCCTACACACATTTTAAATAGACAGAGCAGGGTTAAAGGTGTCAGGGATTGTGGCTCTGTAGTATCTAGCATATAGCTGCTAACACTAATGCTAACTGTCCCAAAGGAAGACAGTGTTAGCAACATGAAACTTAGGAAGCTTTACATTCAGAGCTTCTTCTGAAGTTTTAAATTAAGAAAAAAAAAAGATTTAAAAAATCCTTGAACAGAATCCCCCATTTGAATAAAGTAATTATTTGGATTAAACGAGGTACTCTTTATTTGTCAAAATCAGCTTTTTGACTGAACATAACTCATCAGTTTCATCAACATAAATGTGATTTTTGGTGCTGTTAGATTCCTGCTGGAACACCCAGTTAATTGGCAGGTGCATGCCTCCCTTTATGCGCAGCAAATGGGAGAGCAAACTGTTATTTTTATTAATGGTGGTGAAATGTTGTTTTTGGAAGGCTGAATGCCAGCAAATATGGTTTGAAGCAGCCACCACTGGAGTCTAAATCTACAAATTGTATGAATCTAAAAATATTAGTGTAGCCTGAATCTTTATCTGCAATTGTACAGAAACACCAGGTTTAAACAGAATGAATAGATTTGCAAACAAACAAAGAAAAAAATAGCAGCACAGTGTTCAAATATTGATGTAGAATTCCAGTGTCAACATTATGAATGGGGGTCTTTACACTTTTTGTCCAAATCCAAACCTTGACATCTTACAAAGGAAGTGGAATAAGCTTTGAAGCACTAGTGGACTGAGATTGATCAATCTTTGACAAAAATACTGCAGAAGTGCCTTCATGGTTGCTCCTAAGGTAGATAAAAAAATATGATAAAGTGCCCACTAGAGTGCTCTTGCAGTGGACAAAACGTGATGAAGTGCCTTTTAGAGTGCTCCTCGGGGGACACAATGTGGTAAAATGCCCTTTAAGGTGCCCTTCCAGTGAATAAAATGGGTTAAAGTACATCACAACTTTCGGCGTGTGGGTGCCCCACCACATACATCTGATGCCCTTATTTTTTTCGCCCCTGCTTCTCAGATAGCGAGTCCACCACTGCCTTTAAGCAACTGAAGCTATACAACTTCTACTAATATACAGTGTATATGAATGTGTTAAGGGCTCAAAAAAACAATTTTAGTTTGGTTTGCTGATTACTTTTTATATCTCATCATGCTTTCCAGATTTTGAGAAATCAATTTAATGGCTGTTTAACAGGCACAACTTTTGCTTGCTTAACAAGTGTAAGCAAAAGTTCTATAATTGTGGAAGTATAATATTGAATATATGAATTTATATGAATATATAAAACTTTTAATTTAACTTAACATCCACCATTTCTCCAAACTGTATGATTATGGGACTGTACAGAGAGTGTAACAGCACAAACCCATTTCTTCCACAGGTCCTGAGGCTCCGACTTCATGTGAAGAGTTAGTGTGCAATTATGGAGCTTCTTGCATTGAGGTGAATGGCCAAGCCCACTGTGAGTGCCCCTCACCTGACTGCGATGAGAAAAACAAGACCAAGGTGGGTAAAACTGTCCGCACTTCGGAAACAAGTAGTTTGATCTGCAAGTTTCTGGTATAAACTGAAAGACATTGTTTCAGTGGCCTACAGGGAGTTAACATGTGTCCCCACCTCCCCTCTCTCCATCTCTGTCACCATGGAGCAGGTGTGCGGCTCAGATGGGGTGACCTATGCCGACCAGTGCCAGCTGAGGACCATAGCCTGTAGGCAGGACAAGGACATCACGGTGCAGCACTTCGGACAGTGCACAGGTGAGCGCTGTCGAAGCCTCCATGCATCACGCGTCGCATGGATGGCCAACTGTTGTCAGGCCCCTGATCAGAAGATAATGAGCAGCGCCGTGGGCCTCACATTATCCCCCTCCTGCTGTTTCTCCTCCTACCCCTATCCATCTCTCTGCCCTCGCCTCAGTAAAGTCACAGCAATGTGTGTCCAAATTCAGCTTGGATTTTGTGTCTACAGGACAGTGTGTGACTGCTATCAATAGCATTATTTGATGTAGGTTGTATGAGCTACTTACTGATAGTCAGTGTGTTACCTAAAGTAGATGCTGCATGTAAGCTTAGCAATGTGCTGCTGTGGACAGTTGTACACTATATTTAGTCTTTTATTACTAAACAATATTTATTTAACATTTTATGAATTATATTAGCCATAAACCAGCCACCATTGCCAAAATCAGTCATTTAACTTTGCAGAACACAGGAGTTGCTGGTTTCTCACTGCTTTGATCCATTGGTTTGTTTGTTTTATTGCATGACTTTTGTGAATCCAAACTATCCTTTGGTTTAAAATACATTATGCAGCCTTTCACTGCTGAGCTTTCATGCTGGTGCCCCTATCTGCCTCTCCTAATTGGGGGTGTGTGACCCGCATCTACTGGTGCTAATGCACTAACTATCAATATGTACCTTCAAATAATCCAAACTATCCCTTCAAAGCAAAATTACATGTAGAGGAGTGATCTGTATTCAAGATCTCCTCGGAGAATTCTGCTGTTTGTAATACTGCACTTTCTCAAGCTCCATGATTATGACTATTTAATAGCAAATATTTAGTTCATTTCAGTGAGTACATAGAGTACACCCTGCCCTCTCGCTGCCTGTGAACTTCCAGGTGAGAGCAAAATCATCTGTGGCACTGGAGAAAAATTAGAATAAGAAAGAGAGAGACATTGTAGCATTTTAATACCAAGGTCTCTGTAGTTTCACTGAAGTCTGAGCTTTGCAATCCCACAAGATAGCGATGACACTTCCTCTTTGCTTTCTCGCTCCTCTGTTGGGATTTGGCTTCATCTTCAAACCCTCCTGTTGGGAAATGCGTCAATCCCTTTGCAGCTTTACACCGCCAGGAACACGACACTGCTCTAGTGCGATGATGGCGGATGTAGGGTACATGTGTACCAGGTAAAAGGTGCAGCTCTTGGCCCTTGATCCAGATGCTGATGGACATTGTTTGGATCAGTGTAATAGGGGCCGGGACACGTGCCAAGGCCACGGCTTTCATGTACAGTGAAGTTGTCACTCCGGCTGCCAGCTTGCGTCACAACGGGGTTCTACAGACGCCGCCGGCAAGCTCAGTAGGGAAGATGAGTGCCAGCTGTGTGGTTCTGGCCATGAGCCACTGCCAGGTGTCTCGCATTTTAAGGTGGAAAAATGTTCATTCACCTCGTTGCTCAGTGGGCACAGATCAGGTGACCTAATAATGTGTCACCACAAAAGCAAAGTCCTATAGAACATATCCTTTGAGCACCCAAACTAGGTCAATAACCATGGGAGGCGAGGCTGTTGACATGGTCTGTTTCGTGCTGCAGTCGCAGGTACACAGCTAAAGAATCCAAATAGGCTCAGCGAGAGATCGACAAGGCTTTGATAAGTCCCTGAACATCTGGTAATTACAAATTCAGTGCCGTGGGTTACCAGCAAAAGGAGCCAAAATCCAGTCTGGTTTCACATTCCTCCGTTGCCTGGCAATAGAGATGTGGGTTGTGTGTAATCCCTCACCTAGCGTTGCTGCACACAGAAGGCAAAGAAGACGCCTCACAGCGGACTCTTTCTCTGCGGAGCCCTCGGGGGAGGAACAGACAGGCGAGCGCGCAGGCCCACCGACAGCCACAGAGGATCTTTTAATTTCTTCCCCCGGATGTGGTCGCACCGCGGGTAGCTGCTCTGCCGCCGCTGTCGGCTCGGGGGTTAGATCTCGAGCTCATTTCACGTGTGGCTGGGTGCGAATTAGCATTTGCTCTGCCTCCACCCCTCACCACGCCGCAGCCCTGCTCGCCCTCCCCTCTCGCTGTTTACATGCAGTGCTTCCAGACGCCCGGCCTCAGCGCTGTGGCATGCTAATGCTCGCCGAGCTGCTCTGTGGTTTGACAAGAGAGCAATGCCAAGGGCTTATATAAATGAGTGAATATTGATCTTTTTTAACGTCATTGATCCGTTGCAACTTTTTATTATACCGCAGAGCGTGACTACATTCTGCTGCACAGTGTGCTACTAATGGGCAGGCGGAGGAAAATTCAGAAGCGCCTTCAAATCTTTCTGCTTGTGACAGAGAACTCACAGCTAACTGTGATGTTACCCAGCTGCCTCTGAAGTCTCCCAGCTAAAAGACATCCCAGCCACAGAGCGCAGGGAGGAGTTTATCTGGCTCGCCGTCTCAGCAAAAAGATGAAGCGATATCTGAGGAACCCAGTAAAAAATGCACGAGCTACTGTACCAAGCAGCAGAGGGAGGGCATTTGGACCGATGAGCAAATTCTGGCGCCGGGGGAAAATGGCCACCAAGTTGGCAATGGCCTGCCTCTCCCATATGGTGTTATCACCTGTAGGTTTGCAGCAAATTGGCAACGAATGCCAGCATATGGCACCGGCAGTCCCTCCGCCTGCATATTAGGGTTCTGTTGCCTTCACCATGTCCTGCGATTTTCTCTCATTATTCAGTCCCTCATTCTGTTCCCACTGTTTGCCTTGCCACATTCCCCCACTGCTCGCTTTGTTAAACAACTTTAAACCCTTTTCTTTAGACATTTGTCCCTATCATTTTCTTCTCCGGCTCTCTGGCTCCCTTGTCGTCCCCCTGCGCTCTCCTGTATCCAGCTTCCTCCTCCTCCTCCCCCTCCTCCTCCTCACTGAGCGCAGCTGACACCACAAACAATCTTAATAACCACCTTTCAACGATAACTACACAGCTGAGACAAGCCCAGATGACAATGATTTTTTCTCCCTCTCCATCCTGTGACATTACTGTCCACTGCTCCACTGAGAGGGAAAGAAAAGCAAAAAAAAAGGCAAATGGACTGTTAAACTTGATTAAGAGAAGCATCAGCTGAACAGACTGCGCTGCCAGTCCCTCTTTCCTCTTTCAGACATGCATTCTTTTCTTCCTTTATCCTGTGTCATGGAGCTCCGCTGCTCGAGATATGCACACACACCCAAACACACATTAGACACTTCCCAGGGAGCAAGCCTCCTGACGCTAAGCTTGGCACCTGACTGACAGGTGTAGCCAAGAGGAAAGGCAATGCATGCCACCATTCTTGGTGATAGCATCGCCGCTCTGTGCTCTTCCACTCCAAATCTCTCTCTATACAAATATCTGCCACACTTTAAGCTGACACCTTGTGTCTCCCAGGCTTTCTGCCGTCTCAGTAGGTATCACATTTCACACCTCGGTGAATAATTGCTGATCAAATCGGCGATTATAGCAGTGTAATTAAGTCCTACACATAATGTTAGGCAAATCTTAATGAGGCGCAAATCTACGGTATAGTTTTTTTTTTAAATCTTCTGTTCATTTCACCCACACATCTATACTCATGGGGCATAAAGAAGTAAAGGAAGAACCTCAGTATTGTCACGCCTGCTTGCTTTGGCTAAATCTGAAGTGCTCCCTTACGTTGCATCTCCCTGCCAACTCCCCGCTCCCCCTCAGGAGTTTTTGTCCTATTTATCGTTCTTTTATCGCAGACAGTTTGTCCTTTTGCACCAGAGCTTTTTGCATTGGTAATGATGGTCTCTCTGCGGAGAGCCTCTTCTCTCTCCCTCATTTGGAGTGATTTCTTGCCTTGTATTTGTGCATGTTTGTGTGTGTGCGCGCGTGTGTGTTTATGTGTTGACAGCAGTGTGTTTGTGGTGGCGTTGACGGATGCTCATGCTCTCTGCGAGCAGCAGTCTGCCGTCTTTGAAGCCAGAGTTAAAGCCGGCTTTTTTTGCCCCATTTCTATCAATCATTCATCACCGGAGGCACTGGCTGTTGGTGATTAAAGCTTTGCTACTGGAGGGCAGCATTTGAATATGGATATATAATTCATAGGCATTGGCACAGCACGCACGCAACACACCAGCATGCATATTGTGCACACAAATGTACGCCATATGTGTACACACACAAGCACAAACACACTCTGCTCTATGCATTGACACCGACTGGAGTAGTTTAACCACGTCTGGGCAACATAACTCATCTGCAGGCGAAACACACTGCAGTGCATATAACTGTGAATGCAGTATGTCATCTGTTGGCATATTCCATATTCACTCTGCATATGGATGCACTTTCATTACTTAAGGTTTGTCAAATAAAGATTCCTGACATCTCATCCATTGCAGGGTTTTTAATCAGAAGGGTTGCTTTTACAAATGGGAGCCTGAATATATGTCTGTCTGTGTGTATGTGTGTGTGAGTGTGTCTTTTATAATGTAATTTCATAATGACATTGTTGAGCATCAGGGAGAAGGGTTAGAAGATTAAATAGGACATAATCATCAGTAAATGCTGAGGTAAAAAGTTATTGTCAACAGTCGGTTGTAATAATCATTAAGTGGTTCTGTTGGTTAATGATGTTTTTATTTCCTCTGCTGTGATTTTTGAAGTTTTTATGGAGATAGGTGAGGCAAAAATCAAACATTTTCATCTTTGCTCAGTCATTCATCCATTCCTTGCTTCCTCCCCTTCCTTCCCTCCACCAGAAACCATCTCAGAGCCGGCCGACCGACCCACCCCCAACCCCCCCACCACTGCAGCCGCCACCATCACCACCACCGCCCCCTTCCCCCCTAACATGGTGTGGGCCATCCCGCCTCCGAGGACGGCCGAGACAGAGACCGTTGAGTGGCCCCCGGCCACCACCCCCTCTCCCACCATCACCCACAACCGTGCGCGAACAAACCACCGCCACTCCATCCACACCCAGCCTCAGCCTCAGTCCACTGCCGCCGCCACCACCGCCTCCTCCTCACGCAGCAGCAGCCCTGCCCCCTCCGCCGCCGCGACCTCCTTCGAGGGCTCGGGCAGCGGGGAGCCAAGCGGGGACGACCAGACGGAAGAAGAGGAGGAGCTGGAAGAGGAAGCGGGTAGCGGCGTCCCAACAGAGGCCAGTGGGGCAGAGGAGCCTGTCGGTAAAGCCCTGCTCTTTCACTTCATTACCCATAATGCTTTGAGAGGGATGTTTGAGAAAAGGGGTAATTTTTTCCCCCAAGACTGTTCCACTTAGTTCCATCCTGCTGTGCTGTGATTGGCTTCTACTACTGTGGTCTGATTGGCTATAAGTGTGAGCGTAGATATTGGCAGTGGGGTGAAATTGACCCTTCTTAAGCCCTAACAGTTGATCAAGCTTGTTACCCAGTGGAACTTCAGTTCTGTTGCCGTTCCTTTCTGCTTTCCTGCTTCCTGTATTTCACTATGCTGCAGTTAGGCTCGTCTATATTGAAAAGAGAACCAAAAGCAACATAGATTCACATCTTAAATTCACTTATGTTAGCAAAATGCTAATTAATCTACATCAGTCATTAGCTAGAGAGTTAGCTAACACAAAGTTTTGCTAACAAAAGTTTTCTAGTTAGCTAATTTTTCATTTCATGAGCTAACTTAAGATAGGTCCCTTTATATTGCTTTTACTGGAAAAGAAAGGAACTATCAAGTTTCCTCAACTGTTAGCACAGACCAAAAAAGGGCGGAGCTTAGAAAGGGTCAATTTAGTAAGGAGGTTGTGGTGGATAAATGAATCAAATACAGGATTTGCACCAAGGAGACTGGGCTTTGTACCCCATGTGAAGCTAAATGCACCTGTTAACTTTTTAAAGACTTAGTTCATAATGTTAGAAGGCTTTCTGGCCATCACAAGGACACACCACCAAGGTAACAAGTAGTAGCCAATCACAGCACATTAGGGCAGGACCAGATGGAACAGTCTTGGGGAAAAAATAATGCCTGTGGGAGGGCTTTTTTTCAGAAGGGCTGGAACAAACAGCTGACATCATATACATTCATGCCATCATCTGTTAATTGAAAGTTACATCAGCTTATGTATTTGTATGCAAATTGTTTTTTAAGGGGAGAAATGTCAAAGGCAGGCAGGCAGGGAAGAGAAATCTCTGTAAACAGATGCTGTTAGTGTCATTTCGCATAAGATGTATATCTCAATTTCAGACAGAAAGGAATGTATTTGCACGGTTCACTGTTGCTACATCACCCATGCTCTTTTCTCCCATTCCACCAGCGCGCTCGCTCGCTCTCAACAGCTAGCAAAACAAACCCAGGCTCTGTAAAATACACTCTCGGCAGGCCGGATGAAACTGTTGGCCCGCAACTGGGGATCTCTGGAGCCTGACTTGACAGGCTGATGTGACTGGGAGGTTTGAGGTGTGAGTGTTTGTGCGTGTGTGAGTGTGTGTGTGGAGGCTGCGCACCTTGTCACATGACTAGTCTCAAATCTTTCTCGACATGCCCTCCTGACTGTAATAGCAGGCTGCGGTTGCTGGGACAACAAGGGATGACTGAGACTTTTCAATCAGACCCCCTCTTTTTTTCTGTTGTTGTTTTCCATCCATCCATCCACCTTGCCCTGACAGCTCGCAGTAACAGGATAGGATTGATGGAACAGCGTGGCCCCAATGTGCTCTTCCTCAGCTCTTCCTCCTCCTCCTCTCCCGCTCCTTCTCCCCAAGTCTTAGATTTATTCTCTTGTCAGAGGCTGACCAGAGTGCTCGGTGGCGCGAGGAGCATGTAGCCTGTCTGCTGAGGAGACCTGGTGACTTGTGGTCTTTGTATGTTTATGTGTGTGTATATATGTGTGTGTGAATGAACTCAAGCGTGTCTAGATGTTTTTTAGATTGTGCTGAAGCACTTGCGCTCACATCAATCTGTGAGTGTGAAAGTGTGAGCAGATCAGGAGATTGTGCAGTGAAGATTTTAACATGGATATTCAAATCTGCACTAATCCGTGTTCTAATGTGTGTGTCTGTGAGGTGTGCTTGTCTGCGTTGTGTACTCACTTAGAAACGAAGGTGCTAACTAGAACCTTGTAGGGTTCTTTGGCTTTTCCCCATAGTTGAACCCCTTTATAAAGGTTCCACTTGGATCCCTTTTGGAGTGTTCTGCCTAGAACTCACCATAAAGGGTTATATCTAGAACAATCTTTGAAAGGTTCACTCAGAACCTATTAGAGGTTCTACGGAAAAATCTCATATAGTATAATGGTTCCACCCAGAAACCTCTCTGGGGTTTCAATTGACACCTTCTAAGGGTGCTTACAAAACACCACCCAGGGAGTTCTACCAAGAACCCTTTTATTTTCCGTGAGGTTTCATCAAGAACCCATCCAGGATGTTCTACCCCGAGCCTGTTTGTATTCTAATTAGATATTGCTAGCTAGAGCCACATAGCATTCCTCAGCTTGTCCCTATAGGAAACCCCTTTTTGGTTCCTGGTGCAAAAAAGTTATACCCTCTTTGAGGGTTCTGTTGAGGATCATTTTAACAATCTGTCATATCAACTTTTAACACCCACACTGTCAACAAACCGCAAGGACCCAAAAAGCGTTCTTGAGATGAAAATGGTTAGTTTGGAACCATTATTTCTAAGAGTGTGTGCTGGAGTCTTATCTTTGTTTTGTGTTTGTGTGTGTCTGTGTGTGTTATCTCCCTCTCCTCATGTCACAGTTTGTCCAATTCTGAGTGCACATGTCACTGTCTGACTGTATAAATGTGAGCAGGTCAGAGGTGTGTGTTTGTATGTGTTTTTGTATCTGCTTTGTGTGTGTGTGTGTGTGTGTGTGTGTGTGTGTGTGTATGTGTGTGTGTGTGTGTGTGTGTGTGTGTGTGTAGTTATTTGACAGTTCTCATAGCTCCCACTGGGGTTGTGCAGCGTCCCCTCACTGCTGTGCACTGCCCTCTTTCCCCCACCAGCGCTCTCCTCTTCAGCATCTGTAAATCTGCAGACCACACGCCAACAGATGCCCTATAAACTCCCAAGCCTCTTCCCTCCTCCCTCCTCCTCTCGCCTCCTTTGACCGCGAGTCCTTGAGCAGGACGTCCCTCGCCTCTGACGTCTTTACGACTTGTTTAGCCGCTAGCTGTTTGCCTCCACGATTATTTCTAATCTCTGTGCGGCCATAAACCGCGCCGCTTCGACCAAGACACCCCCTCCACCAGCATCATTAGAGAGGACGGCGCTCCGATGCTCTTACACACTCTCATCCTTCAGAGGGAGAAAGCCCAGCCACTTTTATGTCTTTTATGTCCCAAGATAGCCAGATATACAGTGACCGTAACACAAACACCACTGTATGTTTTTTTTCCCCTGTGGAAAGCCTTGAAGGTAACTGTCGGCCAATCAGCAGCAAGCAGTTATCGTATCCCGTCATCATTTAAAGTACTCTGTGTGTGACATGACTGGCAACAGTGCCCATTATGTGTTCTCTGCCAAAATGAGTTCCAGGTGTAAAATTCCCATGAAAATGCCATATAATCACTCCTGACAGATGCCTCTATTAGCGTCTAATCACAGGTCAGCGGACTGCAAGCTCACAACCATCTGCAGGAGCTAAAAACAAAACGTTCTGTTGGTTCTGATCTTAGAAACGGTACCCGTCATCAGAGTCTGAAAAGTCTTTAAAATAGTTCCACTCTGGCTCTCTGAGATAAGCTGGCCGGTGTATATGAATCTTCTGAAGCTTCATGAATGGTTATAAACCCCTGTGTATCACCCTGCAGGTCCCACGGTGGCAAGCACCACCGTACCCCCACCCGAGGGCAGGTCGTCCTGTGACAACAAGGAGTTCGGCTGCTGCCCCGATGGCAAGACGCCAGCCAGCACTCCAGAGGGCGCCAACTGCCCCTGTAAGTCAAAATACCCCTTCCAAAAATCACTTTATCTACCCTGTAATCACCTGAATGTTACCCTGTGTTTCCTCCTCTGTGCATTTGTCTCCTGACGGTCGGAACTATATGATAAGATATGATAAGAGAGCTGAAATCCTGTTATCTCTTGCAGGTTAGCTGCCATTCC
Organism: Lutjanus erythropterus; assembly: GCF_056507025.1. Taxonomy (NCBI): domain Eukaryota; kingdom Metazoa; phylum Chordata; class Actinopteri; order Lutjaniformes; family Lutjanidae; genus Lutjanus; species Lutjanus erythropterus. The sequence goes on from NC_139322.1 coordinate 33,063,569, forward strand.
GCTAGCTTCTGTGACTCAATGCTCAGTCTCTTGCACTGATTCACATAAGCTCACTGTTTGTTGATGGTTTTTCTTTCACTGGTCTTTTTAAAAAAACTGAAACATCTATAACAGTATCTACGACAGAATCTGCAATTTAAAATCTTTGTGATCTTTCTTAACAATTTTCAGAATGATCGCTGATGTGACCAAACTGATTATTTCCGCACACTTTTTTCTATCCCCCTCAGAACCTCATTTATTATGTGATGAATTTGTATGATACTATTCAAAGTTATTATATTTAACTAAAACTAAACTAAATCTAGATGTAAAAAAAACCTTTTACCTAAGTGAAATAAAATTAATACTAGACTTGTATAATTACAAAATAACAAAAATAAAATTATACAGTAAATTTTATTCTTCATATTATTATATTATATAAAAATTATTTAATTTCTGAAATCTTGCCCCTGACATACACCCCTCATATTATAATAAAAAACTTAAGCTTAACACTGAAACTAATGCTTTTCCTAGATTCACTGTGTTCCACATTATTTTGCATTGTATACTTCACTGTACTCCATTCAATTATTCACTTAAAAACTACATTTTCCAAGAGGTGGAGCTTCTACCACTGGGGTGTGCACAGGTGTATTGCATACTACCAATGATTACAAGGGGATTAGTTATTTTTACCTGTTTGTCTATTGTTGATTTTGTTGAGGGTCTGATAGACTGCATAGATCTAAGTGTGTGGAAATCTCTTCAGTCAACAAATGTAAACAACTAATACCTTGCTCAACATTTGAAAGCCTATCTACTTCCTGTCTGAGCGCTAGATGAGAAGATCAAGACCATTCTCACCCCTGTGCATTAAGTATGGAGGTGGAGCCGGGAGGTGATTAGCTTAGCTTAGCATAAAGGCTGGAATCCGGGGGAAACAGCAAGTCTGTATCTCCCTAAAGTTGAAGAAAAAAACAACTACCAGCTCCTCTAAAGCTCATCAGTGTCTCTTTGTTAAACCTGTACACAAACAGAAATGTTATAACAATAGTTTGTAGTTTTAGGGGAAGTTATTTTCATATTCCTAGCTTCTGGCCTAAGCTAAAGTAATCACCTCCCAGCCAAAGCTCTGTACTTGACATAAAGACATGAAAGTGGCATTGATCCTCTCATCCAGCTCTCAGACAGAATGCTAATTTTTAGCTGTAATCTCTGCTGCCTAGAAAAGGTCTGCGCCAGGGATACTCAACTTTTTTTGCCTGGAGGCCACTTTTGAAAAATAACAGGAGTTAATAAACAAACATTAATAATATTCATCAGATAAAATGAATAAACATTAACAGGTCCACAACTCATCTTCCTCTCAAATTATTCATTTTCAAATTAAATCATCTTCATCATTTATAATTTGACTTATTTAAAATAATTGGAAAACACGTTTGCAATGGCGCCAAGGTACAGACATACAATAAGACACACAACTAAAATGAAGAAGCTTGGAAATACTAGGAAGAAGGAAGAATACAAGGCTAAGGCAAGGTAACAATTTTGAAAGGTAAATATGCATGAATGAGCAGAGCAATTGAAAAATTAAACACAATAGCAATTAAAAATTAAAAACAATAGCAATTACAATCAATAAAATTAGCAATTAAATCCTGGAATTGTCTCAGCAGTGTTAATGAGGACATTTTAAATGACTTATTAACTTAACCCATTAAATTAACTTGGTATAAGGAGTGACACACAAAAGAATCACAGCATGAATCAGTTTATTTTAAGTGGGATTTAAAGAGTTGTTGGCAAGCCAACCAGCACTGTTTTAAAGACAGCTGGTGTTAAAGAGATTTGATTTAATTTGTATTACCTACAGTCAATGTTAGTCAACACTCTTAGTTTGGAAAAGCAGAGAGGTGCATCAGCATGGAAGTTAAGCAATGCACTGCTATTGACAGGGACAGTAGCAAAAGATATTTTAGGGACACCTAAAAACAGTGTGTGCTATATTAACAATATTTTCCCAGCTTTACTTTTATGACAGGAACCACTATTCTAGAAACCAAACATTGACCTCTCCAACCCAACCATGCTCCATGGGCAAAATCAGTCATTTTACCTCACAGAACACAGGAGTTGCTGGTCCACCGCTGCCTCTATCAGTTAATTTGTTTGTGTGATTGTGTGACTTTGTTGAATTTGAGATATCATTTTAAAACACCAAAGTCATGAAATAACACAAAAAACAGGCAGTGGTTGAACAGCAAGAAAGGCAAAATTATTGATTCTGCCTATAGAGTTTGGTTAGTTTGGAGAGAGTGATATTTGGCTGGTATATTGGTGGCTTCCTGTCAGAAAAGGCTGTCTACTGGCAAAGTAAAGCAGTGAAAATGTTCTAAATTTAGCATACACATAAATTGACATTGATTTTTTTTTTGGGTGACCCTGTCCGCAGCAGTTCATTGCTTAGCTTCTGTGCTGGCACTCCTCCCTGCTCCTCCAAACTGGGGACATACCCACCAGCCTCTACTCTAAATAATACACTGACTATTGATAAGTACCTCATACAACCCCACTTCAAATAATCCCTTTAAGATGAGTATCACTGGTCTACACCATCCCTCATTAGCATCACTGTTCTGTGTTGCCCCCCTGAGATTTCAGTCATAGATCTGCTGTTTTGGGCTTGTGGAAAAATGTTGCTTGTTAATGACTGCTAAAACCAGAAAATTAAAAAAAAAGCTCAAAACTACAGTATCATTAATAATATTTACCATCTGTGTCTCGACAGATGGAGTAATCTGCACCGCATATTGTTGAGCAAGGTTATCTTGTAGGTCGAATTTTTAGAAATTTGTGTTTTTAGAAACATGAATGTGTTTTTCAACTATTTTTTTTTACTCACGGAACAGAACACCAGAATTTCCCAGTGTAACTTTGACTTTCTGTTGTTGTTAATGTTTCGCTGTTAAGAACTAACATCACATGCTAATAATTAATCTATTTCTATTTACACATCACTGTCTTGAATGCAAAATAGCACTGCACACGATGCTTGTCTCTTTCTCATCTCCTCTATTTTCTTTTCCTCAATTTATAACCTTAATTTGATGATACAGTGAGAATCAACACAACATTTTTTCATTTTTAATGTTTACTTCGGGAATAGTGATATTGTGCCATCTGCCTTCTATAACCAGATGAACAGGTGGCAGTTTTTTTTTCTGCAGCATTGTTCGCATGAATCACCGCCCTCATATGTAAATTATCATTGGCAGGTGGCAGGAAATGTACAAAAAATACACAAACAGTGTAACGTTACGTCTGACCTCAGTAATCTATGTTTATGAATTTTACAAAACTTGACTCTGATATTAGTCGTGCCCTGCATGATCCCCAGCGAGTCTGATTTTCTCTAATTCTTCTCCAGAATTTTAAAAGAAGAGTGGTTTGATACATATTTTAGGACCCCTGTGCCTTGCTTTGTAAATAACCACCAGTGTCTCTATTCTTGCTTTTTCTGTCCTCCTTCACCTTCTTTTAATCTTCCGCCACCTCTCCTCCTGTTCCCCCCACCCCCCACCCCCACGCACATTCTCCTCTTTATCAGTCAGTGCTACTGCTCAGTATCTCCCTCTTGAGCTATATCTCACCCTTCTCTCTCCCTCCGCTCAGTCAATCTCAATCCAGTCTTGCATCAGTTCATTTCTCTCTGGAGCTGAGCGGGTGGGGGGGGTTGAGAGACTACCAGAGGCCGACGAGCGCTGTTGTACCAATCAGTGCCTTCTGCCAGACTCGGTTCATAAAGATAAAGGGCTTCTTTCTCCCCTTTGCTTCTCTATCTCTCCCTTCCACCATCCCTCAGTTGAAATCTGCTCCCTATTTGTCCCAGCGGTGTTAGTCTGACTGATTGTGAAAGGAGGGATTCTCTTTGGCTCCCGTGGGAGCCACGGGTCATGACTTGAAAGAGCTGAGGCCACAAATTAGTGCGCGGAGTTGCATCTCCAGCTTGTTGAAGGTCCCAAAGCCTTCCAATAAAGCAGCAGAGTTCACTGCCACACGCTCCACAGTATGATCTGAAGATATAAAGCCACCTTTGGCCCTCAAGAGTCTCCTCTCTCATTTATTTCTCTCAGAATTTATAAGCAAACAGAAGTAAAACATGGGCTGAGGTTGAATTTGAAGGGATAGCTCCGATTTTTTGAAGCTGGTTTGTATGAAGCACTTATCCATAATCAGTGTATTACCAACAGTAGATGGCACCTGGCACACTCACAGTTTGGAGAAGCACTTGGGGCATCAGTGCAGGAAGCTAAGCAATGAACTGCTGAGGATAGGTTCAGCAACAAAAGGCCCATCTAATAAAATCAACATTAGATGAAGTGTATGCTACATTTAGAATATTTTCACTGTCTTACCTTGCCATCAGACAGACCTTTTCCACAGGAAACAACTCCCTCCAAACTAACCAGATTCCACTGGCAAAATCTGTAATTTTGCTTTGCAAAACATGGGAGCTACTGGTCTACTGCTGCCTCCAACAGTTATTATTGTGTGACTTTGGCGTTTTAAAATTTTAGATTCACCAAAGTCACAAAATAACACAAACAAACTAACAGATCGAGGCAGTGACAGACCAGTAGCTCCTGTGTTCTGCGAGCTAAAATGAGTGATTTTGCGAATGGAGTCTGGTTGATATGGAGAGTGTGATATTTGGCTCACATAACAGCAGCTTCCCATTGGAAAAGGCTATCTGATGTCAAGGTAAGACAGTGAAAATATTCTTAATTACGTCTACACTGATTTTTTTTAAGTGGTTAAAATACATTTATAAAATGCACAGCAGTACATTTCTTATCTTCCTACACATGTACTCCTGCTGTTTCTCCAAACTGGCTAAGTGCCATCTACTGTAGGAAATACACTGACTATGAATAAGTACTTCAAACAACCCCACTTTGAAAATCTGAACTATCCCTTTAAATCCAACCTCAATACATGTGGTGCTCCATGTTTTACTTCCGTTTGCTTATAAATTCTGTGAAAGAAGTAAATGGCAGCAGACTGTGGAAGGCCAAAAGTGGCTTTATATGTTAATGAAAGGGGTGGACGGCCATCTATTGTAGGTAATCCACCGACTATAGATAAATCCTGCACACAACTTCACATCAAATAATCTAAACTATCCCTTTAATGACCTTTGGCCCCAAATCCAGGCAACTACAGACGCATGTGTTGAGTAAGCACATGTAACAGGTTTTAGCTGCAAGATAACATTTGTAACAAATCCCCTAAAGCCTGTAAATATTTATCTCAGCCAACAATGACAGCGATCAATACTTCATTCAGCTCAAGTGTTACCAATAAAAGCAGGCAGCGCGATAGGCTGATCGATACACCGGATCTTTTTTCTCCCAAGGAGAGCTCAGCCAATCCTCCGCTCATTAGAAATGAAATGACATGTCCCCTCATGCTGGAGTATCCATCGGCCGCTACCTCATTGTGCTGTCCACTTTATTGACGAGCGCCCGGCGCCATCTCAAAATGAAAAGGACTAATTGTTCGCTGTTCCAATCTTCAAATTTTATTGAGACATCAAGCAGCGAAGTGGCTCAAGGTTGAGTTTGGTCCATGCATTCATTTAACCCGCTCAAGGAGACCTATGAAACTCTCTTTGTGTGCTGTTGTAAAGCTTCACAGGAGATGTCAGACCTTGGTTAGGAATGTTTTTTTTACCACTTACCTGTAGTAGTATTCACACACGAACATAGGTCTGGGTTTATTCATCAGGTATCTCTGAAAACTGCAACACTGGGCCTTAAGCAGGAACATACACTTGAATTTCTATTAAAAATTCTCTTAATTTTTTGAGACAAAATAAGACAAGTCAACTCCAGATGCACCAAACGTTCTTAACCATCCGAATGTGTTCTGAATAATGAATCCCACTCGATCATAAACTGGAGGCCTGTGGACAAGTGTTTGTTTTTAGAATAGGTAACACCCTTAATACACTATAAGGGCCGTGTGCAAACACTCTGGCACATGGCCAAACGTTACAGAAACAGCTGTAAAAAAAAAAACAGCTGTACAGCTGTAAAAAGAAGAACATTGGCAGTAGTGAAAACCACATATTGTGATGCTGTAAATGATGTGTCAACAGAGAGACACAGTGAGTGAAGGAGTTAAATTCTTCTCTTTTATACCAACTGATCAATGCTTAAAGGAAAAGATTTATATTTATTTTTTAAGTTTAATGTTTCTTTGAAATATTTAACAGTATTTATGAATGTATTTACTTGTATTTTTGACTTGTCTGATAACCTTTTATTACATTATGTCAGTTTATAGGCTCCATAGAAGTGTTTTGCCCAAGCAACAGTCTAAAACCCCTAAAATATTGGACATAAAATGCTAAAAAAAAAAAAAATAGATTAAAAAACAAAATAGATAAAGCCGTAACATTTATGAAGCAGGATATAGATGTGGGAAAACTTTTATATTCTAACACCTTTAACTGTTTGGTTAAAAGCAGTCAACATATGTGAAACACTTAATGTTTTTTAAATTTGTTATACATATTTAACATTTTTTGAACATGTGTTTGTTTGCATTGAACAGGCAATTAGTGGACTGTGAAAAGATGATTTTTCTTATCTCAGTCACAGTGGACTTGTCCACTCATAAAACTGTCTCATACCAACGAAAAGAGCAAAAATAAGAAAGCATTGTGTGGATACACATAAAAACAAGAGAACATTTGTTTGTATTTTGCTTCCTGCATGAGGCCCAGTGTTCTTAATGTGTTCGCCTAAAACATCCCCCGCAGGCCCTCCATGTGTTACATTTAAACAAGGCACCACCATTCATATGACATCAAAGATAATGACCAGCAAGTGCTCATGTGAAAGTTAATGACACGCTAACCTCCAGCTACTGTAAACTCTTCCATATGTCGGTGGAAGTCTGACAAATCCATTACATTTTACAGTTCACTAGTATCTGATAGTCAAATAGCGCTGTCCCTCCTTTTATCACTCCCTTTTCTTTCTCTCTCTTTACGTCCGTCACGGCAGTGGGCTGGAAAATCACCCTCTCTGATGTTTGTCTTCTTTGCAGATTAAAAGTCAGATCCCTCTGGCTGTCCCTTTCTCTTTTCTTTCTCCCCCTTCGTCTTATCGTCCAAACCTCGCCCATTTGCCTCTACTTTATGGCGGCCGTCACATCTGAATCGATGTGTGCTGCCCATGAAAGTACTGTAAAAACGAGGGCGGGGGACAGAGGGGGAACGTGAGCGGGGCGGGCGCTCGCATCACCATGTCTACTGTCCTTTTCATGCAGTTTTAACCAGGCTGTGTCAGTCACCGGTCTGGCAGCATTAAAGAGACAATTACGGCTATCTTTCACGATAATCATACAAGTGCTCTTCCCGTTCTCCCTGGCGTTGCTCAGGCAGGGGCAGCCATGATTGATTTGGGCAATTTGTTCTGCTGATTACGAGCGGCGTGGAAGCCCAGCATCAGCGCCTCGCGTGCTCCTCCGTTCTTCACCTCACACACACAAATCGCCTCCACTTTCAGCTTTATTTCAAACCTCGCTCCTCTCTGGCAGCGGTATGAAGAAAGCGTATAGAGAGTTGATAAATGTTGGACAACATAACCCCCAAGGTCAGACAGGGAGGCTTTCTCTTTGCTGAAGGAGGCACTTTTGAGAGTGCTTGTGGGCCGTTTCCTCTTTAGCCTGTGTGTACGTGTTGTTTTTCCTCCATGTATTTGTGTGTCTGTCTAACTTGTTGTCTTTTTACTCAGCCCTCCATGCCTCGGCCAGCTTTTGGGACGAGTCTCGGTCTGGTAAAACTGGCCCATTTTTCCACCTTCCCTAGTTCTTTGTTCCTCCCTTCCTTCTCTCATATATCCCACAGTCCACCTCTTCCACCACCACCGCAACCTCCACCACCACTACGCCGCCCTTTAACAGCCAAGCTCCAGCCCCTTGTTAAACTCCCACGCAATCAGCCACAAACTCACTAACCTCCCCTTGTCAAACGCACACAAACACACAATCCATCACTAACCCAAAACTGGCACGACCCCAGAACGAACACTGTGTGAAGGCAGCGGGAACTGAGTGATAGAAGACGGTTTGAGCTGTGGTGTATTTCATCATCACATCTTCTTCTTCTCTCCCTCCAGCCACCATGAGGTTCAGTGGCTTCCTGCACTTGGACCAGGTGGAGGGCCAGGAGATTTTCTACACCCCCGAGATGGAGGACCCCAAGTCTGAGTTGTTTGGAGAGACGGCCCGCAGCATAGAGAGCGCTGTAAGTTCCAAGTGGAGGAGCAAGTAGTGCTTAAAACACAGTTGAAGTAGCAATAATGATATTTCTTGGCCAAGTTCATATTAAAAATGAATATAAAAGAGACAGTTAACCCCAAAATAAAAGATATTTTTCCTCTGCCCTGTAGTGCTGTTTACTCATCTAGATTGCAGAGTTTGTAGAGCTGTAGAGACATCTGCCTTCTCTCCAATAAAATGGGACTAAAATGATACTCAGCAGCACTCAAAGCACCAAAAAAATTACATTTTCTTTCCAAAAATCATGACTTGGTTACTCAAAATAATCCACAAACCTTGCAGTTTCATGTACTTTCTAAAAGATAAAAGTAGTTCTGCTAGATTTTGTGGCAGAAGGAAAGTAGTTCCTACATGGAACTGCTCATAACAAGGTGTAAAAAGCACTGCTTTAGTACCATCTGCTTCCATTACTGTACATTGGAGAGAGGGCAGACATCTCTATGGCATCTCCAAAACTCAGGAACTCAATACAAAACTATCTAGATGGATAAATAGCACCATAGGTAAGAGGAACATATGTATTTTTTATTTTTGAAATTTCATTTGTTTTCTTACAAATGAAAAGTGGAGTAACATGATGTCACTTATGATGTGATACAAGTAAGGGATAATATACAGTGAGCAGGTCAATATGAAAAATAAACCCCAACAGGGTGATGCAGGATCTTGCAGGGTCTTAAATCACATTGAAGGTGAATCACTATCCCTTTTATTACACAACTGATTGATTTTAAAATGATTTTATTGCTTCTGCCAAGTCATCCAGAGTCTATGATCTCAGAACTACATCTATAGTAATGGTCTGTTTTTCATAGCAGCGGTGTGCTATTTAGAAATAATAGACTGTAGAATGTCGTAATTAACCAATCAGAGCAGAATATTTAACAAAGTCATGTAGGAAAATGACTCTAATGTTTTACATCTATGATAATTATAATATACAATTATCCTCGCAAAAAATGTCGCTCAGTGACCAGCAAGGTACAAGGTATTATGATACTTGACCTTTATAAAATGCTTTATAATGCTGTACTGTTCTAATTATTGTTATAAAGCATTGTGAATATGTATGAGTGCTTATAACTATAATTATACAGTGCTACAATTTCCATTAAATGTTGTCTTTACAGCTTTTTCTGCCCAAAATAGCTCCATAGACCTTTTCAGAGCAGCCATTTTGACATGAAACAGCAGAGTAAACACAGATCTAACCAGTGATACTAATAAAGGTTCTGTTCCATTCAGGTCAAGCAGAGTCAGGGATGCTGGAAACGCTCTACCAGCTCAAAATGCAGACAATTAGGTGCACTGAGCTGGTGGAGTTCAAAATGATTGAATTCACAAACTCAAAAAACAAAGGCTTAAGTAGGTTAGGCAGGAAAAAGCTCAAAATTATCCAAAGACAAACAAATCCAAAGGAATAGGCAAAAATCCAAAGACTAAGTAAGACAAGCAGAAAAAGCACAAAAGTCCAAACAGGGAAAACACTGGGGATAAGGCAAGGACGCTTGACTAAATACAAAGATGAACTGGCAACAAAAGGGGGAAAACACAAAAGGCTAAGTACACTGGGAGCTAATCAGGCACAGGTGAAACAAATCAGTAATTAGAAAGTGTGGGAAAAAGACAAAGACAAGTAAACAAAGACCCGTGGGGGAAGAATAAACCAGGCAATAACTGAACAGACACACAAAGCATAACAAAATGCAGCCGGACCTTAATTAGTATCATTGCTAACGCCTGTGTTTACCCTGCTATTTCATATTATTATGGCTGCCAGGAAAAAAGGTTTGTTGTTGCTGCTTTAAAGCTGCTGACTCCAGTCAGACCTCAGTGGCCAGGAAGTTACACGGTGTCACTTTGAATTTAGCGTTTCCCTTATGTCAAGGCTAGAAAAGCTTCTCAAACAACATTCAAAACGTCTCGAGACAATAAAAGTCTCACCTGAGAGCCAGACTAATCAAATTCTCAGAGCTGCTTCAGGCAGGCTCAGGGAGGCTTCATTGCAGGTTTTAACAGACTCGACACCCCCTGAAGCTGCTCAGTAATATTCTGCCGCAGTGGACTGGAGTGATTTCTCTGGTCAGACATCAGATAGAAAAATAACAATGATAAAAAAAAAAAAAAAACAACATTCTCTGGCTGCAGTCACAGAAGAACATATATCATATCAAAAAGGAATAGCCTGGCTGATATTTGATTTTTAATAAAAGGGCAATATTGGCAAAATGTTTCATCATGTGACCCCTTGGAAAGGAATGTACTGACTGAATATCCGTTTTTTTTTTTTTTTTAGATAGATCAGAGCAAATGAGGTTCCTCACAGGCTGGTTATTTTTCACAAATATTATTGGGGCAGTACATTCGCTCATTTGCAACAATTGCACTTCCAAAAATGATTACTGCAGTCCAAATAGAGAGTTGGAGCCATATGCGGTATATTAGATAGGTTGAAATCCTATTAAATATACAGTCTATGGCTGAAGTGAGTTGTTTCTCCCCTCCCCCTTCTTCCCGAGACTTGAGGAACCTCAGGCAGGCTGTAGGAACACAAGACGTTCCCAGCATTGTCATTCGGTCGGAATAGAATTTTCAAAGAAGGATGTCGTGGCTGAAGCATGTTCTGTTTCAACTTAATTTTTCCTTAATCTCTGATATCATATCATGGTCATTTTATGAATTATTATTATAGTAAATATATTGCAGATTGCTCCTTTAACGTCAAAATAAGACTTTTGAAGATTTCCCTCACATATTGTTGACTAATTAAGAATTTTCACAGAATTTGGCTGATGCTTTTAATTTCAAGCAGTGCACAAAAGCTTTAGGGCTGAGTTTGCGTAGACATTACATGAGGCTTCCAGAAACTCTTCAAGTTTAATAAGAGAACTATTTTAAAAACTAACAGCTCTCTGCAGGCCTGTGCAAAGACTAATTTGTCGATCGCTTGCCAAACACTTTGCAGCACCAGAGAGCTGCATCTCATGTGAGATTAATTAAGATTTTTGAGATATTTGAAAAATCTACTCCTCATTCTCGAGTCTCATAAGTTTGGATGGTCGTGATGCCAGTTGCTGTGAGCGAGCCAAAGCTCGGGCGGGAACGGAGCCTGAGCAGTAATCACAGTTTGGCCCGGGTGGCTCACCCTGGTTGAATTTCTGCACTGTCCCTTTTCTCTGTTGAGATCAGACCTTTGAACAAATGTCTGTGTTGTCAAGCCAGGGCCTCGCTTCTCTGATGAAATGGGGACGCGTGTGTGTGTCTGTATACACAGTACACATCTACCAGCTGTTGAATCGGTGTCACCAGCCCCCACTGGGACCTAATCTACTACCTCACAGCGATTTGTGTGTGTGTGTGTGTGTGTGCTCGTTAGCACTCTTAGCGTGTGTTTCTCTGAGGCCTGGTGTGCCACTTGACAGCAACCACCCCCTCTTCATCTTCCTGCACACACACTGAGCACACACACATACACACACAGAATGTACATACATATACAGTATACACATAAAAGAATCAAGCCCCAGGACATTTCTTTTGCAGCACAGCAACCTGTTACAATTAGTGAATAAATTAGGATGTGTGAGAAAGAAAAGAGGCGAACGCAACATCATTTCTAGGTCAGTGTGACTACCACCATTTCCGTCCCAAAGCCAGCTTCAGAGGATTTTGTTTTTGACCTGTCTACTTTACTGTCAAACCTCGTCCCACAAATTAGAGGGGGGATCATCTGAATCCTCAGGCTGAACTGAGTGTAGAGAATCATCAGTGTCAAGCGACAGAATCGGCAGCGTTTTTGGATTGGAGCTCATCTTGCTTGTAGCTGAAAACACCATGATATACAGTGTGTTAGTTTTTGCCAAAACCTCATTGTCCGCTGTTGTTCCGAATATGGCAGTATTCAGAATTTGATACAGGTCATGGAAACAGTATATTCTGTTTAAATATTCCTAATTAGGCATCACTCTGAATGTAGCATTTTCTAATTAAAACGTGGGATATACCCATATTATTCCAGTTTATATACATTTAAACAGCATATTTAGAATATGAGTTTTCTAAGACTTGCCCCCTTGTCACTCTGTGCTCCAATGGCAGTGGAGCAGTCTTGGTATTTCAGTCAAGTTTTGGCATTCCTGTTTCTTGAACTTATGCTATATGCTATGTAATATGCTATGTGCCAGGCTTGATTATGTTGAAAAGAAAACCACATTTTGAAGATGGTTAAAGATGTTGCTGGGGGTCAACATGCATTCACAACTTAAGTTACTACTAATTTAGCAAAACACTAGATGACCAGCTAGTAAATCTATCAATCACAGTAGCTAGTTAACTAGCATTTTATTAGAGGGACAGCATCTAGTACATCCAGTACATCCAGTACATCCAGTACATCCAGTACATCCAGTAAGTTGCTGTCTGTAACTTGTTTTTTGTGTAGGATTGTTTTTACTTTGTTGTTGTATTGATTGTCTTTGTTTGTTTGCCTGTTTTTTGTTTGTATTGTGTTCTGTTGTTTGATCTTACCGTGCTAAATATAACGTGCTATTAAAACGGTTGGCGTTATAAGCTTTAGCTTCAACCTACACCTCTTACAGACTGTAGAAGTTCTGTTAAATGATTTTGACTGCATTATTTATATATCTTCCATTTTTCTGAGATTTAAATTCTAGTTAGCTAGCGTTTGGTAATGTTAGCTATCTTACAATGTGTAGCATTTACAGGAAAAGGAAAAAGTACCAAGTTTACTGTTATTAGAGCACAGAGTGTAAAAGGGGCGGGATAAGAAAGGGTCAGTTGTGATTTTTACAGCAGTTTGCAGCACTCGGCTTATTGCCTATTTATGGTGAGCTCTTTGCACTGTAAACAAAACCAATTAGCCAGTGGTTTGGAGGGCTGGGGTAAAAATGCATTCAGAAAATAAAAGCCCAAATTTCTGATCAGAAACACACATTTTTTTAAACATGAAAGAATTGAACATTAGCCGGTTTCTGGATATGCACAAATAACACGATGTGAACCTTTTCAAAAAGGTGGCTGAATGAATGAAAGAGGGAGACTGTGTTTATTTCATTAATCAGAGTGTGCACCACTGCATGTACAAGATAATATTAGTGGAATATTCATTTTCATTGGCCATGTAGACAATGTGGTAACTCTGCTGCAGATAAGTGAATGAATATGGAAAAATAAACACTGAATGTGTCTCTGTAATGAAAAAACACATAATTGAGGAATTTTGTTTAAAAAAAAAACAAAACCCTAATTTTGTGGACAATGATTGGCTTTAGTAAAGTCACTCAGATGTAGATGGGGCTGCGGAGGACCGTTCAGTGGAAACAATGGAAGCAGCCACTCACAGGATGCTCCAGTAAAGTGGGTTAGTAGGCCCCTGTGATTTTTAACCAGCAGCTGAAATGCAGAGGATTTTGCTTTTGTTTCATGTCGCACATGTGCGAGAGTGTGTCTTGTCACCAACACGCTGACAGGAACATAATTATGAGGAAACACTGAGCACCACATGTCTAACTCTTTTAGGTTTCGCTGTGAAAATGGTCCAATTTTCAGATAAAATTTTGGGCCAGATTGTTTGGCTGAAGGCAAATTCAGTCTCACTGCTGTAAAACCACTGTTGGCTTTTTAAAAAAAAAAAATTCACATTTCAGTCAAACGTCCTCGTGGAGCTCTTCTGGCTGCTACAACTTGCACACACCGGGGGCGTCGGAAGCAAAACCAATCAGGAGTACATGTCAGTGTAGCACGGCATTTATCTTAGCTCCTCCCGAAAACTTGTCCCTATAATTAATGCCACGGCTGCAGCTAAATGTCAATTTGTGCACCCACACCCGATAGGTTTCTTCTCTGCACCCCAATTTGAAAGGCAGTCTTTCTTCCTTGGAGATAGAGTACAGTCTTGTGGAATTGGACTCGCTGCCTATGATAGCGTGGAGCTCATTACCAGCCTCATTTATCATCTCTTCTCTCGGCCCGCTCTCTCCTCCTCTCGCTCTCTCTATCGCTCTTTCCCTTCCTCAGCTCAACGAGTTGTTCAAGAAGTCGGAGGTGCACAAAGACTTCATGAGCGTCCGTGTCCGTAACCTGGCGCCCAGCAACTCCATCCTGGCCTTTGTGGAGGCCCACTTCAAACCAGGTGAGAGATCTTTAAAGACAGCAGAAGATGTGGAAAACAAAAAACTGAATAATGATTAAAGGCAGTAGAGAGAAATATGAGTTTTCTCTTTGTCTTTTAGCAAGCAAGATAGCTCTACTTGCTATATTTAAATGAAACTGGGATAAAAGTTAGGCCATTGGCCAAGGAAGACCTAATTATGTTTTTGTGCAGAATAAGCCAAAATCACCATCTTTAAAGCATTTTACATTTTCACTTGTAATGATTGGACTAGAGGATGGAGAGGCAACATATGTCCTCTCCTGGATTCAATCCATTCATGTCGAGTTTCCATAACTTTTTATTAGTCCTCCTACACATTTCACTTCATTAAGTTTAATCATTTTTGGATAACATTTTTAATAACTCCATACAGTTCTCTTAAAGGACCAGTGTGTAAGTTTGTGGGAATTACTCTTATTATTGGCAGAATATGGAAATGGAAATGCTCGGACAACTCTCATTTATATTTTCAACTTATTCTTTGTGTGATATAATTGTGATATAATATGATATGTGTTTTTTTGTGGGAATGCACCAGACAAAGGCCATATGGTCAGATTTAAATGTAGACAAAAAGCTAACTTATTTTAATTGTCAACAAACATTGGAAGAATAGCCAATCCATTTTGTCAAATTCAACAACCCTTACAATATGCAGTATGTTTTCAGTATGTTTTGTGTATAATCACCCGAAAATAAAAATTGTTGTGTTTTCGTTACACTGGCTGTGCATTTAGCCTTATAGGTTTCACAGCCGCCATACGTTCTCCATGTTTGGAAGAGGAGGGTGAGATGTTAGCATACTGCAAGCTCACTGCTAGATGGCACCAGATCTTACATGCAAATTTAAAGCAACTGTGCAGGAGTAACCAAACTGTACTTGCCGATAAACGCTTCTGCAGAGTCCAATGTCGTTTTGCCTGTACATTAGGCGGCACTAAAGCAACGAAGATTTTCCATGACTCAGTCGTCACACTTTACTTCAAGGTTTTGCACAATTCATCCTTGCACAAAACATGACCAGGCTCTAAGTGTTCTCCAAAAACTCATTATGATTTTCTATTGCTATGTGTATTACGATACAGATCCAGATGAAGGTTATGAATGTTTCTATTATTAAAATAACACATTTACTGGGTTGTGCATCCTTGGCAGAGGTGTGCAATCTTTGAGTGCTTTCTACTTATTTTTTATTTGGCTCATAATATTGTGAGGCACTCAATGTTTTTCTTCATTTGTATCTTTTTTTAATTTTCTCCTCAATGCCAACTTAATCTCTAGCATGCAGCAATTTGCCCCGTGTTAAAAATCCACAACATCATATGAAGGTCTTTACCTTGGCTCGAACGTTCTGATTAGTTCCTTTGTTATTCATCAGAGCCAGAAAGGTTCCTTAAATGACTGAGTCAGAGAAATTGTTGGCTTTTGCTCTGTTTCAGCGCTTCTATGGTTTCCTTTACAGTTTCATGGGGGAACTACTTTTCTTTTACCATAGAAAGAAAGTAGTTCCTACATGAAGCTGCTCACAACAAGGTCTGTGGATTGTTCAAATGTGAACTCAACAAAAGATAGAGTGTCTTGAATGCAATGTCATGGAGTACTACACTACCCACAATCCTAAAGCATAACAACAACGTCTCTGATTGCTGGAGCTCACTGTTACCATGGAAATCTTTGCCGCACCTGTGAACAGCTAGTTTTGTTAGCTGCCTGGCTAGTTAGGTAGTTAACACGAATCATACTAGCAATGTCGTTATGCTGCAGTGAAATAATTTATATACACACGTGAAAAACAGATTATGATGTATTACAACAGTCTGAACACTATAATAAATACAAAAGTTCAATTTAACAAGTGGCAAGGAATTATTGGATGAGTAGTTCCTTTGCTTTCTTCATAATTATGTACACAGCCTTATATCTTTGCCCTTTTTTAAACCATTTTCTAATCTTTTTTGTTTTTGGGGTGAACTGCTCTTTTGAACCCAGCAATAACACCTCCCTCCCCTCCACATATGCACACACACCCCAGGTGCTTTTTTCTATTTCTTTCTTTTATGACCATCGTTTAGCGTCCTTCACACCCTTCATATGGGGTGACGGGTGCCGTTAAGCGGCGCCCCTCCGCGGCCAGTAAAGAGAACATCTGCGGCAGACGTTATGAGAGCGATTCATCTGGAAAGAAGCCTGACAAGCGGCTGGGTGGAGGACAAGTGGTCTCCGGAGACCCTCCACCTGTCATACACAGGGCTTTCTGATATATCCATTGTAGCACTAAGTCCTGTATTTGCTTTGGAGTGCTCCTCGGAGGCCTCGCCCTGAGTGCTTGTACCTCTTGTTTATTGCAGATACGAGATTCACGGTGGAGGACATCGAAGGAGCCCTGCTCAAACAGCTGAAGGCCTCCAAAGACACCAGCATCGCCGTGAAGAAACCGGAGGTTGAGAATATTCGCTTCACCAATTATGGTAATGCAGTGTGGACTTAAGAGGAGTGTGCAGGGATTAATAAAATGAAAAGGGGTTTTAAGTTATTCATGAGGTGATTTATCAAAGGTTTTACAGGTCCTGAAGAGGAAATCTCATGACCGCAAGCTCAACACTCTTTAACGTCTCTTTTTCTTCTTCTATTCTCCATTGTTCTCGACAGGCCTCTCCTCCATCCCCTTCTTCACCACCACAACCACCACCACAGCGTCAGTCACCACAGCCGCTCCCACCACCACTACCACCAGGCTTCCACCAACGTCCCCCTACATCACCCGTCGCCCTCCAGGAACCACCCGAAGGCCATTCAACGGCAGACGTACCACAACATCAGCGCCGGTCACCACGCCGCTACCCACCACCCCGACACCACATGTCACCACGACGGCTCCGCCTCCGGTCACCACCATATTTCAGGGCAAGCTCCACCACAAGACCCAGAAGCCCTGCAGCTCCCACCCTTGCCTCCACGGCGGCACCTGTGAGGACGACGGCAACGACTTCAGCTGCAAGTGTCCTGCTGGGCGAGGAGGCACCGTGTGTGAGAAGGGTGAGTTTTGTTTTTGTTTTTTTTTTCTTTTTCTTCATACATTAGGAACTATTTCTTCTCTCATGTTTGTTATTACTCTTAAATTGAAAGTTTCAAAGTCTGAGCTCATTTCAGACTTATCTAAGAAACTGAGCTGGAGCAGACTTTCTCTATAATTTGCTTCTATTGCAATTAGCAATTTCAAAGAAAGCACCAAGGGCTGACGTTTACAGTGATTTTACAGCAACTAGGAGGGTTTTAGGCACTCCACTTTCCATTGTGCCAATCATGCCTTTTAGCTGTTGTATAATCAGTGCTAACCACATCCTCAAGTGCTTTAATATATTTCTAAAGTAGCAGAAACGCATGATTATAATAAAAGAAAATCAAATATTAAAGTAGTGTTTTATTATTGAAATTTTTATTTTAAGAAAAAAAAAATATTCCCTTTGTGAAGTAGTTTTTTTTTTAGTTTTGTCTCTTGTAGTTTTTTAAAGTGACTGCAAAGTGACACCTTGCATAGCAGAGTGAGTAATATTATGTGGTCACAGATATGGACAAGACTTTACAATAACACTACCCTTATGAATTACTTATGAATGGTTTATAATTAGGTTATCAATTAGGTTGTAAGCACTTTCTAAATCATTAATGAGCTGTTACAACACATTAGATTATCTGTACTGTTAAAGGCTCTTTCCCAATAAAACAATAACAAAAGTTAAACAACCACCATTGCTGAAGAATATCTATTTGACATGACTTTTCCAGAAATCATATTTATGGACGAGGTAAAATATTTCACTCCCTGATGTATGTGACATATCCCGTACTTTCACTGAAGTTCTAGCAACTAGTGTCTCGGAGCAAACACACCGTTACCTTTAATAAATTATGGATTTCTCTCTGTTTGAGCATTGTTGGAAACATTTGAGGTAATGTAAGTACACAACTTAACGAAATACATTGCAAGATTCAGCGTTTTTAGACATTTTAATGCAGAAATGTTACATCTTTAGGTCAGGTGAGTCAGAAATCTACTTGTCCAGTGTCAATTTTAACTTGCCCCTGTCCACGTTCTTTCTTAGAATTCTTTATTCTTTATTAGTAGCTATCAAATAACAACAAACAACTAAAGTTTACCGGGTCTTGGGTTGTGTTGTCTATAAAGTGGCAGAAAATACTGAAAATTGTCCCTCCCAGTTTCTTAAACTTCAGAGTGATGTCTTTAAATGTCTTTTGTCAGGTTCTGTTGGTCCAAAACCAGAAGATATTCAATTCAATGATAGGAAATGGAGAAAAGCAGGAAATCCTCATTGTTGGGCCCTGCATTAGTATTTAATTAATTAGTGAATAAGTAGTAGTAAGCAGTAGTTAGGAGCAGCTTGCCAAATAGTGAGCCCATGTGTGAAAACTTGTTTAGAATTGTTTATTATGATTAAAAAGTGTCAAGAACCTAATTATAAATGATTTTCTAAAGCGCTTGTAAGGGTAGTCTTCCTGTAAAGTGGATGTATTGGAGCATTAACAGCTTACGTAGCCTAGTCTTATGTAAGACAACAGCAATTAGTGTATCAGTCTTTAAAATTCTTTTAAAAATTTGAGAAGTTGTGGTGTGATTGAGTTGGACACAAACATCTCTACACTGTGTCTGCATTTCAAACTCATCTCAAGTGATTCAGACAGGTTCAACACCTCAGAAGTGAGCGACTGCTGAGCCGCTCACCAACGGCGGCGCAGAATCCAATCAGCACCGCGGAGAAAATCATAAATCAAGGAGAACTTCTTGAGAAGCGCAACTCTTTTGTTTCCTCCCTCTTACCCTACTTTGGGATTTTTGGGGGATGAGGAGCAACCTCACACAGCTGCATCTTAAGATAATTGACACTAATTGCTTTGATGGGGATTAGCTGGTGAGAATCAGTGTGTGTCTTTGAGTTAGAGTGGCTAAATGAAATCACGTGCGCACACACAAACTGCACGCCAGCCTCCCCCAGATCAATCAAGTCATTAGAAAAGAGGCAGCTCATCAGCTGCCATTCTCCTCTGAGAGACGGACAGAAAGACAGATGGATGGAGAGAAAAGGAGCCCGGGGGAGAAAATGGATGATAATAATCATAATTGTCGAGTGGCGGAAAAACAAAGGTTTCCTGAGCGTGTGTGTTTGTGCATGAGCGTGTGAATGTGTGTGACTCGAGGGTGGGTGAAAAGCTCAGCTCCTCCTCTTTCTCCACTGTCTCCTTTTCAGAGACTGGGAAGAACATCATTCCTAAAATAAACTGACAGAAAGGCTTATTTCTCTGTCATCAAGAGCCAGTGACACGCCACCTCCTCACCGCTCACACTTAATTATGCACATTAAACGCCTATTACGCCATGATAAAGCAAGTCATGTAGTAATGACAGGATTGGCTTGTTGTCTTCATTTCTCCACAGTCATCAAGTACTTCATCCCGTCATTTGGAGGCCAATCGTACTTGGCATTCCAAACCATGAGTGCCTATCACACAGTCCGCATCGCCATGGAGTTCAGAGCGTCCGAGATGACCGGCATCCTTCTCTACAATGGCCAAAATGGCAAGAGGGACTTCATCTCTCTGGCTCTGGTCAACGGCAAGGTGGAGCTCAGGTAAGAGTTAAGCAGTGGCAGGCTCAGGCTGTTTGAGGGGCATAAAAAAAATGAAAAGGGTACTGGAAGGGCACCCCAGAGGTCACTTTATCATATTTTCTGCACTGGAAGGGCACTTTGTCATATTTTATGTACCATTGGAGCATCAAAGAAGGCACTTTTGCATCATTTTTTTGAACATGGGAGATCACCCACCTCAGCCCTCCCTTGAGCCTACCAGTGGCATTAAGCGTGGCAGCGGCCTCATCAGCCGTTCATTCTGCTGCTTTTGTTTGATTACATTTGATGAAACCTAAATGATCCCTGCGGGGAGACAGGGTCATTGCTGCGGCAGCCGAGAGAGGATGTAGATAAGAATAAAACAAATAGAGAGCGCTGAAGATAATGAGGCAAATAATTACAGCGAGTAAACATGTTGCAAACACCACTGCCAGAAAATAAATAAAGACCCACAAGCTTCTTGACAGATTTGCAGGTTACGGATATGAAGGCATGCTTTCAGAAATGTGTTTAAACTTGCAAATAAGCTGTTCACATGATCATCTTTGCAGATGGTTGGAACATATGGGCAGAAATGTGTGCAGGAGGTCCAGATTAGGAATTTCATATGTAGTTTTTAATAACATATATATATAGATCTAACGTATATGTAAAAATATGTTTGTATTTACAGATGGACACAATGACATGCAGTCATACATAAATAAATAACAACTAAAACACACCACTATTCATGTTGGATTTAGTTTTGTTTAGATTGTTCATTAGTGAGTAGAGAAGCAATGGTAAAGTAAAAATAAAAATAATTTATTTCCTTTTATAGCCCAAAAATGGCAAAAAATAATGCAGCTACTTTAATCACTATGCAAATATGAATATTGTTGAAATACCAACAAGCCACTGCAAGATGCCGTTAAACTACTAGATTAATTTCATACAGTTGAATCTGAAAATGGTGATTAATGTCATGGTTGGTTGATGTGATGATATATCCTGTGAGACAACAGAAATTCAACAATCTGACATTTTACTATGCCAAGAGTTTGTTTATTTTTATTTTTAGTAATTACAGTATGTTCCCTAAAATCTCAACATCTTTGGTTGCATTGGGTGGCTAAAGGCAATGCTTATAGATCAATGCATAGAAATTCCCTTTGGCAATAACATTTCATTAGTGTATAATCACCTGAAAATAAAATCAGAATAAGCACCACCATATTTAACTGCCATGTTTCTGTAGGAGCTCAGGACTGACAAACCAAACACTGTCTCTAGATACGGCCTTTTGTGTGTTTTTTTTCCAGTCTTGCGGTCATCATAGCTTCTCCTACACACTTGGAAGGGGAGGGTGAGGTGACCAGTCGACAACCACACTGCTAGATCCTGCTCCTACACACTGAACCTTTAATATAAAATTTTATTGTTTATAGGACTGATTTTGAATCTGATGTGTCCTTTGTGTGTAATATGTATGGTTATATGAGTAACCATAAAATAAGATTCAATTAAATGGAGATACTTACAAGAGACACATTTTTTAAAACAGAGTATTCAAAATCAATGCTGGAAAGTCTGAGATATCCTGACTTTTAGTCCCCTATGTAGGTCTAACTCCAAAAACATTGGATGCCATGCCTCCCATGATGCACCTCTACAGTTACCTTTGTTAGACCCTGCCTGCATGATAAATAGCCACATCACTCCATGCTCTCAGATCGGTAGGCTCAAAGCCAGGCTGAGTAACACTTCTTGTGACTAGAAAAATGGTGTAGTGCCCCTTTACAATCTACAAGTAACAGGGTTTGAACAAAATGTTTTTGTAATTCTAGTATCACTTCTGGATTTGGATGGCTGACAGTAACCAAAAGCTTCATCCAGCCTGTTTAAATTGGACCGTTTTTTCTGCCAGAAACCTGCAGAAACACTGAGCATTCATCTATTCGCCCACAGTGGAACTGTATGCATAAAAAATGATTTGGGGTAAGGCAGCGTCTTCAGAAGAGACGTGAAACGACTAATTAGAGATTCTGCACCACCTCTGTTTTGGACCTATTTATTTCAAACACCATCCGTTTTTCTTATCTTTTGGGTCTTGTGTTTCAGCCTGACCCCTCGAAGCCCTTTCAGTTCTGCCCAACCCAGCCAGGTTAGATTTCTCTATTCAGAGTGAAATCAATAGGAAACTAAAGGAGATCATTAGTCACTCGCGCTTTCAAAAGGAGCTCTGCCTCAATTCCAGAAATACAGCGGTGAGATTACCACCCACAGCTCTGCAAATCCAAGACGTGGGGAGAAGAACTAATTATTTGTGGCAGATAATTGCTCTCAGGTTGTGCTAATACTACCATATGTGTGGGTGCACATACACCGCAGTGCTTTTCTGTGATGATATGGCCTTTTTCTCAACAAAACCTCATTAGATAAAATGTTTAATTAAAAACAGAATGTGAAAGACATTTTTGAAGTGAGTAACTGCCTCATTCCAGTCACATAGCTTGGAATCCCAAATGGGAAGTCTGGTACCTGCTTTCTGTCATCCTTCTCTGTCTTGTTGAGCAGTATGAGCACATTTCTTCCAGTCATTAGCCGCAGTAAATTAATATGAAGTGTGATACAGGTATAAAGTGATTGTCGGATAAAGTGGGCTTAATGAGTCTGACATGCTCTGTATCTCCTCTCAGGTTCAACACAGGTTCGGGGACAGGAATACTGGTCAGCAAAGTGCAAATCAGTCAGGGCCGCTGGCATCAGCTGGTGGTGACTCGCAACCGACGCCACGCCATGCTCAGCGTGGACAACGAGCCGCACATTGAGGGCGAGAGTCCACGTGGCACAGACGGCCTCAACCTCGACACCAACCTGTTCATTGGGGGAATGCCTGAGGACATGAAGTCAGAGTAAGACCATTTATCTACAGTTACACAATGTGATAACACTCAGGGCAGGAAGTCAATCAGACAGAAAGTCTCTTCATTTAAACCTTTCTGCTTTTGATTTTGAGGGTCTTACTACCAAATGGAATGGAAATTAGCTGTGGTTTCCTATTTGTGGTAATATAGCTGAATTCACATTTAACTAGAAGTGCATTCAGTGGAGTCCAGATCCATGTCAGGCAACAGATTGTGAAGCACCTACTGCAATGCCACCATGACTACCAGATGCAGCCAGCAGAATTTTGCAAAGTTCTGCCAATATTAACACGATCCCCACAGCAGTTGTTAAACACTTGCACATACTAACGGCCATTAAGAAGAGTGAAAAGTCAGCTGTCAAGGGTTGTGTTTTCCACGCCAGTTCTGTCTCCACCGACTAGTCACGTTGCAGTTTGCATCCGTGTCTGTCCAAACACATCTAAATGTAATGACCTGAAAACATAATTCCTCCAGCCATAAAAACACAGAGGCATAAAAGATTTTTAAAAAGAAAGTTCTGTCAAGGTTTTTCAAAAATTCTAAATCACAGAGGTCCTTCATCATACAGTCATAAATGTGCACAAAAAAAAAAACATTAGGCTGATCAGGACAGAAGGATTCGAGACTAGCTAAGGACAAGCTGCAGATCCAGTGATCACACATGCGTGCACATAATCACTCATGCGCACAAAGAAGCGACTGTATGATAATTAGAAATGTGAACTAGGGATGCACTGATACCGATACCAGCATTGGGTATCGGTCAGATACGGATACGGTCCTTACGTACTCATACTCATAAAAGTACTCCGATACCCCACACCCAATAACCCCATCGGTTTGCTGATGCTTACCCTCTTTTATTGGTCGCATCGTCATTATCAGCAAGAGACTCCCAGTCCTCAACATCGTCCACTAATGACCGCAGCGACTTTGGCGACTGTCAGTTAAATTCCATGCAAGTCCATGTAAAACTGAAACAACCTCCCAGAGTGCACCTGTAGACCACAGCCAGCCGCTGCTCAATAAGTCCTGGCGGGCATAATCTATTTGAATGCCTGAGGTAAATAATCCAAAGACGAAGAAAAAACACTGCTGCCACCAGTCTGTTACCCTCTTTTCTTGGTGATATGGTGCTACAACTTCTCTTTGTGTACTTTTCTTTATTCTCCTGTTAATCTTCACCAAAACAGTCTGACAGCACGGTACACACAACTTCACTCTTCGGGGTTCACAGCAGGGCAAACAAAACATGTGCACACGTGGCACCACACTCTTACCTGTCCCCCCTAAACAATGGCAGGTAGGAACTAATTAGCTCTTAGACAAGAGGGACATGAAGAAGAAACTTAAATACTACACACACACCACTAAATGTTAAATTAAAATACTAGTTGCAAGTGCAACAAACAAGTGCAAGTTATGTAAATGATAATGAAATAATATTCATATATAACACCATTTGTAACAGCAAACTTAATTCTGCAAGTCCATAATAATGCTGTCTAATTATTAAGCTGAGCAATTTACTGTGTACATGATATATTTCAGTATAAAAAGAAACACAAATTTAGTAAAGTAACTTACTACAAATATTCCAAAAATGCTGTGTGTACAGTAACTATAGTTACACTAGCAGCAAGAAACAGGAACAGAAACTTGTTACATTTAGAAGCTGAGGAACATCTGATGAAAATAAAACTGTAATGGCATTATTAAGTACTCGTATCCCTACTCAGTATTGGCAAGTACCCTAATGTAAGTACTTGTACTTGGTCTGAAAAAAAAAATGGTATCAGTGCATCCCTAATGTGAAACATGTAAATTCTGACACATGCAGTCTCAAGAATGTCTTGAGTGCTTGTTAATTTGTGACTGAAGAAGTTTCGGGAGACCTTGATGTTTTACACAGAAGCATTTATTGGAGCGTGTTTGAGGAGAATAGAGGAGCAGTGCAAATCATTCACTGCCACTGCCACACAGTTCTGAAGATGTCCTCCTGTCGAGGAGTGTTTAACCTCGCTATTGTAAACTATGCTTGTCTTGAGTTAACGTTTGCATTTCATTTTGCAAACTTAAATTAAAGCAAAAAGCAAACAAAACATGTTTTTCAACACATTGATCTCTTATGATACAGCCACTTGCAGTGGAATGATTTTATCATCATCTTTTCAGTATTTAAGAGATTTGAGAGTCATGTTTATTTTCATAGCTCTGTAATTAAGTAGCTGATGAGACTTAGAGAACAGTAAGGATTTGAAGTCAATCAACAGCTAAAAAGAAACTGAATAACACTAATTATTATTCTTCAGACTCATCCCTTATTTCAAATATGTTTAGGCATTGCTGCATTAAATGTTTCAGTAATATCACACAGTGTATAGTAGTAGTTCACTGCAGCACTGGCACACTAGTGTGACCTGAAGCAAGTCCAAGTGTGCCATGGAATTCTGTGACAACCATACGCAATTATTATTGTATACAACTATAAAAATGAATGCTTTACTATATCAGCTTTTTGTAAGAACTCATTTTCACTGGATGGTGGGAATTCTGACGAGTGTGACACATCACAGGTCCTGATTGATTGATGGCTTATGTTTTTCCTACACACACTTCAGGAATTCTGCCTCTGATTGGCCGATATTCATTGCCTCTGTTGTTAGTTTGGTTATAGAGGCTAGTTTTGTATGGATAAGAACACAGGTTTGCCCTTTGGTTGCGCCTTGGGCACAAAAAGTTTGGACACCACTAGTATACAGGACAGAGCATCATTTTTACTCTAAGCTCTGTGTTATTAAGTGAGCTCTGTAGTATAATAATTGTAACTGCAGGCTCTGTCAAACTCTGTGTTGAAAAAAGACATAATATTCTTTCCCTTTTTTTCCTCAGTGTGAGGGAAAGGACAGCGGTGGCCACAGGTCTGGTGGGCTGCATCCGCATGCTGGACGTCAATAATCGCAAGCTCAACCTGCAGGAGAATGGCGAAGACACTCTGTATGGCAGCGGTGTGGGTGAATGTGGTAACAACCCATGCCAGCCCAATCCCTGCAAAAATGGCGCTGCATGCCAAGTCAAGGAGGCAGAGATGTTCCACTGCAAGTGCAGCAAAGGATTCTGGGGTAAGACGCAGTGCAGCAGTCCAGTAGTGCTCCTAATGGTCACACTCGGATTTCTGGATTGTCATAGACAGGTTTATTCCTGTATATGTCCAGGGGAGTATAAATAGAAAATATGTAAATTCATACAGTATGTGAAATTTCCAGACTTTTCTAACACCTTGTCAAAATTGTGTTTATATCTCTGCTTTGCCTTCTCTTTTGGGATTCACAGTGGTCATGACTTACTCACAAATCCTAAGTAAGCTTGACAGCCTAATTTGACAGTGTAACTCATGCCCCCAGCGGGAGCGCTGGAAGCCATTTTGTAAACACCAACACCATCAAATCTCTGTGTCCAACACAGAAATGAGAGATTAAACGTTGACACGATGCCGAAAACATGAAAACTTCCACCAAACGCTCAGTGAATGGCCTTTGGCCTGTGTCTTCTTCCGTATCCATCCGTCCTCTTTTTCTCTTTCTTCAGCAGATGCCAACTAACAAGCAACTCAGAAAGGATATAGTAAAGAGCAGACACCATCAGGGCCTAGCCAAGCGTGCCCCTTGCTGGTTGTACTGCAGCCTGCTGCAGAAAGTTTCACACTAGAACTAAATTAATTGTCAGAGTTAACTTTTATGCTTGAATAGTAAAGCATTTTACACTCACATGGGGGCAGCTCAGTGGTTAGAGGAAACCACCTTTCAGACAAGCGTTAAGAGCCATTTTCCTTGAATTTAAAATGTGGATCAATAAAGCACCACATTACATTCTTATTGGCTTTCATATGAGGAGCTTTTATGTTTTGTTGTTATTGAGATGCCTGAGAAGAAGCAAAGATAACCCTCCATTCTTAAGAAGCATTGCTGTGATCAAACTTGTGTTGGCAACGTGGTGTAAAATGAATCGTGATAATGAGAATTGGACCGTCGCCTGCAGACCGACACGCAAGTTAATTTTATCATCATGTCAATTTAGAAAGTGGCCAAGATTGCCGCCCTCGAAGGGAGGGACAGATCACAGAGAGAGAGAATAAATGGGTGGAGAGAGTTGCAGTTAGGGGGAGAGGAGGACATGTCAGGACAGTCTGATGAACGAGGGAGGTAAGAGAGTATTAGAGTTAAAAAAGATGGGAGAGGAGGCAGAGATATGAGAAAAGAGCTGTGGTAGGGAAGAAGTGAGAGTGGAGGATAAAAGCTAGGTTCCAAAAGCATGAGTGAGGAAAAACGAGGGAGCCCTGTGAGCTCAGCGGGGATGGGGTTCATTAAAGCGCTCTCCTCACCACAGGCTCTGACTGCTAAAGTAATGACGGGTGAATTCAGATGGGCTATGGCAGAGGGCAAAACCATCATCCACCAGACGCTCCCGAGCCTTTTCCACAGTCGGCGTTGGCCCAGAAACATGGCCGCGTGGCGGGGAGGCTCTCCACTGTTTAATCTGGACGTGTAATATTTCCAAATCCTATTAGAAAATGACCTCTATTACAGAGGAAATCCTCATACCCCGCTTCTCTCCCCTTTTTTTCTGTCCTCTCAAATGAAATAAAAGAGAATGTGGTTGAAATCGTTGGTGGTTTTCTCATTGTGGATTTGTACTGCACTTGTGTTTCTCTAGGTCCAACTTGCGCTGACGTCCATGATCCATGCGAGCCCAACAGGTGCCATCCATCCTCCCAGTGCCAGGTGCTGCCCGAGGGAGGCTACAAATGCGAGTGTCCCATGGGACGCGAAGGGAGGCACTGCGAGAAAGGTAATCTGACTAAACGCCAGTGTTGGAACGAGTACTGAAAATCTGTACTCTAGTAGAAGTACTGTTACTGTGTTTATTAATTATTAGTATTTCATTCTTTATCAATATCAAGCATTCAATCAAAGGTTTTTGGTTCTCCAGGTCAACAGTCTGAATTACTCCAAACACCTTCTCTGTTCTGCTCAGTGGTCACAGTCACCTCTCTAAACTCGAACCCACTGTGGTTCTTGTTTTTTCATCAGTATGTCATGGTTTTCATTGGCTCATTTGTCATCAGATAGCCTGATTGGCTACAAAAACAAAGACGGAGTAGTGATGCGTAATGTACCAAACACATTACCCACACGTAGATACCTTCTCCCACACCTCTACCGGTCCCTACAGGCTGTATTATACTTGTAATTATGTCGAGCAGCGCAAGCTTTACATTTTCTTTACTGTGTGTAAGAGGCTGCTCTCAATTATTTTTAAACATCTCCATGTGCACAGCTATGTCACTTCAGTACATACTGTTTATATTTAAGTAGAAAGAAAGCTGTACTTATAAATTTGACAAGACGGAGGAAAACTCCCTAGAGGAAATAGGATTAGATGATAAAAGAAGTTGCGCTGCTGTGTCTTGTGTGTAAATGCACACACAGCTTCTCTCTTACTGGGAAGAAACACTCACACCACAGTCCCTGTTGGCTTTGTTACCTTTTAAATGATGCTGATCATGAGCTTTCCAGCTGATTTCTTTATTGTATGTTCTACTGATGTACGAGTGTTTTCTTTGATGATTTATTTTCATGATTAGAGAGGCTGCTTATCCATACATGCAGTAATATCACTGCAGCAACTATTGGGATATTTAAGCAGAAAATCTAAAAACTATGGTAATAAACTTGACAGGACAGAGGAAACTCTCCAGAGGAAACGGTCAAAGAAGTTGCAGTGCTGTGCCTTGTGCATACATGCATATACAGCATCTCTTTTACTATGGAAGCACTTCACCCAATACCACCTGGGAACCATTGGCTATTCAGAATGTTAATTTTTGTGAAGTTATGTTTTTGTGAAGTTAAATTACAGAATTAAAAAAGAACCTAACCAAAAATGACTTAATTAGAGTAATTTGAATAGTTGTAATTCATTTCTTCACCCCTGCTAAACACTGTATATCCAGTGTAACTCCACAACTTCATGGTCCAGTTGTTCTCTAATGTGCTTATCAAGGAGCACTGGTGTTTTGGTCTGTTTTCCCTCCTTTCCTGTTTTGTTCTTTCTGCTCTGTGACATTTCCATCCATCCTGAATCGAAAAGGGAGATCAAACACGGAAACAGAGGAGGGGGGGTTGAGCCTTCAGGGCGGGGGTGGATGGGAGGGGTTGGTGGGTAGCAGAGCTGAGGTAGATGATTGGCCCCGTCGGGCCATTCACCACATCGACTCGGCTGCGCTTGTTAGTGGGTAAGCGGCAGCAAAGCCGCATTCTTCCTCCCTCCCTGCCTGTCTGTCCGCCCACAGGTGTTGTGTTCAAACATTGTTGTTGCTGCTTAGCTCCACATGGCAGAACCGGGCCGCGGCTGGGGAACAGACCAGAGCACGACTCAGCTGCTTTTGAAGTTCATCATTAGCACTTTTGGCAGTGTCACATTCTGAAGTCTACCCGTGGATTTTCCCTCCCTGGCTTTGTAGATGTTGTCATGAATGTTTGCAGAAGTGAAGTCGACATCTGTATGAAAGAGAATATCCTATCATGCATGTGCCAAACAAAAGAGAAAGATGGGCACCCGTGTAACCCTGGGAATTAAGCAAAAATCCAGATGGGGATAACCTCCTTCCAAGCCCACAGTCCCAGTTAGCAGGTGATTAAAACAAATTGAGGTGAACCAAAATCAATGCTGTGTGAGCGAGAGCGTCTCCCGTTCCAAAAGGCGATTTTTTTCACAAGAATCAATGAGATGACTAATCGCATCAGTCCTCCCTGCCCGTGGTGATTTATGGGAGCGTCAGTCAGCTGGAGTGTCAGCCCTAGACAGGAGCTCACAGATAAGACGGCAGTCTGGTGGACGCACCCTCAGAGGGCTGCACTGAGACAGTTAAAAAGACAGGTAGCTCACAGCCCGCTCATCACAAGCCTGAAGGTGAATTAGTCATAATATTAAGTGTGTGTGTAGCTAGTGTGTGCGCACGTTTGGCTGAGCTATGGTTTCTATTTCAATTCTGCCAGGGTTCGTCAGTGCAGCTCACTGCTATAATATCCACCATCAAGGGCTTTTCTCAAGGGTGTTCCAATAGTATTGAATGGCCTACTTCTCTGTGTGCTTTTACCCTGTGATAGTGTAAATCATTACATTTTAGTGATGAAAGCAGGATCACTTGAACTCAGCCTGGTCCTTGAAAAACTAACTGCAGGAGGGGAGTTTGAATTTCAACAACATTTTACATTCAGAATCTTAGCTAGGTTTAAGCCAGGGACCAGTTAATGTGCGTGTGGGAGAGAGACAGTGCGTGTCTCTGATTCAGTTGTGTTGAAGAGCTGATTGATTGGGGGTGGGACCGGGGGCTTTGATTGCAGCTCCAAAGTTTTTGTTTGGTGTGTTTTAGCTGCTTTGTTATTGTCTCTCCTAATTTTATATTGTTTTGATGGGTTTTATTGCGAGTACTAATTAGGTAGCATTACTCAAATATAAACAAAATTACCTCAGAGCTTACCTCAGCACTAGATGCAACAGCTCCCAAAGTAATGCTTCCGAGGCGTTCATTATCATGCAATCAGTTGTGTGTGTGTCAGTTGTGTGTGTGTTTGTGTCTGAGTGACCTAGGCCGACTGGACCTTTTTTGTCTTAAAAAAATAGGTCTTCTAAAATGTTTTGTGCACATTTATGGTATGATATGATTTATGTTCAAGAACATCTCATGTTAAGATTCATAATTTTGCAAAACCATAAAAAAAACCTACATAAAACCTGTGTATAACCTATACAAACTGCTGACTCCTCCCTCCTGTTATCCAGCTGGTAGAGGCTGCAAGTCATCAACAACTGTGAGGCTAAATGGTGAGGAGTAACTAGTTACATGAAACTAGGTACATGTAATTAAAATAAATGTAAGTGTAATCCACTAGAGTTACTGAGGAAAAAGGACCATCCAGATTGTTACCAGCGCTAACTCCAAAAGCCAGCATCTGTGATGGTATGGAGGTGTGTTAGTGCCCATGGCATCATGGGTAACTGTCACATCTGTGAAGACCCCATGAATGCTAAAAGGTACGTGCAGGATTTGGAGCAACATATGCTGCCATCTGGACGTCTTTTTCAGAGACATTCCTGCTTATTTCAGCAAGACAATGTCAAGACACGTTCTGCACGTATTCCGACAGCGTGGCTTTGTAGTAGAAGAGTTTGGGTACTAGACTGACCTGCCTGCAGTCCAGACCCGTTTCCCACTGAAAATGTGTGGTGCATAATGAAGCACAAAACACAACAACAGAGACCCCTGAGTGTTGAGCACCTGTCGTATATCAAGTAAGAATGAGAAAGAATTTGACTTCCGAACAATATTTAGTGTCCTCACTTCACTCACACTTACTGAGTGTTGTTAAAAGAAAAGATGTTGCAGGCATCAAATTCAGAATGAGTGTATTTTTACAGAAAAAATTGAAGGAAATCAGTTTTAAGATTACATTTCTTGTCCTAACTGTACTGACTTAATTACAAATCATTTCATTCTGTTTCTATTTAGTTTTTACACAACATCCCAACTTTTATTGAAACTGGGGTTGTATTTAAATTACAAAATAAATTTAATTGCAGTTACTGAGAAAAAAAGTATTAAATAAAAAAAACTGTTACCGTCGATCACAAAGGGGTAACATTCGAATATTATTTTCAGGTTGTCTGCCGGGGCTCTGCACTCTATTGAGTGACCTCTTCTGGTTTCAGAGGCGTTTTGCCAAAGGATAATTGTGAAAAGTTCAACTTGACCAACTTTTCTTATTGTCAAGCCCGACTCGTCATGTGGGTTTTTCCTGGTCATCCAGCTCTGTCCAGCACTGGGACCTCTGGTGACTTATCGATCACGGTGCTTTCATTTTGAACACAGGGTGAAAAAGAGAAAACCCCCTCCAGACTCCTCTATGAAAAACTACATTCTGAGCAGCCCTGTTGCTCTAATAGAGTTCAGTTTAGTGCGTGAATCCTTGTTGTGTGTGGAAGACTATTTTTCCCTCTCCTCCATGGTGCGTGCCATCATCATTAGCAGTCTTCTGCACAATAGCTAATTAGCTTTCTCATCTCCGTCTGCCTTCCCCATCCTGACTCGACTCAGCTAATCCCAGCCAATTACGAATAAAAGCTTTCTTGCCGCTATATAGGTACGTGTGGGTTAGTTTTTGTGTGTGTGCGTGAGCGTCTAGTATTGCATATCCCTCTGAATGATGGTAGCACTTGCGAACAACACCATAAACACATACCCCCGGGTGACACTTGAATGATTTTTAATGTCAAGCCACTTGTTAGAAGGATGGCACGGTGCCTGTCCTAATCACTCTAGACAGCCAGAAACGGGACAGCCAGACGTAGACCCATCGCAAAGACATGAATTTGTAAAAAGCCCTGCCAAAATACAATGGCTTGCATTATTTCATGGGTCCCGGCTGTGGTGTTAAACTCTACATGTCTCCAAAGGTTCTTTGTTATACTGTGGCGGGCTGTGTAATCAGTCTGACATAAGGGTTTTTGAATTTTTTTGTTTGAATTTCTGTCAAGAGAAAGTCTTAATCCCGAAGGCTATGAAAACACAAATCCATCTTTTTCCATAACGCTGACAGGTCCCTCAAAGATATACCGACTATCCCTGAATTTCAATTCTGTCAGCCACAAAAACGGGACCTGAGGATGAATATAGTCTCTTTGTTTTTACAGTGGCTGAGAGGAGAGGGGCTTACATGCCACAATTCAACGGAGACTCTTACTTGGAGCTGAAGGGGCTCCATCTCTACGGGCACGACCTGCGGTAAGTCCCATGTCTCTACATGAATCTCACACAGCAAAGACGTGTGTGTTTTACGAAACACAGAATGTCATGTAGGTTTCATAGGCAGGGTTTGTTCTGCGCCTAAGGCAGAGCTGCCTTCTCTAAACCTGAACTGAAGTGACAATGAGGGAAAAATAACACGTTATCTACACCTGAGCGTGTAGAATACATACTCTCTCTGCCTAATTTCCATATAGAGAGAGTAGCTGTGCAACAAAAACAAGCAAACAAGCGTCTTTTGTTCTATCTTGGCTACATATAGTACATATACTAGTGTATCTCTGACTCTTGAATGTGTTTGCTGACTTTGCTTGTGCTGTTTCCACAGTCAAAAGGTCAGCATGACAGTGGTTCTCATGGCCAATGACTCCAATGGTTTGATCTTCTACAACGGACAAAAGTCTGATGGAAAAGGAGACTTCATCTCTCTGTCCCTCAAAGACGGGATCCTGGAGTTCCGCTATGACCTGGGGAAGGGACCCGCTACCATCAAGTCAGTATCATCGTCTAACAGCCTAAGGCTGTGTTGCACAAACAAGGATTAACTTTTAAACCCAATTAAATCATGGATTAACTTTAAATTATGTTGCACCAAACATTTAAACTAGCTAAAAATTAAGAAAGATTCAATTTAAGCCTTTATGTAAACCTTGGTATTAACTTTAACTTTACTCTTGAGGAGATTTAACTTTTAAAAAGGTTGTCTGTCTATATTGAGCAAAATAAGTTCCTCAGAAGAAAGTTTCAGCCCAAATTCAGCCCAATTGAGTTTTATGTTGCGTCTCTCTTGTTTCTTTCAGTCTTCTTTCTAAAACTGTCTGCTAGTTCATGTCAGGCATGCTTTCACTGTTTTATGATGCTCATTCATTTCATTATGCTGTTGTCCATTCTTTGTCTGCTGAACTTTTTAGCTAGCTAGTAAAGAATGTAGTGCTTTGATAACTTTTTAGCTAGCTAGTCAAAAATGCAACTTTTTATTTGGTTTAGGTATTTTGTGAACATTTTAGTTAGCTAGCAAAGAGTTTACCATTTTCTGAACTTTCTAACTAGCTAACAGTGTAATTGTTACCTTTTAAGCTAGGTAACAATAATGCAATGTTTTATTAAGGAATACAGAGCAGCTAAAAGCATTAACAGTTTGCCCCCCTTTTTGTGTTTACTAGGTTCTGACAGCACTTGAATGAATTATTTATTTACTTATGTATTTATTAATTCATTTTAATTTGGTTAAGTAAGAATCTGCATATCGATTAAACTCTTAAACTATTTGAAATTTAGTTTTGCTATCTCTAATAAAACTAATCTCAGAATAAATTACTCTTTGTAGATGCAACCCAATCCAAGCGGGTTATTTTACACAACTAATGACAATACAACAAACAACTCTATACGGACAAGACATGAAAAAGATCAATCTGAACATGCTACAGGTTAAAGGATGAGCTGAACGCAGCATTATATTTTTTAATGAGCCAGTGTTTCCCAGTATCTAACTCGTCTGAGTTTCCATAATTCAGGAGTAAGGAACCAATCCAGCTGAACGTGTGGAACACCATCAACCTGGAGCGCTCCACCCGTAAAGGAGAGATCATGGTGAACAAGAAGGACCCTGTCCGCGGGGAGGCACCGGTAAGAACAAGCAAGCTAACAAGCTGCCACTAACGGTTATCTTGCTTTCAGCATGAAGGGCTGACGGGCCTATTCTATGCTTAGCCTTGCTTGTGCCGTACATACTGTATTTGTTTGATCATCTGCGTGCTCTTATCATATCATCGCCACAACCTCGGGTTTTAGCGCTCCCTTTTGCCCTTGCAAAGGTGTTTCAGCGTGCCGCTTCAGGCACAGTTGAATCAGCAGACATCCCCCCTTTGCTGAGGTTTTCTACACCGTGCAGCTCTGCCGACTTGATTTGCTAAAAATATGCCGCTATCTCCCGACATCCGTCAAGGTAAGAGGGAGAGCTCCAGATGTAGAGGGCCAGTTTGACAAGCTGTCTTAATTCTGAAAGTCCTGTAATTCCACTTAAAAAAAAAAAAAAAAACTTAGCTTTTCAGCTTACTGACATACTGGAGATAAAACTTGGTGTGCATACAGAAAACAAAAACAGCTTTTACTGCTGGTATACAGTCAATTTTATAAATTCAGCCTTTGAGGTGGTGTCTGGGGAGGTGAAGGCAGCAGATAAAGGAGATAGCAGCAGCGAGAGGAGCGTAATGAAACTCCTTAGCCCTGCATCTAGACCAATAAAGCAGGTACATGCTTCCAAATGAAGGCGATCTAATAGTTTGATAAGCCTGTAAGTCATCCAATTATATTAAACAGTGTAATTTGTGATTATGAACATGCACTCTGTCAACTCCATCATCTTTCTCTAAGACGCAACGCTCCCTTCCTTTTTTTTTCTTCTCTCGCTGCTCTGTCCTTCCCCCGCTGCCTCCCATCGTCCGTATGGTAATTGTGTTTTACTCCAGCAACAGAGGCAGAAAATCTTATTAAAAGAGGAGAGCAAGGGAAAAGTGAAGATGGGTGGTGGTGGTGGTGGGGCCGGGTTGGAGTGGGGAGGGGTGCAAGGGATGAGCTGAGACTAGTTATGGAGCTCAGTGCGGAGAGCCCATCCAGTAGGCTCTGAGCTAATTCTCTCCTACTCCTGCTTTAAGAACTAGGAGGGAGTTAGGGTGCGCTTTGCTCAGAGAGAAGCGCGTATCATATCAAAGGTGGTCACACACAGGCACATGTATGGATACACGGTGCATGCTGGGAGCGTTCATCATATCAAAGACGGCCTGGACTGCCAGCACGGTGATGTGAAGACTTTCAAAGGCACATAGGGGCAGACAGGAGAAATAAAAATCTACTTCACCTCTCGTTGAATGGCAGCAGTCTGTAAATGAGGTTTGGGTTAAGTGGCACTATTCACGCGCTCTCATCCATGAATTATTTTTTTTCTTTTCATCTTTTCTTAGTGACACCAGCTGCTGCATGCATGCCCTTCTTAGACTCTCATTTGCACTGAGTGTAAACACACACTCACACAGCTTTGTGGTCATATATACAGTATATAATGCAGATGTGCATGTGCAAAAAAAGTGGGCTCTTCACATTTCTCATATTCTTATTTAATGTACTTATCTCACTTGTCAGCGCTACACTGCAGCTATGTTTAATACTCTTACAGATGTGCCCAGTGTGTATGTGTGTACACGTGTGTGCGTATGAGTGTGTGTTTTGTGGGGCTTTTGCACTTGCCTAGCTCTGCATGCCTCTCTGTGCACAGACACTTACTAGTCTTCCCCTAATAACTCTCTTCCTCCCTATTTTCTTTTCTTCTCTATGATGTGCTGTCTGGAAATAAGAAATCACGCAAGGTAATGAGACAAGTCCCAGTCACACCTTAGCCCATATTTCATTTGAGTCGTTCACTATGTCCTCTCACCCCCATCTCTCCATGCAACAACAGCACAGGGAAAAAAAAAAGGTGCTTCTGCAGAGCTGCGGGCAGCTTTAAAGGTGCCAGTTCTGGAGAAAAACTTTGCCATTTCATAATCCCATACGCGCACGCACACAGCACTGAAGTGGAGATGCGTTTAAAGAACACGGTTTGGCTTTCACCTCGGTCCATCTGCCGTGGGGGCGGAAGAGGGTGGGAAGGTGGGAGGGAAGAGGGAAAGGAGACAGTCATCTTTGTGACGGCCATTGTTTTTAGCAACAAAGAAACGTCTTCATTAGTCCAGCGTAGGCGGGGATATCACGCCAGTGCTGCGTGGCTGTCGAAAAAGTGAGAGCGGAGACGAGGGGAGGCGAGCGAAGGGGAGGAAATATACCGTAGGAGACGATGAGGTGCCAAGCCAAGCCGGGCTGTTCTTTTGTCATCTGCTCTCACTTCTTTTTGGAAACAGGAACAGTCCTCCATAATATCACAAAGTCGCTCACTCTTTCACCCACTCACTCGCCCATAACAACACAAACACTCACTGAGCATCACCGAGCAAGAGTCACCCCATACAACCAGCTGTCCTCTCTCACCAGGTGCAGATTATTACCTGTTTAAAAGGATAGTTTTGTTTATTTCAAGTGTGTTTGTGTGAGGCCCTCACCCGTGGTCAGTGTAATACCTGCAGAACATGGCAGTCAGCACACCTACAGTTTGGAGAAGCAGAGAGGGGCACCAGCAAGCTCAGCAGTGAACTGCTGTGGACAGGGTCAGCAACAAAAAATGTTTTAGCCACCTTAAAGTGGTCCACCTAAAAACAACAATACCAGTTTAAGTGTTCACTATGTTTAAAATATTTTCACAGTTTTACTTAGACAGGCTTATCCAATTGGAAACCACCCTCAGAAGAACCAAATATTCTTTCTTCAAATCAACCAAACTCAATAGACCACTTCCTCGATCTGTGAGGCTGTTTGTGTTATTGTGTGACTTCTGTGCTTTAAAAAAGATAGTTCTGAAGTCACACAACAACACAAACAAACTAACAGTTTGAGGCAGTGATGGATCAGCAACTCTTGTGTTTTGCAGGGTAAAATCAGTGATGTCGCCTATTGTATCTGGTTGGTTTGGAGAGAGACATATTTGGCTTATATAACTTCCGTTTCCCACCTGAAAAGGTTGTAAAGTAAAGCAGCGAAATATTCCAAATAAAGCTTAAACCTGATTTTTTTCCAAGCTTCTGTGCTGCTACTCCTCTCTGCTTTTCCAAAGTGAGGCGTGCCAACTGCTGTAGATAATACACTGACTATCGATAAGTACCTCATACATCCCCACTTCAATTAATCCAAACTATCCTTTTAAAACAGAGCAGAACATGATGCACCATTTCATTGCATGCAATCTCACTTAAGAGTCATAGAAAAGTAATTTTACACAGGTACGATGTAACATCTGAGTCCAGGAGAGTGAGTTCTGAGTAAGTGAGTGTTGCAGAACATTAAGGTCAACATAAAGAGCCTGAGGTGGACAAACTTTGCCCTGCAAACAGTGACAACTTTTGTCTGAGCCTAGAGGCACCAGATACAGCTGGGTCCACCGGCTTTGGCCAAGGTCCCCGCCCTGTCGCTGTTGGAAGCGGCTCAGGGTGCAGTGACACAGCCGCGGGCTCCAGCCAAGCACCGCTGCCTCCTGCACTCCAAATCCCATCCTAAATAAAAGCCGAGCTGGTGCCAGCTTGCCTGCACAAAGCCTGTTTATTTGGCCCCTTCCATCATTTTTCCAGCAATTAACTCCACTTTACCCCTCTGGCAATTACTGCTCTACATAAAATAAAGATCATTAATTCCTTCCTTCTGAAGTGGGCTGGCTCCTCCATGCAAAAAGAAGGAAGCGGCACCTTGCTAATGCAAAGCAATTGTCCCAAAGGTTTGGTGGAAAGAATCGAATTTCATAGCCGTCTGCCGCACAAATGAATTGCAATTAATGTGTCTCCACACTCAACTGTTTGAAAGGTCGGTGCTTACGATCAGC
Organism: Lutjanus erythropterus; assembly: GCF_056507025.1. NCBI lineage: Eukaryota > Metazoa > Chordata > Actinopteri > Lutjaniformes > Lutjanidae > Lutjanus > Lutjanus erythropterus. The sequence goes on from NC_139322.1 coordinate 33,101,967, forward strand.
CATTCATTAGAGACGTCTGTAAAGAACCATCCATATCTCAAGTCCAGCTTGCTCCTGATTTCTTTTGTAGTCTCTTTTTATGTCTCTCAGATAGAGGATAATTGACCACTCTCTTTGAGAGACATAGAAATCAATTATGTTGTAATGTATCAAGTGTATTGACGTGGAAAAAAGGCAAGGAAGTGCAGTTAAAGCGTCTGCGTGCTACAATATGGGTAAATCCTTTGTTTTTTTAATGGGACAATCTATATGAATGTGACACGTCTGCAAATGTGGTTTATTAATCTCACTCTTTATATCTCGGCTAAAAGGATGCAACTTATTTCATGCTCCCTGGACACAAACACATAAGTCACTTAAGTAAAGCCGTAAACCATTACGTCCTAAACAAAAATCCCCTGAGAGAAATCGCAGATGGGGTATGGAAGAGATTAAATTGGGCATTGTATGTAGAGCTTTTTTTAGGTTTGCACAGCTGTAGCTCACCAGTTGATACCTCTTTCTGTCCTGTCTCATCAGAACCTGCACATAGATCTTAACCTGAAAGAGTCTCTTTTTGTTGGCGGAGCTCCCGACTACAGCCGGCTAGCAAGAGTCGCTGCACTTACTGAAGGCTTCAAGGGAACAATCCAAAAGGTAAATCTTTACAAGCCTCTATTTCTTGAGGATTATTGTGTCAACAGTGTTGCTTGTTGATTTTACTGATGTGTATATGTTATTTTAAAGCAACAGGTAGTCTTTCTAGATAGTTTTGGTGTGAGTTGCCAAGTTTTTGGAGATAGCTGCCACAGAGATGCCTTCCTTCTCTTTGATATGGAAGGATTGTTGATTGTTGTGGGCAAAGTATCAAAAAATACATTTGAACTCAACAGCAATGTCTCTTTCAGAATTCAAGACCCAGATTCAAAAACCTTGTTGTGAGCAGTTCCATGTAGGAACTATTTTCTTTCTGCCGACAATGCCAACTGTATCATCGTGCAGAAGGAAGCGTGCATCTGCTCATCCATGAAGGGTTCATACTCGTGACAGTGTGGCATGTAAACATTAATAGCGTCCTCCTTGGCTGACCAGTAACTTATCATCCATATGTAGATGCATACTTCCTTCCACATGGTGGTACAGTTGGCGTTGCCGGCAGAAAAGAAAATACAGTAGATCCGGTAGCCTGGTAGTTCAGTTGGTAGAGCGTTTGCCCTGTGTACCAAGGCTGGGTGAGTCCTCTGTTGCGGTCGTGGCTTTTGCGCCCGCCTGTAGCCCTTTGCTGTGTGTCATTCCCCCTTTCTCATCCCTTTCCTGTCATATCTGTCCTGTCAAACAAAGATGTAAAAAAAAGTATTTAGAAAAAAATTATTCCTTCATGAAACTGCTCTCAACAAGGTCTGTTGATTATCTCGAGTAATCAAATCATGATTTCTGGAAAGTGACATTGCTGTTGAGTTTTTCAAATGTATTTTTTAGGCCATTTTTAGTACCATTTAGTTTCATTATATTCAAAAGAAATATCTCTGTCTCTAAAACTCTGCAACTCACACCAAAACTATCTAGATGGATAAATAGCATTACAGGTAAGATGAAAAATATATGTTTTTGATTTTGGGCTAACTGTCTCTTAAATGAATAGAGGCCCCTGTGCTTTCAGATATACAGTAGAAAATTCAAACCATAAGTTATTAGCTGTCCAGCTGTCATGCTACAGACCCCCATATTAGTAATTTTCCATTATAAGCTCACAGTGTGACGGGCAGTGACTCTGCTCATTTGGATTAGCATGCACTAATAATAGAATGCACATTTTGAAGTCCCTCCCTTTTGCTACTCTCAGATCTTTCCCTGACAGCCTTCCAGTTTTTTTTCTCCACTTTCCAGCAAAAAGCTCATCTCTGAGTGCCAAAAATAACCCGGCAGAACAAAGGCAGGATGTTACTGTTTGTGCAAACTTGTCATTAGTTCTCCTCTGCAAACTTTCCCTTGACAGTTTCGAGCAAATCAAAAGCTAAACGTGGCGTTTGTCTTACTTGGCCTGTAGGGAATAGTTAATTATGAGGAGGACGGGATGTACTCTCAGTTTGATGTCCCTGCATACATGTGTGTTGTATCAACATCTGATATCTGAGACATTTTCCTGTGTAGTAGCAGTGTGGAATTCACATCTAGAGGAAGGACAACTTAAAAGGAATCCACAGTATCACTTTAAACAATTGTTTGCTCTTAGGATGTGTTGTGATAATTAGGTTTAATGATCGTTCAGCTGAAAACTGAAAGCCCCATAACACGCTGCTTTCCTTTGGACAACAACCAAAAGTGGTAATAAGTATTTATCTTCAATTGTTTTGCCAAGGAGAGAAAAAATAAATCAGATTAATGTGACAACAAAAGCAGTGAAACAGAGATTTAAAAGCAAGATAAGAATCATAAAGGTAACCCTCCAATGAAAGGTCAAAAACAATTAATATTTAAAGTATTACATAAACACATATCTGTAAAACTAGCTTTTAATGAGATTATACTTCAGCTTGCAGGCAGGTTGGTTCTAAATGTAGAAATAAAAAAATCTTGTATTTTACAACTAGACATTGAAATTGAGCTTCTGGGAATGATATGTCAGATTTACAACTGTAAGTAAGTAACTTTATTTGTACAGTACCTTTTAAAACAAAGTTACAAAGTGCTACATAGGATATACATGCAGAAAATTAATAACTAACATATTTAACAATAAATAGAAAAATACATTGTACGTGCATAGAGAGAAAGATACAGTACAGCCTCGGTGGGCAAGTCTGAGAAGTTTATTTTAGGAGATGTGGGGAGACTGCCTCAGAGAGATGGGCCCCTAACTGCAGAAGCACAATCGCCCTTGGATTTGTGGAGGGTGCAGCGTACAAATACAAGACCTTGGTTGGATGATCTGAGGTGGAATAGGTCTGCAAAAGTTTGGAAATGTATGAAGGGGCAAGACCGTGTAGGACCTTGTAAGCTGTGAGCAGAATCTTAAAGTCTATTCTATATTAAATGAGGATGAGGAGCCAGTGAAGGGATGGTGAAGGTCAGGTCTGGTTAGAAATTAGGGTATGGTTTAGTAATTCTACAGTAGATTGCTTGTGACTAGTATGTAATGTTACCCTTAATGGAGTATGTACCATGTATTTATTGTATACTATATGCAGTATGACATGCATTAAAGGTCCTGAAAACATATTTCTCAATCATTTTCTTACTATGCACGAACAAGCAGCGAATATACCTACAAGTCCAAACAGTTCTGGATTATTCAGCATGACAGATTTCTCTATCTCCATTTTTGTCCTTCCTTTTCATATGAATTTGAAGTGAGCCGGGCTCAGTTTGAAAATGGTGATGTCGCACATTTGTCTGTACCAATCAGAGTTTTAATCCAAATGTGATGACAGCTGTGGGGTTGTTTTTGTTTAAGTTGCTAAGCAACACATCACAAGGCCCTGATGAGGCAGATTAGCTCAAGTCGTGAATACAACCTAAGAATGTCTTTTTCTAAACTTTACCTTTAGTTGTTGCTTATGTAATAATGAGCTTTTCATCTAAAAGAGATATACTTGAGATTTGAAAGTAAGTTTTCAAGGTAGTTAAAGAGGTACTCCTGTATTTCCATAAAGTTGTCACCAGAGACAGGAGTCACTCAAGGCAACAAGAAGGGTCAAAAACAAAGATGAAGAGATATTGCGAATTTTAGTCCCTTGTATGAGTCAAAAAGTTTGGGTACTACATTTCCGATGCAACCAGTAGCATTATTATTAGACTGTCCCTGCCTGTTAAGTGAACTTGCATGGCTTAAGTTTGAAACACAGGCCTTCTATAATGTGAATATGTAGTCTCTAAGTCCAGAATGAGATAATGGTTGTTTTCTCCAGCATTCAAAAACTCATCCAGAGCAACAAAAATACACTGACCTTAAATTATGTGAAACATCATCTATGTGTCGCTTTAACCCTGTGTTTCCTGCCACCAGATCATTCTGATGGGCACCCCCATCCTCAGAGAGGAGAACGCCTTGCGCTCCAGCAATGTAGCCATGTTCCAGGACCACCCGTGTTCCCAGGAGCCCTGCCATAACGGCGGCCGCTGCAACCCCCAGCTGGAGAGCTACGAGTGTGTTTGCCTCAGTGGTTTCTCAGGAGCACACTGTCAGAACAGTGAGTATCTCTGGCCGTCATTGTTATCCTTCCTCATCTCACCGTGTTACATCTGTTTTGATCCCACTTCAAGTCAAAGAGCCACAGACGATCTTGATGCTTAAAGGGATAGTTCGGATTTCTTGAAGTGGGGTTGTATGAGGTACTTGTCCATAGTCAGAGTATTACCTACAGTAGATGGCTGTCAGCAGCAGTAGCACCAGTGCAGGAAGGACAAGGTCAGCAGCAAACTGTAGTGTAGCCACTTAAAAGAAGGCCCACCTAAAAAATCTATATTTTCACAGCTTTACCTTGGCATTAGACAGCCTTTTCTGACGGGAAACTGCTGTTATATCAGCCACTACCACTTAACCACTACCATCACTACTACTACTGCCTTGATTTGTTTGTTTGTTTGTGTTATTGTGTGTCTTGGGTTTTAAAAGGACAATGCAGGTACACATTAGCAAACTAAGCGATAAAGACAGCGGCAGACGAGCCACTCCTGTGTTCTCCAAGGTAAACTTACTGTTTTTGCTAAGGAAGTCTGGTTGCATTGGCGAGAGTGATATTTGGCTCATATAATTGCAGTTTCCCTTCAGAAAAGGCTGTCTTGGGGCGCCCCTATAGCTCAGTCGGTAGGGCGTGCGCACCATGTATTGAGGCTGTTGGTCCTCTGCAGTGGCTGCTGGTTCGAGTCCCGCCTGTGGCTCATTTGCTGCGTGTCATCCCCTGTCTCTTCAACCCCCTTTCCTGTCATACCTTCAGCTGTCACTGTCAATAAAGGCAAAAATGCCCAAAAAAATAACCTTTAAAAAAAAAGAAAAGGCTGTCTTGCAGCGAGGTAAAGCAGTGAAAATATGCTAGATATAGCTTACACTTTACGCCATAGTGATTTTTTTTTAGGTGGCTGCTGATCCTGTCCACAGCAGTCCATTCCTCAGCTTCCTACGCCTGCTGCTTCTCCAAACTGAGGGTGTGCTGAGTGCCAGCTACTATAGTGAATACCCTCACTGTGAATGAGTGCCTCATACAACCCCTACTTCAAAAATCCAAACTATTCCTTTAAAAATATACCTAAACATGTTTGTGAGTATCCATGTGATCAGCCTACGTCTAATTCGGTGGTTAGCAATACTTGCTGGCTTGCACTCATCTTATCATGGCAGCAGTGAGTAACTGTAACTGTACAAATGTTTCTCTTTCCTCATCCAATATTATTTGGTTTTACTCTGAAAGGATGCATGGCAGCATTTTGGCTGCCTTTAAAGCGAAGAATGAGTGGGTCTGAAATCAGTGATACTTTATGTAACACAGCTTGTTCTTGGCTTGCGTAAATAGAAGGTGAACTACTAGTCTTATTTCTCTCTGCTCATAAGACCTTTGTTTCAGTTGTGTTCAGTGTAGGCAAGGTAACAGTGTCGATATCAGACATGTGATGTCTCTTTTAAGTTTGGGGTTATTACGTATTGATTTCAAACCAAAGCGGCAGTTATGAAAATGATGAAACATGTCAACTGAATATTCATGAAGTGCTCTTTTCGAGAGTTGCACATCCCTTTCATCATCTCCCTGCCACTCTGCCAGACATATACTCACTCTGGCCCGATCTGTCTTACATACTCAGTCACTGCCTTCGCCATTAACCTTGCGCCTGTGGCCGGCTGTCCCTTTCACGTTAATTAAAAGTACAAATGCACCAACACTCCTGCCCTGCCCCATTTGCTCACACTCCATTGCCTTCAGCTCTGATAACTGAACCCTCTGTCTTATTGATTGGTGTGATCTCATCCTCCGAACAATCCTCTCTTCCCCACCCTCCCTCCTTTACAGCCATCTACGAGAAATCCGCCGGAGAGACCGAGGCCATCGCCTTTGACGGGCGGACGTTCATCGAGTACCACAACGCCGTCACAAAGAGGTAAGGAAGAGGACAAGGGGAACATCCTCATCTATTCAGCTTCATCCAGCATCCCCATTGTACTGTAATAGCTATTAGCCAAATAACCCCTCTGTCTATCCATCTCGTCCCTTGGTAAGCCGTGATGACATTGTTGATGATATCATCAGTGCGAGGGCTTCAGGGTGAACCAGGCGCTTGGCTAATAGCTCATCCCTCCCTGTCCATGGCAGTCCTGCTCCGCTTTTGACAGGATTTCACTAATTAGCAAGACGGTTAACAATCACAGTGTTGCCCTGAGCGCGTTCAGTTCGCTCTGTGGTCTGCCACTTAGCACACACTGGACAATAAGCACGCATTAAACTTTTTATCCTATTTTGAGTGTGTATACTGTTCTCCGTGAAAAAATCGTCATCCAAAGACAATTCGGCTGTGATTTTACAGCCCTGTTAAGGCAAAAAAGCTGATGACGCAAGTGTAAAATGCTTTCCGGAGCGGGCGTAAGAGGAAAAAAGAAATCCCATCCCTTTAGGCAGCTGATGAGACATTTTTACTCTTCCATCCATCTATGAGGTTGGCAAGAGTGCGCCTCCAGGTTGGCACAAACAAAAATGTTTATGTGATGAACCTGAAAAGACATCAAGCATACGGCTCTATATCTACGTCTCACAGCTCTTCACACAAACACTCAGAGGTGTGAAAGCCGGGCCACAGTCTGCAGATCATCACACTCCCATGGAGACACACACAACTCACACTCACTCACAAACAACTGGCTGGAAAACTCTGTCGGAAGTGTGTGTGTGTGTGTGTGTGTGTGTGTGTGTGTGTGTGTGTGTGTGTGTGTGTGTGTGTGTGTATGTGTGTGTGTATGTGTATGTGTGTGTGTGTGTGTGTGTGTGTGTGTGTCTTTATGTGTATCTTTGTTGTTTGCCCATGATCTACAGGGTTCCTATGCAGTACGGAAAAGAACAAAAAAGTAGGAAAAAGTATGGAATTTAATCATTTTCTGGCCTGGATAAGTACTAACAATGTAAACAGAGTATTTATGTTCAGTTTTCTGTGTTATATAAATCAGAATTTCTAAAAATGAAGGGATCATACAAGCTGAGGTTTTTAAATGGTGTTTGGAGCTTCTAGCACAGAGCTGCCCGTACATCAAAGCCTGTAACACAGCTCTGTAATTCCTTATAATTGTCCCAAATCCAGACATCCGCAACAAAATTACGGTGAAAGAAAATACGCCAATATCTGTCAAATTGCATCTTCTCATAGCATCACAAATAGCTAAATTCTAAAGGCACAGTTCACCCCAAAATCAAAAATAGATATTTTTCATCTTACCTGTAATGCTATTTATCCATCTAGATAGTTTTGGTGTGAGTTGCAGAGTTTTGGAGATGTCTGACTTCTCTCCAAGATAATGGAATTAAATGGCACTTGTGGTGCGTGAAGTGAAAAAAAAAATCTTAACATCAATGTCTCTTTCCAAAAATCATGACCTGGTTACTCAAGGTAATGCACAGACCTTGGTGTGAGCAGTTTCATGTTAGAATGTTACTTGTTGTTTCATGTTAGTTTCATTACCATAGAAACAAAGTGGTTCCCACATAAAACGGCTCACAACAAGGTCTGTGGATTATCTTGAGTAATTGGGTCATGATTTCTGGGAAGACACACTGGTGTCGAATTTTTTGGAATGTATTTTTTCAGACATCTCTATGACCCAAATCTCCAAACCTCTGCTCAAACCAAAATTTTATAATTAGCACTACAAGTAAGAGGAAAAATATGTATTTCTGATTTTTGGGTGATTTGTCCCTTTAAACTTGTCTGAACATGTATGAGTTAAGCAGTGATGTAATTAAGGAAACCGCACCTTTGTGGCTGTGTTCATCGTTGTTTTCATGAACACAATGAATAAACCAGGCTGCACATATGCCTTGAAAATGAAATTATTTAAAAGTTCACAGCCATTATAGAGACTAAAGAATATCAGAGTGACAATAATATAATATTTTTTATTCAATATATCAAGGGAAAATGATGCAACTATATGTAGTACTGGTTAGTTTACTTCCTCTTTGGGCAGAGATGTGTGACAGTGGAAAGTTGTCCAACTTTCTGTGTAGCAGTGTGGACTGAACAGCCACAATGGGCAAATGCAAGTTTGCCCAGCTAGCTAGCTTGCCAATCCCAAATCTATCTGAAAAATCTACCGAGAAGTCTGGGAATTTGAGTCTGAAAAAATTAATCTCTGCACTCTGGCATCATAATTTAGTGAAATAATTCATTAAGCAGATGGCGTGCTGGAGTTTTCAAGCCTGGGAAAGTATGGAATTTTGAAATAAGAAATGTGTAGGAACCCTGGATCCAGCGCGTTCCAGTTGCGTGACCTTTGTCCCGTCCTCCAGTCTTTGTCCACACATGTCTTGTCTCATGTAAATGTCCTTCACTGTCTTTCCTTTTCACTCAAGCCAACTGACCAATGAGATCCCAGAGTAAGTAGACTTTCTGACTGGGTTTCTGCCCAGATTCAAATCAAGCCCAACTAACAGCAACAAAAAAAGCCATTTTTTGATAGTTAACCCAGTTGAAGAGATTAAAGCACATTCAGTTCCTTGTCATAATCTCCACACAGAAATCATCCTTCCCACTAAAGTCCAATTTTACATCTAAGCTCCATATCCGTGATTTAATTTGACAGATTTCATTATTTTAAACACATCCTGCAACGCCATTAGATCCTTTCTTTTTTTCTCCAGTACAAAGGGAAGCATGAATGTGTGCATGATAAGCATTGTGCTCAACCCTCAACCCCGAGACAAAATGAATTGCTGTACTAAGAATGTGCAATATTTTATGCATGGTCGTACCTCGTTCATAAACAAAATGAATTGCCATGCACTTTACGCTGAATGGCATTTTGTGTTACGTGGGAAATGAACGAGACCCCTTGAAAACTGCAAGAACAGGATACGCTAAACACCCCTTAACCTAGTTTCTGGTGCCTGTAGACTTTCTGCTCGGGAAAACCCACGGTCATGACTTAGTTATTAAGGGTTTTTCTTCCTGCTCATTAGCTTGGTAAGTAACCTCTTTTTAAAAAATCCCACAAAGTGGCGAAGCAGAATTCAGCTCAAATTAAGCCGACTGGATTCAGCCCAGAGTTCCAATCCACGCCAGGGCTTCTGTCATCTCGTTTTTGCCAGATCTCTAACTGTAATTTTGAATAATTACGGAGTCGGCCGTACAGAGAGGCAGTGACATGTTAATCACAGATTTGTCTCCCTTTGTAGATTAGACCTCCAATTGAGATCTCTCCGCAGTGTGTAGCCATGGGCATCAATCTCACTTAGCAGGAGAGGACAGTGGTCCTTGGAGCCAGACTGTCAAAAGTTTAATGGATGTCACATTTACTAAGAGCCACAACGAGCGTGAATCCTAAGCAAACCAGAGCACGGCTGGCGCAGGGCGTGCAGCTCAGAAGGCGTGCCGATCAATTCAGCTTGATTTGATTTTATGAAAGAAATGAATACATTTCTCGAGAGGCCATTAAAGAGCCGGACGAGGCCAAAATGTCAAAACGCTCACCTTGGGTTAATGTTTCTGTTACTATTTACAGCACCCTTTGATCACTCCTCCTTCACCTCTCCACCCGTATCTGAAAGCTCAGGTCGATTTGCTCAAACCCCATTATTTCAGTGACAAATCATATCTGGCCGTGGCTCTCGACTGATACGCCGCTTGACCCCATTTTTTGACAATTGCCCAATTTTTCTCATTCATCGCTCCCATCTCTGGACAGAAGATAATTGCTGCTGCACCGCGGCGTACAGCGCCATAAATATAAAGGAGTTGTTCAATAATTGGACGCTGACTTAAAGTAGCCTTTCTTCTGCTGTGGACACTGACCATGAATGTATTTAATCTTGATGTTCATGATTTAAGAAAATGCTTCATCCCAGGGCATTTTGATGCATTAGTCATCCATCTTGATCCGACTAGTTCCCCTGAGAACCTCCACTTATGGTTGTGGTGTGATCAGGGCTAAGCTACACACTTCCTATGATCACACAGCTGTTGTTATCGACTGTTGACCTGGTCGATAGTGTAGTAGAGCAGATAAGTTATGCTTTTTGCAGCTCCAGGTCTATACCACACCTCTGTGAGTCCCCCAGTGGGCTCACAGCACCCTTCCCTCCTTCCTTCTTTCCTTCTTGCGCTTACACTGCATGCCGTTGACTTTCTCCCCCCTGCTCCCTTAAAGTCCTGAGTCTCTGGAGAACCCATCTGACCAGAGGTGAGTCTCTCTCAAAAAGCTTTTAGACTTTGGTGCCGTCCACTCATCCTCCCCCCCACTCCTCTCCAGACAACCCCTCCCCGACCTCTCACAGGGCTAAACCCTCCTCCGCAGAGACAACATTGTTTCCATTATTGAGATAGAGTTACCAATACGAAGCACAAAGAGCCTCTGCTTATGCCTCAATTAATTCTGGAGTTCGGAGCTCTGATAAAACCAGCCAGAGCTGCAGCTTCTGTGCAGTAGCCGTCCTCCCTGATGGCTTTTTATTATTCTAACCACTACTGCCACCTGCAGTCCAAATGGAGCACAACACTCTGGGACAGTCTTCTGAGAATTTGAATACATACAAGGAGTAGATAAAATCCCTCCATTTACAAAAGAGAAACAGCAACACTCCAGAAATCTATGAAGTCAGTGGTGTATATGAGATTTAGGACGCTGTGCGCTGGCGTTGTTTTATTCATGATATATTCAGCACTTTTAATAACCTTGACCTTATCACTGACAAGCCACTCCGATGGAGATTTATTGGGCCCTGTAAGCTCTTTGAGGGTTTGCCAGGAGAGGGTTCACTGAGCTGTATTTGTGTTTTTTTTTCTCTCTCTCTCTCTCCAAAGAAGAAAAAAAAAGAAATGATGCTCTTAAATCATACTTTTTTTTTGTTCCTGTTTACCTCAGCAGATTTAGTTAATCAAGGGGGTCAAAGTTTCCAAGCTAAGCATGTTTTTAAGGAGAAAAAAAACCTGGGCAATAAAGCAATAGTGATATGTATCAGCATTAGAGACTTAATCAATAGAAGAAAGGAAATTGTTCAGTCCACCCCAACTTCCGAAAAACACAAAGTTGCCCCATCCCCAATAATCAATTGTGTCAAAATAAATGATATCATTTAAAATCTATATTTAATAGAAGCTGAATACCTGCGTCAGTGACAAACTCATCATCACAGGTTGGTTTATGATGTTACTGAGTAAACAGTATTTGTGCCAATTGTGTCTGTAGATCGAAGTGAATCAAAAAAGAGTCTTTGTGATGGTGTTTTTACTGTGAAAAAACATGGCCCTTTGGTTTAACATTGTTTCTGAAATGGAAGACCCACAGGAACAGAGGGTATTTTAATGTTAATAATTCAAATTAATTGAGCTGACCTGCCTTCCAATAATGGATCTTGTAAACAGCATAAATTAACGTAGGTTGTAGAACTAAAACCAGCCAGTTTTCCATTTCTCCTAGCTCATAGTAAAAGGTTGCATAATTTGTGCAAACAGCTATGCAGCAGTTTTTCTGTTCTCCTCCAAGTTCTAATAAGATCCTCGCCCTTGAATAAAATGTTCAATAGTTTCACTTAAATGCATTAAATGCAAGCCACCATAAAAGCACATAATGAATATGCCCTGGCTCATAAACAGCATACACCTTGATTTTGGAACATACTATGAATAACGTTCAAGCAGTTATTTTTATCTAACAGGTGTGTTGCTTGGTTGCACCATCAACACCTGACACAAAAGAAACAGCATGGAATGAGAAAATTAGTCCAGGTGACGAGGAAATTATTAATAAAACAGCACAGCTCACCATTATGGCAGTTTCATTTTTTTTTAAGTTTATTAAGTTTGTGTGCTTTGATAAGTACAGTGGTTAAATTCACAGTAAGGCAGTTCTGTTCAAAATAAAATGGTTAAAATAGTGCATCAAAAATGACCAATAATTATCTATATCAACTGAAATGAAACATTCAGGGTTCATATGGGTGCAGGAAATCCTTGAAAACACTTGAACTTTAATGTGGTGTTTTCAAGGAAAGTGCTTAGATTTTGGATAAAGTTGAAACTGCTTGCAATTGTTATTGCATTACTTCCATGATAAACTGCTACCTGACTGAGTAGTTTGCTTTTTAAATTAAGAAAATAAAATAAGCTGGATATTGAAGTTTTTCCTTGCCATAGTGCACGTCAGTGCTTACTTTTGATGGGTACAATTGGATGTATAGAGTATGGTTTAGACCTGAGTCCTGAGACAACTTATGATTTGGTGCTATGCAAGTAAAATTGAATGGAATTATTGACCCAGCCAGGGTGTGTAGGATGCCTAGTCTACTTAGTCTACTTAGAGACATCAATTTGAAACATAAGATTTTTATGCGTTTTCCTTCAATATGTCACCCTACAGGGGTATATACTACAGGGAATCTAAATATTTTATTGATTTTGGAGCCCCCTGTGGACAAAAATGGTAGTGTTTCCACTGTAATAACCACAAAATATTATATCAAAGAAAAAATTATCTAAATAAAAATCTCCTGCTTATTTTAATTGGCTAGCATATTACTCATTGTAACTTTGGCTGGGAAAAATGTAAACACATTGCAATGCACCTTTAAAATTGTAGAAAGGTGCTTTTGATTTTGACTTTGGAACAGATTCAGGAACCCTGAACATTTTATTGTGATAAATTTTCCAGCTATATTACCTAGCCTGGGAAGAAAATCAAATTTGACTGTGGATTCTTTCCCCATTTCTGCTGAGGTGAACCAGCATTATTGTTGGCCTGAGCTGTCAGAGTCGCCTCAGGCCAGCAGTCAATAAACTTCAAAGTTAAATATCATCCCATCGCTTCTATACCTGATTCCTGCTCATTAAAGAAAAGAAAACAGTGAATGAGAAACTACTTCTGACAGAAGTAAGAAGTCGCCATACTCAGTTTCTCTTTATCCCCTCCCATTTCCTGTCCTGGTTGTACTCCCATGAGCCTCTCTGCTTGCTTGCTGACTCCTTTGTCTTGTTGTCTGTCTTGTGTAATTTTTGTCTCCAGCTCTGTGCTGCTGTTTTTGTTGTTTTATCCTTGTGTCATTGGTTCTTTGTCGTACATGTCCTCACCTTGTCTTTGTCTTTGTGTTGAAATACTCTTTGAAGAAGGTGGAAGTAGATCCATTTGGCAGATGTGCACACATGTGCACAGATGCTGATTGATGACAGACAATCATACACACACAAATTAAAGGTATGATTCTCTGGATGTCTGCTGTATCTCTCCTGGACTCACACAGAACAGAGGGCCTTTACTGTAAGGGTGTTTGTATGCAGGAATGAATGTGTGATGGTGTTTGTGTGTGCGCACACTTACAGTAGAGGAACATCACACTGTATTTTTCTCACACATTGGTGACAATGACGCACAGTGCCTCTTAAGGATAGCTGGATGTCGCCTCGTCTCTGCATCCAAATCACCCCTGCAGCTGTAGCAGTCAAGAGACTGGAGATCAAACAGCTGCCTAAGAAACATACACACATTTACACACACACACACACACACAGAGGAACACAGGAAGCACTGAGCAGCAATGCAGTACAGGCTCAGTAGGATGTAGGAAAGCTAATAGGAAAACAGCCCCCTGCTACTCCTAAACTCAGTCTGCATCCTAAAAAAAATCACTGTAACTCTGTAAGTATAAGGCTGCAGGGCCTGAGGCACAAAGTGCTCTGGCTACATGTGCTCGCATCACAGAAGCATATGTGATGGCTTGAATTATCGGTAATGATTCAAGATACACGACATTCATTGTCACACTGGTAATACAAATATAATCATGAGAAAAACTTTGTATGGGATGCTCCGTTACAGATGACCAGTAAATTAAGTAGTACAGACAGAAGAACAAATGTAATAAAGTATACAATGATAAAATAAAATGCACATTTCTAAAATTAAATATGCAATAATAAAATACAAGAAAATTAAATGACATAAGAGGACTTAAATATAAGAACGCATACATATAAAGCACAATAGAAAGTAATTAAATGACTCCTTCAGACAGCGGCAGAGGTCCCTTGCTTCACATAAACTACAGATGACACAAGTTCCAGCTCATTAGAACTCGTTTTGATGAATTAACTTGAAAGGTAACGGACATATTTCCTGTTGTTCTAGTGAGAAGGCTCTGCTGGTGAACAAATTCGAGCTGAGCATCCGGACAGAGGCGACCCAGGGCCTGGTGCTGTGGAGCGGGAAGGGCGTGGAGCGCTCCGACTACATCGCCCTGGCCATCGTGGACGGACACGTCCAGATGACGTACGATCTGGGCTCCAAGCCCGTGGTGCTGCGCTCCTCTGTGCGTGTCGACACCAACCACTGGATACGCATCAAGGCCAGCAGGTAAGACGAGAGACTGCTGGCAGGTAGCGGGGGATCAGGAGTGAAAGCATTTACAGTTAGACCAGGATTAGACTTAATCCATATTGTATTTGTGTTGCTGTAAACTGTGTGATCTCTTGCATGAATCCTCTGCTACACGGTGATCCCTTGCACTGCGATGACTCTGATTAGTTTCAGATTAAGGTTACTTTCATGCCCGGTCATGCATGAGTGTGAAGCATTGCACATCGAATTGCTTAGACACATTACTGAATGTTCAAAAAGGAAGAAGATGCAGCAACATCCTAACAGATTTTTAGCACATTATAGGAAATTTAACCAGGAAATAAATGAAAAAAACTAATAGAAACTCAGAACAGCATCCATATGAACACATGCACTGTACACAGACAGTGTAATACTTAAATACATTGGTCTTATTTGAAGACTTTTGATGATCCTGTTGGACAGATTAACTTGACAGGGGACACTTGGGTTGTTGTTAACTGCTCCCCCACTCACTGTACAGCAGGCAAGGCAACTTCATTAATATAGCGCTGTTTAAAAGGTCAAATTGCGTTATATAAGGCAAAGAAATTCATTAGAACAACATTTAAAGGTGCAGTAAGCAATTCTGGAGAAAGATAGTTGTTTGTTGAGTCTCTGTCCCAAGTCATCAAATATTAATGTTGACGTGAGCTGTGATTGGCTAAAGTCTCTCATCATGGACTAGATTTTCTAAAGACTAAAAACAGAGCCAAGAGGAGGAGCAGAAGTCAGTTTTCTTAATTTTTTCATCAGAAATTAGAAAATATACCAGGGACGCCTTCATATAGTGTGTCCCTAGGAAGAATTTGACATATTTTACAGTTAGTTATGTGAAAGAACAAGACAAGAGAAATGTATTAGGTAGATATTAGACGTATTAAAAATATTTGCACCATGTCAACACAGAAAATCCATAAAAACATGCACATCAAGATTAGACATGTATTAAAAGAAGAGTCTGGATCTGCTCGAGGTTTCTGCCTGTTGAGAGGAAGTTTGTTCCTCTCTGCAGTCGCCTCAGTGTTTGCTCTTGGTGGGAAAAAATGGGTTTTTAAAGAATATGATCGATACCTGCTCTATATGAAAAGTGAGATTTTGACAGGGCGCTATACAAATAAAATTTGAATGAATAAAATAAAATGCATATTCTGATTATTTCAAATAAGGTATAATAAAATATATATAAAAATATAAATAATAGAATAGAGTATAAATAATAAGACTTAAAACAAAACAGAAGAAGAACAATAACACTTGAATATAATGGGATGCCTTAAGGAATTGAATTATATTATATTATTATTTAAAACATAAACTATTATCTGTGAATGAGCTCTTTTGGAAAAAAAACAAATGAATACTTTTTTCATATCATATCATGATAATTTAAATGAGCGTATTGAACAACTTTTCACAGACCCCCTGGCAGAGTGCCACAGGGCCACTGGCAGTCCCCAAACCCTTATTTGAGAACCACTGCTCTACAGTATGTACATAAATAGATAAGCCATAAATTAGACAGAATAGCACAGGTTTCGCTTCAGTACGTGGATAATCATTCCAGATGTAGAAGAAAAACACCGCCGCGTGTTGATGTCACATGAATGGATTCCTTCATTAGAAACAAATTAACTGCCTGAACTTTGAAAATGACCCACTTAACACCCTCCACGTGATCTCTGCTTTATCGCAGCCGAACATTTGCTTTCAACATGGCTGTGAATGGAAGTATGGAGGATAATTAGATTGGTTTCATCATGTAGGGCAGGAATAATCGATCCTCGAAAAGCCCCTGCATCCATTTCAAAACAGGGATTTGGCCAAATCTCATCCCGGGCTTACAAGGAGTTTCTGGAAGATGACATAATTTGGATGTTGATGATGGTGTAAATCGCAGCATGTGGCACGGAGCTCGCATAGTTACAGAGCTATCTGTGTTCGCGGCTTGCCTTTAATGACACTCTCTCTGTTGGAAGCTCACTTTAGCGGGTTCAAATTAGCCCCGTCGTCACAATTCTTAAGTGTGTGCTAATGCGTAGCGCGGAGCCACCTATAATGAATGGTGCTCTAACGGCATCTGTTAGCTGCTAGACAGGCACATTTAGAACGCTGCTTGGCAAAGGCAGTTATGTGAGTGCTTAGTGTGCTGGCAGTGGAGCAATGGAGTCTTGATGCCTCAGATTAAATGAAACTGCTATTTGGAGCTATTCAGTATGACATGCATGCATCACACCGACTTCCAACTGCAGCTCTCTCTTTTTCTTTCTCCTCCTCAGAGCACTTAGAGACGGCTCTCTACAGGTTGGCAATGAGGCAGCGGTAACAGGGTCATCGCCTTTGGCAGCAACACAGCTGGACACAGACGGAGCGCTCTGGTTGGGTAGGTGCCCACACATGTTTTTTTTTTTTTTTTTTTTATAAAAAATGTCATTCAGACCTGAAAATGTGTCTACAAATGCCATACATCAAGTCAGGGGAATACTTGTAATTCTCCAGTACTTTTTCATCCAAGCCAGTGGTAGAAGGCTGCCAAAAAATGAGCAATGAACTCATTGGCATTGCAGAGGATAAGCAATGTCTCTGGCAGGGAAAAAGATTGCAGTTTGGGCAAAAAATGTCCAAGCCTATTCAGGTATTGAGTTGAGAAATGAAAGGCTATCTGACAAATTCAAAAGTTGTCTGCTCTTCTGAATTGAAAATGACCAAAGTCGGCCCCGTTATCTACCTCGAGTTCAATTTGGTCTGAACTTGGCTCGGAGAAATCGCTTTTGAAAGAACACACACGGCACGGCGGGATTGAACATTCAGAGGAAATAACATTGAGGACGCGGTGGCGAAATAAAGTCAGGCCGTTCTTTAAAATGCACGGCGCGAGGCGGGCGAGGAGGCAGGTTTGAGAGGAGAAGCAGCATGAGTGACATTTAAGAGACACGCTGCGTGTCGAGGTGTGCTCGGGTACTCGGGTATACAAACACACACACACACACACACACGAACACACAAGGGGAGGCAGCGCTCTGGAACAGGTGCTGAGCGAGCCCTGCAGCAAGAATACATAATCCTCACACAAGCCCTCCCATCGAGAGCCCTTCTCCTTTTTAAATCCCCTTTTCACTGTTCATCATTAATTCATCTGTAACTCGCATGAAATTAGCCCTGTCGATCCCCGATTCGGAGGCACGCAATCCGATTAAAGGGGGCAGGGACAGGGGATGTAAAGAGCTCGACGGGGATATGAACTCTCAGTCCGACAGATTAAAAAAGAGCAAACAGGGAAGAGAAGGAGAGATGGGGAATGTTGGGGGTAAAAGGCGTTGGATTAACATGAAGTGAAGGGAGACAGAGGAAGCAGGAGGGTTCTGACAGAGTGGATAACAGAGGGGAAGAGAGCAGGCAGGTAAAACATCAAAAACCAGGGTCAGCTTCTCTCCCGGTTAGAACAGATCTCATGAAATTCTGAATAAAGACGTTTCACGCTGATTTATTGAGAAAGACACTAATGACTACTTTGGGTGTGCTGGCTCAAAAGAGTAGCTCAAAACACCATCAAAAGGAAAAAGGAGCCAGCCACACACCCAGCAATTAGGTCATCAAGTCTCCACAAAAGGACGTTATGAGACTTAGTTTTAAAAAAAAAACAAAAAAAACAGGGTTAGATGATTTGAAATAGAAGAAAAAGTGTAGTCAAGTTAAAACGAAATGAAAAGTACAAGGGCTTGGAACATTTTCTTTGAAGTACAAATCCATTATATTTTTATATTAAGAAATGTCTATTTTTAAACTTCCTACGACTGATAGATAAAAAATAACTTAAGTAATTTACATCCAGTTCACAAGTGCTTTAAACGGCTAGTCTGTAAGATTTAGAGGAATCTATTAGTGAGCTCACAGATTACAAACACCTCTCCTCACCCTCCCCTTCCAAGCCTGTAAGAGTCCCAAATAATGCGAAAAGGCCCTATCTACAGCCAGTTTGGTTTATCCGATCTGGGCTGCTGTACAAATGTGGCGGTTCAACATGGCAACCTCTGTGGAGAAGGACCCATCCCTTCTGTAGATATAACATCACTTTATGGGTAGGAGTTCCTCCAGCTCAAATTTCTTGAAATTTGGTGTCTCCCCAGGACCTGAACAAGCACAAACGAGTCAGAGATTAAAGTGGGAATGTCAATCGCAGATAGCAAGATAACGTTAGCCACTGCAGACAAGAATGTTAGCTAACTAGCAAAACACCAGTCCTCAGCTGACAGACACAATCGGCGACCCAATAGAACAGGTCCATGACCCCCTTTGTTTGCAACCCTCACCCTAACATTGATAATTAAATATTTAAATAAATAAAATATCTATTAATTATTAATATTACATTATTTTTTGGTTATATCTTGCATTTCCAATTAATTTAAGTTTTTCCACTTAAATCTTGTGGTATCCAGCTGTGTACTTTTGGCCTCCACCCTAATTCAATGGAGGTGAACGGTATTTGGTTTGTGGTGCTCAAAGCACTAAAAGATTTAATTTGGAAAATTAAATTGCACAGCAACATTTCTTCTCAGAAACCCAGAAAATGTGTCAACACTCTTTCTAGGGACATTTATTTGATAGATAGAAGTTTAAAGTTGGGTTAACGTTTGTTAGTTATTTGTTTTGCATGTCAGACACACAGGAAATTCATTTTATGTCTTTTGTTTTTTCTGGGAAAAATAGAGGACATAGTGGGTAGTTATCAGTGATATCCAGCATGGTTAGGGTTAGGATTAGGGTTAGGGCGCCGCCCCTGTAAGACCTCAAAGTTTAAGAAAAAACAGCTGCCACAGTTGTGAACACTCCACTTGATGGATCTGAGGAGCAACGAGTGCTCAGCACCGAAAATAATGACAATATTATGTATTCATAATTTTACACTCTGTCACCACCTTTCATTCGTAGCCCGTTTTTGAGCTCTTTACGCACCATGTCAAATTAAAAGAACCTTCTCTCTCATCTATCTTAACTTTCTCTGGCTGCTACGCAGGCTTTCTGCCTTCTCCCCTTTGATCATGGTGGTTTAACAAATAAAGTGTCAACCTGTCATGTTCATCAGCTGGTGTCATCATGCGAAAAATCAAAGACAACGCCTGACAAAGACAAGAATTAACCTCTTTAGTACCAGAAATACATTTCTCTACCAAAATATTTTCCCATACAGCCTTTTGATGGCGTTTTCAAGGTCTAATTTACAAACTTTTATCCTGGTGTTTGATCTTTAAAGGGGCACTCCACGCATTTTAAACATTAAGGTCAGCTTACTAGTCATGAGGAGTACTCCTCAGTCTGTGAAATAGTTGTGTAATGTCTTCTTAAGCTCTGGAGGATCTGAGAAAATAACCTCTGATGATGTCAGACACTATTGATTGTATTATGGGAAATGTAGGAACTAGCGTAGCCCTTTAAAATACAATGAAATAGTTACTTTAGTGAGCAAAATGGTTAAGACCGACCCAGTTTGGAGTAATTTTTCTCTGATACATGTCTCGGTTGTTGTTTTTTTAAGTTGAAACATAAGACATAATGAAAAATAAATCAGAAGAAGATTTTTCTGTTTGTTGGTTTATTTTTGCTTTGTTTTGTGTGGTTGCATTTTGAAAATAGTTGAGAATATAGTCGAAATGTGGACAATAAAGTCAATAAAGTGTTAGTGCCAGACATAAAAAAAAATCAGAAGAGGAAGGGTTTTTTTGTTTTGTTTTTGTTTTTTTGAGAATGAAGTAAAAATGTTAAGAATAAAGTCAAAATCCTGAGAATGAAGTCAAATAAAGTTGAAATGCTGAGAATAAAGTAAAAAAAAAAAAATTAATGTTTATAATAAAGTTGAAATGTTAAAAATATTGTTGAAATACCATTTTGATGAAAACTTTGTACTCCCTCATGGCCCTGATACTTTTCCGTACAGTTGGTTCTTAATGTGAGTGTATGAATGTTTCTGTAGGTAGCTGAGTCATCATCGTCTCACCCTCTGCCTCCGTCTCCCCTCAGGTGGTCTGGAGGAGCTGGCGGTGGCCCGTCGGTTGCCCAAGGCCTACAGCACCGGCTTTGTCGGCTGCATCAAGGACGTGGTGGTGGATGGCTTGGAGCTCCACCTGGTGGAGGACGCCTTAAACAGCCCCAAAATACTACAATGTTCCGCCGCCAAATAATTTGGCAGAGACAAAATATTGAGAAAAACAAGAAAAAAAAGAAACCCTCCCACCCACTCCCTCCATAGCGCCCATGTCTCCTGCTGTAATTATTTTCTATTTTTGTATACTTTTCATCGCTTTTTATATGGAAAGAAAATTAATATGTCATTTTAATTTTTGTTTTATATATTTTGTTCTTTTTTTTTTTTTTTAAATCTGCACCTCCGTTCACAGAACACACTTATCTTTTTTCTCTTCTGCTCTGGCCCTTCATCTTTTTTTTTTTTTTTTCCAAAAAGCAGGCATCTCTGTGAAAAAGAGATATTTTATTCTTGTCAGTTTTGTTGTTTTAAAACAAACGCCAACTTTAAAAAAAAAGAAAATCAACGCCTGCTTCTGTTTTCCTCTCTCATTACTTGAACACTGGTGGACCTCGCTGATGATCTCTGGTTACTGCCTTGTCTTGGTGCCATATCTATCGTCCACATTCCCCAAGCATGGCCTATACATCCATGAATATATAGACGTACATTCCCCCATGAGAGCTGGACACGGCGTTTGCTGTAGCTGCCTTGTGTGTAGCTCTTTGATGCTGCAGCCAGCTGGCGTCTCTACTCAAGAAACTCTGTATTCAGCCCCGGTAGCCCGCTGTATTTTCCTAATGGGACTTTTCAGATATCAGTCAAGCTGCTACAGTGAGAAAGTACACAGTCAAAAAACCACTCGATCAACCCCCATCTCAACAGCGCCGAAAGAAAAAAAAACAAACTCTCCACTCGATCTGAATCCCATCAGAGCCTTTAGTTTTGAAATATGACTCACTAACACTGCAAGCCGACATGACGGAGACGGAGAGAGCGCTGTGTTCCACAATGACTCGCATATCATTAGTCATAAGTCAAGACATGAATCATAGACATGAATAAATGTTATAAATATAGAGTATATAAATAATACCTGAGACTGTGAATATGTAAGATGGGTTCTCTTTGGAGAATTGTGCTTCTCATGTACTATTGTGCGTTCTGTTTTACAATCAGCAGATGAACTAATGATGACCACTATAAATGCATGCACTTCTGCAGTGTTGGTTTGAATCTGGTTTTTGTTTGTTTTTATTCACATTTTGTTAAAAAAAAAAAAAAAATCTAATTTGGAAAATGTCACTGTTTGGGGGTTTGTTTTTTGCAATGACTTTAAAAAGGTTCCATTTTTCTCTTATTTCCACTGATGTAATTTCAGAAAGCTCAGAGTAATGTTTTATATTTGTTCATTCCCTGTATCCTTTTTTTGTTACGTTTTGTTTTTGGTCTTTTTTTTTTTTTTATTTTTTCGTGGAAGCGGTTAGTTTTGCAGGACTTTGAACGGTGCATTAAGAGGGAAGAGTTGTTACCATATCTGACCTTAAGGAGGTGCTGAAAGCAAAGACTGAAGAAAAGGACAGACATAAAGGAGGCGAGGAGAGATCTTATCATGGGGGAGAGCTACCACTCTTGGGATTGTCCTGTCAGACAACAGTCAGTCGTCGACACAAACAAACAAACAAACAAAACGCTTAAAAAAACTCTGCCTGAGACTTAATTTCTTTTTCATATTTTGACCTAGGAGCATTCCTGGAGGAGTCTTTAATCGGCTGTTGAGAGAGAAAGAGCGAAAGAGAGACTGTGATGTTGTTGTGACCTTCTGAAGCCATAACAGCCGCAAAAATGGGGAAAAGGATGCATAATCCTACAGTACTTGCAAATTAACATAGTATCGCATGGGTTTGTATTACTAGTGCGAATTCTGTAACATTTCAGTGAACTGATGCAACGTGGAGTCGTCTATGCTGAAACACAATAAGCTGCGACGGCTGACTTAAAGACACTTGTTTTGATATGAGAACCTTGGCAATATTCTGAGACAAAATCATGCTTGTTCGTGGTTGAGTATCAAATGGTCTTGTACTATTTTTTTTTTCTTTTTCTTTCTTAAGTTCTTAATTATTTTCCTTCTTAAATCAACAACAACCTGTTTTTTGTACAGCCCTGCAATTTTTAAGTGTAAATTTAGCAAATGTGTGATCTGTGGAGGTTTATGTTTTTAGTAATATACACTGGAACCATGTCTGACTTGTCTGTTCGCCCACACGTAATATACTCATGTACATGGGGGAGGGACAGCCCTGAAGCTATAACTGAGTGTCCACACCAGACCAGGAAACCTGTTTAAATTCCAGCACTCACTCTGTTAACCTTAGACTGGTCTTATTTTACCACACTGTTCTCTGAATTTGATCCAGTCAGGTGATAAAGGAGACTTCCGGTGTAATGTAAGAACAGTAAAGACAGTCGCAGCCTATGTATTGGGTGGAAACTTATGAATTGCCTTAAAAACTGGTCGCCTCCACTCTGAGCAGGTGACAAAGACGTCATCCATATAACCGTTTCCTTACTTTAGCCAGTGTATTAGCCTCATCCCCATAATGTAAATGAGTAATACATAATAATAATGATAATTATATTAGTAATAATGCTCATACACTCAAAAAAAAAATCCCCAGGGGGCCCTCTGCAAACATCCCCTCTGGCTTTTTACAAAAAAATCTTCTATTTACTGTTTTTGGAATCTATTTTCTGTTCCTTATTTATGTCTACATGTGGATTACCCTCCATGTCTGGCCTCTGTAAACTACTGTCTGACTGCGCCGCAAACCTCCTCAAAGGGCAGTGCACCGAGTAAGAGTGGCATGACCTGAACATTACTAACTTTATGACCTTTGTCTTGTGTTCCTACCACCATGAAATAAAATGTCAACCAAATGGAGCCCGTTTTCCTTGTCAGACATCTTGATTTTTGTCACCATATGGAGTCGATTGGAGTTGCATTTCGATGACAATTTAAATGACCAGTGTGTAGGATTTAGTTGCGAGCTTGCAGATTTGCAACCAGCTCGCCTCACATATAGGAAACTCATAAAATGTGAAAGGCCATATCAAGAGCCAGTGTTTGGTTTTCCCCTTCCCTGGTTACTGTAAAAACCCTCTGTAGAAATAAAGGGCTCATTTTAAGGTAACAAATATGCAGCGTATTCTATTCCTGCCATATTCTGCCAATAAATACCCCTAAATCTTACACGCTGGACTTTTAACTTCCTTACCCTGCCTGTGGCATTCAAGACATAAATCTGTAAAATCAGGTCACGAGTAAATATATGTTTATATTTACCAGTGTGTAGGATTTAGTGGCATCTTGCGGTGAGCTTGTAGATCACAACCAACTGAATACCACTTGCCTCACCCTCCCCTTCCAGGTGTGTTGGAGCCATGAAACTCTCAAACAGTGCACAAACAGTTGCCAATTCATTACCATGGCCGTTAGTGAAAAAATACTTTGACTGGGTGGAAATTTCACAATTTGTTTTTGTCTTTGATTAATTGATTGATTGATTGATTTAATCAGTCAGTTGCATCCAACAAAGGAAGGACCAGGTGGACAAACTAATAAACCTAACACTGAACATAAAACGCTTAGAGCTGCAACGATTGATCCATTATTGATTGCCTATTACAGTAATATGTATCTATATTTGATAATCGATTAATCGTTCTGAGTCATTTTTTAATTTAAAACATTCTCAGATTTCAGCTTCTTAAATGTCAATATTTGATGATTTCTTTACTCCTCTCTGACAGTAAACTGAGTATTTTCAGTCGTGGACAAAAGAAGACATTTGAGGACGTCATCTTGGACTTTGATCCCCATTTTTCACATCATGAACCAAACAACTAATTGATTAATTGAGAAAATAATCAAAAATAATACGTTGTAGCCCTTAAAACACTAGAAATCAGGTTACATTACTTTAATACTGCAAAACTTGGATTACGTTACTGACTATATTTTGTAACAGGTTTTAACAATAAGCAACCATATCCGAAGACATTACAAAAAGAAACCCTCCCAACTTGAGTGAAGTATTGACTCATACTACAGTGCCAAAGTTGAACATTAAAGTTTTTTCTTGACGTCAGAAATTATCGTTGGAAAAAATTGCAAGTTTTTTCCAGAGTTTTCACCCCGTTGTGGAAAATATAGACTGAAAACCAGAGTTCAGACTAAGGTGACCAGGTGTCACACTTGATGTGAGACTGAAGCATTTTTATCTCTTGTCCCACGTCCCACAAATCAAAAACACAGTTTTTAATTGGCTTTAGTTTTCAAAAATCAAACCACTGCGGAGAAGACTTTTTTTTTAATGTAAATCAAAATGCGTACACATGACCCAAGTGTAGGTTAACCTATCACTGTTTTGCCGCCCTACACCCTACGGGAAAAACTGAGTCACCACAAAGTCACAGAACTACGCAGATTTAGGCGGAATATGAGGGAAACCACCACAATGAAAGGCACCAAGCAGGACTGAGAAATGACTTTTCTATTGTCTATTGTGGGGAAAATATTGAGAGGTTATGAGCTAAGGGCCAGAATAAAAATGTTCATTTTGTTTATATCAATATTTTAGACTCCCTCTCAGCATTGGTAATATGTCTCCCATAGTTCCACACAATCACACTCTTTGTTCCACATTAGGTTTGTTGGGATCTGGTCACCCTTGTTCAGACCTTGAGATTCTGCTGAAAGGTTCATCAGTGGATTTTGAGTTAAGAAGTTGCTGTGATTTTGTTGGACATCAGTGGAGCTCTGTGGAACAAGATCATAAACAATAGCAGGCTTTGGATACACAGACAATATTTGTTAGTAGGATCAATTTATTGTTGGATTTAGTTCATAGGATTAGTTTACAGACAGACAAATATTGAATATTGTCAGCTTTATTCTGTTAGTGACACACTGCTACATCTGATGCATGAAATCATGGAGATTCTTGAGTGATGGGAAAAGTAGCCTGACAACATCATTTTTTAAAGCTTTAATTAGATTTTAATGTCAGTGACGTAAAACCTAAACACTACTGACTGGTCCTTAACAGAGGGGTTAGACCAGGGTTCAGCAACCTGCAGCTCCAGAGCTGCATTCTGCTCTTTTGCCCCTTTCCACTGGCTGCCTGTGGCTTTGACAAGAAAAATTATGAAAATGACATTCTAATTTTCATTTATGGTTGTTGTAGACCTAAACTGATTTTTATATTCTCCAGTTGTACAAATGTGTAGCCTATACACTGATAAGAAGAACTGTTTCAACAACTAAAATGTTGTGAAGAATGAGCCTTATAGCTATAGATGCAAAATCCAAAAAACAGTCCTAGAGGAAAATAGAGACTTTAATAGTTGTGGCTCAAGATAGATTTTTTCTTTTCTTTTATTTGGCAAAAATGGCTCTTTTGAGAGTTAGCCCATCTCTGCTGAAAAACGCTTTGCTGTCATATAGTCTATTGTGCAGACTTGTTTAAGTGTCTGAGTCCTTTGAGATCATGTCAGCAAAAGCGCTTTCCTTCAATTTACTGATGTCATTTTTCTAGCAGTACAAATATACATTGTATCTTCTGTCTTTATCCAGTCTGAGGTGGTTTTCCGAGTAAAAACAACACAGAATCCATTACTTTTTTAGTCGCCTCTTTTATAACTTGCCAAAATCCCTGCAGTGCTGGACAGTCCCAGAAGTTCTGTGAATGATCCCCGCATTTCTTCCAACATAAAGATAAAACTGAATCTGTATAAAAACGATCATTGAAGTCCAGAAAAATCTCTCTTTTATCTTTCATGATTTTAACACAAGGTTCTCCTTTTCTGGAACTTTCAGCCACTTCTCATGGTCTCCATCAGTGGGTGGAGATTGTTCAGTTGTGATTGAAAGGTCTCGGTTTATGTCATCATGTGACCTACAACGCCATAGACCATTGTTGTCCAGAGACAAGAAAGGTTTGTGCTCTCCCCCTCCATATATGAGGGGGAGAGACACATGTTATTATGTACAAAAAGCTCCATAACGAATATCTGTCTGCTGATGATCATAAAATGTGGCTAAAAGGTCCTGGAAAAAGCTAGTAAGTGGAACTTTTGTTAAAGGCCAGTGTGGCATGTAGCATTGAGCTTGCAGACTTTACAAACCTTTTTGCCTCACCCTTCCCTTCCAGGCAGACCTCCCCTTCTGATTTGCAGCCATGGAAAGAGTACTGAAAATCTGTGCTTGAGTACAAGTACTGTTACATTGCTAAAGTATGACTTAATTACAGGAAAAAGTACTGGTGTTAGAAATATACTTAACTAAAAGTACAAAGTATTCATCGCAAATTCTAATCAGAGTATTACTTACTTTTAACCGCTGGTGTTCTTGTCACCTCTCCAAACAAGGGTTGCACATTTTGTCTTTTTTCTTTAACCAATAGTTGAAATCAATCAATAATTTATAATTTGTTCTTTTTCTGTCTTTTTTTCTCATTTTTAGTCTAAATTTAATTGTTCTTATTTAACAAATGGCTCTGCCAGACAAAACAATGTCAAATAAGGTGCAATTATAGCTGTGTCTATTGATTAAATATCCATGGATACATTTTTAATTGGTTAAATTCATAACAACAATTAAATGATTAATAATTCATCACTAACATCCTCACTCCAAATGTGTGCTGTCGCAGTGTTTTGTTTTTCATTTGTATGTTCTGGTTTTCATTGGTCCATTTGTGATCAGATCACCTGATTCACTACTAAAATGCAGATGAAAGGTTTGGATATTCAAATTGTACTCAGTACTCAACTATGATTTTAAAAGTAACTAAGCAGATTACATCTTGTAATGCATACTTAAGTACAAGCAAAAATAAAGACTTGACTTATAAGAGTAGAAGTATCCCAACAAACTACTAAATTACAGTAATTTGAGTATTTGTAATAATTCTACCCCTGCTGATTGGCTAGTCCTCGTTGCCTTTGTTGGTTTGGGTCATTTAAGTTGTGTAGGTTTAGGAATGAGGAGTGAGACTGGTCAGGGTTAGGGGCAGTGGTGCCCAATCTTTTTCTGGCATGACCCCCTTTAGATGCTAAAAAACTGGCAGGGCTCTAATTAGTAATTCAATAAAGTTATTATTAATACTTGTTTATTAACTGGCCCCTAAAATATGAAGATGAAATATTTACAAGTGAAAAAGAATAATAAAGAATAAAATAATACAACAGAATGATAAAGAAATAAAATAAAGAAATAAAGGAGAATAAAATATTACTAAAATTTAAAAAATATATAAAGAAACTCAGATATGTGATATCTGATGTTTGCTTTATTTAAATTCTTCATGAAGAAATGTACTGACGTTTTATTCATTTTCAGTGAATGAGTTCATGAACTTTCTATGAATTATAAACATTTTCTTATCCAGTTTTCTTTTCTTTTCATTTCTTCATAATGTCTCTGTAAAGCTGCTGATATTGAGTTTGTCACAAAGGCCTTTTTAAGCAGCGTCCACATTTCAAAGTGTCCTGTCCCAGATTATCAAGCAGATTTCTTTAATTCATTTACTTCATTCTTAATTTTCATATTGATTTTAGGTTGCCAACTTTACAGCTGGTCAATAAAAACTAGCCTTTTGGCTAATTCAGGTATATTTATAGTAATGTTTAATAATATTTTCTGTCCCCGGAAAATTAATGAATTTTAAAGAATGAAGCCCACACCTCTGTCACCTGTCCATCCTGACAACCAATCACTGACCGTTTTTCAAGTAGTCCACGTCTCTTCCTTTATAATGGAGGTAAAAGGGAAGTGATGGTGTCTGAAAGACAGCGTGGGAAAAACGTCACGTGAGTCCTCTGAAAAGACCAAATATATCCGGAATCAGCTGATCAATAATCTCCCTTCATGGCAGGTGAGTTGGCAAAGCCAGATCTTCATTTCCCCTTTTTTCGGTTTATTTTCTTCTTTCACAAACTTTTGGTGTTTGATTTTCTGTGTGATCATGAACCAAACAACTGACACCTGTCCTCAGATCTCTAATTAACTGTGTTGGAGAGTTGATTTACTCTTTTTACTCTTGAACCACTAAAACTTTCCCTCAGATCCTAATTTGATTTGTTTCGGTGAAGAGTTTTTACTCGGGCCAAATTTTGAGATCCTGAACTGAACAAACTGAGTTCTTTTTGCTGTTTATTGCTGAAGACCTGAAAAGTTGTGATTTTATGTTGAACTCTGAAGAGTTTCAGGGAATATTTATTTTGGACTTGATAGAAAATGACTTTCTCTCTCTTTTCTCTTCTGTCTCTCTGGTTAAATGTGTTTTTTTTCATTGTCCCGTCAATACACTGATTTTTACTGAACTGACTTGTGCTGCGTTGTCACCCTGATTATTTGTGTGTTGTTGTTCTGGTGGTTCATTTTTATGAAAAGTGGGTTTATGACAGAATGTATTCATGCATCCATGTGGGGGAATGACCTTTAAAATTTCAGACAGTAAATTGTGAGATGAACTCTGGCTGCACCATAATAACAATGATGAAGTATTTTGCTGTCAGTCAGTGCATCATCATTAATGAATGACAGCTACTCAAACTACCATGATCTAAACCTCTTTCATAGATTAGGCTTCATTCAACAGTTTTACCCACAGTTTTAAATGTAGTTACCCACATCCATCTTTTTACACAAGTTTTCTTATCATTCCAGTCTACTGACCTACATTTTCTGTTCTTTCAGATGATCGGTGCTGCAGACTGTCGTCACTAACATGGAATCGAACGGTTCACTCCAGAATCTTTCAGGCCTCTTGGTTCTTTCACCAGCTGTCACAGGTAGGGCATTTTTAATACTATGAAACATAAGGTTATGAGGGTTAAAGATGTATGTATATACACACATACACACACACACACACACACACACACACACTTACCTGAAAAGTGAATATTCACCTAACAAAAATGGCAGCACTGTTGGGAGTAATTTACAACCTGCAAGGTGCCTCTGACAGAGATAAACATGCAGTTATTTTCATGTTAGCATGTAATGTTGATTATATATGTTACATTTATAATATGTTGTCTTTGATAATTGTGACTAATGTTAGTTAGAACAAGAATGGCTACAGATATATGTGAAGTAGATACAAATAGGAAACTATTAATGTGAAGCTCCTGTGTGAACTACATTTCACAAGACGAGCGCCCGGCCTTCACCGCGATGTGAATGTTGGGGGGCGTGACCTGCTGTGTGACGTCTCGCTGCGAAACAGGAAATTGTAACTTTAGCACAGATGACTGGGCCGCTTGTGAAATTACAACTGCAGACTGGAGTTGTCCTTAAAGTAAATTTCACCTCACCTCATCTCAACCGCAGCTTCTCTGTAAAAGTGAGGTAAACAAACATGCAAAGGAGAGGACAGAGAAGTTAGTGCGACTACACAGCAAAACATGGTAGAGGAGTATTAACATAATTTCGGTCGTTTTATTTTGCTGTGAAAATCACGGAAGTGCTGCACTTGGGTGTTATAAGGTTAAGGAAAAAGTGGCACCATGAAGAGCCTGTCGGTGTCATGGCGGCCGTTAATATTCTTTTCTTGCTGACGTTGGAAGCCTAAAGCCCAAAAAAAATTATTTATTTTGTCATGCTGACTATCCTCCCAGTAGGATGTTGTACATGATGGCTTGCCCCTTGATTTTGATTTTGATTTGATGAGTAAATAATTTTATGCTGTCTTGTAGGAATTCAATGCCAGGTTTATGTCCTTGATAGTTAGGGATAACTTAGCTTATCCATTATATCGCCAACAACACTGCTGCAACGTGACTAACAAGGATAAAAATGTACAACCCGGGACTTTGAACGTTTTATGTAAATTCCTCACCTTTTGACAAACTCAAGGTTCAAAACAAAAAAAAAGGTCAGCGACTACATTGGTGTGGATCTGATGAGAAACTGGGTGGAGGGTTGGGGATGAAGGGTGTTCAGTTCACAGTATTATCTTATGTAGCTGGTTATCTGACCAGTACTGTCAACAAAGAGTACAGTGTGTTTATAGATACATAAAGTATTTATGAATTTTGCACACTCAAGTAAACAAGTTAGTCTAACTAGTGTGCACTCAGAATTAAATTAGTTTAAGTATTGTGGACTCAAAGTAAACAAGTTATTTTTACTTTAAAATCTCAACTTTACTTTGCATGACTGTTTCGAGTACACCCGACTTATTAGATTTTACAGTGCAGGCAATTTAAAGCATCATCATAGGGTCTGAATAAACTTTCAGTCATAATGTTCTGTGTTCATGTTGTTCCCCATCTTCACTGTCCTTTCCATACAGACCTCCAGTCTGTGGTGCTGCTGGGTCCATGCCATCCTAACTTAGGAGTCCTAACTTAGGACACTTTCGTAATAGCTAAATTTCTATCCTAAGATAAGAATGGATGTTTTCCAAAGTGCAGTTAATACCAAAAATCCTAAGTGTCCTCCTAAACAAACATAAGATAGGAGTTCAGACTTAAGAAGTTTATATAATGAGGCCCCTGGGTTACTGTAGAAACATGTCGATGCAGCATAGCGAGCTCCACAGAGGAGGAGGACCCAAACCTTCTGTAGATATGAAGGACTCATTCTCTAACGAAAATTATACACTACTGAAAACATACTTCTGAATATTAGACTACATTTCTGCAGTGTTCTGCCAATAAATCCTCAAACCTTTTTGCTGAATGGAGACTCTTGATTACAGACCAGAACTTCAAACATATTGTACTCATATCTTTTTTCTTTGTCCTGGAACAGTTCAATACTAATAAAGAATAAAAGGATTTGATTCAAGTCCAAATCAGTGATGGTGATACACTGTCATCCTACTTCTGTAGGTAATGAAAGAGCTAATGGAAGGGAAGAGAGCCCACCTAGGGGGATTTTTATTGCTATATATTTCAGGTTCAGATCAGTTGAAATTGCAATATACAATTTGATGTGAAGTATCTTATGAATTCACAGCGTCAGTCTTGTACTCATTTTGAGTTTCCGGGCACCTGCATATATTGAAGCAATCACAAGTTCCGACTTCAATCTGTGGCGTGTCTTAATGAGAGGTTCCTGCTCACATTTTGATCGAAACGTCCAAGACAAAAAAGTGTTTTTTTTGCAAATCAAAAGCAATTTGAGTCGGCGTGCTCATGCACACATCAGTAAACAAGCATTCCCAGCTACATAGATATTTACTTCTTATAATTCAAATCACCTTCAGCAATCTCTGGTGCCCCTCCGCTAATTGAAAGCCTGGAATTCAACAGAAAACAGCGACTGCTGCACAGCTTCATACATCATTCAGTACATCCCAAATCTGTCTTGAGCGTTTTCATTAAGCCCGAGATTTAATGAGTTGAATTTATTCCTCGCTAATGACAGCGAAGGACACTGCGTCTTGTGTTGCGTTAATTAAAACTCTGTGAAATGGTGTAGATGAAATAGTTTCACCCAGCGAGGGATCCTTCTGGGGAAAAGATCGTTTTCAAGTTAATATGTGTAAGTAGTTTGATTAAAGGGTTTTCCAGGAATTAAAATCAAAACAAAATATCCATATACAGGGGCAAATAATGAAACAGAGGATCGCTGCTTTGGTGACGCCCACGGGAGCTGAAAGGGTTGAGACGGTTCAGGGTGAAATATGATTTTCAGAGGACACCGAACTACACAGACGGCTAATTTTGATTCATGTGCTGAGAAAAGCTTTGATAGAAGCTGCAGAAGAAGAGAAGAGCTCAGAGGCAACCAGAACATTTTAAGAAGTGTGTTTTTGTTTTTTTTTTAAAACACGTGTTGGGGAGAGCAGTTTGTTCAAAGGTCAAAGTGGATTTATGAATTATGCAACAAACTCAGGCCCTCTCTGGATGAAATTTCATCAGATCTTCCTGGAGTCCACAACATTGTCAGTGAAACTGTTCTTAGAAAATCACTGAATGATTTTCTAAGAACATTTTTTAAAAATGTTCCACAGCTACATCCCTAAATTTAAAACGTCTCACCCTTACCACGCTATATTTCACACCCTTTTGTGAAATAAAGTTCTTCTCTCTCTCTCACAGCGTTTTATGTTCACATGATAATAAAAGTTCTTTCTCTGTGACGAGGCTCCAGCTGTCCAGCTGCATCACTCTCAGTATAAGTCCTCTTTGTTTCCCTTTCCAGATTTTTTTCAAACTCTGGACAGCCAGATTTGCAAGTCTCAAGGCAAAAGGGGTCAAAGGCCACACGCCTATAGAAGCAGCCACCTCAGGGTAGATGGGACATCCTGGTTTCCAATCCCCTGGGTGGGAAACTGGGCTTTGTGCTGTTGAGTCTTTTTGTCCCTGCTAGACTCAACAGGACGTGAGTCTGCATGGTGATAAAAAACAAAAGTGAATGTCTCAGTCCAGGAACTTGGTCATACCTTTCCATCCCTAACTTAACCACTGCTATGCTTTTACGAAACATGTATTATTAAGCAAACCATACTATATTTGTTTTAGAAATTTCTAAGTATTTTTTCTTCTCTTCCTGGCATTCATCTTTTCTCCCCATTCATTTCTGCATGGTGTGAAAATCATGTGTGGGGGAGATGGTTGACAGTTTTTGTCTGAGCTTCAGTAACTCAGTGGTTGTTCGATGGAAGGTACCCTTCATTGTCTGCTACAAATAAAACTCACTTGGACATTTACTACTTCAATCACAGATTATTTGAGTTGAGGTCAAATACAAACAGCCCTGTTGTTACCACCTTCCCAACTGCTGGGGTGAGTTGTAACACTAATGTGCTGATTTAAGATCCACACTATCTAATTTATGAAAGAGAAGAGAAGAGAAAGAATAAAGAGTTTTGAATAGACTAAATTATTTACAGTGTTTGTGTGAACTGAATGTGCATGTGTCACATCAGGGTTCAGTCCTGGTCACATGTACACCCTTGACTCACACATCTTTTTGCCTTGGGTTTTTCAAAGTGTTATATGCAGAAATTCTCATCATTTTAATGAACTGTTAAACAAACCCAACTCCAAGCAGCTATTACAAGGCTAACTGTTTTAGTAAATGGGCTTGAATGTAGCATGAATGCAAGAAACTGCCACTGTAGATCACGTATGTAGGTCAAACCACTGTATCTACAATGAATGCTCTGCAAAAATAATCTTGATTTAAAAAAAAAAAAAAGTCCACAATGTTGCCCAGAGAGACACGCCACTTTTCAGCATTACAACTAACCCGGTGTTACAACACTCCACAGTTTCCCCTACTTTATCAGCTGGGAAGCTTCTAAGTTTCAATTAACTTTTGTATTATCGATCTGAGCTTGCAAAGTCACCAGTAACTAAAACTATCAAGTTAATTGCCTCTAAAATGTAATGGAATACTCAAAAGACAAGTACCTCAAAACTGTACTTAAGAACAATACTTGGGGAGGTAAATGTAGCCTGCTTAGTTATTTTCCACTGCTGCTGCTGACTGATTTTCTTTCTGTTATAAAAATGTGTGGCTGTCTGGAAGAGCTGGAAAAATAAATCAATCATCTGAAACTGTATATTTCAAATGCACGCTGGATTTTAAATAGTCAGCAAAAATGTAAAGTTAAAACTAAACTTTCAAACACATT
The DNA here is from genome assembly GCF_056507025.1 of Lutjanus erythropterus. Taxonomy (NCBI): domain Eukaryota; kingdom Metazoa; phylum Chordata; class Actinopteri; order Lutjaniformes; family Lutjanidae; genus Lutjanus; species Lutjanus erythropterus. The sequence goes on from NC_139322.1 coordinate 33,136,189, forward strand.
GGTACAGTCTTTTACATAATACATCCACCCTTTGTTTCATTGTGTACCACACAAATCAATGCTGCATCACTATAGAACAACTTTCACTCTGGTTGCCAGGGCGACAGTCTCCCATACAGTCCTATAGAGCCAAAAGCCACTTCAAAACTTCAACTTACAGCACCAGCTTATGGTTTAAATTATTACACCAAGATTAGTTTTCCACTACAGTCAAGGGAACATTTTTAATGGCTACAATTACAATGTAGAAGGTCATGACTATTTGTAATCCCAGTCCCAACTCAAAGACACACAAACACTAAAACAGATTGTGGTGAAGTGAGTGAAGTGAGCTAATTTCCCCTGTTTACTCCTAAAATATAATGTGCCTGTAGGAGAGCACAAAAATTGTTTCCCATCATCTTTGAAACAAGACTAAACATATAAAGGGCATCTCAACCACCCAATAAATTGTAATAATGACTTGTTTTTCGAGTCTCTCAGTCTTGTATCAATCTCATTTAGTATTAAACACTAACTGTGCACTCAGTGTTATTCATCTACCTCTAACCCTCTTCATCAACTTCCACCATGTATCGATCACACAGTAATGTCCTCCCATTGTGCGACAGGATCGTTTCAACTGCTCACCAGACCCAAACAATAAACCCTGTGTTCAAACCCATCTGTCCAGCCTGAAGCATGCTGCACTGGCATCAGAGAAACAACATCAACTTCGACAACAGAAATTCCACCGAGAGAAGAAATTCCCTCTCCATCATCTCGGTGTTTGTCTGTAAGCTGCAGCAGCAGCACACTGGGTCAAACAGTGGAAAAGCAAATCCATAGATGTGGTGCCTGTGAGCTCACAGACAATTGCATAAGCCCATCCATCCCCCAGTAGATTAACCTCCACTGATAACTACAGGCTGGTGACGTCAATGCTGCTCTGCCTCTCTTACTCCTTTCCCCGCCATCACCACCAACACAATCCCCCAGAGGTGTGTCCCATCATGAGGCTATACATATATATATATACACCCCTGCCTTTTCTCTCTCAATAGCAGAGCTTTACAATAGCATAAATAGCATAGCATAAATAACTTCATTAGGCTACTGTGGCATCATAGGTGAGAATGCAACACATCAGTGGGCAACAATAGGTGAATTAATGCTGAGAAGCAGCCTTTATTTTCCAGTACGAGTAGATTTGATTTCATCTGATAGATTGTCTGCCAACAGCTTTACTGTCTTTCTGCTTTGTCAGTGTTTAACACCAATATTAATTCAATAGCAGAAATGCAAATCAATAGCTTTTTTTCATTTTTACAACTAGTGTTTATAACTTGTATTTTGCTGGGCAGAAAAAAAATAAATTGCAATTTACTAAATACTTTAAGAGCTTGCATTTGTGTACTTAAAATACAATTTAAATACAAACTGACAGGCTTGGGCTAGTTGATTAGCATGCTAACTTCAGTTGATATCTCTGCATCATAACATAATGCCAAAACTGTTTTCACATTATGTTGCTAATTAAGCTCAATGATTTATTTTCTTTCTTTATTTATTTTTACTTATTTAAATACAGTTCTTAGATATTGCCTCTATAAGGTCAGATTGAGGCTACTAAATACCTAAAATGTGATAATACCAGTTTGGATGGAAAGTATTTTTGTATTTTCAAATGACAATTTGTTGTATTTTAAATAAAGACATTTTCTCAGATCAGTATTTTGTATTTTATTTTTATACATTTGATGAGGAAATACTTGTAATTTTGTGACAAGATACTTATTGGTGTATTTGTACCTGCCTTTGCAACTAAAATTGACTTATAGTTGAACAACCTGGTTGTGGTACATTTTAGCTTGTTAATTAAGTAGCACAAATTTTAGATGTGACCCTGTTTTCAGCTTCGAATATGTCTCAGCCAATTAGGAGTGTGATCTATTTATACATATTTTTTCAAGGGCACTTACAGAAAAGGTTATGAAGCCTTTGATATTAACCTGAATATGTCAGGGAACTTAATGTTCTAAATGTGTCAAGTTAGCATAATGTTGGTCACAACAGGACGACAAAATAAGCTCGTCATGCAAGATAACAGTGTAAAAAGTCATATTGACAAAATAATAACAGCTTAAATAGCTTTTTTTTAATGAGATGGCAGGGTGCAACACAAAGATGCTGTACTATCAAAACACCACTGAACCTTTTTTCACTGCAGTCATTTTGAAATGAAATCGGTGGGTGTTACCAATGATAGTTAATTAAGATCCTGTTCCAATTAGTGGAGCAGAGCCTTTCCAGTGAGCCAACATACACAACTGCAGCGCCCTGACCCTGTTTGACCTGAATGGAACGAAACTTTAATTAGTATCACTGACAGCACCTGTGTTTATCTACTATTTCATGTCAAGAAGGTCTATTAGAAGTGGGGATTTATCTGTCTATTTATGCATATTTTTCAAGAGTCCTAATGGTAAGAGGTTATTACCAAGCGTCTGATATTAACCTGAATGTGACAGGGAACTTCAAAAATAATAACTAGATTGTCAAGTTAGCGAACGTTAGTCCGAACAGGACAGGAAAAGAAGCTTGTTGTGCAAAATAATGTGTCATTGTGTAAAATGGTCACATTTGACTTCAGTAGGCTGCCTCGAATGGCCTTTTTTAATGCAATGCAACAACAATATGTTTCGCAGCAGCCATACTAGTATCAAATAGTGGAGTGAACACAGGTGTTACAAATTATGCTAATTAAAGCACCAGGGTTGTGCTATTTGAGCATGTTGGCTCACTGGAATCACACAGGGATATTAATAAGTATTATTGGTTACACCTGTGTTTATCTTACTATTTCACATCAATATGGCCGCTGTGAAAAAGGTCAGTCATTAAAGTTGGTTTGGAGTTAACAAATTAGTGCAAGTCTAGATTTGTAATACTATATGAATACCATTTTCCTCATGTGAGACGTTCTATTTTCACTGGACAAAATATGTCTAAGAATGTGAAATAAATTAGAAGATTCCTGTGGAAAAGACGGAACATTGCAGCGCATACAGAAAATATAAGTAATAAAAAATAACATGACAATTTAATATGGACAGAAATATTTAAAATAACATAAAAAATATCTAACATACAGTATATAAAACATAACATTAAAAAAATCCCTGACCATAACCTGTTAGAAGTTACTCTTAGCCTACAAATAACGCCTTTATTTTGAAGGCAGTAGCCGGAAGTGGCGGCGGCAGTAATGTGTAGCTCAACACGCAGGTTCAACAGATCCCTCAGTCTTCACAGCGGCTCAGCAGAGGCAAAAGGGGAACGTTTGAGAACACTTGACAGCTTCCAGAGACTGCTATGACATCTCGCAGGTAAAGCCCAATTTGTATTTTTAAACTGTTATTAACAGCGCCGTCATATTGAACAGCCTCGTCACGCTGGACGAGCGGTCACACAGACAGTGCACGAACGAGATTTAAACTGAGACTGGCAGCAAGAAAGCACACAGCGGCGCCTCAACTTTTTCCTCTGCTACACAAACCGAGGCACTTGACGCCTCATATTTTAGGCTAAATTTAATCCAAAGAAACTCTATTATGTCTGTCTTCTCAATCATGAAATGGCATAGAGTTATTAAACTGACTTTTCTTTAAGTATTGGCGGTAAAAATAAAAAATAAAGTGGCGACATTGAAAGCTTTGATGAAAATGTTAAATTTGCAAAATATTCCGCAAGCTGTTACATTGTGTGATAACTGGAATTTAAATCTACGCATGTTACTCTGTTAATGTTTTCGACCAATTTGCATTTTGTGCGTATATGTTTCTGAATGGTGTGATTTATTTCTGAGCTGCAGCCAAGTCGGACGATAGTTTTTAATATTAACACAACGCCTTGCACTTATTTTTATACATCACACGGTTTTATCCTCACTTCTATAAAGTAGTGCCATGGGCTTTTTCTGTCCCTGTCCTCTTTCTTTGTCTCTCTGTGTGCACAGTGCAGGAAATTGGCTTATAGCTTCCTGTGAATCCAAGCCCTGCACTGAAAGTATCATGGTAAACTTACAATAACACACTTAGAAGGGCACTTTAGTAAAACCTCAGAAAAAAGTTTTTATAGGAATAGTATGGCAACATCAGTGTCAGGTCTCCACTAATGTACTGTCAAGAACCACAAAACAGTTCAAGTGCGAGTCTAATTAGTAAGTGGAGCTGAAAAACAACAACTGTAACACACTATAAACTGTTTAATAGGCTACCAATATAAAATCACTAAAAATGCTAATACCAAGGATATGGCTATTGTCCCTCTAGGATTAGTAATAAAATACGTAATAAAGATGTGCACCTTTTTAAATCACAAGGACAGTGGCTTTCTTTACACATCAAGTATTGTGTTACTCATAAATATGTACATATTCCTCCTACCAATAACTCTGTCCATTTACTCCATATTGAATTATTAACCACATGTGCATGTGTGGACTAGTAATGATTTGTAGATCTTCCTGAAACAGTGACCAGCTCAGTGCGTCAGGAATTAAGTGTGCTGAACACTGTAAACATGAATGGATTCATGTACTGTATGTAGCACTTAAATAGTATTTAGATTATGCATAATACTGTCTAAGTCTTTTCTGGGTACTGTCCAGTACACAGTTGGTAAGCTAATATGACCCACCATGTGTACAAGTGAAAACAATAATTAATCAAAATATTTGTTTTGTTGGATTTTTTTGGTGTGGCGTGTGAAGTGGTGCAGTGAAGTACAGTCATTAAAACTATAGCATTTGTTTCTAGCCCCCACCATAACTAATAGTCTGCATAAGTCTCAACTGTCCGCCCTGGTACGTTCTGGTACAGATTTCTATGCAAGGTGACCTCTGAAATGTTGACTCAGCATTCGGCTTGTCTCTTGACCATTATGGCTGTTGTGGACTCAAGAAAATGCAATGTAGGCAATCAGAGAGTTTACAGTTGATACAACTATTACACTTCTATATGGGTGGAAGAGATAGCAGATGTGTCATAGCGCACGGTGTTTGACATGTGACTGCTGTGTCCTGAATGCCTTTGGTAGGTAAAGTTGCAGTACTGAAATAATGATGTTGAGGTAAAAGGTCCAGTGTACTGATTTTAACATAATCCAGCTTCACAAAACACAAAGGCATTTATTTCTCCTCTGAGAACAAAGACTGTTTAATTCTGGCTGTGTTATTTGGCAAAAGGGCTTTTTTCACAATAGAAACTGGCTGGATGTGGACCTCAGTGCATCAAAGGTTTGGAAACAGTAAAGCCGGCTGGTTTATTCAAGGAATATTCAACTTTTTGTTAAAATCTTTTTTTTTTTTTCAACACACAACATTGCCATAATCATGGATGGAGCATTACAGTGCTTAACTTTATCTGATACTGTGTGTGGCTCAGCTAAAAATCCAAATCCTTGAAAACTTGCTGCACAAAGTGATCAGTATTTGCATCATGATATAAATTTTAGAATAAGCGAAATCGAAAATTAATCAGAAGCAGGATCGGTAATTCTCCCAGTATCTTTCATCTTTCTTCAGAATTAAAAACATCAACGACACAGCATAGCCTGTATGCCTGCAGCTGACTTTTCACTGCTGAAGTCAGAGATGTGTCCGATACTTTGATTTACCATCATTGCAGTGGTCAACATTAATGTTTTCTTGGGGAAGTGGCACAGAAATCTACTTTCCTGAAGTCAGTTTTTCTGTACAAATTGTTTTATTAGCGATTATTAAATAACAACAAAGACTCAGTTTATTTTTTATTGTGTTTAATATAGAGCTGCAATATCTACAAATTATCAGAAAATAGTCAATAATGTCCATCTCTATGTCCCTAAGTCCAAGGTGATGTTTTAAATGTCTCATTTTTTCAGTCTAAAACCCAGAAATATTCAGTTTAATGTGACAAACTCAGAACAGTGGGGAATCTCATGTTTGAAAGGCCTAAACATAATTTTCATAAATTGTCATCCAGTTACTTAAATGATTAAGCAATTATAAATACAATGTAATAGTTTAATTGTTATGCCCACTTGTGCAAGTGAGATGTCAGATTTACTTCCCTGACAAGGCATTTTTCTTGCCTTCATTTAGTGGGCAAATCCTTGTTGTTGAGCCCTGCTGTCAATGCCCTGAATCTGACCATGTGGCCTTCGTGTAGAACATAAATTTTTTTTTTTTTTTTTAATGAAAAGGTAAATGACAGTTGTCAAGCCATAAAGCCATTGATCTCTTGATCTTTACAAATCAAGACTTGATATGTCAGTAAAATACTCGAATCGATTCATCATTGTAGCTGTACGCCAGTGTAAAACTGTCAGTAAGGCCAATGAATAAAATGTTTTCACAGCTGATGGTATTAGTGGCAAAAGCTATAAAAAAAAACAAGAACTATTGGTACCAGCATTTCCCACTTCATTAGAATTCTTTTTCAAGAATGTTCATTTCATTTCACAGATACCCTTGACGTTTTTCTCAGACATTTACAATAAACAGTTGTGAGTTGACAGAGGGCCAAGCATTCTCGTTGCCCCAGGGGCCAAAGCCACCAGCAACAGGCTAAGATCAGAGATAGAGGAAAACACTGACACAAAGTTGAAAGCTGTTTTCATCTCTGCCAGTTTCCATAGATCGTCGCCGGCCGAAACATGCATGACTGTTGCTCTGTGGCACGTTCTGTACTTCCTGAGCTGAAATACCACAGGGGAACAATGCTACAGTGCGTGCCATCTTGATGTGACAGACCTGTTGATTCAATCACTCTGACTAACCATTTATATGGAGGATTTTATTTCACCACATTTGTTGGGGAGGGCTGCAGTTTCCACATATTTTGTGATTATTGTTTTTGCAGTGAGGATTTGTGTCGGTTGGTTATAAAGGAACCATTTGTATTGTCCCGCAGTGTGATTGTACTATCAACATTACAACGATTAAACATTGTAATGGGCTCAGTATAGTGCTGTGGGCCCAGAGAAAGTAATGATGCAGAATCACTTTAGTTTTTGTTCCATTTTCATTTTGCCAGTTGATTGTGTGTAGTATTACAAACTTTCCACTATTGGAAACCACCTCTGCCCCCCTTTGTTTAAAGAGGAGACCTCATCTGTCACTGAGGCTCATTTGACCAGCTGAGAACAGTGAGTCAGTTTTCTCGATAAGCCAACAGGAAAACAACAGCCCATGTGGAGGAATAAGATAGCGCTGCCAACATTTCCAGGAGTGCTCTGAACCAACTGTTAGCTTTTTTCCCCAGATGCATGTTTAGCATTTTTTGTTCAGACACAGAACAATGCTGATGGAACATAGGAGTTCAAACATTAACATTTTGTCAGCTCCACATGCTTCAGATACCTATTCCTAATGCTTGTGTTGTGTAGTTAATCTTATAAGGGTAAAATGCTTTAAAAAAAAAAAGCCAGAGAGAACATGCTTTTCCACGTGTATGTCAAATATTTGATGTCTAACTTATCAGAGCCATGTAAATCCAAGCTCAGGTTTGATC